>NC_135891.1:113464710-114133485 GCF_964194155.1 Cetorhinus maximus
TCACTGTCTCTGTATCTCTCTCTCCCCCTTCACTGTCTCTGTATCTCTCTCTCCCCCCTCACTGACTCTGTATCTCTCTCTCCCCCTTCACTGTTTCTGTACCTCCCTCTCCCCCTTCACTGACCCTGTGTCTCTCTCTGCCCCACGGTGACTCTGTGGCTGGGTTTTTCTGTGCCCGCTGGCATCGGGCATGTTCGGTGGCGTGAGCGGACAATATGGCGCGATCAGTTTCACAACAGCATGAAAAGAGCTTGCGATATTCCGCTCAGCCTGCCAACGGTCGCGTTTCCCACCATCGGACATCGGGAACCTCACTGTAACACATCTGCATACAAGTATAAGGCCAGCCCGCCAGACTCATTCCCCCCCAACCCAGCGGGAAAACACACCGACGTGTTTCACAACAGCACAACGGGACTGCGAGGTTTGTTTGCCTACCTTGCTTCAGGCAGCACTCGCAGCCATCAGCACCAGGCTTCGCAGGCAGCACCACATCACTTTTAGGGGGGGTCTCACGGGTAGGTCTCTACCTACCAGGTCAGCCACACGTGGGTGGCTTTTCAATGGCTTCAGGGCTAGGGCCTTGCTTGGGGAAGGGGGAGAAGTGGCCTCAGGCAAGGAAAGAGGCTGCAGGGCGAGGGCTGTACTGGGGAAGCGAGTGGGGGTATCCCAGGGTGTGTGTGGGGGCACATCTGCAAGTGGCTTCAAGGTGGCGAGGGCTGAGGAGGCAGTCTCCAGAGGAGTCGGCGACAGATGGACATGTGAGGCTATGTGTGTGAGAATGGGTGGTGATGTTCCTTGAGACACAATATGAATACGAGTTGGTGTTGAGTGAAAGTATGTCTCTGAGTATTTATGTGAGTATGTTGGTCTTGTGATTGTAATTCTACTACATGTGGTAGCTGTGATCGATGAACAGTATTTAACACATAAATATTCAATCATTTGATTTGAACTTTAATGCTGCCTCTGATTACATTGATAAATTTTTAATGTGGAATTTAATGGCAAATTGGTATAGTTGCACAGCAGTCCCTGAACAAGCTCGATGAAGGGCCTGGACACCAGCTGAGATCACAGCAGCAAGACTGCTTACTTCAGGGAACAAAGGTCACAGGTCGGAGTCCCATGGCTGGCTGCATCTGACAACGAGTTGGCCGCAGCTGTTGTGGGTCCTGCCACTTCACAGCCAGCCTATGCAATGACAGCTCTCACGTAAGGAGAGATTGGAGGGAGGGAAACTGCTGAGGCAAGCCGCCTAATTCTTCCACATTCAGCCATGTTGCCTGTCGGATCATGATTTCCATCCACCCACCTGAAAATCGTTACCTCACGGGCCATTATCCTGGGCCTTTTCCAGTCATCCGGAAAATTCTTCATTTTATGGTAAACTAGTTTTGCCACTGAGTGCAGGAACTCATCAGCGGACAGTATGCTTGGCAGATAAAGGTGGCACTGAAGCTGTGCTTGCTGGCTCTCATTGCTCTCTCAGTCCACCAATGCCTCAAATTTAAAATCCTCAAACTTGTTTACGAATCCCTCTATAGTCTCGCCCTGCACTCCCCATCTCTGTAACCTCCTTCAGCATGATAACCCTCTAAGATCTCCGCATTCCTCCAATTCTGGCCTCTTGCGTATCCCCAATTCCCTTCATCCTTCCATTAGCCCAAGCACAACAAACTCCCGCAAACAGCAACGAGATAATCAGTTTAAGGAATGTTGGTTGAAGGGTTAATATTAGCCAGGACATCAGGAGGGGAGAACCCCCTCGCTCTTCTTGGAACTAGTGCCGTGGGATTGTTCCCACCCACCTGAGTGCATCTGGTGCCTTGCTTTAACATCTCATCCAAAAGGCAGTGCAGCACTCCCTCAGAATTGGGGCTGAAGAGTCAGCCTAGGCTATGTGCTCAAGTCTCTGGAGAAGGATTGTCCTGAACCAGAGGCTGCCTACCGAGCGACAGTGATGCATGTGTGTATCCGGACATCAGGCTAATCTATTCCGTCCTCCATGGCCAACCAGTTTTCCAACATACACTATCCAGTCACTGTCTCAGCTTGCATGGGAAGGAGAGAGCATAAAGGAGGAACATCAGGGAAAAAAATCATGCAGGGTTCGATGAACAGGATCATTGAAATTACAATGTGCAAAACGAGTCCATTAAATCTGATACATAATTCAATGGAGACAATAAATTAGTTAATCATCCAGTGTTTTACCCATCCAGCCTATTTTACCCAAAAGATAACACTTTGAAGTTCCATGAATAGCAAGGTAATTATAAAGTAATCATTTAATAATTACATTTGTTGTTAGTAATCCCTTTACGCAATTAACAATGCATGTCATAAACCACAATAAATAGTTGGTGAATTGGTAATAAATTCAGCTCAGGTGGTGAAGGCACTGTGTGCTGGAGCTGCACTGACTAGGAGGCATAGGCATCAATTCTTGTTGATAGGACTAAGTGAGCGGATCCTATTCCCTCCTCCCATTCTGTGCTAGCTCAACATCGAACAGCTGTGGCTCAGTTCATAGCACCCTCGCCTTTGAATCAGAGGGTTGTGTGTTCATGTCCCACTCCCGGAAACCAAGAACTGTGATTGTACTCGAAAGAGTTGCAATCTATGACTGTTGATACTCGAAAGAGTTTCCCCCAGTGCTCCCCTCCCCAAACATTTAAACTGCTGTTGTATGTCTGACAGAAGGTTCACTTCCTGTTGGCATTCTGTTAAATGAAGCAATCCATATGTAGCAAGACCTGGACAATGTTCAGGCTTGAGCTGATAAGTGGCAAGTAATATTCGCACCACACAAGTGCCAGGAAACATTAACATCCTGGGGGCTACCAGTGGCCAGAAAATTTACACGGGTCAACCATGTGGATACAAGGGCAGGTCAGAGGTTGGGAATCCTGCAGTGAGTAACTCACCTCCTGACTCCCCACAGCCTGTCCACCATTTACAAGGCACAAGTCAGGAGTGTGATGGAATACTCTCCACTTGCCTGCATGAGTGCTGCTCCAACAATGCTCAAGAAGCTTGACACCATCCAGGACAAAGCAGCCAGCTTGATTGGCACCCCATTCACCACCTTAAATATTCACGTCCTCCACCACCGACGCACAGCGGCAACAGTGTGTACCATCTACAAGATGCACTGCAGGAACTCGTCAAGGCTCCTTCAACAGCACCTTCCAAACCCATGAATTCTCTCACCTAGGATAAGTCAGCAGATGCATGGGAACACCATCACCTCCAAGTTCCCCTGCCAGCTACACACCATCCTGACTTGGAACTATATCGCCATTCCTTCACTGTCACTGGATCAAAATCCTGGAACTCTCTTCCTAAAAGCACTGTGGTTGTACTTACACCAAATGCACTGCAGTGGCCCAAGAAGGTGCCTCACCACCACCTTCTCAAGGGCATTTGGGGGTGGACAACAAATGCTGGTCTTGCCAGTCACTCTTACATCCCATGAATGAATAAAAAGAAAAAGAAAATAGCCTTCATGCCATGCCCAGCCACAGTATCTTTGGTTTAGAAGTAGCCATGGTTCCCAACCCTGCTCCAGCAACCCCCTCATTGTCTTGGCTCACACATGGAGAATAGCAATTTGAGCAGGGCACTGGAGAGCGATTCTCATCAAAGATGCAGTCTGGTGGCCATTTCTTTCCCCCCTTCAAGTCATTGATTCTTTCCCAGTGGCATTCTTTTCACGACCTCCCGATCCCTCTGATATCTCAGCTGAGTGACTATTATTCAAGTGCGAACCTTCATGGCAGGCTATTCCCTTAAGGAGAAATATTAGGATGATTAAAGCTTTGCCTTTGGTCCCTGCCATCAACTCCATATCCCTCACTGGTCACTATCTGAACTGGATTGTCCTTAACCTCGGTATCCTATTTGACCATGAGATGAGCTTATGGCCCACATGCTGTATATCACCAAGATAGCTTATGTCCACCTTCAGTATATCTG
The DNA here is from genome assembly GCF_964194155.1 of Cetorhinus maximus. NCBI lineage: Eukaryota > Metazoa > Chordata > Chondrichthyes > Lamniformes > Cetorhinidae > Cetorhinus > Cetorhinus maximus. Next base: position 113,468,692 of record NC_135891.1, read on the forward strand.
CTGTCTCTACCCTTACCTCAGCTCATCTTGCTGAAACTGTTGTAATATACCTTGAAGGGATATCAGCATGACAGTAGTAGAAGGTTGTATCTTGTGACCCTGTCTTGGTTTCATTTTTGCTTTGAGCAGAGCACACAGACACAGCTCTGATGTCTTCGAGGTTTATATTTGTTCTCGTGTGCCTAGTCTTAATAAATGAACCCACAGTGTGTTCACCAAATCCCTTATGAGCAATTGATGCCTTGTGTCTAAGCCCAAAGTATTATACATTATAATAACACGACAGAAACCCTGGGGCTTTGCTACCCCCAGACTTGACTATTCCAATGCACTCCTGGCCAGCCCCAGCCCCTCACCTTCCATAAACTTGAGGTCCTCCAAATCTCTGCTGCCCATATCCTACCTCGTATTAAGTCCAATTCGCTGACCTATATTGGCTCCTGCTTTAACAACGCCTCAGATTTAACATTCTCATCCTTGTGTTCATATCCTTCCATGGCCTCACCCTGCCCTATCGCTGCAATCTCCTCCAGCTCCGTAACCCTCCAAGATATCTGCACTCATCCAATTCTGGCATCTTGTACATCCCTGATTATAATAGCCCCACTGCAGCTGAGCTTTCAGTTGTCTCAGCCCTTACCTCTGGAATTCCCTCCTTAAATCTTTCCAACTCTCTACCCCTCCCTCCCTAACTCTCCACTTAAAATGCTCATTTGGCCAGGCTTTCATCTGTCCTAATATCTCCTTATCTGGCTCACGGTCATATTTTGATTGATAATTACTCCTGTGAAGCACCTTGGGACGTTTTACAATGCTAAGGTTGACACATAAATGCAAGTTATTGTTGTTGTTGTGCATCACAATGGAGCCTGTCCCAATCTTCATCCACTGTCCACAAACATACACTGTCATCAAAGGATGCTGGATCATAATTGGGAGACGGAGCCCTGGCTGATTCTTCTCTGACTGAAGCCCCAGTGGAAATCAGTTAACTTCTCAGAGAGAGAAAGAGGGAACTTGGATTGACAAAGAATATTTCATGTATTCGGAATGTCTCAAACACTTCACAACCAACGTGCTACATGTGCAGTGCAGTCACTGTAGTTCAATAGGGAACCAGTTTGTGCACAGCAAGTTCCCACAAACAGAGAATGAGACCAAAAGAGACAGAGACTTACACATATCTAGCAGTTTTCACTACCACTGCATGTTTCAAAGCACTTCACAACCAATGAAGTATTTTTTGAAGTTAGTCACTGTTGTAATGTAAGAAACGTGGCAGTCAACCTGTGCACAGCAAGCTCCCACAAACAGCAATGTGATAATAATCTGCTTTTGTGATGTTGATTGAAGGATAAATATTGGCCAGCCCGCCCAGGAATTGTTCTTCTTCAGGACAGTGCCATTGGAACTTTTCCATCCAACTGCGTGGACAGACAGGGCCTCGCTTTAAAGTCTCATCTGAAAGATGGCAGCCTAGATTTTCACCACGACAGAGAGTTTCTCCGTCATGGCAAAAATGGCAGAAGTGGCCCGAATCCAGAAGTCCCATCCCCAAAAACGGCACTTACCATAATTGCGGGGGGTGGGAATGGGGCCAGGTCGGGATTCACGGAATGCGCATTTCTCGGAGGCAGCGGCCCATAGAAATTAGCAGCTCCCTTCCCTCATGTGATTTTGGTGTGAGGGGGGCATGGATTGGCACTAAGTTGGCACAGGGGGCTATAAAGGGCCACGGATGGCGGTTAGAGGACATGAGGTGACATGGTGGGGCATTGGGAATGTGTGGGAGGGGACGTGAGGGCATGTGAGGAGTGAGGACTGGAGGGCTGTTTTATGTTTTTCTGTTTTTTTTTTCTTAAACTTCAACACAGTGCCCGAGCACTGAGGAAGGCTTTATGCCCAGCCCACCTCCCCTCAGCAACCTCCGTACTCGTTTCAGAGTCACCCAGCCCAGCTTCCAGGGAACCCCGCTATCCTGGAATGAATATCTGATTCTCGGTCAGAGATTTTTAGAAGTTGTGTTCATAGAGGCGGGAATTCTCCCAACTCTGAACACCTGACTTGCTGACAAAATTCTAGGCCGGCATCTCTGACAATGCAACACTCCCTCAATCCCGAACTAGAGTGTCAGCCTTGACCTGGAGTGTGGCTTGAACCCAGAACCTTGCAGCTCAAAGGCAAGAACATTACCAACTGTGCCAGGGCCGACACAAATAACCTGATACACTGTGTTTGGTGGTGTCAGTTGAGTGATCAATGTGAGCCCTGACACTGGGAGAGCTCCCCTGCTCTTTGAAATGGGATCTTTCATATTCATTGAACAGGTAGACAAGACCTTGGCTCAATGTCTCCAGCAATGTAGCACTCCCTCAGTGTTGCGGCAATGAGTTATTAAACCAAGAACCTTCCCTTTCCGTGCAACTTAACTAGCCGCTGCATCCACTAGAAATGATATAATTTTTATCTGTCAGCTCCTGCTGGCAGTTTGGGCACCAGAAGCCAACATGCCCTCTCTCATTGTGGCATGAGGGCATTTTCATAGTAAGACCAAACACAGCAGCTTTCTCAATAAGTAATTTTAACGTAGGCAAAATATTATATACTGTGCAGCAATAATATCACAGTTACTGACTTTATTGTTAGCCTTCATGCTGTCACTGGATAACATCATCACAGGCTGGTAATTAGAAATGTGTTATACAGAGAATGATGTGTGGAGGTGGAGGGGGGTGGGGAAGATTCAGGACACTTGAGCTTTGATTCCGCAGCAGGCTGGCTGGTCAACTCATTGCTGGCATCGCGCCAATTTATCAAATATCCCTTCGGCAGACGGGCCAGTGATTCTTACAAGATAATGACAGCAGGCAGACTTCTCAGTCAGTGAGCGTAATTCCCTGGCAGTCTACAGTCAGCGGCGCCTGAGGACAGGGCAGTCTCATGGCACTGTACTGTGCCAATGTGGCCAGTGCCCTGCCAGCCTGATGCCAGTACACATTTGTGCCCCGACAGCCAGAGGTCGTTTTCTGCTGTTGGAGACTTGGTAATTCAGGAGGACTTTAATCTCCCATGTCATCACAACTGACAGTATAGGAGTACAGGAATGTAGGCCATTCAGCCCCTCAAACCTGTCCTGCCATTTGATTAGATCACAGCGTGCCCACTAAGGCGAGTTTTTGCAGGATGGATGGAGGAGTTCAGGCTTGCACAGAGAATACCTCACAATATATCTCCGATAATTTTCTGGTGAGAATGACTCCTGCCTTTCCAAATCCATGGAGGGGAGGGGTGTAGGATATCGGGCACTGCTACAGGCATTTAAAGGCCTGCAGCTATGGTTTAAAGGGGAGATTTGGAGGACATTTTTGCAGCACAATCAATAGCATGGCGTATAGGTGAAGCAGGTGCCTTGTTTCACTCATGTTTATGGAAGAATTCATAGAACCTTAGGGCCCAGGAGGAGGCCACTCCGTCCATCATGGCTGTGCTGGAAAATGAATTGTCCACGTTTGACCCTGGTATCCAGGGTCACTATGCACATTCATGAACTAAATAGAGCTGCATTGTTCCATATCAACCATTCATTCATGATGCAGTTGCTGTGATTAACAGCACTGTACACTGACTGGGTATTCTTGCTGGCAGTGGACAGCACCTTCTATCACAGTAAAAGTAGGAGCTGGTAGGAGCTTCAGGAGCTTGAGAGCAATATCTAGGCTGACGCTCCAGTGCAGTGCTGAGGGAAAGCTGCACTGTTGGAGGTGCCGCCTTTTGGATGAGACATTAAACCTCCATCTGTTCTCTCAAACGGCAGTGAAAGATCCCACAACACTACTTCAAAGAAGAGCTGAGGAGTTATCCCCAGTGTCCTGGACCAATAGTTAGCCCTCAACCAACATCAATAAAACGGATGATCTGGTCATTAACACATTGCTGTTGGCGGGGGAGCTTACTGTTTGCAAATTGGCTGCGGCATTTCCTACATTACAACAGTGCTGCACTTCAAAAGTATCTCAGTAGCCGTAAAGCACTTTGGGATGTTCTGAGGTCAAGAAAGACGCTATATAAATGCAATTCTTTCTTGGGGGTAATATTCAGGAAACTGGGGATTCATGGCAGAAAAGTTTGGTGGTTCAATTTACTGTTCAAATACTTAACCTCAGCCCCCACTTGCCTAATGGGAAATATATCCTGCCAAAATAAAACAGGGAAAAAGATCTCCGACATCACACTTTTGAGTTTGTTCAAATTTGGTGTAAATCCGTTAATCACAGGAAACGAATGAGGTAAAAGATCACCTCCCTGGCAGTGTTTCGTGTCTGTGATTCATAGATAAACTGCACCATCCCAAGCTGAATGCAGAGATCACCGGCTGCAAAGCACTTTGGGACACCTTGAGATTGTGACAAGTGCTATAGAAATGTAAGTTTTTTTAACGACTGGAAAGTTGTCATGAGGTTTTGCCCCTTTATTTTTTTTTTAAATATGATTTCTCAACTTTCAACTGACTGGAAATTTTGTACTTTGAACTGAGACAAAGCAAACTCCCTAAAATTGCAAGGCCACATTCCAAGGTGAAGATGAAAAACAAACAAATCACCCTCAGGAGAGTGTGAAGAGAGGGACATTTCCTATGATCCAGACACTCATCGAAATCCGTTACTGCCTAAGGAAGAGAGATTAAAAATGAAATGTACTGGATATTGCAACAATGGTTGCTACAGACAGACATACCCAAAAACTTTTGGAAATACACAATGGGTGAAATATTTCAAGGCAAGGCTGCCCGGCCACTAGAGAGTGTTTGCAAGTGGCACAGAGGGTGTCAAGAAAGTCTTCAGCAGAGGAAACAGGATGAAGGCTGCCCTCTCTCCCTCCCTCTCTTTTGGAATAAGTGTGTCGCCCGTTCGAGAAGCCAACTCTACCAGAGACCTACCAGTGAACCGAGATCTCATAATAATTGCAACATCTTCTACATCTGACCGCATCCAAGGAACCAGCTAACCCAAATCAGTCGCAGCATTTAAAATCTACACCTCAAGGATGATCAAAGAACATCTGGCCATATATTCTTTTACCATTGTAAAAATTTGGACTCTAACTCCCCTTATTTCTGATGTGTGCGTGCATCTTAATGACTGCATGGGGCCAAACGCTTGATGTCATGTTTTTATTATCTTTCTCGCACTTACTGGTTAATAAATTTGCTCTTTCTTTGACTCAAGAAAACCCTGCTTGATTGGCTCCTTATTGCTCACAGCTTAACTAGTTAAATACGTTCTGTTGTGGGAAAGGGGCATATCCTCATAAGAAAGCAATTTAATCCTTTGTTGTGACCAACCGAGGAGGTTGTGTAAAGGGGAGCCAGTTCACCCCTTCTCACCTGGCCATGACAGAGTGACAGAGCTGACCGCCGCTTGAAAAGCAGCCCAACTGGGTAATACAGAAGCAGAAAGCTTAGGTGACATGCACTGGCCAATTAGCAGTCAGCAGGGCCAAGGAAGTAAATCATACCTGCCCCAGGGATCAATGCAATGCAGTTCAGAAGCAAGGTCAGGGTCATCAGCTTCAGGCAATTATAGTAGCACCTACCTCATCCGATTCAGTATAACTTAGTAGCAGGAATGAGAACAGGGTAATCAGCAGGATCTCAGATGCTGAATGACAAGGGTTCTCTCTAATGCATGTGCAAAGTGTTGGGAACGGTTCTGAAAAAATAACAGGAGCCATCTTGAGCCATAATAATGTTAGACATGAGTGGCATGTTTTGGAAAAGTCTATGGCATTGTCTTTGCATGTTTTTGGAAAAATTCTCAGCAGAATGTCTTCCAGATGTTGTTTTTCTTTTCACAATGATGCAACCCTTGAAACTGTACAGCACATCGCCTAGGTTGGGAGCAGAGCCAGATCAAGACAGTCATGTGTTCAATCTGAGTAAACTGATCTAGGCTGGCAGGGTAGTACGGGTGATGTATCTGGCCTCAGTAGCCAGCTAGGCTTGGAGGAGGAAGAGAATCCAGCCAGAATGCAGCATCTGGTCACTACCAATGACCCCTGCTGAACAGGGAGCGTGTGGTCAAGGTGGAAGGACAGCAGTGCCTGGGTACTCACTGCCCAAGTTCACACGTTAATCCTATTGTGGTAAGCTAGCTGGCACCAGTGGAGCTGTCCCAGAACGAGAACAGCTACCGCTGGCAAGAAGCAGCAGGGGAGGGGGCAGTTGATGTGGCATTTTTCACTCAACAAAATTATTAATTTGTTATTCAGATATTCATTCAATAGTTTCAATAATTTATGTAAGAATTATGAAGAAAGAATGGCCATTCAGAATTTGCAATGATTTGGATCCATTCCTTCAGTTTTTCATCCTAAATAATTAATATTATTTTAATAATTCTTCTTTACTCTCAGGGGAGGGGAAAAAAAAGGGTTTTCAATATCCCAGAGCTCTCTGTAAGGGGCGACAGCAATTCAAAGCTTTTTTGCCGAAGTTTTCCGATTCCTGTTCTTGAGGATTTTCCTAGCTCAGATGGACATTAACAATGTCATTGGCGTGGTGGGCATTTTTTACACCTTGTTAAATTCGTCTACATGGATACACCTCAGGAAAAGATACACATTATGCCAAACGCTTTGGTACGAGAGGAGTCATAAAATCCAATTGCTGCCAATTATAAATGATCCCCCCCCTCAAGCATTTCCTATCTTAACAAAAGTAGGAAAGTTATGCTTGATCTGCATCAAATCTTGGTTAGGTCACAATTAGAATGCTGCGTTCTGGTCGGTCATATTATAAAGAGGATATAGAGGGCAGAACTTTATGGCCCCTCCCACCGGCGGGATTTTCCGGTCCCGCTGAAGTCAGTGGACTTTTGAACGGCTCGCCGCATTTTCCGACCACACCCCTGCCGTGCCGGGGCCATAAAATTCCACCCAGGGGCACTATAGAGAGGGTGCAGAGAAGGTTAAAGGGTAGTACCAGAATGGCGCGGGTATAATACATATCAGGACAAGATTGACAGGCTCGATCTCTTTCCTCTCGTAAAAAGAAACCTGAGGAGTGACCAAAGAGAGGCATTTAAAATTACAGAAGTTTTTGATACAGTGAATGCAGAGAGAGTGCTTCGTTCTGTGGGGAAGAGCATTCCACCAACCCATCAATATCAGATGGTCACCAAGAAATCCAAGAGGGAATTCAGAAGAAACATCTTTACCCAGAGAGTGGTGAGAATGTGGAACTCACTACCATGGCGAGTGGGTGAGTAGATACATTTAAGAGGAAACTAGACAAGTATATGAGGGAGGAGGGAACAGAGGGTTACCATGATAGATTTGGATGGTGTTATGGATGGCTGGCAGGGGTTGGTGGGGTGAGGGGTCAGTTCAAACAGCACTGGTTTCCACCCCCCCCATCACCCATCCATAAACAGAAGGTCTTTTGAATTGAGGTCTTTAGTAAGCGGTGGTGAACTCCCCAGCACCTCAGCCAGGACTTCCCGGCTCTGTCACGGGTGGGACCCGCCGTGGGGGGAGGCGGCGCCCCAGCCAGAAGTCCACTGACTTGCGGCTGCACCGGAAGATCCCGGTGGTGGGCGGGTGTGGAAAACCCCGCCCCTTGACTTTCGTGTGATCCAATTTCTACTAATAACCCCGCAGCAACCTCGAGGTAGGATTAGCTCAGAAGGTTAACTTATTGCACACGTTCAAAAACCGCAAAAGGGGTGGCAGGGGGGTTCTTAACTTCCCCCTCCCCATTTGTACAGCGAAAGGAGTGATAGAGATAAGGAGGTTTTACAGTACAGAGACCACCAAGAAAATAAGTGTTGGTTCACGTGAGTTCCAGAGTTCAGAATCAAAATGCAGGAGGAATTCTTTCACGGAGGCCGGGGTCTGAAAAGCAGTGTTGTAAAATTTGCTTGTCCGGTGGTGTTGATGTCACGAGATGAGGTCGGCACACAGAGATGAATCAGTTTGGTAGGCGGTGGTACAGAACCTCCAGCAGAGTCAGGTTAGATGGCGGCCAGTTGTCCAGCCTGGTCAGAGCATACATCGGTGTAGCCTGCCGCTGGTCAGATGTTAAGCAGCAGACGGAAGCTTGCGGCTCAGGAAGGCAGTATTAACCTGTTCAAGAAGCCCAGAGTCTCAGGACATGTGATCTTACCTCTCCACAATATCTTCAACAAAGGATGTCTATCCAGGATGTCAACACCTGCCCCTTCACTTCCTCTCTCCTCACCGGCCAAGGGCCCAAACACTCCTTTCAAGTGAAGCAGCATTTCACTTGCATTTCCCCTAACTTAGTCTATTGCATTTGTCGCTCCCAATGCAGTCTCCTCTACATTGGAGAGACCAAACGCAGACTGGGTGACCGCTTTGCAGAACACCTTCGGTCTGTCCGCAAGCGTTACCCAGACCTTCCTGTCGCTTGCCATTTCAACACACCACCCTGCTCTCATGCCCACATGTCTGTCCTTGGCTTGCTGCATTGTTCCAGTGAAGCCCAACGCAAACTGGAGGAACAGCACCTCATCTTCCGACTAGGCACTTTACAGCCTTCCGGACTGAATATTGAATTCAACAACTTTAGATCTTAAACTCCCTCCCCCCATCCCCACCCCGTTTCTTCCCCCTCCCTTTTGTTTTTTTCAATAATTTATATAGATTTTTCTTGTCCCACCTATTTCCATTATTTTTAAATCTACAACTAATACCTTGTCAATCTTTCCACCCCACTCCCACTAGAGCTGTACCTTGAGTGTCCTGCCATCCATTCTCAATTAGCACTTTTCTTAGATAATATCACCACCTTCAACACCTCTTTGATCCTTTTGTCTGTGACATCTTTTGATTATCTGCTCCTATCACTGCTTGCTTGTCCCCACAACCACCCCATCCTCAACTTCTCTCCCCCTGCCCCCCCCACCTTAAACCAGCTTATATTTCACCCCTCTCCTAACTACACTCAGTTCTGTAGAAGGGTCGTGTGGACTCGAAACGTCGACTCTTTTCTTCTCCACCGATGCTGCCAGATCTGCTGAGTTTTTCCAGGTAATTCTGTTTTTGTTGTGTGATGTCTATCCAGTGTCTGGAAGTTGGCTTTGTGTTCCAGGCTGACCTCAGCTATTATGGGTTGAAAGGGGTGCTATTGTCGGAGGGTCTGGTGTTTGGGAAGTCATTGCCTTTGTAGGCTCATAGACTCCGCAAGTGTGGTTTGTCAATTGAAAATGGACGTCCAGTAGCTCCCTTTGAATGCGAGCAGTCCCCAGGAGGTCTGGTAGAAGCTTCTTAGACATGACGAGGTGTGACATTCCCAAAGTGAATTCTTTTGTTCTGGAGACTCACAGATGATGAGTCACAGACAGAGGGTCGGCCATCTTAATGCTCTTTTTTAAGCCGAAAGGTCCAGTTTAAAAATAAGAAGTAACAATAAGGATGTATTTTATAAAAACACACAGGGTTAGGTTCTGTTTTGTCACAATGAGAAAAGATGGGAGGAGGCTCAAGTGGAGCACAAACAACAGCACAGTCTGGTTGGGCCAAATTACCTGTTTCTGTGCCATATACCCTATGTAAAGCCTATGTAATTCATCAGGTATAATCTATAGGCCCTTCTCCATTATATAAGTACAGTTGCCAATTGAGTGCCTATTCTGCCCATAATATATGACCATCTTCAAGTTCCCCTCCAAGTCACACACCATTCTGACTTGGAACCATATCGCCGTTCCTTCACTGTCACTTGATCAAAATCCTTGAACCCCCTCCGTAACAGCACTAACTACATCACAGGGACTGCAGCGGTTCAAGAAGGCAGCTCAGCACCACCATCCCAAGAGCAATTAGGGATGGGCAATAAATGCTGGCCTTGCCAGCAACACCCACATCCCATGTGTGGATAAGAACAATGGCTAGCTTAATCGGAAAGACCATAGTAACTGCTAAGGTAGGGGTTAGGGCACATTGCTGGGGCAAGCAGCTTTACTCTACATCATAATATGCAATATCAAGCCTGCAAGCACTTGATGCTAACAATGGGTGTCAAAAGTGATCAATCTTCTGCACTTGCCTGAGCCCAAAGGAACATCAAAACATGGGGGGAGGCCATTCAGCCCTTCGAACCTGTTCTGCTATTTAATATCATGGTTGGTCTGTATCCTAACTCTATTTACCCACCACATCCCTACAAATCTTCAGCTAACAAAAATCTATCAATCTCAGATTTAAAATCATTACTTGAGCTAGCAGCTATTTTTTTTGTGGGAGAGAGTTAGAACCATAGAAAAGTTACCGTACAGAAAGAGGCCATTCAGCCTATCGTGTCTGCGCTGGCCAAAAAGAGAAAAAAGAAATTGCCGCTCATTTTAATCCCACTTTCCAGCGCCTGGTCCGTAGCCTTGCAGGTTACAGCGCTTCAGATGCAGGTCCAGGTATCTTTTAAATGAGTTGAGCGTTTCAGCCTCAAACACCAACTTAGACAGTGAATTCCAGACTCCCATCACCCTCTGGGTGAAAAGGTTTTTCCTCATCTCCCCTCTAACCCTTCTACAAATCACCTTAAATCTATGCCCCCTAGTAATTGACCCCTCAGCTAGAGGAAACAAATCTTTCCTGTCTAGTCTGTCTAGGCCCCTCATAATTTTGTACATCTCAATCAGGTCACCCCTTAGCCTCCTCTGTTCTAAGGAAAACAACCCCAGTCTATCCAATCTCTCCTCATTGCTGCAATTTTCAAGCCCTGGCAACATGCCTGTAAATCTCCTCTGCATTCTGTCCAGAGCAATAATGTCCTTCCTGTAATGTGGCAACCAGAACTGTACACAGAATTCCAGCTGTGGCCTAACCAGCATTTTATACAGTTCCATCATTATATCCCTGCTTTTATATTCAATACCATGCCCAATAAAGGAAAGCATCCCATATGCTTTCCTGAACACCTTGTCCACCTGTCCTGTCACCTTCAAGGACCTGTGGACATGCACTCCAAGGTCTTTCACTTCCGCAACCCCTCTCAATAACTTCCCATTTATTGAGTATTCCCTGGCTTGCCCTCCCCAATTGCATTACCTCACACTTTTCCACATTGAATTCTATTTGTCACTTCTCCGCCCACTCAACCAAACCATTGACATCACTCTGGAGTCGACAGCTATCCGCTTTGCTATCAAGTACATGGCCATTTTTTGTGTCATCTGCAAATTTCTCAATCATGTCTCCCCTATTTAAGTCTAAATCATTAATATATACACCAAACAGCAAGGGCCCCAACACTGAGCCCTGTGGAACAACACTGGAAACCATCTTCCATTCATGAAAACACCCATCGACCATTACCCTCCTACTACCTGTGTGTGTGAAAAAGTGTCTCCTAACTTCTCTCCTGGACGTTCTGGCTTTGATTTTAAGGCGAATCCACCTTCTCCTAAATGCTACCACCATCAGGAAAGGTTTCTCTCCATCTATGCCCTATCAATTCCCTTAAAAATCCATAAAACATCAAATCAAATCAAATCACCCCTCAAATCTTTTGATGAAGGGCAGTCTCAGCTTCTTGTGTACTTAGCTGTTGTCATCATGAACCACAGCTCATTCAGATTGCAATATTCTGCCAATAATGTGTCAGTAACCCGAGTAATTTACTTGTTTAATTGTCACAAGGGAGCTATTTACACCAAGGCACAAAACAGCAGCAAAAAATTGGCCAGTGGCTGCTCTGTTGACTAATATTTTGTGATTACTGCTTAATTCATAATTTAAGATATCACAGATTAAAGGAGAGCTTGTTTGCCACGTAGTCTGCCAGTGCCAGGGGCAAGTGCTGAAAACCCACCAAAGAGGTTCAACGCAAACAAAATGGATGCTCCTAAGCGCTTGGGGGTCACTTGGCAATGAGCCACTTTCACCCGAGTTACGTGTTTTAATTGGTCACCATATACTCGACCTCAGTGATCCCACTCTTCCCTCCACCAACAACACCAGAGGCAAATTGGTCAGCCCTTCACCTCATGGTACTTTGGAAAGAAACTCAACAAAATGTTTTCCCTGTGTGCAAAATGGCTTCCACATTTAACTACACAACGACAACAGCTGCACATTCCTAGCAGTGCAAGCACTTTATTTCTGAGAGGTGACAGTTATATTATATAAGTGAAGTCTATTTTATTTATTGTTTTTTTTTTAACCATTCTTAAAGGGACACTTTCTGTTTTGTGGACAGAAGGGAGTTTCATTTTTGTCCTGATGATACTTTTCAACTTTTTTCTTCAGCAATTTCCTCCTTATATTTTCTCTCCTGAAGGGTTCTTCTTGCTTGAGTACAGTTTCTGAGGTAGCCAATTGGATATTTTTCACCTTGAGAATGAGTAGACCATTCAACTATGGCAGCATTACACTAAAGTCCAATGCTGTAATTAAATTCCACACTTATGCATTTCCAGCAGGTATGGAGGGATGAGCATGAATGATTCTCTATTCACTGACAATGAGGCACTGAGCTCAATTATGGCACACACTCCAGCTGAGATCAGCTCAATGACACTTTTAATGTCGATCACTCAGTGTGTGTTGACAGAGAAGCAAATATACACGAGTAGACATTGACCATCTCCAATACGAGAGAATCTAAACTTCTTCCCTTGACATTCAATGGCATTACTATTGTTGAATCCCCCACTATCAACATCCTAGGGGTTGCCATTAACCAGAAACTGAACTGGACTAGCCATTTAAACATGTGGCTACAACAGCAGAACTGAGGTTGGGAATTCTGTGGCAAGTAACTCAGCACTTGACACTCCAAAGCCAGTTCACCATCTACAAGGCACAAGTCAGGAGTGTGATAGATTACTCTCCACTTGCCTGGATGAGTGCAGCTCCAACAACACTCAAGAAGCTCAACACCATCCAGGACAATACAGCCCACTTGATTGGCACCCTATCCACCATCTTCAACATTCACTCCCTCCACCACCATGCACAGTGGCAGCAGTGTGTACCGTCTACAAGATGCAACTCACCGAGGCTCATTCAACAGCACCTTCCAAACCCATTACCTCTACCACCTAGAAGGACAAGGGCAGCAGATGCATGGGAACACCAAGACCTGAAGGTTCCCCTCCAAACCGCTCACCATCCTGACTTGGAAATATATCCGTTCCTTCATTGTCGCTGTTTCAAAATCCTGAACTCCCTCCCTAACAGCACTGTGGGTGTGCCTACACCACATGGGCTCCATCGATTCAAGAAGGCGGCTCACCACCACCTTCTCAAGGGCAATTAGGGAAGGGCAATAAATGCTGGCCTAGTCAGCGGCATCCACATTCTGTGAAAGAATAAAAAATAAATACTCCCGAACAGCGCAACTGACAATGTGCACTAACCTGGAACAGCACCAAGCCATACAACTCTAACACGTTCCAGGTTCAATCATGGGCTTGCATTGTGAGTTAGCTGATCATTACAGGGGCAGCAGAAAGGGGTGCGACAATCAATCCAGGCACCACAAGATGGGAAGAAAATAAGATTGGTCAGGATTCCCATTCCAGATTGTTATCCTGTTCACCCTGCCAGAAAGTGTGGCTATGATGTTGTCTGCAGTCAAAGAGCCTGCCAACCAGTGTTAGCTGGCCTCACACAAGAAGAATGGCCTCTCAGGCATGGAACTGTAGACCAACTGCAACTGAGCAAGAGCAAGCACACAAAAAAAAATGGGTTTGCCAACCTCATTTTATAAGATAGCGCTGCCCTTTTAAGAGCTAGGGAGCACAGGCATTGAGCAATTCATCTAGTCTTTGGAGACATTATAGAATTCCACGTGGGATCTCAGACAGAGATCTATGTAATTCTGGGTATGCATGAAACTGTCTGGTAGCGTCATCTCATGCCTCAGGGATTGATTATATAATTGTCACAATGCCATACCTGATCTAAGAGCCTTTAATATTGTCACTGGATGTTAAAGTAGAAAATCTTCCACTGCCTATTACTATTGGCTGCCTTCCCCCTGGGACCTGGGTTTGAATCTGTCCCAGACAGTGAGGATGGATGTCTTCTCTTTCTGGTCGCTATTAAGATTCACAAGTGAAATGAATTGTGGCAGCCCCAATCCAGTCCCAAATGGAAATCAGTCCGAGGAGCCTGCTGTACAAAATTGCACCAAATACGCCACTAATTCAATGGCTTCAGCCTTGACAGGTGAAAGCTGGAAGGTGTGACAAATGGTAGAGGCCCTTCACCTCTTTGCCCGAGGCTAGGTTAAGACGGTCTGGGCAGCGTGACATCCCAGCTTCCACAAATCAGCGGAAACCATTCCTGCTCTTGCAGCAGAGCAGAATGCATTTGGAGTGGAAGGCAACGTGCTGGTTGCAGAGTTAATGCTTCCCCTGCTCTGCTCTGACAATGCCCCTTAAAGCCAGTCTCAAAGGAGCACAACTCCAGTGCTGCATCAATCATTCTGTGGCCTCCCTAAGCGAGATTAACTAATCCGTGTAGCTAGATCACAGGTTCAATGAGGCTGGGGTGAACCATGGTATGCGTGTTTATGAGGCAACTCCAGCTTTTTAGAAGGTGCTGAACCTATTGATGTGGGGGATAGTATTTGATCTTAAAAGGAACATTTTTCTTTAAGCTTCTCTCAAGAAAAGAAGTAAATGTATTCATAAGACACTATCTCACATCATCAAAATCATTTCACCCAATGAATAACCTTTACAATGACTCAAGGCAGATGTCGATAGAGTTTTTGGGACTGGTTCCACACTATAAAAAGGATATTAAGGCTTTAAAAAAGATGCATTACAGATTCCTTGGGCTGCTTTTTGCATCTAGGGAACTCAACCAGGAAGAAAGACCTGTGAATCTTTTCTCATGTGAACACCGTAGTGTACAGGGTGATATAACAGAAAATGATAGAATGATGAGAGGATGAGATTGAGCTACAAACAAAATTAAATAGAAGCAGACTGCTTCCAGTGGACAAAGGGTCATAGATAGAAAATTAAACGCAAGAGATTTATCACAGTCTCAGGGTAAGGGATTGGCCATTTAAGAATGAGATGAGGAGAAACATTTTCACTCAGAAGGTTTTGTATCTTTGAATTTCTCTGTTCCAGAGAGCTGTGGATGCTCAGTGGTTGAGTATATTGAAGATTTATAGATTGTTGGGCAGTAAGGAACTCAAGGGATATGGTGATAAGCTGGGAAAGTGGAGTTTATTTTCAGGGAAGTGGAGTTGATGAAAAAGTTCAGCCCTGATTTTATTGAGTGGTGGTGCAGGTTTGAGGGGCTGAATGACCTCCACATGCATCTATTTCTTATGTTCTAGCGTTCTTGTCTTATGTAGAACAGAGGACAGGAGAAACGTCTCTACATAGAGAATTGTGAGGTGATAGAATTCTCTTCCAACATTGGTGGTTGAGGCGGAAAGGGCATCAACATTCAAGACAAGTGGATGAAGGAAAAATGGTTTTGGAATAGGTGGGTAAATGGGGTTAGAACATAAACTTAGATGTGCTGACCATTCTGTTTGCATATTGTAACTTCTAGGGAAGAAAATGCAAGAGCCAATGTGCACCAACGATGGGATGTTGTGCACCATCAGCAATGAGGTAAATGAACTGTTGATCTGTTTTTGCGGTGTTGGTTGAGGAAGGAATGCAGCCAGATTGCCCAAGAGCTCCCAGCTTTTCTTCCAGTGGTACCATGCAGAATCAGTGTCCGTTTAATGGCCGGGATTTTCCGGCCCTGTAATAACGGGAGTCACCGCGGGAGACTCAGTGGCCCAGCCAAAGCTCTATTGACTTTCGGTTGGACCGGATGATCCCGGCGGTGGGCGGGGCTGGAAAATCCCGCCCATTATCTCATCGGAAGGATGTCACCTCCAACAATGCAGCACGCCCTTGGGCACTCCCCTTGGAGTGTCAGCTTACACTGAGTGCTCAAGTCACAGGCCTGGATTTTGAACCCACAAACATTGGCTCAGAAATGACGAACGTTCGCTAAGCTGAGTTCTGTGTGTTTGGCAGTTTGGAGGGTGAGAGGGAGTTGGCTGATCTCATCCCAAGGCAGTACAGAGATATTACAACTGGTCTCGGCTCCCATAGCTCGGGTGGAGACAAATCAAACTGGGCTTCCTGCTCTCGACCACTACAGTGACCTCCGCCACAGACTGAATTCACATGGGTATTGATTGAGACGCTAATGCTCACACCAACATGGGATAAGCAGCCTGCAGACACACAGGATTATTGGCCCAGTTGATCTGTTTTTGCGGTGTTGGTTGAGGAAGGAATGTAGCTAGATCACCTGAGAGCGCCCAGCTTTTCTTCCAATAATACTGTGTGGAATCAGTGTCCATTTAATGGCCGAGATTTTCTGGCCCTGTTGTGGCAGGACCAGCCGCCTGGTGAATTCAATGGAGTAACACATTGGACTGACTTGGCATTCCGAACAATCCTGTGGATTTCACGATGGTTTAGAAAAACGAGAGATGGTCGAATTGAAACATAGAAAACTCTTAAGGGGCTGGCCAAGGTAGATGATGAGAAAATATTTCCCCGGCTGGGAAACCTGGAACAGAGGGTCACAATCTAGAATAAGGGGTCAGCTCAGTTGGGACTGAGATCTTCACTCGAAGGGCTGTGAGACTTTGGAAATTCTGAGAGTTGTGGATACTCCATCACTGAATATATTCAAGGCAGAGGTCGATAGATTTTTGAGCAGTAAGGGAATTTGGGGAGATGAGGATGCCATGATCTTATGGAATGGCAGAGCAGGGCGCGAAGGGACAAATGGCCGACTCCAGCACCTATTTCCTATGTCCTTAAAATTACCTCCCATGCAGTGTCGAGGGCCACACAGAAAGATTGGCCTTGGTGGGGGAGGGAGGGGGAGCAATGTGTGTATGGTGCCTTTGAAGGTGGATTTCAGTGACAGTCAATGCCATCAGGGAATAGGAGGGACAAAGTTGGTCAGGAGGGACAGACTTCTTTTTGCCAATTATCACATTAATCTGTTTTGGATTCACTCCAAGATTGCCCTTTCCCAACGGGACTTCTTAGGTATTCTGACAGAACACGTAAGCATGAAGGTTCCGATTTCAATCAGTAAAATGTCATTTTCGATGTAAACGGACAGCAGCCATAAGTGCTGTGTAATACTGAGGGCCTCAGCTGCCAAACTAAACTGTATGTGACATAGATAAATGATTGTTGAATTATATATGTGATCTTATTATGTTTCAAGCAGTTGTAGAGTATTGGGCTGAGCCTCAGGCGTACACTGGTATTAGCTGTTCTCTTGTACAGGTTATTAATTGCTCAGAATTAGACAAACGCCTGAGGTGAGGGGACAGGATAGCTTCATCTAACAAAAAAATGCCTTCTGCAGCAAATATTACCTGTCAGGTGGCATGACTACTTGTCTGAAACGTTATCCCACTGGATCAGGCAGAAACTTTTTTTTATCTCTCTGCAGTTATATATTTTTTAAAAGTTCAGCAAGAACTGCCCAAAGTTTAAGAATCAAAGAACTCAACAAACGGCTCACACAGAAAATGGCATCAGTAGGTTTAGCTCCTCCATTAAGTAGTTAAGCAAAGCTTCGATCCATTTCTCACTGACATTCAACAACCTTACCATTTCTGAATCCCTCACGATCAACATCCTGATATTTAGCATTGACCAGAAGCTGAACTGGACCAGCCATATAAATACTGTGGCTACAAGAGCAGGGCAAAGGCTGAGAATTCTCCAGTGAGTAACTCACCTCCTAACTCCCCAAAGCCTGTCCACTATCTACAAGGTACAAGTCAGGAGTGTGACGGAATACTCCCCACTTTCCTGGATGAGTGCAGCTCCAACAACACTCAAGAAGCTCGAGACCCATCCAGGGCAATTAAAGCAGCCCACTCAATTGGCACCCTATCCACCACCATAAATATTCAATCCCCTTGTCATAGACTTGCCTGACTAATGAAAAAGGTTCTTTCTAATCATCCTGATCATTGGTTGCTCACCTTAGAGCGAAGCAGCGAAGGAGCACAAAGTTGGTCCCTACTGCAGAGGATTGAGTTAAGAGTAAAAGGTTAGAACAGCTCAGGCTTTTGAGTCTGGAAAGGAGATTATGAGAGGGAACCTTGACACGCACAACATATGATGCAAGTTTTTGGTTACCTTCTGAACCCCCTCACTTCTACTTGTTTCATTTCAGCTTTAGTGTTCAGTTTTATTTCTCTGGATAAACTATGGATCATTTTTCTACATCAGAAAGAAAGGTTTTGTACTAGGAGCTGTGGTGGCATAAAGAGAAGGATATTACATAGAAAAGCAAAGGTTAATCTGGAGCATCCTTTCAAGTTAAAGCACAACAGAACAAGAGAATGTGGGTACAAACCTGTATCAAGCAAGTTTAAAGGGCAATTAATACCTGGAATAGGCTCCAGAAGAGGCAACAAGCGTGGACTTGTTAAAAAGAGGGTTAGATTTGAAAGGACAATTGTAGAACACTGTGGAAGGATGAACTCAGTGGGGGAGACAACCTCTCTCACCTGCACTTAATGTTGTGACAGCCATGGATGCCTCTATGTCCTGGGTGCCCTGGCAATTTTCTGTCTTCACCTGAATACTCTTGTGAGAAGCAACCTTGACAGATTGGATGAGGAATGCAAACTGTACAGAAGGCCTAAATGGATCCAGACTCTCAACGTGTTCTTTTGGTATCCATTCAGAATTACAAAAGACAGTGCAAAGAAAAAGATCTTCAAAACAATCTTCTCACTGCAACCCAGGACTGACAAAACTGTTCAATATAATGATGTATAGTCTGATATTAATACAGTACCAGTAAATACATCATTCTGAGGGGCATCAAGCACAATATTGACATGCCAGTGTCCACTGACTGATCATCTGAGAGTAATAACGTCAAAACAAAATGATGCATCTCTTGGTGTGATGCATGACCAAAAAGGTTGATAATAGCAATGATGAGAAAAATAGACTGGGTGTGCATAAAAAGAGAGGATCCCCACAGAATCATCCATTGTGTGAATCAATACAGCCTGACGACTTACCACAGCCTCACTTCAGTGCTGGGTAGAAGTAGAATTTCTTGCTGTTTTTTACGCCAGTTATTCAATCTCGTTTCAGTTTGCAGCATCAGAGTACCTGATTTTACAAGGACGTGCCAGATTAAACACAGCCTTATTTTAGCAACTAAACATCACAACTGTATTCCGGGCTCCAGGTCACCAAAGGGAAAGAAACTAGTTCTCATGTATAGAACGACAGATGTTTACAGCTCAGAAGAAGGCCATTTGGCCCATTGTGTTGGTGCCAGCCCTGTACTAGAGCAATCCACAACTATGTCCACAACCCTGTACTCTTCCCATAGCTCTCAGGGAGTGATGGTGGTGCAGCGGTATATGTCACTAGAGTAGAAATTCAGAGACCCAGGCTAATGCTCTGGGGACGTGGGTTCAAATCCCACCACGGCAGCTGATGGAATTAAAATTCCAATGATAAAATCTGGAATTGAAAACTGGTCTCAGTAATGATGACCATGAAACTATTGTTGATTATTATAAAAACCAACCTGGGGCTGGCTCCCAGCAGGCACTCACTTCCTGATGCCAGGTCCCTCAATCAGGCACTACCGGTGGGTCTTGTTGGAAAGAAGCGACACAGGGATCTCGTTGTCTCTGCAGTCGGTGGCTGATACAGCCGTCACCGGTACACAATTCTGCCCGTTCTCTTGTTTTCCGCTCTATCAAAAACTTGCATAGTTTTAAAAACCTCTATTAGGTTATCCCTCAGCTTCCTCTTTTCAAGAGAAAAGAGACCAAGCCTAAACAAAAACAGAGACAGCAATATCTGGAAAAACTCAGCAGGTCTGGCAGCAGCGGCGGAGAAGAGCACAGTTGACGTTTCGAGTCCTCATGACCCTTCAACAGAACATCCGTGATTCCTCTGACACCTACACCTCCATCCCCCACCGGGATGGCCTGAGGGCTCTCCGCTTCTTCCTCGAACAGAGGCCCGAACAATCCCCATCCACCACTACTCTCCTCTGTCTGGCTGAACTTGTTCTCACACTGAACAATTTCTCCTTTATAAAAAAAAAGTTCTGTTGAAGGGTCATGAGGACTCGAAACGTCAACTGTGCTCTTCTCCACCGATGCTGCCAGACCTGCTGAGATTTTCCAGACATCTCTGTCTCTGTTTTTGTTTTGGATTTCCAGCATCCGCAGTTTTTTGCTTTTATCTCAAGAGACCAAGCCTGTTTATCCTCTCCTGTGACTTTGAATGAAGGACCCCTCCTCACCACCACCCCCACCAGAAGCCAGCAAGCAAACACACCAGGGTTTTCTTATCATGCACGCCACATGGCAAGCCCCCACTCCCCACTGGGTTAACACCAGTGGCAGCAAGATGAGGTCCTCAGGTGGACACTAATTGCCAACTTAAGGGCCTCAATTATCAGCAGAGTAGGAAGACAAATTACAGGCCTTCCCACCACAACGACTTAATCAGGGTGGAGGCGGGAAGGTGGTGAGGTCCCAACCTGCCACCCTCCTGCCTGATTAAATGCCCCCCACCACCAAACTCACCTCGGGGGAGGGCACAAGATTCTGCCCAATGTTTCCTCTTGTGGGGAAGAGCATAACTAGAGGCTACCAATATCAGATAGTCACCAAGAAATCCAATAGGGAATTCAGAAAGAACTTCACCCAATGAGTGGTGAAAACGTGGAAGTCACTACCACAGGGAGTGGTTGAAGAGAATAGTATAAATACAGTTAACAGGAAAATAGATAAGAATATGAGGGAGAAGGGAATAGAGGGTTGTGCTGATAGAGCTAGATGAGGAAAGATGGAAGGAGGCTCAAGTAGAGCATACACACCAGGACGGACTGGTTGGGCTGAATGGCCTGTTTCTGTGCTATGTATCTTATGTAATCCTATGGAAGTTGATTGCTTTAGTAGCCACTTTAGAATACACTAAGAATCAACATATCAGCCAGATCATATGGGGTCTGAAGGATGGATAACAAAGCAGTTGAGTTTTAACAACAATTTGTTATCTTTCAATGTCAAATTTATTGGCGCCACTCCCACAGGTTTATTGAATTCAGCTTCCCCAGAGTGATTTGAACTCAT
Source organism: Cetorhinus maximus (assembly GCF_964194155.1). Taxonomy (NCBI): domain Eukaryota; kingdom Metazoa; phylum Chordata; class Chondrichthyes; order Lamniformes; family Cetorhinidae; genus Cetorhinus; species Cetorhinus maximus. Next base: position 113,489,843 of record NC_135891.1, read on the forward strand.
GACCTTTGGCTTTCCTGGTTCAACACCAAAACCACTTTATGCCATACAAACTGGTGATATGTTAAAGACAAACAAGGAAGATCCCCATATTGCCCTCTGGTCCTCATATTGCCCTCTAGTCCTCATATTGCCCTCTGGTCCTCATGCGCAAGGATCTATGTGCCTGGTCAATGTGCCTATGATTTCAAGGCACCGCCCACAACCCCTCCAATTGCCACCACTGCCGCCCCCGACTCTGCTGGCCTAGCTCTGCCTGCACCATGTGGTCTGGCAGAATGTGTACCCCTTGGCACGTGCACATGCAGCAAATCACCAGGGAACAGTGGCACAGCTACTTTGGCATCTGACTTCAAAACACTCATGTTTCAAGCCAATTTCAAAAGGTACTACATCTTAATGTTCCATGAGGGTCACAAACGATTGACAAATGTGACATTTCTTCAAATTGATATGTAAAGTCTAATATGCCAGTCGCCTCTACCTTGCAGCTGAAGTCATTGCTATGGGAAAATAGCCAAGGCTGAAGAAAATGCACAAAAAAAAAATGGTTGAAATAATCATAATTTTGTTTTTGAAAATGAAAGAAGCAATTCTCTGTGTAGATGGCAGACTTAAATAACGATGGCAAACAATCATTTTGATAGCAATTGTCATCTCACCGTTGGAAGGAATGTTTGATGTAGAGTTGCTGGTCTGTGAATGACATTCCCTGACTGGGGTTGTTAATGGATCACTAGCCAACCTATTAGGATATGCCTGATATATGCGGTGCTGCACATATTATTAAGCAGCGAGGAAGGTGGCGCTATCAGAGTGCCAGCAATCTGGTAGGAATTCATCAGATTTCTCCATTAGCAACTTCAGCTGAAAAGCATGCCTTTTTAACAGAGCTGGACACCAAACTCAATTCTTAACTCAGCATGCTCCCCAATACAACCTGCTTCAAAACCCCACTTGGACCATTTCTGGTTTGGAGCCTAAAAAGCAAATGGAAAAAGAAGAGACTTGCATTTATATAGTGTCTTTCATGACTGCCAGACGTCCCAAAGCACTTTGCAGTTAATGAAGTGTAGCCACTGCTGTAACATAGGATATGCGGCTGCAAATTTGTACACACCAAGCTCCCATTAACAGCAATGTGGTAATGACCAGATGTGGTGTTGATTAAGGGATAAACATTGGCCAGGATACTTAGCTGTTCTTCTCCGGAATACTGCCATGAGATCTTTTATATCCACCAAGAGCAGACAGGGCCTTGCTGTAACATTTCATCCAAATGATGGCACCTCTGACTATGCAGCACTCCCTCAGTGCTGACCCTCTGATAGTGCAGCCCAACCTCAGTACTGACCCTCCGACAGTATAGTGCTCCCTCGGCACTGGCCCTCCAGCAGTGCAGTGCTCCCTCGGCACTGACACTCCAACAGTGCAGCACTCCTCAGTACTGCACTGGAGACCAACCTTGACTTTCATACTCTAGTCCTGGGTGGGACTAGAACCCCCAATCTTCTCACTCAGAAGCAAGAGCACTGCCAACTAAGCCACAGCTGACATGGTGCTCAAATAATTTGTGTAGCATTAACTCAATACGATTTAAGCATACTTTGGAGCAATTGGGGTTACTGAATCAAATGTATATGAGCAACATAAGTGACCAAATCCCCCTCCAGCTTTCCCATTGCTAGAGCCATACATTGAGGCACAATATGAAAGACAATTATCCTGTAAATGTATTGTCTTTAATTGGAGCATTCCGTTCGATCTTTCTAGAGTCAGTGTTGGCTCAATGGTTGTCTCCACATCTGAGTCAAAGGGTCACAGGCCCACTCCAAAGACTTGAGTGCAACCCAGGTTGGCACTTCTGTGCCATACAGAGCTGCATTGTCAAGTGATGTACCTTTTTCAGATGAGATGTTAAACAAAATCTGCCCTCCCTCCAAGTGGAAGAAACTGATACCATGACACTGGAAGAAGAGCGGGGGATTTTTCCTGGTGTCTTGGCCAACACCATAAAAGGTTACTTGGTTATTAATCTCATTTTTGCAAAACACTTCATTGGTGATGAAACAATTTGTGTTGTCCTGAGTTCCTCCAAATCGCTATATAACTGCAAGTTCTGTGCAGACTTTGGAAAAAGGGAATTAGCACAAGGTACTCGGTAATCCAGTGCTGAGCGTGTATTCGTTCTCGAACTCCTAGTGGCCTCATGACATTCAGACCAGCATGATCTCTTGGCAGATCAGAAATGGACATCTGGTCATCTTATGGGTATCTGTGTAATCTCTGCTGATCACATGGATTGTGACCAGTTTCTGATGGCCTCATGGTAGATTGGCAGGCACCCAGTCCTTGATAATCTTATGGTTGTGCAATCAGTCTTTTAGTGTCTCAAGGCAAGTATGTTCTTATTCCCTGATTGTCACCAAGTGGCTGTACATCAAGTCACTAGTGGTCCATGGTGGGCATGCATCTAAGTCATTAATGTGCACAGAACAGGAATTATATCCAGTATTCTCCAGCACTGTAAATATACATCGGTGTTCTCTAAGCCAGGGTTTCACACTACCAAATGATAAGATATAGATAATACCTCCACATAGTATCACGACTCCTCAGATATTGAAGCAGTGCATGTCCAAATTTAGCAAGACCTGCACAATATCTAGACTTGGGCTGACAAGTGGCAAGTAACATTCGCACCACACAAGTGTCAGGCAATGAACATCTCCAACAAGAGAGAATCCAACCATTGCTCTTTGATGTTCAATGACATTACTATCACTGAATCCCCCACTATCAACATCCTGGGTGTTACCATTGACCAGAACCTGAACTGGACTAGCCATATAAATACTGTGGCTACAAGAGCAGGTCAGAGGCTAGGAATCGTGCGACAAGTAACTCACTTCCTGACTCCCCAAAGCCTGTCCACCATCTACAAGGCACAAGTCAGGAGTGTGATGGAATACTCCCCACTTGCCTGGATGAGTGCAGCTCCCACAACACTCAAGAAGCTTGATACCATCCAGGGCAAAGCAGCCCGCTTGATTGGCACCACATCCACAAACATTCACTCACCACTGATGCACAGTAGCAGCAGTACTGTGTACTATCCACAAGATGCACTGCAGGAATTCACCAAGGCTCCTTCAACAGCACCTTCCAAACCCACAACCACTACCATCTAGAAGGACAAGGGCAGATCGATGGGAAGCTCCCCTCCAAGTCACTCACCATCCTGACTTGGAAATATATTGCCATTCTTTCACTGTCGCTGGGTCAAAATCCTGGAACTCCCTTCCTATCAGCACTGTGGGTGTACCTACACCACATGGACTGCAGCGGTTCAAGAAGGTTGCTCACCACCACCTTCTCAAGGGCAATTAGAGATGGGCACTAAATGCAGGCCCAGCCAGTGACGCCCACATCCCATGAATGAATTAAAAAAATTCTCTCAGGAACTTTCAAAGTGCTCACACAATGAGCTATACAGGAGTAGATAGAAAGGACAGCACACAAACGGATCTCTGCCTTGTTTATGCTCCACATGAGCCTCCTCACACCTAATTCAATCAGCATATTCTTCTACTCCTTTCTCCCTTGTGTACTTATCTAGCCTCCCTCTAAATAATCTGTGCTATTCGCCAGCATTACTCCAAGTCATGGTTGAAGCCTTGATGTCGATTCGAATGCAGTGACTGTTATGTTGTAAGCAGTGCCACAACAATGTACCAGCAACCTTCCCCAAACAGAAATGGCAAGTTAATCTGTTTATTTTGCAGGGTTGGCTAAAGAAGGAAGGTCAAACAGCATGCTGGGAAAACTCCTGTTCCTCTTCAACCAGTCCCTAGGAATCTTTACTGTCCACCTGAATCATTGAGACAGGCAGACCGGACATTGGTTTAATAACCCATCTTGAAGAGTGGCATCTCTGATAATGCAGCACTCCCTCAATACTGAAATAGACTGTCAGCTGAGATTGCAAACTCAAGTTCTGGTGTGGAAATTGAACTCGCCACCTTCTAACCTAGAGGGGAGAGAGCTACCGATTCAGCCAAGGAAGAAAAAAAATCTGCAGGGCAGATTTGCAGAGAGGCAATAAAGGCACTTGAGTGTGAATGATCTTCCAGTGCACAGCATATGCTCACAGCCATTTAAGAGTTCTTCAGGGAATTCATCAAAGCCAGAAGCACTCGTAGTCACGAATGAGAGGAGTAGGCACTATTGACTTATTTTGTTTTTATGATTTAAGGTTGCTTGTTGCTTGGATACAATATGATTGTGTTTCGAAAGCTGTCTGTACTAAGTGTGTTACATTCACACATCTCTGTTAGATGCTGTGGTGTTAGTGCTTTACACTGCCTATTGTGACGAAGTTGTGCTGCATCAAACATCGTGGATTATTTTCTTTCCTGAAGACTGCCATGCCATTCCACAGAAAACCGGGTACTTTCTCCACCCTAAAGACCACGCTTTCCGCGTGAGTCTACACACATGAGCGTCACTGAGCTATGTGAGAGCTTTGCACCAAATCATCGACCAACACCAGACTGACTGCACTTCCCAGCAGGGGTCGCCGGGAAGCCTTTAAAAAGGCCCCGCACAATAATGAATCGTCACTTGGTTTGGATGAAGTACCAGAGGGTTCCTGTGGAACCCTGCCCTAGGCAGGAGCAAACACTTAAAACTGAAGTCAGGAGGTGAAGGCAGAAAAACTGCAGCAAAATAAAAAATAATCACAGTTTATTAATAGGATTGATTATGTATTCACAGTACCAAGGCAAGAAATCAGCCATTAGATCAGCACTTGGCATAGTATTTTATGTGCTAAATGTTCAGCTCTGAGCATTTCTCCTCAATCAGCTTGCCTATCCATCTCACCCAAGGTATCTGGGGCTTGTTGTGCCTCTATGAAAGCCATGATCAGTCAACTCATAGGCGAACCATGATCATGTCTCTTCAGATCAAAGTCACAGATCTTCCAAACTAATTGGGCCTTCCCCTCACAACAATATTTATTAGGAGCTCATTGGCTTTAAAGATGCCAGCCTCATTAGAAGCTCCCATACAGAGTCAGTTTCTGGGCCACATCGCTGCCCCAATGTTAGATCTTCTGGTTGCATGTGGTTACTGGCAAAACAGCCTTGCCCTGTCTAATCCTTCATTTTTCAAACAGTGGCTGCTTTAATTATCTTTGTTGCATCGAACAAACAAAGCCAGATTACAATGTCATGGTGTCAGCCACTCAGTTGGTAGCACTCCTGTCTCTGGATCTAGACGTTTCTTGCTTCAATTCCCCTCCAAAGATCCGAGCACAAAATCCAGATAGTACTGAGGGAGTGCTGCACTGTCAGAGCTGCTCTCTTTCAGATGAGACATAAACCCTGTCCCCGTCTGCCTCTCTGATGGAGGTGGAAGATCCCATGGCATTATTTCAAAGAAGAGCAGGGGAGTTATCCTCGAATGTTCTGGTTAATATTTATCCTGTGACCAACACAACTGAAAACAAATTATCTGGTCATTATCACATTGCTGTTCATGCAATCTTGCTGTGTGCAAATTGGTTGCTTACATTATAACAGTGACTGTACTTAAAAAGTATTTCATTGGCTGTCCTGAGGTTGTGAAAGGAACTATATAAATGCAAGTCTTTCTTTCTCATTATACAATTGGTGCAACCCGTGGTTTCAACTTGCAACTAAAAGCATGGCTAGCATCATTTTTTAAATTCATTCATGGGCTGTGAGCATTGCTGGCAAGGACAGCATTTGTTGCCCATCCCTTACTGCCCTTGAGAAGGCGGTGGTGAGCTGCCTTCTTGAACCACTGCAATTCATATGGTATAGGAACACCCGCAGTGCTGTTAGGGAGGGAGTTCCAGAATTTTGACCCAGCAACAGTGAAGGAACAGCGACATAGCTCCAAGTCATGATGGTGAGTGGCTTGGAAGGGGACTTCCAGGTGGTGGTGTTCCCATGCATCTGCTGCCCTTGCCCTTCTAGGTGGTAGGGATCATGGGTTTGGAAGATGCTGCCTAAGGAGCCTTGATGAGTTTCTGCAGTGCATCTTCTGCATCTTGTAGATGGTACACACTGCTGCCACTGTGCACTGGTTGCGATGGGAGTGAATATTTGTGGATGTGGTGCCAATCAAGCGGGCAGCTTTGTCCTGGGTAGTGTTGAACTTCTTTGGATGTTGTTGGAGCTGCACTCATCCAGGAAAGTGGAGAATATTCCATCACACTCCTGATTTTGGGATCATCTACACTCTGTACCAACAAAGAAATTCCAACTCTTTCCAGTTCCACTTGTAACCAGTCAGACCTGAGAGAAAACAACTAGTTAACAAGGCACTAGCAACTCCTTGGCAATATAGAAGTGAGCAACTGGAGACTAGAAGTTAACTTCCACCCTCACCTGCAAAGCTAGCTTATTGGTATGAGGGGAAAATTGCTAACATGGTTCCAAATTAAGACTTGAGATGTGGCATTTGATTTAGAATGCTGATGTTAATAGTTGAGAATGGTGTCATGCCCAGTACAGGCATGAAGATATTTTAAAAAGTGAACACAAAAACTGTTAAGGTGACTGCAGCATACCATGTGACTTTTGGCATTTGAAATGTAGACACTAGAGTCTGTGACCAATACCTGATTAAATATGGACCTGAATGAAGAAACCTCACCACCACTTGTGAGATTCATACATCTCATTGTTTAAGGATGGACCAAAGCCTACAGACAATAGGGATTGCAGACAACTCATCTCCATGTTTTTCCAGGGGCTAAAGAGACATCGAAACTCCATAGGTGTTAGATGAATGTGAAATGGATCCCACTGACCTTCCATTATGTTGTAATGGCCCCTCATCCAAACACAAAAACCTTGGCTGTCTCAAACTCTCAAGGTATGAAAAGCCCCAATACAGGATGTTTATTGGCCAAACACACCACCTTACTTGGAAAAGGACTTTGGACTTGTAACAGATCACATGGGTAAGACAGTCATGTTTGTCACCTGCTTTTAAAATGGTAGGAATCAGCACTGCAGAGACAGAGAGACAAGCAGAAAGCCATCAAACCAGCTGCAGTCAACGATGAAGCCAAAGTAATAAACAGCAATACCTTGAAAGGTACCTGTTCCAACATCAAGGTCACCTGAGAATAAACCTCCTGGTAATTCAACTTGCAGCTTGCTGAGAATTCTCTGATTCTCCAGACCTTCACTCCAGCCAAAGCATCAACTCATCTAAGAAATTACAGGTCCGCCACGAAAAAGACTGAAATAATCCAAAGTTATAATTGTCGTATTTTTTTCTTCGTCTGTATCTAATTTTTGTTTGAGTGATAGTGGGTGTGAGTTGAGTGAGTAAAACATCATGTCTCAATCTCCGGGGAAAGTGTGGAATAATAAACAGCCTTCTTTATTTCCAAGCTCACAAAAAAGCTTGCTGCTGAAGTTATTCATATTAGGACAAGCACTCTGAGGGTAAAATACACACACCTCACAGACAAAATACTTTGATCATGGACTGTAAGAACACACACAAATTCTGCCCGTGACAATGGTGTAAACTGTACCAAAGTCTGTGGGGTCAGATTTGATAAGCTAAGCTACATGAAGCTTCCAGCAAGAACACCAATTCAGAGGGCCATTGTCAAACATCAATTCCGCAAATTGGCCCAATTGGGAAACAACAACCACTTGCATTTATATAGCTTCTTAATGTGGCAAAATGTCCCAACTTGCCTCATGGGAGCATAATTGGACACAAAATTGACAAAGAAGGGAGACATTAGACCACATGATTGATCAAAGTGGCAGTGAGGATAACAACCAATGTGAAACTGTTCCAGAAGGTCCAAAACTCAGACTGCCTAAAGCCAGGTCTGAATCTGGGCACAGGAGAGGAGGGCGAGGTGAGGGAACGGGAGATGGTGTTGAGCTGCAGTGATGCCATCAAGCTGAACATATGAAAGTGCTCTGACAGAGAGCAAACCAGGAAATGAAATCCACTAATAATCAAATCACTTTAAAAAATGTTAAACAGTGCATGAAATAAAGATAGGGACATAAATATGGGATTAAGGTAGAATCTGAAATATCATGAACAAGCTCTAATTTTTAAAAATAATTAATAAACTTTAATTTAGAAATTCTGGTAATTAATCATAATTGAGAAATATTCCACTCATTTTTCAGGACCAGGGTGATTGTTCATCCGAAGTTCAGATTACCTTTAAAAATGCAGTTCTACCTCACTGATCAACATTTAACTTTAAAAAAAAAAGACATTTTGTTGAAGTTTTTTGTCCTGCACTCATCAGGACAATTGCAAGGATACCAATGTCAGGAGAAGCAATGTTGCTTCCACTGACATTGGTATTCTTGTGATTGCCCTGATGAATGCAAGTTGAAAAGCTTTGACAAAATGTCTTTTTTTAAGCAATACTCAAGTTCTGTACTATTTAACTTTTGATGAGATCTCTGCCAGCGATACTAGAGCAGGAAAGGGAACATTCATGGCAGATCAATTGAGGCCACTGATTGCTGACTCTGGGGAAGGGGTTTGCAATGCATCTCATAGCGCAGTGTTGTGAATGATAAACCTTAACTTCAGGAGTTCTGTATTAATCTGCACTTGCACTAAATGCTAAAACTGCAGTTATTTTCAGGGTAATTATGCTGAACGCTGACAGTGTGCCCTCAAAGAAAGTAGGAAATCCTGGGCTATTTAAGTTGTTATGTCAGGATGGGCCAAAATGGCTGCAAACCTTCATATTCCATGGTTCCAGCTGCTTCTGTGGTTCAGGAGAAAACAAACGAGGAAGCATCAGACCTAATGCAGTAAGTGTGTGGGTTTAAGGGCTATTCCCAGCTCTGTCCTTTTCAAGTGCCAGTGACAGCACAAAGATCTGAATATTCATTTACAGTTTAACATATGTCTGCTCTCAGTTTTGTTCAGGTGCCCAACAACACCACTGACCGCCAACGTAAACAGATCAAACCTGTAGTGGACTGTTCAAAGCGTTAGCTTTTGGTTCAACATTTGTCCCACAGGACAGGATGGGTTACTGCCTTCAGCCATAATGATAATTCAGTTATGGGGAATTGCAGAGAATTTACAACATAGGTACAGGCCATTCACCCAAATGCTCTGAGCTGTTGTTTATGCTCCACACAAGCCTCCTCCCATCGCATTTCATCCAGTCCTATCTTATTGCCCCTCTTTTCCTTTCCCCCTCATATGTCTATCTGGTTTCGCCTTAAAGGTATCTATGTTATTTGCCTCAACATTGGTATGTGGTAGTGAGTTCCACATTCTAGCCACTCACTCAAATCGACTTATTAGTCACTATCTTATATTTACAGTCCCTAGTTTTGGACTCCTCTCAAACGTTGCCAAAGTCTACCCTATCAAATTCCTTCATAATCTTAAAAACCTCTATTAGATCAGCCCTCAGACTTCTCTTTCACAGAATCGCAGAATTGTTATGATGCAGAAAGAGGCCATTCGGCCCATCGTGTCTGCTCTGCACCGGCTCTCTGAGCATTTTAACTTAGTGCCAACCTCTTGCCTTTTCCCTGTAACCCTGAACATTGTTTCTATTTAAATAATCATCCACTGCCCTCTTGAATGCTTCTAGTGAACCTGCCTCCATCACACTTCCAGGCAGTGCATTCCAAACCCTAACTACTCGCTGTGTGAAAAAGTTTTTTCTCACCTCGCATTTGCTTCTTTTGCAAAACACTTTTACAAAAAACTGTGCCCTCTGGTTCTCGATCTGTTTACAGGCAGGAGCAGTTTCTCCCTATCTGCTCTGTCCAGACCCCTCATGATTTTGAAAACCTCTATCAAGTCTCCTCTTAGCCTTCTCCTCTCCAAGGAAAACACTCCCAACTTCTCCAATCTTTCCTCATAACTGAAATGCCTCATCCCTGGAACCATTCTCATAAACATTTTCTACACTCTCTCCAATGCATTCATATCCTTATATTGTGGCACCCAGAACTGTACACAATACTCCAGCTGAGGTCTAACAAGTGTCTTATATAAGTTCATCATAACCTCCCTGATCTTGTACTCTATGCCCCTATTAATGAAGCCTAGAATACTGTATGCTTTAGAAGCAGCTCTCTCTACCTGTCCTGCCACCTTTAATGACTTATGCTCGATCTTTAATTCCAACCTCTCAGATCTGGCATCATCCTTATAACCCTTCATTTCACCTTCTCCAGATCATTTGGAGATCTTTCTAAATCAATCAACTTAACCAGATTTCAACATACCAATTAGAGGTATTATATTAGCAACATTTGATTTATCATTCAGTTCAGTTAGTAAACACCAGTTTTACGACTGTGCAGTATGGTCCCACTGTACTGGATATATGAGTCATTGCCTGGGTTATCTAATCCTTTGCTATTTTTATCACATTCCTGGCAGGACAGATCAGTTGGGTAAAATGTCCAGCCCTTTGTAAACAGCATAAATCTGTAAGACAGTCACATTGCACTCAAGCTTATAAAATAAGGTGTGATTAAAATATATGTTTAAAAGATCCCATCTCCTTTACTTGTCGAAAATTAATTGTCAACACAGTCTCTCAAATCTTTGGACTGTTGACTACAGTGTAACCAAATACTGGCCTCAGTCAGTCATTGGCCTCTCACAACGCAACACATCCCACCATATTTCAGTGCAATTTCACACAATGTCATTAATGATATCATACATGAACATTTGAAGGCCATCGTACATCAGTCAGCTGCAAAAAATCATTTCAGATTTCAGCGCACACATCAGAGAGAGTCTGGTCATGTAGGCCTGACATTTCATTTTCAGGATTATTCCCCTGTTGGTTTCTGCACATTTGCTTTGGTACAAGCAGCGCAGGTATATTTTTTTCTCTCTCTCCTCAAGTTCCTGAAGTAATTCAGAAAAAGAAAACCACCCCTTGCTCAGTCTGCCTTGTAGTATGTTCCAGGAGTACGGTGGATGGAAGCGGCTTTGAAACCAGCTAGCCACAATAGTGTTTAATTCCCAGCCAGATGGCTGTGGGTTAAAGCCCCTGGGTGGCTGGTCAATCTGTACAGTCTGCATTTCTTAGTGTATGTGCCCATGTGTGCCCTATAAAACAAAACAGGCTAAGCTTTCCTCTGAAATGCCGGTCTTCTCATAGTAATTCACAACTCGCTAACACTAATCACACAAACCACACAATTTTGAAATGTGCAATTTCACTTGTGCTAGTGGAAAAATAGCACCTGCCAAGGAACCACTTGACAGGAATAAATGTCAAAAATAAAGTCCATTAACTAGCTGTGGAGTGTGCAGTGCTTGTGGAGAATAGTTTGATGCTAATTATGAATCACCTGATTTAGCAACCAGGGTCAGGCTGTGCTAGCATTATGGAGAAGCAAGTATTTGGTGGGAGAGCAGGATCTCAAAAATACCAAGGAGTCAATTCCTCGAAGGAGTAGGTTGGAGGTAAGGAAGAAGATGCACACCTTAAAGAAGGGTAACTGAAAGTTATTGCTGTCCGGCATGCCAGTATACATATTACAACATAACATTATTGTAATGTATATACAGGCATGTCAGACAGCAATAACTAAAGATGCATGCACAGAAGTCATAGTGGCAAACAGAGATGTCTGAAAGGATGGAATAAATACAGAAGAAGTGAAAATAACAATATCATGTAAATTACATTATAATGTAATGGCAGCATGGAAACCCCTTCACCAGATTGACTGAAGTGGCTCAAGAAGGTGGCTTAACCCCACCTTCCCACATGCAACTAGGGATGGGCAATAAATACTGCCATGCCTGTGATATCCATGCCCCATGAAAGAATAGAGTAGAAAAATGGGAGAGGGAAGATTCTGTAGCTAAAACTTACAAACATCAAATGTGCACAACAGAACAGGTGATGGATTATCTGACTAGAAACAACCCTTATGATTGAGCAAAAGTTGATTGATTCAGGAGGAAGAGTGCAGAAGATGTCGGAATTCTGGAGATGTAAGTGGTATATAGAATGAGTGGTATGTACTATTTTCATCTATGATTAATTAATTTGCTATGTTGCACCAATATGCCAATACATACGAATAATGCAACTAATGACAATACAATACCCAAATGGATAAGTGCTTCCATACTCAATGTCCTGTCCACTCTCAAGAGCAAGAAGGACAAAGTGATTCACAAAGCATAGCTAAAGATCAGCACTCATTTGACAATTATCCTTCAACACCTGTGCCTGAAGCAAGCAGCTCCACAGATCCATGTCCAATGAGTGAAGATCACTGGGATATTAAGGAACATGCATAGCATGAGGTACTAATCACTGATGAGGAAGGAGCAGCAGTAGTGGTGGTTAATGAGAGGTCAGTTGGTGCAGAACAGAGTGCCCTGTCTTGCTGAGGTGTATGGAAATACAGACATTATGCTTACAGTGGGTCTGGTTTACAACAGAGGCTGCTTGAACTTGAGGTCCAAGAATTGAACACTCACATGCATCCAGCGTTGGGCCATGGTATGATTTCAATGACTAGCTTTGTAGTCTATTGCTGAGAAAGTAAAGCGCCAGTGGCATCTGCCATAAAGCATGGTCAGAGTATGAGCATCTCTCAGAAATGCTGCCACTGCTGGTATGGAAGCTTCTGCATCTAAACTCCAACACGCAACACAATGTTCAGCACCATTCGCGGCTCTTCAGATACTGAAGCAGTCCATGTCCAAATGCAGAAAGACCTGGACAATATCCAGGCTTGAGGCAACAAGTGGCAAGTAACATTCGCACCACATAAGCACCAGGCAATGACCGTCTCCAACAAGAAACAATCTAACCATCGCCCCTTGACATTCAATGGCATTATTATGGCTGAATCCCCCACTATCAACATCCTGGGGGTTACCATTGACCAGAAACTGACCTGGACTAGCTATATAAATACTGTAGCTACAAGAGCAAGTCAGAGGCTAGGAATCCTGCAGCGAGTAACTCACCTCCTGACTTCCCAAAGCCTGTCCACCATCAGGTCAGGAGTATGATGGAATATTCTCCACTTGCCTGGATGAGTGCAGCTCCAACAACACTCAAGAAGCTTGACACCATCCAAGACAAAGCAGCCCGCTTGATTGACACCGCATCCACAACCATTCACTTCCTCCACCACTGATGCACAGTAGCAGCAGTGCGTGCCATCTACAAGATGCACTGCAGAAGCTCACCAAGCCTCCTTCGACAGCACTTTCCAAACCCACGACCCCTACCATCTAGATGGACAAGGGCAGCAGACAGATGGGAACACCACCACCTGGAAGTTCCCCTCCAAGTCACTCACCATCCTGACTTCACACAATCACAGAATCACTGACTTGGAAATATATTGCCATTCCTTCACTGTATCTGGGTCAAAATCCTGGAACTCCCTTCTTAACAGCACTGCGGGTGAACCTACACTACATGGACTGCAGTAGTTCAAGAAGGCAGCTCACCACCACCTTCTCAAGGGCAATTAAGGATGTGGAATAATTGCTGGCCTAGCCAGCAACGCCCACATCCCATGAACGAATAAAAAAAGCATGGACAGCAGTTACATGTATCATAGTGGAGGATCACCAAGTTCTGGTTGACAATTGCTATATTCCAACAGATCAATATATATGATAAGTAAATTCTCTTGACTAGCATTGGAGCAAGTCAGTGGTAGCCTGTTCCATTATCTGCTCCATTATGTAAGCCTCTATGCCCTCTGCAGTCTCAAGTTGTGCTCTACTCTTCATCATATCTCACTGCAATATACTCATTAAAGGCATAGCTTTGCATAATCTGTATTAAATTCAACCACTGAGGTGATAGTTTAGCATCTTCTCCTTTGTTGAAGTCATGTCTATTCTGGGGTACAGCAGGCACTTTGTTAGTTTGACTGTTCCACAGTCCAATGGTTCCAATGGCTGTGACAAGCAGAGAAAAGCTGTCTTGTGTTACTAATGATTGCTAATGAGGGGTAGGAATTCTTGGTGTAAATCTAAATATGGACAAATAGACCATTAGCACTTTCTACTAACATTCCACTAACTTTTATTTATGTCTGTTTATGTCTTGTCAGCAATAATACAAACTAACATTCTCTGCCTCCTTTCTCTATGTTCCCCTTTCTCCTCTCTTCTCTTTCATCCTCTTTCGCTCCTCTCTTCTCTTTCATCCTCTTTCGCTCCTCTCTCTCTCACTGTGGTTCTGCTTCCTTTTTCTTTCTAAGATTCACATACACTCTATCTGAGATTCACATGCACTTTTCCCCCTATTTTTCCATGGCTGTCTTTCTATCTTCCACAATTTTCTACTTTCCTTTGTCTTTCATGCCCCTCTCCTCTGGCTTTCTCTCTCTATCCTCTTCATCAGTCTTTCCAGCCTTTCCTCTGTCTTGCTTTCTTCCCCAATTTTGCCTTTCTCTGTGATTTTCATTCTCTTCCTTTCTTTTCTTCCTGTCTCTCATTTCTTTATGGTTTTCTTTCCCCCATCCCCCATCTCTGCCCTCCTTGTTCCAGTCTCTCACTCTTCCCTATGGGCAGAATTTTACGGCCCCGCTATGGTGGGGGCGGGGCCGTAAAATGCGACGAGTCATTCAAAAGCTCATTGACTTCGTTGGGACCATAAAATCCTGCTGGCGTAAAATCCCAGCTTATGGGCGGAATCGTCCCAGAAATGCACCAAGTGCGGTAGCGGGCATGAAAAAAGACATTTTACCCACAATGATGGGTTTTCACCTTTTCACTGTATCGTCCGCTTCCCGCCTCACTAATTATGCAGCCACAGGAAACACTCCGTGGTGCTGGTCGGCAGCCTCTGAATCGCTCGCCACGCCGTTACCTCTCCGCTTCCTCACCCCGGGGGCCATATCCAAACTGCAGCCGCCCACACAGTTCTCAGTGTTTGCAGCCCAGGACTGCTCCAGTGAAGACATGGCCCTGAAAGCCAGGAAGAGTTCAGTGACCCATCACTGGAAAGCCTTTTGGAGGCCCGTCATGATGTTCTCCACCCCCGCTCTGCCCGCAGGCGGTCCAGCAATCTCACCACTCCGGCTTGGGAGGCAGTGGCAGAGGTGGTCAGTGCCAACACCGCACAGAAGAGGTTGGCCATCCAATGCAGAAAGAGGATGAATGATCTCATCTGTGCCGCCAGGGTAAGGCAACCATCTCATCACTCTAAACTCACACACTCACAAGGCCATCACACATTCACTGGCATCTCACTCACTGCCAGCTCAAGGGACATCACCACTCACTCTCTCACACACACCCTCACATCTCCATCTGGCCTCATCTCCTCTGGAGACTGCCTCCTCAGCCTTCACCACCTTGAGGTCACTTGCACAGAGCAACATGTGCTCCCCAGACACACCCTGCCCTGGATACGCCCCCTCCCTTCCCCATTACAACCCTCGCTCTGCAGCCTCTTCCCTTGCCTCAGACCACTTCTTCCCCCTTCCCCAAACAAACCCTATCCCTTCAGCCGTTGAAAAGCCACCCCTGCCTTACGGCTGCTCTGGTAGGTAGAGACTTGCCTGTGAGCCCCCCTACAAGTGATGTGGTGCTGCCTGCGAAGCCTGGTGCTGATGACTGCGAGTGCTGCCCGAAGCAAGGTAGGCAAACAAACCTCGAAGTCCTGAGCGAATTGCAGCTCAGCAGGTGCATGTCGCTTATGTACAGTTGTGAAACACGTCAGCGTGCAATCACACCAATGTGCCCAATGATCCAGCGTGGGGGGGATGATTCCGGCAAGCAGGGCTCATAATGAGATGCTAAAGTATTGAAATTAGATTTCTAATGTGCAGCGGCAGGAAACGCAGCCCGCCACTGACAGGCAGAGCGGACAATTGCAAACTGGTTTCCTGGCGGCGTAAAACCGATTTTTGGTCTTCTCGCCACATTGTCCACTTATGCCACCAAACATGCCCATTGCTAACGGGAGCAGAAAATCCCGCTCTATGTTTCTTTCCTTCATTCGGCACCTTTTTCTCCCTAGGGAGGAGAAGATCGGGGATCGTAGGCTGTTTATTTTAAACATAACTCCTTTCCATGACAAACACATTTGCAGGATAATTTCCTCTGTTTGTTATTTCAAGTGCCTTGCAAGATGAATCTATATATAAGGCTGCTATATAAATAAAATTGTTGCCACAATATAATTGTGGAATGCTCTCTGTGTGAGGTTTTTCCAGTTTCACTGCAAATCGTAAAATGAAGGAAATCTTCCTCCCTCCTTGAAATGGTGAAGACATCCCAGTTAATTTCCACATACCCGTCATTTAACCACAGCATTTATTAACTCAGGAGATTGCGCACAAGGTCATCCCCAAATAGATCGTACCCGGCCATCCCCGCTGTTCCGAGATAATTTATACTTAGTCTCAACTCTGTGCTTTTCAAAGGCAATCTTAACTTTTCTCCCAGACAAATTAATTTGGTTCCAGTTCAGCTCATAAAGAAGTGATTTTTCAATTAAAATGATGAGGTAAGGTGTAAGGGAAAATGTTAAAATGTGTAAAATGACAGAGTGAGGTCCCTCAAACAGGAATGTCTCCTGGTGGGAGGTATATTAAAGTTCACTCCCTCCTGCACATTCACATACAGTCTGACAAAGTGAATCTATCTCCTTGGACTAATGTAGATTCGCAAAAGTCAGGTAAACTCTAAATGGCTCTTCTGATCATTTGGAAAATTTCTTGCTCCTGTGGAATTTTACACTTTGTTTCTTTTCCTCCGGTTTTCACCCTTCCAAGTCTTGCTGGTTGAGACTCGTGCTAACAAACAGGATGTCACAGGCCCTGGTGACAATCAGATGGATCAGTTGAATGTCCATCAGTTCCCAGACAGCGAGTGCCGGCAGGCTGTTAAACAGTGCAGGTCAGTACATCTGAGCCCCATTCGCATCTATATACGCCCACAACTTCCAATGGAAATAGGGACCCTAGCTCATTCTTCCTTCTCCTGAGCTCAGGAATGCCGAGGATTAATTATAAAGATGAGATCGACTAACAGAGCACACACCAAGCACTAAAGCTGAGATCTTCCAAGTCTCTCAACTCAGTAATACACTGGCCAGTGCACCTAAGGACCCAACTATCAGGGGTTACAGTTTTAAAGGAAAATGACATGTTTTGTCCATGGTCTGCAGTACTCATGCAGACAAGCTTGTTGTGGGCCCCACTCCAGAGCTAACACATTCTTGCAATAGAGAAGGACTGCTCCACTGTCACTGCAATAGAGAAGGACTGCTCCACTGTCACTGCAATAGAGAAGGACTACTCCACAGTCTCTGCAATAGAGAAGGACTACTCCACAGTCTCTGCAATAGAGAAGGACTGCTCCACTGTTGTAAATGCTTGTCTCTTGATCAAGACATTAAACTGAAGCCCCTATGTCTCTCCAGGTGGGCATTAAGAATCCCACAGTGCTATTCAAAGAAGGCAAGGAACTCTCCTAGTGTCCTGGTCAACATTCCTTTCTCAAACACCACTGTTAAATGCAGATTTTAGCTGGTTCATCCATATTGTTGCTGTTGGTGGGAACTTTCTGCATTCAAAATGGCCACCACATTAACCCATTTAATACTAATAAGTGCAGCGTAATGGCAAAGTCACTGGACTGGCAATCCAGACCGATGCTCCGGTAACATGGGTTCCCACCGTGGCAGCTGGTGGAATTTAAATTCAATTAATAAAGGTGGAATATAAAGCTAGCTTTATATATAGGAACGGTAACCAGGACAACTATCATCAATTGCTGCAAAAACCCATCTGATTCACTAATGCCCTTTAGGGAAGGAAATCTGCCACCTTTACCCAGTCTGGCCTACATGTGACTCCAGACACACAGCAATGCAGTTGACGCTTCACTACCTGCCCTAATGGCCTAGTAAGCCACTTAGTTCAAGGGCAATTAGGGACGGGCAACAAATGCTGGCCTTGCCAGTGATGCCCAAGTCCCATGAAAGAATGAAATAAATTATTATACATATCAAGAAAGGCTCAGGGGTGACTTGATAGAGGTCTTTAAGTAATGAAAGGGTTTGATAGGGCAGACATAGAGAAAATACTTCCGCATGTTGGAGAGTCTAAAACTCTGACTCATAGACATAAGACAGTCACTAATTAATCCACTGAGAATTCAGGAGAAACTTCTTTACCCAAACATTGGTAAGAATGTGGAGATCGCTGCCATGAGGAGTAGTTGAGGTGAATAACTCAGCTGAATTTAAGAGGAATCTAGATGAGCACATGGAGACAGGATATGCTGACAGGATTGGATGAAAGGTGGTAGAAGGAGGCTCGCGTGGAGCTTAAACACTGACATAGATGGCTTCTTTCTGTGCTTGCTGTAACGCTTTAGAGCAAATCACCAAATATAAAATGCTTTCAGAACATTTCTGAGAAATGATTTCCATCTCTATTGGTGCTTTTCCTTTCACCTTGAACAAGTGAATGGCATTTTATTGAAATGACACAGCCATAGGAAAAATCTTTGGAACGTATTATATGAGTGTGAGGAGGAAGCCAGGGGAAGCGAATCAATTCTACTCTTCAAGGCCATTGCACTGCAGTTACTAAACCTGCCAAATTCCGCTTTAATTACACAGGGTTTTGGGGTTTCGGTGGGGGTTGGGGAGGGGGAGGGGCGAATTCCCTTGGTGTTCCATTCCACCAATCAATCCTTGCCAGAAACGGAGATCTGGCAAAGTCCCAAGGAAATTCAACCCCAGAGGCAGTTAGTGGATCTCCTGTGGTTCAGACCCTTTTATTCTCGAGGGCAGTAAAAACACTGGCCTCGCTAACACCGGTAACTCAAAACAAACTTAAAAGCCTAGTCTTAACCAGTGCCAGGCCTCCTCTGCGAAGATCCAAAATTTGGTCCAGTTCTGCCAAATTTTGGTTTTGCTTGTGCCGCTTCCCCTTTAATTAAATGGAGGCCGTGCCACTTTTGGGATCCCAAAGCAGATTCCCCAACCTTAATTACAGTTGACGGTCTGTAAATGCTGACTAAAGCCACATTAAGAAAGAGACTTTTTAAAAATTCTTTTTGCTATTGAGTTTGGGTGGAGGAGGGGGGAATGAGTCACTGCCAAGGCTCCAGTGTGGCTTCTTTCATCTTACAAGGTCTTGCAAGTATTCTAGTTAGCATGCCACAATTCTGGGCAGCACGCTGAGGGGTCATTAGGGTGTGAGAGCTGAAAGCCTGTCGTGCTGCCCTCCTCCATTGCACAAGCCTTCAGATTTTCTAGGCAGCCAACCCATAGACTCGCCAACTCTCGCTGACGCCACAAAGTCGTCGGTTGTGCGCACCAGCGGCCAAGCTGAGGATCTCGACTCGGCAGTCGCGCATAACTAAGCGAGGGGCCTATCAGCTTCAGCTGGCGTGCTGTGGGGTCATCATCCCACGAAGACTGGGAACGGCAGATGAGGCAGGAGATCCTAACAAGTTAATAGGACAGTTGCTCAGAAGACAGAGAGCAGGAAGGCGCGCGGCACATCCAAGAGCACAGTCCTGATGCTTTAGTAAGGCAATGTGGCCGGCCGCCTATGAAAAGTCTGGGACCTCACATTTCTTAAGGCCCACAGTTAGACATGGAAAGTCATCGACATAACATGACAGCAGGCCTCCTGCTAGGAGTAGCTAAGAGGAGGACAGGAAGACAACCCATAGTCAAAAGGGGTCATCCTGGGCAATCTTGTCAAAAGGACAATGTCACATCAGTCACCTGTTCTTCACCTCTCCTGATTTTCTTTCCAGTTTGACAGGCTGGTCTGTGCTGGGCAGGAAAGCCACCTGTAGAAGACTGTAGCTGGAGGCCCCTGGAGATGCTCGGAGCATGGAAATCAGGAGGGAGGGAAGGAGGTGAAGATCGGTGGGTGGGGGGTGCTGGAGGGTGAGGAAGAGTCCGTCGACTGCGGAAGTGAGGAGAGGCCACAATCAGCAGGACATTTGCATGGGGGGGATGTGTGATGGTGAGGGCGGGGGAGCATTTCTGCTCTTCTTGACCCAGCCAGAGTGCTTTTGAAAAGCTTGTTCCTGCTGCACCCATTTCCATTTCATTGCCGGGTTTTCTGAGCTCTGGGAAATCCAGCCAGCCAGCGGCAAATTAAAATCAGGCTCCCAACTGCACTTTGGGAGCCTGATTTATATATGATAATGAAGTGCCCCTCTGGTGGGATACAGACGCACTGCCTCAAAATTGGTGCCAGGCACGTACATCGTCAGTTGGGACTGGTTCTCATGATTTTTAATTTTTAAAACCATCGCCCTTTCCCCAAACCTCTCTCACATGTCATGAGGGATTAATGTCAACCCTATTATATCACCTTGCAATAAAACAACAATAACTTTCATCTATATAGCACCTTTAAAGGACTACATGTGTTCCAAGGCACTTCAGAGGGGTGTTACCAAACAAAATGTGACACTGAGTCATGCAAGGGTATACTCATCCAGATCACCAAAAGCTTGATCAAAGAAGTAGGTTTAAGGAGCACCTTAGAGGAAGGGAGAGGGGTAGAGAGGCGGAGCAGTATAGGGCAGGAATTTCAGAGTTTAGGATCTAGACAACTACCAATGGTAGGACGTTGAAAATCAGGAATGCAAAAACGAATGCAGAGATCTCAGAGGATTAGAACTAAGAGCAAAGAAAAGTACAGCACAGGAACAGGCCCTTTGGCCCTCCAAGCCTGCGCCGATCATATTGCCTGTCAAACTAAAACATTTTGCACTACCGGGGTCCGTATCCCTCTATTCCCATCCTACTCATGTATTTGTCAAGCTGCCTCTTAAACACGTACCTACTTCCACCACCTATATATATAAAATAATAAATCAATAGCTAAACAAAGTCACTAACCAGAGGTGAAAGTAATACCCCGAGCAAAGCCGAAACTTTCTTTAAGGATGAGGATAATTCAAAGGAAGCGTTTGGCGGGTCTTCATTAATTGAGGCTCAAAAGGTAGATCCAGAGTTAAACAAGTTAGCACAGTCAGCTCACACTGAAGGTAAGTCTGAAGGAGTTCCGGAGTGTTGTTTCATTAAAAACGAAGTTCTGATGAGGAAGTGGAGACAACCTCACAGACCTGTGGGTGAGTAATGGACGGTTGTTCATCAGATAGTGGTACCGCCCAAATATCGTAAGGCAACATTGCAATGACACGTGAAATTCCTATGGCAGGACATGTAGGAATACGGAAAACCCAAGCATCGATAAACAGGTATTTTACCTGGCCAAGACTTCATAAGGACATAGTGCAATTTTGTAAAATGTGTCATACATGTCAGGTAGTAGGTAAACCTCAACACGTAATCAAACCAGCACCTTTAATACCCATACCAGTTTTTGGAAGAACCATTCAGTCGGGTATTAGTAGATTGTGTAGGACTATTACCCAAAACAAAAATAGGACATCAGTATATCTTACAATCATGGATATGACAACCCGATTTCCAGAAGCTATTTCTTTAAGGATAATTACAGCTGAGGCGGTAGTGGAAAAGTTAACTCAGTTTTTCACTCGTTATGGTCTACCAATTGAAGTACAATCTGACCAAGGCTCTAACTTCAGGTCTAAAATTTTCCAGGATATAATCAGCAGTTTGGGTATTAAACAACTGTCTACTGCCTATCATCCACAGACACAGGGAGCTTTAGAGAGACACCATCAGACTCTCAAAACCATGATCAAGACCTGTTGCCATGAATACCCAAAGTATTAGGACAAAGGATGAGATTTCTTACTACTTGCTCCCAGAGATTCTCTAAATGAATCTCCTGGATTTAGTCCATTTGAATCGATAGATGGTCATGAAATAAGAGTGTTGAGTTAGAGGAGATTACAGAGATAAGGAGGGGTGAGGCCATGGGGGGATTTGAACACGAGGATGAGAATTTTTAAAGCGAGGCATTACCGGACTGAGAACCAGCTTAGATCAGCGAGCACTGGGACTTGGTGCGAGTTAGGACATGGGTAGTTTGTGTAAACCCCGCCCCTCTGACTGTGGTGCGTCCCCGCGGATATTTAGTGTACGTTAGAAGGTTACTGCACCAGCTGGTAATTCCCTCCAGAGTACAAGTAGGGCAGTTGGAGAGACACAACAGCATTAGGTAGGGATAGGCATAGCCATACTGAGCAACAGTCAACAACCATTTCACTACAAGAGATTATTAATTTTACAAGAAATCTCACTTTTGGTTAAAACAGGACGTTTGTTTATACATTGACGCAACTCCACCAGAACCATTGGAAGCAATTTCTGCAGAAACAATTTTTTCTGCACATCAACAGTTCGTGAAATTTGTTCTTCCTTTTCCCCAATGGAAATGCCCAAGAATAATTCTGATTCCGGGGTAACTGCGATCAGGCGCTTCCAATGGGGAGCAGCAGTCAGCAAAGCACATTTTTGGGAAAATCACCAGCCCGTTCATTTTAATGGGCAGAAAATCATGGGTTCCCATAATGGGTTACCATAATTGTGGTATTTTCCATAATGGGTTACCGCAATTATGGTATTTCCATAATGGGTTACTATAATTATGGTATTTTTCATAATGGGCTACTGTAATTATGGTATTTTTCATAATGGGTTACTGTAATTTATGGTATTTCCATAATTTCCCAAGATATGGTTCTTTATCAGTCTCACTCCCGATTGGATGTGGCGAGTTGCAAAGCCCGCTTCATATTGCTGCTTTACTGAGGTAAACTTTCAAATCAGTCATTTAGGCTACATGAGAGTTGTCACAGTGTTTTACAAAGGCAGCCCTGTATGGCATCAACAAGCAAATTCCACATCACAACATTGCTGGCTGCCTTAGAACAAAGGAAGAAAACATTGGGAGGATGAGTCACACACACAATCTTAGCTCCCAAACCAACAGCACCATTAACAGCTAACTCGTGGACTAATGAATCCTTCAGAGATTCATAGGAAAATAAAGAACGTTCAAAAAAAGGCAGCAGTTGTATTGAGATTGCACAGATTTAGTAGTCCAATTCAACTCTGCATTTGATGGTTTCAGGTCCATACGCTATGACCCTTTGTGCGATTCCTGAGTTGGGTTATATCAGTGGAAAGCAGTCTTAAATGTTTTGTTCAGCGAGCTTCGACTTGCAGTAAGATGTTAATCTCACTCTGGTTGACAAAAATCAGTAAACGGTAGAAGTCACGGGGCTGGCTGGCTTCCTTTGATTTCTGTTAAAGGTCTCCGCAGGAAGCCTGTGTTTATCATTTGGTGAATCTGCAGAGCTCCTCATTTCCATTCAGTGTACCCTGACTGAGCCATCAGAGTGTGCAACAAGCTTGCCGCTTCAGCAGAGGACCCCTGCCAGGCCGAAAATTAATCAGCGCACAATAGCTGGTGCTGGCACGGTAGCTATTGTTAGACTAACAGCTTCTAGCATGCATAAGCAGAACATTAGACTAGGAGTAGGCAGGAGACCATGGCCTTAGAGCAATCAAACAAAGTACCCGTGCCAGGAAGTTAGACAAGCGATAGTTGTAAATACCTTGGGGCACAAATTCGTCTCTACAGTAAGGGGTGGCCCATTCAATACCACCTGTTTTGTGCCACTGCCCGAGATGAATTTCTGCCCTCTTATTTTACCCCTCGAGAAGTGGGTGAAGAGCGAAATGCATTAGGTCATTGCAAGGCTTGGATAGAAGGCAGGGTGGTACATCAGTCATGATATGGGGCATTAGCAAGGGCAATCCAAAGGGATGTTGGGGTGTGGCACTTGCGTTTTGGGAAATTATGTGATTAGCCTGTGATTAATCAAAAGAACTTGCATTTATAAACTTGCTTTTCCGCAAGAAAGACCCAAACCTCCCTGTCGCTTGCCATTTTAACACTCCATCCTGCTCTCTCGCCAACATGTCTGTCCTTGGCTTGCTGCATTGTTCCAGTGAAGCCCAACGCAAACTGGAGGAACAGCACCTCATCTTCCGACTAGCACTTTACAGCCTTCCGGGCTGAATATTGAATTCGACAACTTTAGATCTTAAACTCCCCCTCCCCCCATCCCCACCCCATTTCTTCCCCCTCCCTTTTGTTTTTTTTTAAATAATTTATATAGATTCTTCTTTTCCCACCTATTTCCATTATTTTTAAATCTACAACTAATACCTTGTCAGTCTTTCCACCCCATCCCCACTAGAGCTGTACCTTGAGTGTCCTGCCATCCATTCTTAATTAGCACTTTTCTTAGATAATATCACCACCTTCAACACCTCTTTGATCCTTTTGTCTGTGACATCTTTTGATTATCTGCTCCTATCACTGCTTGCTTGTCCCCACAACCACCCCACCCTCAACTTCTCTCTCCCCCCGCCCCCCACCTTAAACCAGCTTATATTTCACCCCTCTCCTAACTACACTCAGTTCTGTTGAAGGGTCATGTTGGACTCGAAACGTCGACTCTTTTCTTCTCCACCGATGCTGCCAGACCTGCTGAGTTTTTCCAGGTAATTCTGTTTTTGTTTTGCATTGATAAAGTTGGGGGAGGGGGGCGCATAGTGAATTGCGCACAGTAAGGTCCCACAACCAGCAAATTGGGAAAGTGCCAATTAACTTGTTTTCATTACGTGGTGTTGACTGAGGGAGGAATATTGAACAAGATACCAGGAAAATTTCCCACTCTTTGAATAGTGCCAAGGGTTATTTAATGTCCTTTCTGATCAGGCAGACAGAACCTTGATTTAAAATCTCATCCACAATTTGACACCTACGGCAGTGCAGCGAAGATTGCCAGCTTAGATAATGCACTCAATGAGTGAGTCCTGCATGGCTCAGAGGCAGTAACACTACTGATCTAACCTCACACTTGCAAACATGCTAGTAATGAATAAGTCAACAGAAAACAGAACTTGTTGAAAACAAATTATTTCATTTTCTCGAAACCAGCCAGTTTTATCACTTTTTAAGGTGCTTGCCAGGGGTGTCAACAGAAGCTAACAACAGAAAAAATTCCTCTGTGATGTAACTAGGAAAATCGCCATCATGTGCTCTCCCCTCCCCGTGCCATTTTATATAGAGGTAAATGTGATGAGTTAATGCCCCAGTACAGAGAGGAAGAGACTATGAGAGAATTCCCAGAAAATCTTGCGGGATGTGAACTGGATACATCGAGCTCCAGTGAATTCCCAGTATGTATTCCCGTTGAGTGCAGTTGTACATCTTGGGTGGAATTTAAACCAGCCAGCTGGGATCTCACTCACACAACTAGGGAGCCAGCAGGATCCCCACCACATCGTCTCCTTTGGGGAAGGCCCACCATATTAAGTGCCAGTCAGGCACCCCACCCCCACTCCCACCCCACCCCCTCTCCCACCCCCACCCCCACTCCCACTCCCTCTCCCACCCCCACCCCCACTCCCACTCCCACCCCCACCCCCACCCCCACCCCCACTCCCAATCCCACCCCCACCCCCACCCCCACCCCCTCTCCCACCCCCACCCCCACCCCCACCCCCACTCCCACCCCCACCCCCACCCCCACTCCCTCTCCCACCCCCACCCCCACTCCCACTCCCACCCCCACTCCCACCCCCACCCCCTCTCCCACCCCACCCCCCCTCCCAGTCAGGCACTTAAGTAGCCAGTGGTGGGCCTTACCTGGGTTCAAGGACCCATGGGGCGGAACTCCTGCCACCCTTAGAGCTGCCTAGAGTCAATCAGAGGCTGATAGCTTTACCATCGGTGTTACCAGGGAAGCGTTGGCAGCTGCCGGCAATGCACCCACCAGAGGCCCGGGACCAGTGTAAGACCCAAGTGTGTGAGGGGCGAGATGGGTATCTTGGGGATGGGGATCACTGGCCAGAGGGAGAGAGGGGGTTTGCATGGTTGAATACCAGTGGCGGCGGGATAAGGCACTTAAGTGGGCATTGATTGCCAACTTAAGGACCTCAATTGGCATCGGGGAGGCCATCCACAAGCCTTCTTGTCCTGGACTTAACCGGGGCAGATTAAATATCCCCCTGTCTACAAACTCACCTCGAGGGGGGCACCGAGTTCAGTCTCAGTTATACAAACTGGTAAACTCCACTCCATGGTCTCTCTTTCTAGTTTTTCTCAAATCTCCACCTTATGTTAAAATATTTGTTGAACACGTAACTTGTCAGTATCCCAGATTGGCTAACGGCAGTTTGGCTGACAATCTATTTATTCCCTCTTTGTAAGTTAAGCCAAGTCTATCCTCAGTGGAGCCAAAATGGAACACTGACCCAAAAACCAGAGTTGAGAAAACATGTCATGTCCAGCATCTCCTGCAAGAACTTTATTTCAGCATCCAGAAAACTATTGGATGATTTTTATAATAAATGAGTTGTTTATTTATACAGATGTGTTTGACTTTGAGTCTCTTCAGGTGTTGACATCATGAATGCCAAATTTAACAAAAAAGAACTGCATTTCTATAGCACTTTTTGTGACCACAGGACATCTCAAAGCATTTTACAGCCAATAAGTACTTTTGAAGTATCTTCTCTTCTTCTTAGGCAGCCCCTCAGGATCGTGAATGACTTACTCCCACTCTGATTCGATTGGTTCTGAAATGGCTGATAAGTCCAATGCATTTTCCTCATTGCAATACTGCACCTCAGCTCCAGCAAATTACCCACAGGCACAGAGATAATCCACAGAACAGATGGGAAACGGTTCAACCTATGCTGCCTTCAACCCAAAACCAAAACCACGCTAACCTCAGTCATAAAGTTTCAGTATACAGGTAACACTTGTGTGCACGCTCACTCAGAAACTGAGCTCCAAGTTGACAATGTTAGAAATGCAGGTCCCTTTAAGAGTAAACCAGGACAAGCTTCAGAGTGAATTGAGAGCAGGTGATGTTCACTGAAGCCTGTACTTAAGAGCTGGGTTATCCCCAGAAAGGGGTTTATTTGCTTCTGGATAGGGAAAGGATCCAGAAGGGAAGAGTGGAAACTGGTATTTGTTCTGCACTATAGTTTAGCAATTAAACAGTTGTGATTCACAGAATGTTTCCTGCTGTCTGATTTGGTAATTGGATATCCACCTATTAAACGCAGGTCATTGCTGACTTCTTCTCCAGAGCCTATGAGAAAATGGGCCTTTCACTAAATACCTGGAAAACCAAGGTCCTCTGCCAACTAGCTCCCACAGCGAAACACTGCATAACAACCCCCCTCCCCACCCCATCAATTAAGATCCAGGATTTTGCCATTGAAAATGTGGAATATTTTCCATATCTTGGGAGCCTGCTCTTTTGAAGCGTACTTACTGTTGTCAATTAGGAAACAGCAGCCATCTTGTGCATAGCAAGCTCCCACAAACAGCAACATGATAAAGGCTACTTTCTGTGATGCTGATTGAGAGATAAATATTGCCCGGACACTGGGGAGAACGCCCCTGCTCCTCTTCGAAATATGACTCCTCTGGCAGTGCAGCACTCCCTCAGTACTGCACTGGAGTGTCAGTCTGAATTTTTACACTTAACTCCTAGAGTGGGGGATTGAGTGTACCTTCAGTGTTCCTATAAGCACGGGTGTAATGTCTGAAACAATCCTGAAAGGTTCTCTTGAAGATTCAGTTGGCTAAGACTAGAGGGGAGGAACTGAAGGGGAATTGAAGAGAAATTATTTTGCACAAAGGGCTGTTACGGAAAACATCACCTGAGAGTGGCGGAATCAGATTCCATAGTGTTATATATTGTTGTATTATCTATAAATATGTGTAAGAGTTAGGAACTAATTAGCTAGGAACTAATTATTATGCTTAAGTGTTCCAGGGGGCCACTTCTCACAGCTGTACTAGACAGCCATATGATGCATAACACAATCAGTTCAAACCAGTCCTTCTTTTGTACATGGCAGCATAGCCAGTATTAAACATAAAGAGCTCTCACCTTTTCAAGCTTAAAGTATGATTATTACTAACATCAGGGATCCAAAGGGCTAAAGAGCACATAGGCACTTTCAAAAAGTAATTGGGTATGTATTTGAAGAAAACTAATTTTCAGGATTGTGAGGAAAAAGCAGGGCTATGGTGCTAAATTGGACAGCTCTTTCAAAGAGCTGGCACAGGTACAACAGGTCAAATGGCCTCCTATGATTCTAAGGCACTGTGCCCAGCTAACTAGCTGATTGCGGTTGAGGCAGTGTTATGGAGTTTCAACTGCCCTCAGTGCTCCTGAATTGGAGAGGGAGACATGAGCCAAGTTTCCTGCTCCTGATTGCTATCCAATTGTCCTTAGTGGAAGCGTGTGTGCAAGGGGAGTTGGTGAAGACAAGATCAAGTTTGGCTGTCTTGGCCTTGTGGCCTATTAGTCCATCAACTTGTATTGTTTAAGTTTACATATGAAGAATGGTCACTATGATGATGCACACGCAAGACCAGCCAGCAACCGGTAGAGCAGTACCCTAGCAAAGCTCTCAGAAGAGGAAGGAACGGAGAGAAATCAAATGATAACACAACAATTCTGAAGTACACAGTAGAAAATTCAGGAAGGGATTTGTATCCCAATCATGTGCTGAAAGGCATGATCCAAAAAATTTAGACTCCCTTTGTACTTCACTTGCTAAGAGTGGACAAAACAACTTAAGATATAGTGGAGAAATCTGCACTCCATTTGTCCTCAGTTCCAATTGAAAAAGAACATGGGACAAAGCCAATGTTTCAAATGCAGCGCAATCTCATAATGAAATCTCATGTGAAGTATGTGAAGTAATGTGAAGTATGGAATTCACCAAGGCTTCTTTGACAGCACCTTTCAAACCCACAACCACTACCATCTAGAAGAACAAGGGCAGCAGATAGATGGGAACACCACCACCTGGAAGTTCCCTTCCAAGTCACTCACCATCCTGACTTGGAAATATATTGCCGTTCCTTCATTGTCACTGGGTCAAAATCCTGAAACTCCTTTCCCAACAGCACTGTGGGTGTACCTACAACACATGAACTGCAGCGGTTCAAGAAGGCAGCTCACCACCATCTTCTCAAGGGCAATTAGGGATAGGCAATAAATGCTGGCCCAGCCAGTGAATCCCATGAAGGAATAAAAAAATATGATGCAGCAGGAAGCAGAGCTAGCTAACTATTTACTTAAGGTTCAAAGAAGGAAGCGTATACTGCAGAAAGTTTGACATAGTACTGCGAGGAAGAATTCATTAAAGACTTGACGAAAGGAAGTGAGATTTAGAAGAAAAGGAACCCAGAACTTTTAGATAAAACTGCAAAACCAGTAGTTGACTACAGAGGCACCAAATTAGCATTCCAACTCAACCATGGTGGCATATCAAGAACTCAATGATGTCAGTACTTGTAGGTTCTATTCCATTCAAAACTGGTATTAGAGAGTCTGACGGACATTTTTCCCACTCTGAATAAGATTTCACATGGTCATGTAAAAGACGATTTAACATTCCAAACTGAAGAAAAGGAAAACTAGCACCTTTATATAGTGCCAATTCCCAGTTCCCCGTTCCCCAAACATTGCTCCCAGGAAAAGAAATCAAGACTTTCACAATCCCAAGACGTCCCAAAACACTTTACAGTCAATTAAGTTTTCTTTTTGAAGTGTAGTCACTGTTGTAAAGTCAGGAATGCAGCAGCCAATTTGCCCACAGCAAGCTCCAATATACAACAATGAGATAATGACCAGATCATTTGGTTTAGTGAATAACTGCAATGGTTGGTCAGCTGAGATCATCTAATTCAGCATATACCAGGAGCTGACAAAAGGAAATCAGCCTGAAACAGGTGCCGCGCTCCCTGAACTGCTCAGTGTTATCAGAATTTTAATTTCTTTATTCCAAGAATTAAACTTGAGAACTACTATCTCTAATTTTCTTGATGCAAAATAGATTGCTACCTGCCCATTGAATCACTGAATAGTTTACCCTTCAGATCCTCATACCCAAAGCCACGTTTGGGAAACTCAACAGAATTGCAGAATCTTTACAGTGCAGAAGGAAGCCATTGGACCCATCGAGACTGCACTGGCTCTCAGAAAGAGCACTCTGCCTAATCTCACTCCCCTGCCTTATTCCCGTAATCTTGTGCATTCTTTCTTTTCAGATATCAATCCAATTCCCTTTTGAATACCTTGATCCAACCTGCCTCCACCACCTTTTCAGGGAGTTTGTGCTAGACTCCAACTGCCCTCTGGGTGAAAAAACTTTTCCTCACATCATTTCTACTCCTTTTGCCCATTAATTAGAATCTGTGCCCTCTAGTCCTTGGTGTACTCTTGAGTGGGAACAGTTTTTCACTATTTACCCTGTCCATACCCCGCAGGGTCTTGAATACCTCTATCAAGTCTCCTCTCAGCCTTCTTTTCTCCATGGAAAACAGATCCAACCTCTCCAATCTATTCTCGTAGCTACAGTTCTTTATCCCTGGAATCATTCTTGTGAACCTCCTCTGTACTCTCTCCAATGCCTTCACATCCTTCCGCAAGTATGGCACCCAGAACTGGACGCAGTATTCCAGATAAGGCCTAACTAGCAACTTGTACAAGTTTAACATGACCGCCTTACTCTTGTACTCAATGCCCCAATTAATAAAACCTAGGATACCATATGCTTTATCAACTGCTCTCTCAACATGCCCTGCCATCTTCAATGACCTATGTACATATACATCGAGGTCCCGTTGTTCCTGCACCTTCTTTAGAATTTCTCCCTTTATTTTATACTGTCTCTCTACATTCTTCCTGCCAAAATTAATCACCTCACACTTCTCTGCATTGAACTTCATCTCCCACTTGTCTGCTCAATCCACCAATATGTCCATGTCCTTTTGAAGTTCAAGATTATCCTCATCCCAGTTGACAACATTTTCAATCTTCATATCATCCACAAATTTTGAAATCATGCCCTGAACACACAGTCTAGGTTATTAGTATATATCAAGAAGAGCAAGGATCTCAACACTGACTCCTGGGAAACTCCACTACAGACCTTCCTCCAATCTGAATAACAACCATTTATCACTACTCTCTGGTTCCTGTCACGTAGCCAATTTCTTATCTAAGTGCCTACTTTCCCTTTTATTCCATGAGCTAGAATTTTGCTCACAAGTCTCTTGTGTGGCACTGTATCAGACTCCTTTTGAAAATCCATATACACCACATCAACAGCATTGCCTTTATCAACCTTCTTTGTTACCTCCCTAAAAAACTCCAGCAAGTTAGTTATACCTGATTTTCCCTTAATGAATCCATGCTGGCTTTCCTTACTTATCCCGTACCTGTCTAAGTAACTACTGATTTTGTCCCGAACTATAGTTTCCAGAAGTTTCCCTACCACTGAAGTCAAACTGACTGGTCTGTAGTTGCCAGTATTATCCTTGCACCCTTTTTGAACAAGGGCATAACATTAGCAATTCTCCAGTCCTTCAGCACCACCCCTGTATCTAAGCAAGACTGGAAGATTAGCACCAGTGTCTCTGAAATTTCCACTCTCACCTCAGTATCCTCAGATGTATCTCATCTGGTCCTGGTACGTTATGTATTTTAAGTAAAGATAGCCTTTCTAATACCTCCTCCTTCTCAACCTGGGTTGAGTAACCTGGTAAATTCCTTGAGAGTACCAGTTACCTCCTCTCTCATCTCAGCCTGGGTAGCAGCCTCTTCTTTTGTAAAGCCAGATGCAAAATACTCATTTACTACCTCCGCTACTTCTCCTGTCTCCACATGCAAGTCTCCTCTTTTATCCTTAATTGGCCCTACCCTTTCTTTTACTGCCCTTTTATTATTTACATGCTTATAAAAGACCTTGGGATTCCCTTTTATGTTAGCTGCCAGCCTCTTTTCATGCTCTCTCCTTGCTTTTCTAATGAGTTTTTTCACTTCCCCTCTGGTCCTTTCATATTCAGCCTGATTCTCCATTATATTTTCTACCGGACATCTGTGATACACGTACTTCTTCCTTTTCATCTTCATTTCTATTTCTCTCATCATCCAGGGTGTTCTAGATTTATTTGTCCTACCTTTCCCCTTCAAGGGAACATACCGTGACATCGCTTGCAATACCATCTCTTTGAAGGTAGCCCATTGTTCAGCCGCCGTCTTTTCTGCCAACATTTAATTCCAACTCACTCGACTCAGATGCATTCTCACCCCATCGAAGTTGGCTTTCCCCCCAATTAATTATCCCTGCTCTGGATTGCTCCTTGTCCTTCTCCATGGCCAACATAAACCTTATGATACAATGGTCACTGTCCCCTAAATGCTCTCCCACTGATATTTGATCCACTTGAGCCAACTCATTCCCTAGAACCAGGTAAAACAGTGCCTGCCCTCTCACTGGACCGGAAACATACTGCTGCAGAAAATTATCTTGAACACGCTCCAGAAGCTCTCACCCTTCTTGTCCCTTTGCACTATTCCTATCCCAGTCTATATTGGATAATTGAAGTCCCCCATTATAATTGTCCTATAATTCTTGCACCTCTCTGTAATTTTTTTGCAAATTTGTTTCTTCACATTCCTTCCACAAGTTGGTGATCAATATACGACATCGATCAATGTTCTTGCACCTTTTCCTTCTTCACCTCTAGCCAGAGAGATTCCATTCTTGACCCCTCTGGAACATCCTCTCTCTCCAGAACTGTAATACCATTCTTAATCAATACTGCCACTACTCCCCACCCACTTATCTTCCATTCCTGTCTCTCCCAAGTACCTTGTACCAAGAAATATTTAACACCCAGTCCTGCCCTTCTTTGAGCCAGGTCTATGTTATAGCAATAAACTCATATTTCCATTTGTCAACCTGTGCCTGTAGTTCACCAATCTTATTAACCACATTCCATGCATTCACATACATGCACATTAATCCTGATTTAGACTTTTTAACTTTCACCCTTGCTCTGACCCTAACTAATGACTTACTGTAGCCTACTCTTTTTCTATCAAACTCTCCAAGTATTCTATTTACCTTGATACTACTCTCTGATATATCCTCCTTATCAGTTAATACTTCTCTACTTCCACTGCCAATTTTTCTCTTCTCCTCTTTGAATTTCCCCTCAGGTTCCTATCGCCCTGCCAATAGGTTACAGGGCAAGACCTGTCACTGTACAGCGCAAAACATCCTCAGCACCAAAGGGAACGCAGCCTGTAATAAAGATTATTTTCCTCCTTTGCCAATCTTCTCTCTTCCCCCTTGCTGTGGTACAGGTGTCCTCTGGTACCTGCCCCAGTGGTGAGTTTTAATGTGTGACTCTAAATAGCATCAGTAGATATTCACTTGTAGGAGAGGGGCAAAGTAACAGATAACCTGCATCCAAACTCACCCAACATTGAGTTCCAGGAGAGGTCACTAGCTCACTGGAGGGCCCATTGTGTCAGCTGTGGCTTAGTTGGTAGTACCCTTATGCCTGAGTCTGAAGGTTGTGGGTTCAATCACTGCTCCAGAAACTTGAACACAAAAGTCTAGTACTGAGGAAGTGCTGCACTGTCGGAGGTGCTATATGAGGCAATAAAGCAAGGCCTTGTCTGTCATGTCAGCTGGATACAAATGATCCCATGGCACTATTTCAAAAAAGAGCAGGAGAGTTATTCCCAGTGTCCTGGGCCAATATTTATCTCTCAACCAAACACCACGAAACAGATTACCTGGTCATTATCACATTGCTGTTTGCAGGAGTTTGCTGTGTGTAAATTGGCTGCTGTGTTTTCTACATTACCACAGTGACTGCACTTCAAAAATACTTCATTGTCTGTATAAGACTTTGGCCCATCGCGAAATGTTCTATATAAATGCAAGGCTTTTGTTTGAGCACAAAAGCTAAGTTGAAACTCTGAGTGCAGTACAAAGAGAGTGCTGAACAGTGGGAGGTGCTGTCTTTTGATTAAACCGAAGCCCCCCATCTGCCCTCTCAGCTGGATGTAAGATCCCCCAGCAGTATTTGAAAAAGGGCATAGAGTTCTCCATGATGTGCTGCTAAATATTCATTCCTAAGCCAACAAGAAAACTGATTATCTGGTCATTGCTGTCCATGGTACCTTGCTGTGCGCAAATTGTAGGACCTAGCTGTCAGCGCTTTGGGGCATCCTGAGGTTATAAAAGACAAGTCTTCCTTTCTCTCAGATACTGACTGTGATCTGGCTGATTACTCCCTCCCTAACACAGGAGCCTGGAGACCAATTGCAGCCCAACACCTACTCCTACTCTGGGTGAAATTAGTTAACTCAACATAAACTAGGAGATGAACTTGTGAGCTCTATGGCCCAGCTCATCGCTCAATGAGCTATCAAGACAGCATATTAAAGCTTATTTTAAATGGACATTTGATGAGCTAAGAAACAGCAATGCTCAGCTGTTTAAAAACCATTACATAAGCATATATGTCGAGCATTTCTATGTATGGAATTCTGCTCCTAGGAACCTCCTGCAAAAACTGAGACACAGGGACATTAAAAAAATAGGAGCAGGAGTAGGCCATACAATCTTGTCGGCAGATCTTCACTTTCCCACCTGATCCCCATATCCTTAGGTTTCCCTAGAGCCCAAAAATCTATCGATCTCAGCCTTGAATATACTCAGTAAAAGAGCATCCACAACCCCTGCCAGTAGAGAATTCTAAAGATTCACCACCCTCTGAGTGAAGAAATTCCTCATCATCCCAGTCCAAAATGATTTACCATTACCCTGAGACTTTGCCTCTTAGTTCTAGATTCCCCATCCAGGGGAACGATCTCCCAGTGTCCACACTGTCCAGCCCTTCCAGAATCTTGTACATTTCGGTGAGATCACCTTTCATTCTTCTAAACTCCAGAGAATAGGCCCTATCTACTTAACTTCCCATCACAGGAGAGCTCTCTCATTTGAGAGACCTCCTGCAAACACTAGCATACTCCCAGGGATTCATTGTACACCCCTGTGGACCCCTTATATTAGCAGACACGTTGGCACCTCGTTCAAAAACTGACAACTGTCCCAGGAATCCCTACACTACATTTTGAAAGACCCAGTAGACAGCAGGTATCATTGCAGTTTAGACTGGGTGATTTGTAAGATTTTCCCTGCACATGATCTGTGAAGAAGTAGTAAACCATTTCCTGAAAACTGGTTTAACATTTTGTTACAGACTGCACAATCAAGAAACGTTCCCCAATGCTATGGGGAAGCATAGAGGCCGCCAATGTGGCATCATTTAGGATCACTATGGCACCTCTTGTGGAAGGACAGGGAGACCTCCTACTGTTACGGCCAGTATTCTTCACTCAGCCAACACCACAAAGAAGAAATCAGTCTAACCAGTCATTTAGCTCATGGCTGTTTGTGGGATCTTGCTGTGCACGAATTGAATGCAACATTTACTTAACAGCAGTGACAATACTTCAGAAGTGATTCATTGATGTGAAGCATCTCAGGACATCGTGAGGATTGATAAGATGCTTCGTCAAAATGAGCTCAATTAATATTTAATTTAACACTGATTTAAGACAATGGGCAAAAGAAGCAATGGCGACATGAGGACTTTTTTTTTTAATCAATCGTGGCTTTCAAAAGGAAATTGGATAATTATCTGAAGAGAAAATATTTGAGGAGCTACGGGGTTGGGGGGGGTGGTGGAAGGTGAGACTAGATGAGTTGTCCTTGCAGAGTGCCAACACAGACACAATGGGCCAAATGGCCTCCTTCTGCGCTGTAACCATTCTATGATTCTATTTCCCTGCCTTCGCTTTCAAGCCATTTGCCTGTAGGCATCCAGGAATAGATGCTTTGACAGAACTATCAACAGCAGAGATTAACCCACTGTCTTTCCTTTCTTGGATGCTGGTGTAACTGTTGTGCACTTCTCACTCCACTCGAGCATTTTACGGCTAGACACACTGAGGCGGATTTATTAGGAAACGATCCTCAGGTAAAAATGTTCCTGCAAAGGGATGCTGGCAATTGAGAAGAATACCACAGAATTAAGTGTTTAGTTAAATAGTAAATGGCTCATTTATTTTCTCCCCTCTATTAAGAATTGCTAACACGAGGCCCATTTTACAGTGAATATGAAAACTGAATCGGAGTAGTGGTGAGTCACATTGCAGATTTATGTCACTGTTGTACTCTGTGCTATTTTGTCATACAAATTGAAGCTAATTATGATATGAGTGTTATAAAATGCACTTTGAGCTTGTAATGGCCCTTCCCCTGTATCTGCAGATGAAGCTTTAATGAAGGTTTCTCAATTACCCGGAGCTGCATGGTCTGCTAATGAGGGCTCACACTGTTCATCCATCTGCCAATGGTCCAGTACATTAGCTGCATGATATGTTTGGATAAGGCCGTTCAGAGTGAACTCCACAAAGCACCTCACTTGTTTCCTCACTCATTATTTAACTCTTTGAGTGTAAGAAACTAAACCTTCGCGAGCCTCCCGGGCCTTTGGTTTCACTGTTCCTTTAAGAGCAAATGAGCTCTTCCTTTCCACCTTCAGGGCCTTTCCTTTGAAGTTGATCCTTTCATCCTTTATCCTCTGCGTGTGTCTCATGAGCTTTACTGCTTTTCAGAGCCTTCAATACTGGACAAATCTGAGGCGAGAGGTTCTCAGTCGTGAGCTGCCTCTTGCCTCAGAGTGAAAAGAGACATAGTTCTGTACAGCTTTGACATGAGTCAAGGGAGAATGGCCAATATATTCATCTCGTCCTCTTTTCCCACCTTTTTCATTTTGTGTCCCTTCACTTCCTCCCCCTTTCCCTGTATTTCTCCATTTCTCGTCAGAGGTATTCTCACTCATTCTCTCCTGCACCCCTACCATTCCCAGGTGAGCTGAACAATCCAACTCCATCTTGAGTTCAAAAAACCATATACAGTACTCCAGTGCAGTACTGAGGGATTGTTGTACTGTTAGCAGTGTCGTCTTTTGGATGAGACATTAAATGGAGGCCCCAACTGGCTGCTCCGGTAGATGTAAAAGATCCCATGGCACTATTTCAAAGAAGAGCAGGAAAAGAGTTAATCCTCAGTGCCTTGCTCAACATTTACCTGTCAGTCAAGACACAGATTATCTGGTTATCACATTGTTGTTTGAGGGAGCTTGCTGTGCACAAATTGGCTGCTATGTTTCATGCATTACAACAGTGACTACACTTCAAAAAGTACTTCATTGGCTGTAAAATGCTTTCACAGTGGTCATGAAGAGCACAATACAAGTCTTTATTTTTTTTCCCCCTCCCAACCCCCCCATTTGCAAATGAGGCACCGGAATTTCAACCCAGCGTGTTGCTAGCCATGAATTTAACATTCCTTTCATTTTGCACATCTCGCATTCAGGCAATCTGTCACAGTTAGGAATTCTGATCCCAATGTGAGGAGATAAATATGTTGAAGGAAAGACATTGTAAAACTGCCCTCACAAGCTCTACCTGGTCATATTACACAAGGTAACAAGGATTGGTGTTTACTTGAAGAATGTAAAAGATCAGGATGGTGCTCTAACTGATAAATGTCTCAAGTATTGCTTTTGACAGTTTGCAATGTTGCTTCAATTCCTCTATGTCATGCCTTACAATGTTCACCAAGCCCATGAGGTGGAAGAGGAACTGAAGAGACACAATATATTGGCCATTCTCCTGTGTAACAAGTGCCAACATATTATAATCCTATACTGTGTGACATTCCTTAAAAACTACCTCTTTGACCAAGCTTTTGGCCTATTGGCCTACTACCTCTGTATAAGGCTTAGTGTCAAATTTTGTCTGATAACGCTCCTGTGATTCACCTTGAAGCATATTAGTGCATTAAAGAGGCTATATAAATGCAGGTTTGTTTAGTTTTAAAACAGGCTTCACTGGCTTTTCAGTTAAAAAAAACAAAGACTTGCATTCATCCAGCACTTTCACGACCACCAAGTGACTGGTGCATCTTTACAGCCAATGAAGTACTTCTGAATTGTAGTCACTGTTGCAATATAGGAAACGCGGCAGCTAATTTGCGCACAGCAAGCTCCCACAAACAGCAATGTGATAATGAGCAGATAATCCATTTTTGTGATGTTTGATTGAGGGATAAATGTTGGCCAGGAGCCTGGGATTAAGTTCCAGCTTGTCTTAGAAATAGTGCCATGGACTCTTCCACATCCACCTGAGATAGGAGACATGGCCTTGGTTTAACACTTTATCTGAAAGACAGCGCCCTCTGGTGCAACACCCCCTCACTACTGCACCAGATTGTCAGGTTGTTTGTGCTGAAATTATGGGCCGGGATTTTCCAGCCCTGTTGTGGTGGGTTTCCCCGCATGGTAAACAGCTAGCCATGCAAATCTCTCATTGACTTCGGCGGGACTGGAAGATCTGTTTGGGGAGGGGGGCGGGGGGGCCGGAAAATCCCACCCCTGGAGTGGAATTTGAACCCACAACCTTCTGAGGCAAGCGTGCCATCCACCGAGCCATGGCTGACAGTATATTGCTCGTCTCACATGCAGCTCTGTTGTCGGGAGAATCAATCTTCCTGGTCCTGCTCCTGATCATTATCCAGTGAAGTTTGCTGCATATATGGACAGAATTGGGCTCAGCGATAATCCCCTCCCACGTTCAAATAGCCAATGTGCACTCAATGGATTGCCTCACAGATGAGATATCAGGTGCTTAAGAGAGCCCACAGAATCCTATCCTGGATTCGGCACCTTCTGCAGAAGGCAATAAATATTTATTTCTATTCTGTCTGCCAGATGTTAACTACAACCTAACCCCAAGATCATCAGGTAATCTTAAGAGAGAACAAAGACACCTGCCCCACCCACAGCAATGAGATCAGCGGCAGTAAGAAAAAAACGCACTGAATTAATACTAATTCCAACTGATGGAAAGGGTCACACTTAAAGATTGAGGCCAACTGGGAATGATTATCAAAAGAAATCGGGGCAGAAAGTATAAGCTCAGAAAGGAGCTGATGTCTGCAGCATGTTCCTATCCATTCCTTATTCTCTATGGAGTCATCCTGTTCCTTGGTGCCTCTAATTCTCCCTCAGCCCTCGAAGGGATGAAGCTACTTGTCTGTAAGCTCTCAGGGATGCCATCTACTACTGGATGGCGCTGAGGTACTCAGGTTGCTGATGAACCACTGTTGACAGGAATTTGCTGCTCCTGGTATTTTTATTCCTGCCATTTCCACTGAATTTCAAATTCTAAACACTCTTGTAAGTTGCGTTTTAACAGTTAAACACTCCTGTGTCCTGATCCTGGATGTCTACAAAATAAATAATAGCTCATAATGGTTAAAGATTGGTGGTGCACAGGTTAGCTGGCACTACAAGGCTTTAATGCTGTCAATCTTAAATCTCTTCCTGCATCTCCCTGTCTCCTTTTCCCTCTTATTCCTTTCCTGAAGAGATCTGGCTCGTGCTGGAGCACAGTGTACAGTTCCTTCATGCACCAGGCTGGACAGTGAGTGCCAATGGGTTGTTTAATAAATAGCATTGACCCTGCCCCCACCTGGTGCCCACAGCTAAACACGCAGTGGTGATTGGATGGGGAAGAAGCATTGGATTGAATTTTCCTCTCCTTAAACCAGGCTGAGCTCCAGCTGCTATTGTGAATGTCACCAACAAACACAAGTCTGGCAGCCAAGCCTAGAACCTTACTGGTGCATACAGCTCAGTTGAACACTTGTGCCGATCATTGGTCAAGTCATCAGATCCTGTGGAGTTGCGTTACTTTTAACAAGAATTCCTTATCAAACCTATAACGTTTACCAGCTTTCAGGGGTTTAGCTGGAAACCAACCCCAATGTCTCACCAAACACGATCATGTAAATGCTCAGTTTGAGTAAAGTGCACAATTACATCCCAAAAGCATTACGCCAGTACAACCTACCCTGTGATATAGGCAATAGTTTGCTACAGAGTGGACCTAATCGAGGGATTCAGATGGATACTGCACAGCATAGTAGACATCGACCAAGTCTAATTAAGAGTCTAATTAAGAGGTTTGGGCAGTTCATACATACAAAATCTGAGAGTAAGTTACAGGCTGGAGTCTAATCGAGGAGCTTGGATTGTTTATTGTTGGAATAATGGATGGGACTATTCCAAGTATCTGCCAAAACTTGTACTGGTTTTAGAATTGCTCATTAGCTAACTGCAAATTACTGATTGCACAATCGTTAATCCTTCAGTGTGATTCATCATTATGAAAAGAACAAAAAACACAGACATAAAAAAAAGCACGTATTGTCCCCAAGAAATACCGCAGCATGGACTGACTCCAAGGCACTCATCTTACACAGGTTCAGCATAACACAAATTTTCTGAAGTCCTTGATTAGGTGTCAGACTGCAACTCATGCCTGGCTATCCATCAATCTATATATAAATGATCTGAACCCCCAATTCGATTCCAGCTGCATCCCATTCCCGGTGGCCATTGTTCTGTACAAAAAGCATCTAAACCCTGGATTCGATTCCATCCTGTAATTCACTCCTGAGTTTCCATTATTCTACACAGAGACTATCAAAACCTCTCCAATAGATTGCAGGCTGTCATACCTTCCTAGCTGTACATTATTTGATATATAAATGATCTGAACCCTTTAATTAGATTCCAGTCTGTAACACTGGCAGATATCCTCTACAAGATGTATAAATCATCTTAGCTTTTCAGTTAGATTTTAGCATGTCTCTTTGATGTCCATGATTCCATATAGAAACCATCCAAAACTCCTTGAATTAGATAAAAGGAAAAAACTGCGGATGCTGGAAATCCAAAACAAAAACAAAAATACCTGGAAAAACTCAGCAGGCCTGGCAGCATCTGTAGAAGGGAGCACAGTTAATGTTTCGAGTCCTCATGACTCTTCAACAGAACTGTTCATCCAGAACTGTTGAAGAGTCATGCGGACTCGAAACGTTAACTGTGCTCCCTTCCACCGATGCTGCCAGACCTGCTGAGTTTTTCCAGGTATTTTTGTTTTTGTCTCCTTGAATTAGACTCCAGTTTGTAAACACTCCCGGGGCATCCATTATTCCATATGTAAACCATGAACCTCAGTTATATTCCAGTTTCTGGGAATATATAAATATATGGGTCTGGCCTGCAAATCATTCTAGAGAGTCCCTTATTCTGCATTTTAACCATGGGTTAGATTTGAACTCGCAGCTCATATCTGAGCATATCCTTTGCTCTACGGGTAAATCATCCAAACTGCGCCAGTAGAATTCAACCTATAATTTATTCCTGGTATTCATTATTATGTCTACAAGTGGACACTCTGCAGCATTGCTCACCAATGTTACACTGTCGGATAACATTAGGAATGTGAAACTAACATCATTCTGTTGCTGGGGTGCAGCTGTGTTTAACCTAACCTGCTCCCTTGAGGCCAACAGAGTCTCACGGTTAAATAATCTGGAGGTTCATTAGCGGTTAATCACTGTTGCCAAGGGAAGTCTGCAGATTGGTGGATGTTTGAAAATGTCTTGTTCCAGATCAGAAAGAACGGACAGGGAATGGCTGTCTCCCTTTCCATTTTTCTGATGCTTTTGAACTGTAAAGTCTGGACTGCAACCAACTTAACGCTTTTACATATGCGAATAACTCATCTGAGCCATCGATTTGGTTCTAACCTGTAGTCGTCACTCCCAAGCATCTCCTCTCACCACTGCCTCTAGGGCTTAGATTTCACCTTAAATAGTCTCATTTTTGCTTCCTTGAAGAAAACCATACATTTCCCAGACATATGATCCCACCAGAGTGAAATATTTCTCCAATCTCATTTCAGTGGAATGATGTTAATTTTTCTCACACTACATAAAGTGGGATACGTACAGCTCTATCACACCATTAATCTTATGGTGTTGCACTCTTGAAAAGTCATTTAACAGTTTCAGACGTGTTTTCGTCGACTAGATTTTTTTTGCAATGACCTGCACAGAATGACCTGGATGTTTTCCAGAATGGAGAAACTCTCTCCAGTTCGGTAACCATCCTTCCCGCAGAAATAAGGTGCACACTGGTGTCTATAGATTTTCTACCCTCCCCCAAAACGCAGCCCCCCCCATCCCAAAACTGCCTCTTTCAAAAGCTGAACTGCAAGATTTTGTTGCATCCCTGGTATCGAGGACAATTGAAATGCCCTCCCAGCGCCAAGCTGGGTTATGTCAACCATTTTAAATGGAAGGTGGAAACGATATCTTTCACTCTCCCCA
This sequence comes from Cetorhinus maximus, assembly GCF_964194155.1. Classification (NCBI taxonomy): domain Eukaryota; kingdom Metazoa; phylum Chordata; class Chondrichthyes; order Lamniformes; family Cetorhinidae; genus Cetorhinus; species Cetorhinus maximus. Next base: position 113,532,015 of record NC_135891.1, read on the forward strand.
AAATGGATCAACTGTTTGCAAAAAAAAATTCAATTGCGGGGACAGTTGGGCTTATTCATTCTGTTATTTAATTGATCTCAATGCCTTATTAATCAGGTCTAATGCTCATGGCTGTTCCTGAACCCCTGACCCTGCAGGCACCACAATCAGAAATAAGGCCACAAAGCCTCATGTCGTAGCATCCCACAGTCTGCACCAGTGGCCCAATAGCCCAATTCCTACCCTGGCCAAGTGCACTTTCCATTTCCCTCGTCAGCCGTCCTAGTGACCTCTTTGATTAAGACTATCAATTCTATTGCCACTTTGCACTGAAATAGAAACGGCTCTGGGCCCAGCTCTCCACAGACTCATTCTGGTATGAGGCAGGAAACATGTAGTGTGAGGCCTTGAGGCTTGGTTCAGTTTCTAATGCCTCAGACAAGTTTCAAAGTAACAGAAGCTCATGGGAACCCACAGCCCTCATCTTCCCCTTCCATCATTTACACTTTAACGAAAGGAAGAGATCATCACCTCTTGTTTCCTCAGGATAGTCCCAAGGCCCTTTGCAGCCTGGTCTGGTCACTGTTGTTTTGTACGCAAAACACAGCTGCAAGCTTGTGGACAGCAAGATCCCACCTGCAGGAGCAAGATGAATGACCAAATGAACCATTTTTGGTGTTGGTTGAAGGATAAATATTGGCCAAAAGAACTCCTTGGTTGTCTTTCAATAGTAAAATGCCACCCCAGGATCCCACTCACCTGCTGACCCAGAGGTCGTCTCCCACTTTCGGCTCCGACGGCAGAACTTGATCACCACTGTAAAAATTCAGCCCAACTTACAGGAACTTTAAAGAGCAGGGGAGTGGGATTAGTTGATAGTGTTAACAAAAAGCCAGCACAAGCACGATCGGCCAGATGACCTCCTTCTGTGCTGTATCATTTTACGATTCTATCATCACAGAGCCTGGATGGGGGACTTGTTTGAATTTCGCTTTATTCAGCTCACATTAAGCGACAAAGTGTCCAGTATAGGTTTCGACATTTCTCAACAGAAAGGAGGGAACGTTAAAAGAGAGGGTCATGCCTATGGGCCATCGCTGCTAGGGGACACTAGCCATAGCCTGGGAGGAGTCTGTACACCCAGCCTCTGATCTGCAAAGGTGTCAGGTCACACCGACAAAGAAAAATGAGTTAAAGCCAGCAGGAAAGAAGATCAACTTAAGCTAATAAACACTCGTTAAATAAAAACAAATGGACAAAAAAAAACCATCTCCCTATAGCTCACGACATTCTTGCTCCACATGTTTAGTGCCCATGAAAAATACCCTGCTTCAGTTAAGTGACTTTCCTTTCTGATCTAACCTTACTGTCACACTAACAGGTAGCAGCTTCCACGGCATCAGCATGCTATAGTTAGCACTAATTTGGACACCCATTTGGGTGTGAATACTGGTAAACAAATAATACCAGATAACTATGTTTATGAAGGACAGTTTGGTCCAGGATTACATTTGGATGAGAAAAAAATATTGATTGGTATAGAAAGAAAGGACAGGATTTTCAGGTCTGGTGGGATCTTCCAGTCCAACTGAAGTCAATGGACTTTGGCAGCAATTGTTATGCAGACAAATCTGTGGCTATGTGCAGAGCAAGATCCCACAAACAACAGTGAGGTTGATGATCAGTTATTCTTTGTTTGGCAGTGTTGATTCAGGGAGGAACCTGTTGCGGAGTGTTGATCATAGTTCGATGGTTCTGAAGAAGTCCTTGTAGTCACACATAGGTTAACTGTAAGTCTTTATTGACTCTAAGAACTATTTACAAATATACAGTAAAGGGTACAAGCTTGGAGCTGTCTCCATGCTTGCTGGCACACATGGCTCTGTCCAACACTCAACTGACCCTGGGTGTGGTTCATGTGCTGTCTTATATCGCAGTGTGGGCGGTACTGTACTGAGCCTTACATTAACCCTATATGTGCCAGATCCTTATACTCCAGAAACTTGCTATGACACCAGGAGAACTGGTTGCTTTTCATCCAATCGTGCCACAAGGCATTTGCCGGCCACTTGAACAGGCGACTGGGCCTCAGGTTACCGCCTCGTATAAAGGACGGCATCTTGCAATTCCCTGAACACTGTACTAAAGTATCAGTCTAGCTGTGGACTCATGTCCAGGAGACTCAACCTTCTCACCCTTTGCAAAAGGAGCAATTGACCCACAAAGACAATTATTTCCCTGGAACCGTTGCCTGCCCAAAGTCAAACCTTATTTCAAATTTCTTAATTTAATTAAACGGAACAAGAAACATTGAGTTTGAGCTAATTGGTTTGCTCGGCTTCAATACTTGAAGAGCCAACAGTTCCAGGGATATTTCTGCCATTCTAGGCCAATTGATTTTGTTGATTACAGTCACTAATAAAATCAATAAGGGTTTCAGGAGAAAGTTCTTTACTCCAATTGGTTAGAATAAGGAACTCACTGCCACAAGTAGTTGGGATGAGTAACAAGTGCATTCAAAGGGAATCTAGATAAATAAAAGAGGGGGAAAGGAACAGACAGATATGTTGATAGGCTTCAATGTAGAATGGCGAGGAGGCTCGTGTGGAGCATAAACATTGGCATGGAGCTGTTAGAATAAATGCCCTCTGCCTGAGTTGTAATGGATTACAACTCAAGAACCGGGATGCGAAAATAACACCACTGTGAAAGACCTTCTCAACAAAATGGAACAACACTTTCTCATTTTCAGACTAAACAACAAAGCAAGAACCTACATTTACACAGCACTCTTCAAAACCCAGGTCGGCCCAAAGCACTTTAACAGCAGCGGAATGCCATCACTGTTGTAATGTAGGAAATGCAGCAGCCAATTTGCGCACAGCAAGATCCCGCAAGCAACACTGTGATAATGACCAGATCATTCGTCTTAGTGATGTTGATTGAGGAATAAATATTGGTCAGGACACCAGGGATAACCTTTTCTCAAAATGCTGCCGTGCAATCTAATACATAGAACCAAAAAACACACAGAGCCAAAAGGTGGCACCGTCAATAGCGCAGCACTTGCTTGGTGCTGGCACTGCAGTGTCAGCCTAGATTATGCTCTCAAATCACTGCAGAGACTCTATGAACCTGGAACCCTCTGACTCAGAGGCAAGAGTGCTACCACAGAGCAGCATCTGACAATGAAAACGGATACAAGAAGCAAGAGCAGCAGTAACTATCAACCTTGTTAACAATGCATGGCATGGCGGCAGGGAGCAGCCTGAGTAGAAACAGCTATTTCATATAAAATACAAACTGTGTTGCAGTTAGAAATTATTGGGATTTGTACCTTGTTGCAACATTCGGAGATGTTTATTACAATGAACAGTGCTTTATTAAATGTACGCACAGAATACAGACATGAGCCAGCATGGACTCCTGCAGCGAAGGATGTGCCTCACACAATATCGCCCCCCACTCCCCCCACCCACCCTTCACACAGCAGCAACCCCATAGTACTAAAGTTCCCATGGCTAAAGTTCTTAACTAGGCATATCATTACAGAAATGTTCCTGGAACCTATTAGCGACAAAACAATTCCAATTATTAACAGCAAAAGGCTTTTTCTATTGATGTCGGTCAATTGTACCTCCCTGTTTTCTAGCCAGAAAAGTAGAAGGGGAGGTCAAGCTTATTCTGCACCTGTGGACGCTGTGATGAAGGCATCCAGAGGCGATGTTGTCAATGACTGCACAGTGTCAGTAAGTATTGCAGTACTCCTAGGATAAACATTCCTAACTGAATACCATAGTCCAAAATGTTCAACATTTTATCATTAAAGGGAACTGATCTCCATGTGTTGTGTTTGTGTGTCCTCAAAATATGAATCACCTCATTTGTTCCTAATATAAAGGAGATCTAGTGAATGGTACGCAACTGATGATAACAAGCCATGATGGGTACCTGTCTGTTTTATATAAAGCCTCGGCTGGATTAGCTTGGGGTGAGGAATAGGATGAAAAGGACTGAAGGACACAGAGAACAAGCTTATATTTCACCTCTTTTCAATTTTTCCTTAGTTCTGTTGAAGAGTCATGCGGACTCGAAACGTTAACTGTGTTCCTCTCCGCAGATGCTGCCAGACCTGCTGAGTTTTTCCAGGTATTTTTGTTTTTGTTTTGGATTTCCAGCATCCACAGTTTTTTGCTTTTATTTAAGTTATTTTAATTTGTCAGTTTGTACCTTATCTCCCCATCATTTGCATACCTATAGTTCTTTCTGTCTCTCCATTTATATTCATGATTCCCTCTGTTTGTTTGTATGTGAATCTGTGGCCCTTGATAAGCATCTGTCCCTTCTGCATCTACCGGCCTCTCTTGCTCTCCCCTCCTTGTGTATATCTTGTAGCTCTTTCTGTGAGAAAGAGAAAGAAAATGGCTTGGAGGAAGGGAGTGAGGACAGCAAGAGAGAGAAACCAAACCACAGCCGCTGACAAGGACAGAGACAGGAAGAGGAAGAGCCATAACTGTACATGAAGACACTCACTGAGAGAAATTTTAACTAGGGCTGATGATATTAAATGGGCAATATCGCAGTGGATGCTCATTAAACATCGACCACAATCTTCCCTTCTATTGGCTTCAATAGAAGCACAATCAGGTGGGGTGTATAATGGGTGGCAAATTCCATGCTGTCCACTTTACACCATTGCCCAGTTCAATTTACCCCCAGTGAGTGAATGAAATAAAGGTATGCATGGGGATCAATAGTAATTGCTTTTCATCATTTGCTGTGGACAGCACAGGAACATGCATACATACAAAATAGGAACAGAAGTAGGCCATTCGGCCCCTCCAGCCTGCACCGCCATTCAATAAGATTACGGCTGATCGGTTTGTATTTCGAGTTCCACGTTCCCATCTACCCACAATAACCTTTGATTCCCTTGCCTAACAAGAATCTATCCACCTCTGCCTTAAAAATACTCAATGACCCCACCTCCACCGCCTTCTGAGGCAGAGAGTTCCAAAGTCACACAATCCTCTGAGGAAAAATCTCTCATCTCTGTCCCATAAGGGTGACCTAATCTTAAAACAGTGCCCCCTAGTTTTGGACTCACCCACAAGAGGAAACATCCTTTTCACGTCCACTTTGTCAAGACCATTCAGGATCTTATATACTTCTATCAGTTCACCCCTCACTCTTCTAAACTCCAGTGGAAACAAGCCCAGCCTGTCCAACCTATCCTCATAAGACAACCCGCTCATTCCAGGTATCAATCTAGTAAACCTCCTCCACAATTTGGAACAAGTTGTGTGGTGAGATATTTTTGCTCCAGAGTTTCAAGATTGAGCTCCAACAAAATGAAGTGTTCACATCTCTAAACCAGGTTCTGTGCTGGGCACCCAACTGCCCATTTTACACTTGAGCGGTTTGGTCTATTTGGATCCGCCATTGATTAAAGACTGAATTGGCAATCTGGCTTGGGGAGGCCACAGGATGGCTGGTGTGAGACATGGTTAAACATCACACTGATGCAGTACCGGGTGCTCATCTGGTGCTGAGGCCAGTGAGGACAGAAGAAAGGGGAGACTGCATCAAAATGGGTTGTGACTGGTTACGGGATCGCTGGGTGCTGCCACTGTGCAGTTTGAAATGGAGAGTGTTCCATTCCACAGCATTTCAAAAAAGGGAAAAAATAAGTTCCTTCTCGGCTCCGGACTGGGTTTGCTCATTCTTGGGCCGCATCCAGCACTTCACGCTCGACAGAATTAGCTCTGCCCCCTTTCATTCTGTCAAGGCTTTATTTTTCTTCACCAGTCATTAACGCCATTGTCATCACTGTCTCAGTGGATCAAAAGGAAGAAAAAATGAGACAGAAGTAGAACAGCGCCTGATTTCAGATCCACCATTAAGCCAGTGCAGACAAGAATCCTTTATATTTGCACTAATCTAGCTAATGAACCTCTCACGCACAGGACATGGAGGGAAGACAATTACCTCCTGCAAGCTCTGGGATGGAAATGAGACTGACATGACAGATGGAGACATGAGAATTAGCAGCAACAACTTCCCATTCATCGCCTTCTCACTTCAACCAATGTCATTAGCACTGGGCACAGGGGAGGAAGATTTAACTTAAAAACACAGTACTCCTGCTCCTGACCTAGATAAAAGTCTTTTTATGAGAGGTCCAATCAGTTTGTTCCCAATCACAGGCAAGACAGATGGAATAGCTAAATAGCTACATAAGTTAGGCGAAGTGATTCACATAAGCAGTCTGACTCTCCTTCCTGACAGCTGCGACTGAGTTGCCGCCAGCAAAATTTCCCTTTACTTCCAGCAAAAAAGAAAATGATCAAAATCAAGGCCAATGATAGTATTGATGAAACAGGGAACAAATCGTTGGCTTGTGGACACACTGAGCAATGAACTTTATTAAGAAGAAGTTTGTTGCTAATTAGAATCAGACACACAAAAAAAATAATCACACTTGCCAACCAGGTCCGGGAAAAATTACTTTGCCACATCAACTGAGCCCAGAGACATAAATATGCAGCTTACCAGAAACCACAGAGAATTAGTCCCTCCATCTATGATTGAAGCAAATAACACCAACAACTCACATTTATATAAGTTCCTTAACAGAGGAAAATATCTCAAGGCGCTTCACGAGGACATATTCAGACAAAAAAGAATGCCAAGCCAAAGAAGAAATTTGATAGGATGACTAAAAGCCTAGTAGAAGAGGTGGGTCTTAAAGAGGATGTGAAAGGAGCAGAGAAGTGGAAGGATTCAGGGAGCACTCTAGGGCCTAGACAGCTGAAGGCACAGCCACCAATGGTGAAGTAAAGGGAAGCAGGCTTGTACAAGGGGCCAGAGGAATAGTGCAGTGGGATCTTTTATGTCCAACTGAGGTAGGGAGATGGGGCCTCGGTTTAAGGTCTTATGTGAAATAGCCAACATCTCCCACAGTACTGCACTGGGATTGTCAACCTGGATTTTGTGGTCAGGTCTCTGGAGTGAGGCTTAACCCGCAACTCTCTGACTCAAAGGCGGAAGTGCTACCAACTAAGCCACAGCTGGCACACAACTGGATGTAGAATTCAACATGAGAGGAAACTCCAGAGGTTACATTTTTTTTTATTCATTCATGGGCGTCGCTGGCTAGGCCAGCATTTATTGCCCATCCTCAATTGCCCTCATTCAGAGGGTATTTAAGAGACAGCCACGCTGCCGTGGGTCTGGAGTCGCATGTAGGCCGGACCAGGTAAGGATGACAGGTTTCCTTCCCTAAAGGACGTTAGTGAACCGGATGGGTTTTTACGACAATCGGCAATGGTTTCGTAAAACGCTACAGTATACTCGTTCCCTTCAATGAGCCCTCAGCTTCTCAATTAACAATATAGAAGCACAATAGAGATCAGGTTTTATAATAGGCGAGTGGCCCACTCTACCAGTTTAAACAGAGCTGGCAAAAATTATCTGCAAGAAATGAGAGAGAGAAGAAGCAAAGAGAGAAAGACAGATATTGAAAGCAACAGAGAGGGGGTTGTAAAAGTAAAAGGAGGACAGCAGAAAAGAGCATACAAAGAAAACTGTGGCAGCTTGATTTCCTCATTTGCACTTTTTTGCCCTTAATCTTTGTTTTGTCTTCCAGTCATTGTCTTTCTGTCATCCTATATTCCTTTCTTTTATTCCTTTGTTTTCTTTCTTTTGGCCTCCCCCTTGCACACTCTCTGACGTATTCACTCTCCACGGTAATCTTAACTCCGGGCGATTGGGTAAAGACAATGTTGACTTGGTCACTAATTATGCGCCTCACCTGCTTTTCACTTTCATTGAGATCAGTAGAAAGCTAGATCACGTGGAGGGTATCACTGCCCATTTTTACACCATTCCCCATAGTTAAGATTACCCCCTCTGGCCCGGGTCTACCAAGCAGCGGCAATGATGGTCAGATTGATGCTCTGCTTGAAAATACCCCCTCGACGCTGCTGTTCATTTCTTCCAGGATCTTCCAATCCCAGCTTTCATAGAAATGCGCAGCATAGCGTCTCTGAGGGATTCTATCAGAGAGGAGTAGAGTCGAGGAAAGACAGGACAAGCCCCATTTTTAACAGCACCAGCTGCTGTATGGTAAGTTTACAGGTCTGGTCTTATTGTTAGCAAATGGATGAGTGCATGAACAGCTGAGTGAGTGAATGGGTAGGTAGGTGAGTTGAATAAGTGGGTAAAGGGTAGGTAGGTAAGTGGGAAGGTGGGTAGGTGGTAGTTGGGTGAGGTGGTAGGTGGGCAAATGGGCAAGTGAGTAGGTGGCAGGTGGGTGAGTGCGTAATCGGGTCAGGGATAGTCGGATCGGGTTGAGAGGGTAGACGGGTGGTCGGGAGGGGTAGTCAGGTCAGTGGCGCAGTAAGGAGGGGAGTCGGGTTGGGTTGGGTTGTGTGGTAGTCAGGTGGTCGGAGGGGTAGTTGGGCGGTCGGGGGGGTTAGTCGGGTTGGGTCGTGTGGTAGTCATGTGCTCGGAGGGATAGTTGGTGGGAGGGTGGGAGGGTGCGGTCAGTTGTACAGTTACCCAGGTGTTAGACCTGGTTTTAACCTGTCTAACATTTCCTGGGTAACTATCCAGGGAAATGATGCGGAACTGTCCGAAGTTTCCAATAATGGCTCAGGGTGGGAGGCAAACACGGAGGGTCCTGGTGAGAAGGGGAATTGCCCGTCAGGAGTTTAAACTTAATTCCACCTAAGTCTGCGCATCAGGACTTCCACAGGATGCCAACGTGCATCTTCAGTCATATTCCAGTCTCCAACAATCTGGAGACCGGAAGATTTGACCCAATATTTACATCACAAACAGCTAAGGAAAACCATGACAATGGCCATGAAAGACAAAGAACACTGATGCAAAGCAGAAAAGAGGGAGAAAGTGGCTGAGGAAATGGATACTGAGACAAAATATAAAATATTAATCTATATCCAACCCTTCCAAAAATCATGAAAAGTCCAGAACATGAAAGAAGGAAAAGAAAAAGGCAGCTCAAAGGAAAGTAAAAGCTGGAGGGTAGCAAAAAGACAGGATACATTAGTAAGTAGGGGCTTAGTGATATCAAGGGCGGGATTTTCCCTTTCCACCAAGTTCAAAGTGGGGGTGGGGGGGGTCAGAAACCCGCACTCTGTGGGAAACAGTCGCTCAATGTAATTTTCTCTGGAGCAGCTGATAAATGGCTAGAGGCTGGCTCGCTGTCCTTAGGGTGACTCTTGAAGTGGAAGGCCAATCAGAGGCCTACCAGTTTGAAAGCAGCAGGAGGATGCCATAGCAGGTAAGTGAGAGAGAGGGCATCCCAAGATGGAGGCACCCTCTCGCCAACACTTTCAAGCTTTAAATTATTAATGGGCTTTGCAGCCGGGCCAAGGCAGTGGGGGAGGGAATTCTTTATAGGGCTGTCTGGGGCTGCTGAAGCCAGGCAAGCAGAGAGGGCCTCTAATGCTGCCTGGAGTGCTGGTACCCCAGTCTGCCACTGGAAGGCCAGCTCCAGGCAGCTAAGCTGTCCCCTGCCACCTCCAGGAACCTGAATGCTGACTGGAAACCCCAGTCAGTCACAAATCCCATCCCAACAGGCCTTAGGCCTTTAATTGGCTACCCAATGCTTGTGCCCCCCACCCCCCATCCCGCCTCTGGGAAGCAGCTTGCAGGCTGGTAGTGCGAAATTTCACGCATGGCCACCTCCATTCCGGGCCCTAGGGGGAGCTAAAAAATCAGCCCCAAGTTGGGGTTTTAAAGACCGAATATTAGGGGAAGGGGGATAAGGGGTTTCACAGTTTTAGGAAGATATGAGTTAGAACAGGAAAGGAACAGAAAGAGTCACAATTTCAACACAGTGAGATGCCGGGGTGGAGGAAGATGGTATGTTTGGAAATTAGCGACAGTGGAAAGGTTAGAGCGTAATGGCCTGGATATGGGGTTACCACGTCACAACCATTTCACAATGCTGTGCAGCTGAGTGCGAGAGAAAACAGGCAAGTTAGTCTAAACTAAGGAGCAAAGAATTGGGAGCATTTTTGCTGATTTACTTGGCAAGCATTTTCACAAACTCAGCAAACCTGTAAGAGGCAACCTTCGCAAACTGTTTATGAATATCAATTTAGTGTCAAACACAGTATATAAAAATAAAATCCATCCCCGGCTGATTGCATTAAAGTCTCTTTCTGTCAGTTAGCTGTAAGGGACTAACATGAAATGGGTTCGGACTCATTAGCTCAGTTGGCAGTGAGCACAGTGCTGCTTAAAATGATAAAACTACTCCCCGCTTATGCAGCAGGTGGGTAATCTCACTCAGCAAGACACAAGAGCGGTGGGTGTAGGAACAGCGTTGCCACTTTGGTACCAGTCACGATCAGCTGAGGTTGGGCTGAAGCAGTTCATTGCTGTCGCATGAAGGGAGTTTCGTTCTGCAGTTTGCCTGGCCTGACTGATTCAGGGGCAGCAGTCCCATCCTCCACAATGCTGTATCTTGCCCAGACAAAACAGTTGTTGGAGCTGGATGGCACCCTATCCACCACCCTAAACATTCACTCCCTCCACCACCAGAGCACCGTGGCTACAGTGTGTGTATCAAGATGCACTGCAGCAACTCGCAAGGCTTCTTCAATGCACATTCCAAACCCGCCACCTCTGGACCTCTACCACCCAGAAGACCAAAGGCAACAGACTCATGGGAACACCACCATCTGCAAGAACCCGTCAAGTTACACACCATCCTGACTTGGAACGAAATCGTCATTCTTTCATTGTCACTGAGCCAAAAATGCTGAAACTCCCTCCCTAACCACATGGAATGCTGTGGTTCAAGAAGACAGCTCACCACCACTTTCTCAAGGGCAATTCTGGATGGGCAACAAATGCTGGTCTTGTCATAGCAACACCCACATCCCATGAATGAATAAGGGCAAATGTTAACCAAAAGAAAACAAACTCGAGAAACTGACTGAGAGCTTTTCATTCTCATCTGACCCCCCAGGTGATCTACAGGTCACAGGAACAATTATAGTTCTCAGGATGCCTAGTTGAAAATCTCACACACACACACAAAAATAAAAACACTGACAATGTAACTGACACAGGTCATGTCTGTCAGCCACTCAACTCCCCACACCGGGCCTTCCTTGGCATTCAGGGCCCTGGCTCCAGAAATCCTACCCACTGAGAGCTATCAGCCAATCAGAGGCCCAGCTCTCCAATGTTAACAGTGCCACCAGGGGCGGTGGCTGTTGCTAGTATTGCAGCAGGGTCTTCACCAGTGATCACCATGAGATCCCTGAACTCAGGTGCGTGAGGGTAGGATGGGGTTTGCGGGGAAGGGGTCATGGAAGAGGGGGAAGCGGGGGTGGGTCAGAGGCCAAGGCAGCAGAATGGCTTTCTGCAGCTACACCCCATTCCCAATGCCAGGTCCCTCAATCAGGCATTGAGTTCCTTTGAAAGAGGGACCCCACCCAACAGAAGGCCACAGGTTAATGGTAGTGGTAAGGACTAAAAAAGGTGCTGATGGTGGCAAAGGTAAAGGTGGCAATCGCTGGCTCTTCTATCCAGCTTCACCTGCTCCACCCCCCCTTAAACAGTATAAATTTATCACACTTCTACTTCTCTTTAGCTCTGAGGAAGAGTCATACGGACTCGAAACGTCAACTCTGCTTCTCTCTCCACAGATGCTGTCAGACCTGCTAAGTTTTTCCGGCATTTCCTGTTTTTGTTCCAGCTTCTCTGGTCCCTCCACGTAACCGAATTCCCACATCCCTGGTGCCAATCTACTAAATCTCATCTGCACCCTTCCTGAAGGCCTTGACATCCTTCCTAATGTGTGGACAGCAAGAAACCATAGGCAGGTGATGTGACGAGGCTTTCCAAATCCAAAGCCAGATGGGACTGGGAAGCTGGAGGCAGGCTCAGGTCTCCTTTGCCGGTGAGAGTAATAACGAGCAATAATGACTGATTATGCCTGCCAAATATAAGTTAAAAGAAGTGCAACAAACGGATTGCAATTTTGAAAATAAAATTCATAGGTTTTCCACTCGGACTTGAACTGAAGCGGAATTGCAGCTATGGAAAATTCCTACTCATCGTACCCGTAACTCACCAACCCCGCACAAATTTCAGGGTCAAGGTCATTTAGCAGCGTGGGTGCACTCAGGGCATGGAAGGTATCTGAGGTAGGGAGATAGCGGGCAGGGAAAAAACCCAATGCTGCAGAATTTAAAAGTCAATTTTTCCCACCACCGGCCCCTACCTTCCAACCTGCAATGTTACAGTCAGAAAAAGCCATATCGAGACTGAAATATTGTCAGGCACAGCCTGTTTCTCCAATGCGGCCACAAAGATTTGACAGGAGGAAGCGGGACAGAGCAGGGTGTGGGGCTGCCTTGCTAGCAGTGAGCGTTGCACGTCCCCACGCACAGTAGTGGAGTTGAAAGCAGCGCCAGGAAAAAAGTTGAACAAACTGGCCAGTTCAGCCAAGGTAGCGTAACACAATAATCTCCCCTTCCTATGGCGTCCTAAGCATGTGCAGCACTGACCATTACTTCCACCCCACCCCTCACACTGTCTAAAGGTACTTTCGAAGGTTGACACGTAACTCCAGGATGGATTGCCTTTCGCACCCTCTGCCTTCGCCTACAGGGGTTCCTTCACTCACACCCTTACAGGCATTCAGTCCAAAAGAATTCTCCCATCTAAATAACTGAATTGTGCGTGTAGATGTTATCACACCCGGTCGGAGCTGCCTGCTGACACTTGGATATTACTGCATGTCATCTTAACATTTGGAAATTCTCACTTCTTTAATCTGCTTGCGGGTGAAGGCAGCCCATAGCAACCATGCAAGAGCGCTTACAGGATGTATATACTGAAGGGTGTCACAGTCAATCTTAGCTCCTCATGAAGGGAGGTGGGAGGGAGGGGGTCAGTGCATCTGATTAAGGGTGTGGGGGAAAAGGGATTCCTAGGGGGTCTGGCGGAGGGAGTGAGGAGGGGGTATCACAGTGAATTTGTATCTCATGAACAAAAGTGGGTGAGGGGATTTACAGTGGATCTGTGCGCCTGGGCAAGGGAGGGGAAGGGGGGGAATCATAGTGGGTTCATGTCTGGTTAACTGAAGGGGGAAAGAAGATTCACAATGGGCCGAATACCTAGTGAAGCGAGGGAGGGGGGGGCGGGGTGGGGGCGGTTGTGGGTGGGGCAGGGAAGAGATGCACAGTGAACTTTAGTTTCTGTAGACATTAGTGTCTCTCAAGTCAGTCAGCAAGAAGGAATTAATGAGCTAATATTTCCCATGATATTCAATGCAGACCAATGCTTCTTTCTGGTTTTGTGGAGACATCCTGCCCTTTTACTTTGCTGTGCAAATTTCTCTAAGGACATCAGAGAGGGAATTGATTGTCCCCTCAATTTCCTTAAACACTGTGCAAAGTTTAAGATCAGCAACTGCTGGTGAATTTACAACGGCCTACGCTGTGTGCCAGAACTGTCTTGGCCGAGATTAATGGACCCTTCACAGATCAGCTCTCGGAGTAGACAGGGTAATTTCCCATCAGCCACCAGCTCAAACTATAGCTGAGGATTTAGGTAGAAATCCAAACAAAATTGGATTTTGTTTAAAAAAAAAACAGACCTGTTTCACATCAGATAATTCAAGGATTGTGTTTTTTTTTTGAAAAAGCGGCTTGCCCTTCAGAAGGTTTAAAACTGCAAGGCCGTCAATTAGATACGCAGCAGACTGACTGGTTCTAAACGCACAGCTACAAAGTGTAGGAGATACAGACAAGTAAATGGAAGTAAGTGTAAAGTAAAGCTTGTTTGCCAGTGCGTCTATACAGCCGCTATTTCAGCAATGTAAAGCGACAGCTTCGGGGCAATGGTAACTGTAGTAATTACACATTTAGTGTGTAATGTACCTTTAAGAATAAGACATGTTAGGCAAGATCACATGATCTGTAGTAACCAATAGGAGAGCAGTGCGGGCTACCTCAGCAATCAAGTGTAGAGATAGATATGAGTTGAAAGCGCACGTGTAGGTGCTGCTGAGTATATTGTAAATAAACTTAATGCTTCCACCCAAGAAGTGTCTGAAGATCAACCCTATCACTAATAGTACAACTTGGCCACCCTACAACAGTAACCTAACCCACCTGTAGCAAAACCGATGGGACGAGGGGCAATGCCCATTTGTGCCCCCCACCTGATTTTACTCTATATTGAAATCAACGGACAGCAATGCTGGGCAGGGTGTAAATCCAGCATGCTACCCAAACCTGTAGGTTTTCTGCCCAACAAATTAGGTTAAAATGCCACCACCACCCCCGCCAATATCTCTAGAATTAGGGCCTGAGGAAGCAATGAGGTAGAGAATTCCAAAGATTAACGACCCTCTGAGAGAAGGAATACGTAAGAATGCAAGAAATCGGAGGAGTAGGCCATGCAGCCTCTCGAGCCTGCTCTGCCATTCAATAAGATCATGGCTGATTTGATTGTGGCCTTAACATTACTTTCCTGTCTGTCCCCACAAAACCCTTGACTCCCTTGTCGATCAAAAATTTGTCTAATTCAGCCTTGAATATATTCAATAACCCAGCCTCCAATCTCGGGGGATGAGAATTCCCAGATCTAACGGCCCTCAGACAAAAAAAATCCCCTCTATCTCAAATGGGTCAACCCCTATTCTGAAACTATATCCCCTAGTTCTAGATTTCCCCAACAAGGGGAAACATCCCCTCAGCAATTATGTTGGGCGGAATCATCTGTTCCCGTTTGCAGTAGCGTCAGAGCGGGTGGTAGTGGAAAATATCGGGTAAACGCAAAATTCGGTTTCATATCATCGTGAAACCAGTTTGCAATCATCCACTCCACCCGTCAACGGCGGGCTGCGTTTCCCGCCGCCTCACATTGGAAACCTAATTCCAATATTTAGCATTTCATAATAAGCCCAGTTTGCCGGAATCATCCGGGTATGTATTTCACAACTGTACATAAGCGACGTGCACCTGGTGAGCTGCAAGTCACTCGAGACTTCGAGGTTCGTTTGCCTACCTCGCTTCGGTCAGCATGCACAGTCATCAGCACCACACCACTTTTAAGGTCCCTACCTACCAGGCCAGCGGTAAGGCGGGGGCGGCTTTTCAACGGCTGCAGGGCAAGGTCTTGCTCGGGGAAGGGGGTGTAGTAGCCTCAGGCAAGGGAAGAGGCTGCAGGGTAAGGGCTGTACTGGGGAAGGGAGTGGGGTATCCCAGGGTGTGTGGTGGGGGGGGGCACATGTTGATCTGTGCAAGTGGCCTCAAGATGGTGAAGGCTGAGGAGGCAGTGTCCAGAGGAGAAAAGGTCAGATGGAGGGTGTGTGTGAGAGAGTGAGTGGTGATGTCCCCTGAGCTGGCAGTGAGTGAGATGCCAGTGAATGTGTGACGGCCTCGTGAGTGTGTGAGTTTAGAGTGATGAGATGGTTGCCTTACCCTGGCGGCATGGATGAGATCATTCATCCTCTACCTGCACTGGGTGGCCAACCTCTTCTGTGCAGCATTGGCACTGACCACCTCTGCCACTGCCTCCCAAGCCGGAGTGGTGAGATTGCTGGACCGCCTGCGGGCAGAGCGGGGGTGGGGGACATCACGACGGGCCTCCAAAAGGCTTTCCAGCGACGGGTCACTGAACTCTCCTTGGGCTTTCAGGGCCATGTCTTCACTGGATCAGTCCTGGGCTGCAAGCGTTGAGAACTGTGTGTGTGGCTGCAGTTTGGATATGGACCCCGGAGTGAGGAGGCGGTGAGGTAATGGTGTGCCAGGCGATTCAGAGGCTGCCGGCCAGCAAGACGGTGTTGTTTCCTTTGACTGCATAATTAATGAGGCGGGAAGCAGACGACACGGCACAAAAACCTGCCGTTGCAGTTGGCGGATAAAAAGTCGTTTTTCACGCACGCTACCGCACTTAGTGCAAACCTAGGACGACTCTGCCCTCTGTCAAGGCCCTTCAAAATCTTATGCTTCAATAAGATCGTCTCTCATTCTTCTAAATGCCAATGAGCATAGGCCCAACCTGCTCAACCTTTCCTCATAACCCAATCCCTTGATCCCTGAAATCAGCCTAGTGAACTTTCTTTGAACTGGCTCCAATGCAAGTATATCCCTCCTTAAATAGACTAATTTACCCAGAGCAGGGCCCAACCTTGCCCTCAAATAATCTAAACGTAAAGGGCAGAGTGAGAAATTTGCAATGGAGACAAGGAATTACTGACACACACTAAACTCTCTCAATTCAGCCCCAGTCCCAACCTCAGCACTGCAGCACTGTGACATCTTAATTTTAATTTCTCAAACCAGCCACCCTGAGGTCATTATAACCAAGACTCTCAATTTGCACAGTTGGTGCCATTTCCACGGAAATTGGCCAAGGTTGCTCCAACACATTTTATTTGAGCCAAACAAGACTTCCATCTTTACAGCTGGGGCTAGACATCAACCCAGGACCCTGCCTGCGAGAGATTAGTGTCCAATATAAAGCTCGTCTCAGCAATGGTGGGCATGAAACTATCATCGGTTGTTGTAAAAACCCATCTGGTTCATTAATGTCCTTTAGGGAAGGAAATCTGTCATCCTTACCCGGTCTGGCCTACATGTGGCTCTAGACCTACAGCAATGTGGTTGACCCTTAACTGCCCTCTGAAATGGCCCAGCCAGCCACACATTTCAAGGGCAATTAGGGATGGGCAACAAATGCTGGCCTTGCCATCGATGCCAACATCCCATGAAAGAATAAAGGAAAAAAAATGACAAGGCTACCCAGTCCTTCAGCCTCACCACTGACAGCGAGTGTATTGGTTCTTCTAGTATTTGTGGCAACCTAGCAGCAATCCCACCCTGCTCTCACCTGCTAAAGTATCTTGCAAAGAACTTTGGCCAGGTTTGCAATTTATGGGACAAATAATATGGTAGTTGAGGTAGTGATAAGCTGATGCCATGTATTAGTCCATCTGTTTAATCAGGAAACAGTGCGCCTAAGTGAATGTAAGATAATGCACGTTGGAACAGGAAACAGAAAATATGTGCACACAACAAAAGGGTGCCCATTAGCAAAGGAAATGGATTTCCCTGTGATTATGTTGATAAATATTCTGAGGTGAATTTGATAGTCTCTGAGGTCAGGGAGTATTTATGCAGATCTTTCCCTATAGAGATTAAGTGATCAGGGTAGGGTTGGCGATTGGGGAGATTGTATTTTGTGCTTTCATTATGATTTTATGTGGCGAGGAAGTTCCCCGAGGGAAATGTTCCCGAGAATGAATACGGTTCTAAGTTTCCCATACATATTGATGAGTTCTCCTGAGCAAAGCTGGGAATGGGGAGAGGGTTTACTCTGCAAGACACAAACCTGGCACAATGAAAGAAGTGCCAATGTTAAAAGCAAGAGCCGTTTGTTTCAAAACTGTGTATCTGCATCCTCTCTACCCTACATCTTAAAGGAGCTGTGCACCATAATTATAATCCCAATGCAATTTGGTGTGATGTACCTCTAATAAAACTCTTTTGTGTAGCTGTTATTTCCAGTAAATCTTTAAAATGATCTTGTTAACTTAATGGCCGGAATTTTCCAGCAGCCCCCGGACCCCGTGACAGGGCTGACGAGCCATTGAAATCTCCATTCACACCAGTGGAAACAGGAGATCCCACTGGGGTGAGGGACTAGAACATTCCGGCCAATGTTTCCTCTCATATTATCAAAGGCCTCTGTTATAGAACTAAGACTGACTTTCCTGCTTATCCGCCATATCTTGGCTGGAAGAGGCATGGAAAAAAGCCATAAAAACATGTTTACAACGCAATTTCACAGTCTTCCACTGAAGTTATAGCGGATGATCGTGAGAATGCTTATGAAAGGCAAGAGAGAATCAAACCATCTCCCCTTGATGTTCAACAGCATCAACTATCAACATCCTGGGTGTCACCATTGATCAGAAACTGAACTGGACCAGCCACATAAATACTGTGACTACAAGAACAAGTCAGGAGCTGGGAATTCTGTGATGAATAACTCACCTCCTGACTCCCCAATGCCTGCCCACCATCTTGTAGGCACCAGTCAGGTGTGTGATGGAACACGCTCCACTTGCCTGGATGAGCGCAGCTACAACAACGCTCAAGAAGTTCAAGACCATTCAGGACAAAGCAGCCCGCTTTGATCAACACGCCATCTACCACCTTCAACATTCACTCCCTCCACCACTGACGCACAGTGGCAGCAGTGTGTACCATCGGATCGATGAACGGATGAAACGGATCAAGAACCAGAGGGCACAGTTTTAAAGTGTTTTGCAAAAGAAGCAAATGCGAGGTGAGAAAAAACATTTTCACACAGTGAGTAGTTCGGGTTTGGAATGCACTGCCAGGAGGTGTGGTGGAGGCAGGTGCAATTGAGGCATTCAAGAGGGCATTGGATTATTATTTAATCAGAAACAATGTGCAGGGTTACGGGGAAAAAGCAGGAGATTGGCAGCAAGTTAAAATGCTCAGAGAGCTGGTGCAGACACGATGGGCCAAATGGCCTCCTTCTACACCATAACAATTCGGTGATCTACAAGATGCACTGCAGCAACTCACCAAGGCTGCTTCAACAGCACCTTCCAAACCCGCAGCCTCTACCACCTAGAAGGGCAAGGGCAGCAGATGCATGGGAACAATGCCACCTGCTTGTTCCCCTCTAGGCCACACACCATCCTGACTTGGAACTACATCACTGTCCCGCCACTGTTGCTGGGCCAAAATCCTGGAACTCCCTCCTTAACCACACTGACCGCAGGAGCCATTGGGAAGGCATAAAATTCCGGTCATAGACTCAGCTTTTTACACCTTGCACTGCGTATCAGAATTCAAAAGATCCTTGCTTGATGCAAGAAAATTGGCATCCATTGGGTGACTTTTGAAACCTCTGTGAACTGACGCTTCCCTGGCGCTATAGAAGACGAGGGTAGAGGCCATATTGCAATTCCTTAGCAATAGCAAGATGGCTGCCAATTTGATCTGCCATTAGAAAAGGCAGCATCACAACACATTCCAAACTAGTAATGTTAAAACTTTTGTTCAATTCCTGTTCTTAGTTGGAGTTTGGAAAGAAATTGAGGCATCAGTGACTGACTAGGAAGGGAAGTTAGATAAATGCTTGAAGGAGAAATGCGTAGAAGGATGTGCTGATAGTGTGAGAGGGGCCTTAAGCAGAGCATAACTGCTGGCATAGACCTGTTGGGCTGAATGGCCTGTTTCTCTGCTGTCATAAGAACATAAGAAATAGGAACAGGAATAGGCCCTTTGGCTCCTCAAGCCTGCCCCGCTATTCAATAAGATCATGGCTTATCTGCCCCAGGCCTCAATTCCTCTTTCGTGTTAGCTCCTCATAGCCCTCAACTTCCCGATATTTCAAAAATCTATCTACCTTCTCTTTATCTTCAATGATCTAGCCTCCACAACTGTTTGGGGCAGAGAATTCCAGACATTTACTACCTCTGAGAGAAGAAATTACTTCGCATCTCAGTTTTAAATGAGTGTTCCCTTATTCTGTAACTACATCCCCTCGTTCGAGATTCCCCCACTAAAGGAAACATCTTCTCAACATCTACCCTGTCAAGCCCCCTCAGAATCTTGTACATTTCAATAAGATCACCCCTCATTCTTCTAAATTCTAATGAATAAATACCTAGCCTGTCAATTCTATGTAACAGAAAGATGAAGCAAACTTTCTAGTTACATATACCAGAGATAACTGATCATAAAGGCCAAATACTGCAGACAACCTTGGGCTCTAACTTGTAATTAACTGATGTTAGAACTATTTCCAGTACTCAAATAGTGATCATAGGCACCAGCCCTAATCTTAACCACTTTCATACTGGAATTAAGTAGAATTAAGTAGTGGAGGGAGATTAGACTGTTACTAACCAAGTCCAGTGTACTGTATAGTTGGATGCTTCTATATTTGACACTTAATGGATAGTCAGGATTTTTAGCTTTTTTTGAGGATTAGATGAAAAAAAAAAGGCAGTTCTCACATTGAGTTTGAGAGGATTTGGGTACCTGATGCTAAATTCCCAGGCTGGCTAGTTTATCCACAACACATAAACTGTATGTCAACCTTGGACAAAATCCACAGCTGCCAATCTTCCTAAGAATTGCATGATTTCGGACTTTTCAGATTTGCTGGGATTTCAGTATCTCACCTTTGCAATCTTCAGCTCTTGATCAAATCCCTAAGACTTTCAAGTTATCATTGGGAGCCCCATCTCCATAGACCCAGGCACAACTTACAAACATGCACTATGAACAAGCTTTGCTTTTTTTGTTTTTTGCTTGGCTCAGTGGGCAGCACTTTTACTCTGGAATCAGAAAATTTCACATGCAATCCCTGAAATACTGATGGAATTCTCCAGCCTGTATCTGAGCTCAAAAATACAAAGACCCGCTCGCCCATCAATGCTCTGCTCCTTGACGCACATTGACTCCTGGACCAGCAATGTCTTGATTTCAGAAGTTTCATCCTTGCTTTCAAATTCTTCCATGACCTTGCCCCTCAATATCTCTGATCTCCTCCAGCCCTACAACACTCCCAAGATCCCCGATCTCCTCCAGATCTGGCTTCCATCCAGCACATCTCCAATTTTCTTTGTTCCACTATTGATGCCCATGCCTTCAGCTGCCTGGGTCCTGAGTTCTGGAATTCACTCCCTAAAGCCTCTCTGACTTTCTATGTCACTCACTTCTTTTAAGGTACTCAGCAAAATCTCTCTCGTCGGTCATCTGTCCAAATATCTCCTTATGTGGCTCGATGTTTGATAACTCCAAAGCACCTTGGGGTTTTTCACTGTGCTAATGATACAAATGAAGCTGAAGTGAGGCATAAAGGTTGAACACAGATCTTTAATGGAAGCTGCTGCTACATGTGCTGCTCATTGTCCAAACTACACATGGCATTACATCACTTCCCGATGATGTAACATAATCATAGGTTTAAATGAGTATACTTTACATATTAGCCTGCACACTATCACAGCAAAGGTGCTATATAAGTGCAAGTTGCTGTTGTTGTGAGGTGCTAGGAAATGAGTCTTATCCAAGAGATTTAGGAGGTTGCTGCAGATCACATGGCCAGGTGCCCTGGCCAACATTCCTCAATCAAGCAATACAACCATCCCAAATTAACAGCACTCACCATCCTGACTTGGAAATATATTGCTGTTCTTTCACTGTCACTGGCCAAAATCCCGGAACTCCCTCCCTAACAGCACTGTGGGTGTACCTACACCACATGGACTGCAGCGGTTCAAGAAGGCAGCTCACCTCCACCTTCTCAAGGGCAATTAGGGAAGAGCAATAAATGCCAGCCTAACCAGCGACGCCCACATTCCATAAATGAATTTATAAAAATTCAGCACCAGGGATATTCTGATGTTTCGCTGCCCCTGCTGAATCTCGGCAAACCCTTCCTTTCTGCAGAAAATTACTGAAGCACATTCTACACAGATAAGGGTCAGGAGGGAGAGGGAGGTACGAATGTTAGGAGAAATTAGGAGGGAAGAAAGGAATAAAATTATTCCATCAAAAAGGCTGAAGAGAAGAACACACAGGCCCAGTCCATACAGTGGGAACAACGGTAAATGGGAACCATGTTAAAGAGGGTGAAGCACAAATGAAGTAAGGTTGATTAGAGTAGGACCTGGGCTCTACTAAAGTATAAACTAGCCTAATACACATGTAACTGAGAAACAATGGGCTGAATGGCCTATACTGTGCTGTATGATTCTATGGCTTTGTGATACATTAGATTAGCACCCAGAAACTGGGATTTATATCCACACCAGGCTGTTAGAAGGAAGTCTTTCTCTCTCAAATTTAAGGCTCTTAATGGCTTCAACACATTTCTATTGGTAAGCACACAAAATTAAAACAAAGATTTGCATATATGTGGTGGCTTAACATGTCTCAGAGCAACATTATAAAGGCACTTCACGTGCAATGACCTTCTCTGAAGTACAGCGACCATTATTATATAGGCATAGGCAGCAACCAATCTGCACACAGCAAGATCCCACAAGCTGTAGTAAGAATAATACAGGCAATCTATTTCTACAGGAATTAGTAGAAAGGGAACACTGGATGAACCCCTGCTCTTCTTCAAAATGTGTTGTGGCACTTATACCATTGTCTGAACCAGTGGAACATTCAGAGCAAGATGGGACCTCAGCTTAACATCTTATTTGAAGGCTAGATCCTCAGATAGTCCAGCGAACCACTGAAGAAATGCTGCGCTGTCACCTTGATTGCCCTGAAGTGGCATTTGATCCCTCAACCTGTAGACAGAGAGAGCAAGAGTTCTACCTAAAGGTACCTGACCAAATGGTCCAAAATTTGGGACCAAATTGCCACATGTTTTCTAAGCGACTGGAATGATACTAGGTGCCGTCAGTTAATGAATTCACACTTCTTCTGTAATGGGAAACATTTCCAAAGTTAGGTTTAAAACCTGGTGTTGGGGTTGAGTTGAGATTGTAGTTACCTGGCCTAAGATTGTTGGATGCTAAGGCGAAAACAGTAGAGGATTCTACCTTCCAGAATTGACAACGCTCACCTTGTTGAGTATTTTAAAAAATAGACATGAAAGAAAAAAAATCCTATAACTTTTTTTACACAAATTCTGGGAGACATGTGGCCAGAATGCAAAGGCTTAAAGAATTTGTTCTTGTCTGGAACTTAGACTTCTTGTCTGATATTATAATCGTTAAGCAAAACTATTCCGTGGCATGTTCTTCCGATTGTGCGAGGATTATGGGTTCCGTCATCCCATGGAGTCACAGGTACGTTAACACCACACACCGTAATTATTCTTCACTGAAGAGACCTCCAGGGAAACATTTTTCAAGGAGTTCGTCCGTATGGAATACTTTCCTTGAAAAGATTTATTCTAAATGTCACAATAGTGATTTTACAATCCCCTCGGCAGCCTCAAATCCTATAGTTTTATTGACATTTTCTGTGATCAAATTTATCGTAAAGAGACATTACTCTTTCAAGCCTTCAAGTCACTGGAGTTTAAGCTATTAAGAATCAAACCTGTGTCATTCTCTCAGGCTGTACTTTTCCAAAGAAAGTGCATGGTAAGTTTTAGGAGGAGCTGGCATATTATGCCTGACTGACAGCCTCAGATAACCAGGGTGAACAATGGATGGAATGGAACTCTTGATCCCAATGTGGCCTTTTACATTTGGACTGATCTTAAATCTTTCAGGTGCAGAGGAGCCCACCCACATTAAAAAAAAGCATTGACATGGTGAAGTGAACCTATACATTGTCCGTTATGGTCATTGATATCCCAACGAATGAGCTGAGATGGATCAAATGGCCTCCTTTGTCTTGCAATCTTAGAAACTCTAAGATTGAAACTAAGCAGCAATTTACAAAGTCCTCCCTCATCTGTTCTTCATAATTTGCCTATCTCAAAAGTAAATACATCACAAACAATTAAGTCTTCAACAAAGCCTATCTCCCCAGCATTGCATGCATTCTCTTACAATGCCAATTACTCTGGGAAGGACATGTGTCTCACTCGGAGGATTCCAGATTGCCAAAAGTAGTGCTTTATGGTGAGCTATGCTCTGGTAAGCAAAGCTGAGGCGTGCTCAGAAATGCTTCAAAGGCTGGCTGGCATTGACCAACAGGTGTGGGAGGAGGAAGCTGTCAACAAACACAATGAAAACACAACAACCAGGAAAGCAACCTACACGTTCCAAACAAACAGGCACAAGACTGCTGAAGAAAGGCTCAAACAACAAACAGAGTCTGCTTATACCACAGCCCTTCCAAATCAGGAGTTCCTGTGCCCTCACTGCTCAAGAACCTGCAGATCAAAAACTGGTTTCATGCCAACTACTACAGAGGCAAACTTTCTCATGATCTTCACTTGTGAAGAACATGCCATCATCATGATTAAAATATGCTTCATTCCGGGGATAAGAGGTTTCATTTTGACTTTCCTTTTTTCCCCACACATCCTTCCTCTTCCCATTGCAATGACATACATTGGTGTACAGTTCCATTTGCAACCAGCAGAATCGTAGTACATCATCACCCAGATGGTCATTCTGTGTGAATATCAGCAGTTTATTTGATTGTGGCATAGCCAAGCTCAATCTCACATTCAACCATTGTGTTCAGTTTGAACACAATTGCACTTGAGGCAAGAGTGGGGAGAAAACAGGAAGGGAAAGTCCAGGCAATTCCACTTTCCTTAGCTGCATGTGGGAAACTAGGGCCGTTTTTAACACCACTTGTGGTCGTGTCTCGGACCTGAGGTGTTGATGGTCTTTATGGCTCATACCACATATTTCATGTAACTACTTAGTCACCCATAAAATGAGTGGCTAGTTTCTTTTTCCTCTTTTGGCCAGCACAGACATGATGGGCTGAATGGCCTCTTTCTGCACCATAACTTTTCTATGGTTCACCCAGGTTCATCCAGCGGAGGCAACCGCATCCTCAGGAGTCCAATGTAACCCCATTCACTCGAATCAACTGAATTCAGTGGTGGCCTAAGTCGGCAATTTTGGGGAAAAGGAGTCCCAGCTGCTTAATCTCACAACAACTCGCATTTATGTAGCACCTTTAATATCCTGAAATGCCCCCAAAACGCGTCACAGCAGCGATATCCAACAAAATTTGGCACCAAGATACTAGGACAGATGATGAGAGGTTTTAAGGAGCATCCTAAAGGAGAAGTGAATCAGAGAAGTCCAGACAGGGAATTCTAGAACTTGGGGCCTAAAATCACAACCACCAATGGTGAAGAAATAGGCACTGTTTGAAGCATCTCTGGTGCGAGGCGAAGGAATTTATACAACAGTGGAGGTTTGCGAGTGCAAAGCAGCCACAATCTTGGCAGTGCCCCTAGTCAGGTCCGCACTCATTTAAATATTACCCGTGAGCTGTTTCAAGGAAGCTTTCAAATGGGCACCTTGCATCCAGCGGTGACCATGCTGCTGCTGGGCTCCTCACTTTAAGCCCTGCTTGAAAACTGGATCAGGCGAGCAAATGGTCCATATCAGAACTTCCTCTGCTGGCCACTCATTTTTGAGGCAAGAAATGGACAGCCGGCAATTGAAAGCCCCGACCCAATATGACCACATTCGTGTTCTGATGATGCAGACAGTCAATGGTTGAATATTTATGTCTGAACAATGACATTATATGTATCCTAGCCCTGGGGATTTGCTGATGCCCATGCGGCAATCGAGGCAAACCAGACAGAAGGTTTATACCCAATCAGGTTGGTAATGGGGTGGGGAAGATTGTATCCAAATTTCTTAGGAGCCCAGTGTTCAGCACAGATCCAAGTGCTCATAGGCTTTCCTTCAGTTTAATAGTCTGGGAATACTCGAAGTATCAAGTGACATCTCCCTTCCCAGTCAGAAGGTCATAGACTCAAATCACCCTCCAGAGACTTTGGCACATAATCTAGACTGACACTCCCGTGCAGTACTGAGAGAGTTCTGCACTGTTGAGTATGCTGCCTTTCAGATAAGATGTTCAACTGAGGCCTTGTCTGTTCTCTCAGGTGAACAGGAAAGATCCCGTGGTATTGTTTTGGAGTAGAGCAAGGCAGTTCTACCTGGTGTCCTGGCCAATATTTTATACCTCAACAAACATCACTAAAAGGAAATTATCTGGCTGTTATCTCGTTGCTGTTTATCTGCCAACAGCCATACTCTATATTCATACATTCAGCCCCTTGGTGAGGTACCAGATGTTCTGGTAGCAACAGTGCAGAAAACCCAAGCACAAGTCAGGTGATGCTCCTGTGAAGCTGAGGCATCTTGATGCCTTAAAATGTTTAACCACCTTAAAGGTGCTACATAAATGCAAGTTGCTTG
Source organism: Cetorhinus maximus (assembly GCF_964194155.1). Classification (NCBI taxonomy): domain Eukaryota; kingdom Metazoa; phylum Chordata; class Chondrichthyes; order Lamniformes; family Cetorhinidae; genus Cetorhinus; species Cetorhinus maximus. The sequence goes on from NC_135891.1 coordinate 113,557,921, forward strand.
TTGTTGAGTCAGCGCATTCTGGAGACGGAAGGAATTGAGAAGAATTACTCTCCCCGAAACCCCACCACAAAAAAAAAATCTAATTAGAACGCCAAAAAAGTTCTTTAACAACTATCAAAGTCTTTTAACAACCTTGCCAGTTTTGCAATGACCTAACTGCAGTCGAACTTGGAGTAAACTACTGCACAGAATATCTGGAAGGCAGCAAAGGCACGTGCTCTGGAAATGACTTTTCAGTCCCAGTGACATGGCCTCGTGTCTCAAGCCATCTGCCACACTTACTCAGCCTGTCTGGAGAAAGGTCGATCAAAACTGACTCTGCGCCTTGTGCAGTTCCTGAGGAACTGAATACAGTCTCTCGCAGGCTTGCACCACTTTCCCCCTCGCTGCATGACTTTCTTAAAGCAGCCGACAGTTATTGATTTGCTAGAATTGATTCTATTCATTCAGTGGAGGCAGAAGGAGATGTGAACAATTCCAAAGACAGGCACCTGTATTCTAACTACTGATAAGCAAGTATGACAGATCTTTTGGGTGCTGTAATGTTAAAATTAGCATTGTGCCGATCAATTTGGACATCATATCGATTTCCATTAATTGCATTTAAAAAAAAATCTTTCAGCAATTAGTCATCTGCAGTTGCACTTTAATATGATTCTCCAACTGTTCTTCAGTGTTTATTTTGTTGTTCAGTTTGCTTGAGTCTGGATGAATCTCATCAAATTTAGGATTTAGAACAAAATCTAATTAAAGTCTACAGGTGCTGCCACACTTGCTGACTGTTTCCTGCATCTTCTCTTTTTACTTCAGGTTTCCAGCCTCTGCAGTGTTTATGAGTTGAGTTTACACAGGATCCTCCCACTCGTCAGCCAGGGCTGGTGGAAGATCCACGAAGACCCCAGGGAAATGCGCAAACGTGCTCCGTTTATTCTTCACGGCGTCTCCCATTCCTATCGCGATAACTTCCTCCGACCCGACCAGCCTCAGCGATCTCTGCGCTCCTCCAATTCTAACCTCTTGCAATTCCTGATTTTCGTCGCTCCACCACTGGCATTCAGGTCCCAAGCTCTGGAATTCCCTCCCTAAACTTCGGCACCTCTCTAGCTCACTCCTGCTCTAAGACGTTCCTTAAAACTTGACTCTTTGACCAAGTGTTTGGTCATCTGCCCTAACGCCTTTTTCTTGTCCTAACACCTCCTTCTTTGGCCCATCAACAAATTTTTACCCAATTGCACTCCTGTGAAGCACCTTGGGACTTTGTACTACGTTAAAGGCGTTAGGCAAGTGCAAGTTGTTGTTGTTGTTGTTGAAGAAGATGAAGTATGACCCCTCCCACCCAGAACTCCCTGTCGCTTGCCATTTCATCACTCCACCCTGCTCTCATGCCCACATGTCTGTCCTTGGCTTGCTGCATTGTTCCAGTGAAGCTCAACGCAAACTGGAGGAACAGCACCTCATCTTCCGACAAGGCACTTTACAGCTTTCCGGACTGAATATTGAGTTCAACAATTTTAGATCATGAACTCTCTCCTCCACCCCCTTTCCAATATCCCCCTTTTTTTTCCCAATAATTTATACAGATTTTTCTTTTCCCGCCTATTTACATTATTTTTAAATGTATTTCCATCCATTGTTTTATCTCTACCTTTTAGCCTTTTTCGATTCCTTCACCCCACCCCACCCCCACTAGGGCTATCTGTACTTTGCTTGTCTTGCTTTCTACCCTTAATTAGCACATTCCTTTAGATAATATCACCACCTTCAACACCTCTTTGTCCTTTTGTCTGTGACACCTTTTGGTTATCTCCACCTATCACTGGCCCTCTATCCAGCTCTACTTGTCCCACCCTCCCCTTAAATCAGCTTATATTTCACCTCTCTTCTATTTTTACTTAGTTCTGTTGAAGGGTCATTCGGACTCGAAACGTTAACTGTGTTCCTCTCCGCAGATGCTGCCAGACCTGCTGAGTTTTTCTAGGTATTTTTGTTTTTGTTAGGGAAGGGGAGGTTGGGTATGTAAGGCACAACACAAAAAATTCTGTGGAGAATCCTAGAATCATAGAACGATACATCAAAGAAAGGAGCCATTTGGCCCAACATGCCTGTGCTGGTTCTTTGCGAGAGCTATTCAATTAATCCCACTCCCCTGCTCATTCCCCAAGGAGAGAGGAGGTAGAGTGCTGGCTTGGATTATTGGTACCAGTTATTAACTCATCTCTGTCCTGTGGATGTGTTTGTAGCACTGTTTGAAAGAAATGGAAGACCTGTTTCCATGTGCATCCTGTTTATATCGAGAAACGTGAGGAAAAATAGTCCCCCCAATCCCCAGACAACTCAATTTTCAAGCGGTCTCTGAGATGGGTGGTCAGTGCTCCAGCCTGAAACAGGTGGAAGCTTTCTTTAAATATTTCAGTCTGGGTTCTATGTCCACTGACATGCTTATCTTGGAGCAATGTGTGCACTCTACCCTAATGTCCCTGGTGTGCAGTGACCCAGCCAGTGCCCTTAAAGGAGCCACCGCAGCCGACACCAAAAATGGCTAAAATGAAGTCTCCCTCATTCTTACGGAGCCAGGGAGAGTGAGTGAATTTCCCACTCTTGCCGCAACAGGTACCGAGACCCAGTCACCAAGGATATCAGGGCCTCTTGCTACTGTGGGCTGGGTGGCTGGGTGAGGGATGGACGCAATTGTCCATTTACAGCAGCAAAGCTAAAGTGTCACCCCGTCGGTCTTCACACTTTCTAGCAGAGATGGATTACTGCAGAACAATCAGGAATGGGGACACTGGATTATTTTCCCCCACTTCCTTAGACTGAAGACCCTATGGCCAATTATAAAGACACCACCCCCCCCACCCCACTCTCCCCCACAATCCCCCCGCCCCCCCCCCACCCCCCCCCCCCCGGCAACCCCCCCCCCCCCCCACCCGCCCTCCTCTCCCCACCACTCCACCACTTTGTTTCCCTGGCAGAGATCAGAACAGACCAAGATTTAATGTCAGATTTTCTTGTTCTGTGTGATGGAGTATCACAACAGGCAGTGCATTCATCCCCTCTCAAGAGAAGCATTACATCTGTCCAAGGATTGTTTGATGTTGACAGGATGTCTCAAATTGAAAGTAAGCCCATTTTCTAGAGTTAATATGATGTGCCTGATGAACACCAAAAGTGGGGGGGCGGGAGGTGATTAAAAAGGGTCGAACATTGGGGAAGCTACCCGTTGTTTCAGAGGGTCCGTGTAGTGTTCACTCGTGCATTCCAGGGTTGGCCAAAGTTCGCTCAGTGCTGAGTTAGCAGAATGCAGTTGGTGAGACGCACTGCAGGACCTCACTGCCAAGTCTCCTTCGACAGCACCTTCCAAACCCACATCCACTACCATCTAGAAGGACAAGGGCAGCAGATAGATGGGAACACCACCACCTGGAAGTTCCCCTCCAAGTCACTCACCATCCTGACTTGGAAATATATCGCTGTTCCTTCACTGTCGCTGGGTCAAAATCCTGGAACTCCCTCCAGGATTGAGCAAACTGTGCCTGTACTGTCCAGAGTTTCAAAGAATGACAGGTGATCGCACTGAACATTCTTACAGCATGCGACAAGGTAGATGCAGATCGGATGATTTCCCCTGTCTGCTGAGTCTAGAACCAGTGGACACAGTGTCAGAATAAGGGGCAAGCCTTTTAGGACTGAGAAGCGGAGGAATTTCTTCACTCAGGGGGTGGTGAACCTTTGGAATTCTCTATCCCAGAGGGCTGTGGAAGCTCAATCATTGAGCATGTTCAAGTAAGAAATCGGTAGATTTCTGCATACCAATGACATCAAGTGATATGGAAGTAGCGCAGGAAAGTGGTGTTGAGGCCGATGATCAGCCACCATCTAACTGAATGGCAGAGCAGGCTCGACAGGCTGAATGGCCTCCTCCTGCTCCTATGTTCCTATCATGGCACCAGCTGAATTGCTCTTGCAGAGAGCCAGCACAGACTCAATGGGCCGAATGGCCTCCCTCTGTGCTGTGACCATTCTACAATTCCATGTAAGGCTCGAGAGGTTTTCAGAAGCAGGGTGTGGGTGACAGGGATGGGGGAGGGGGGGTGTGTGTGGAGGAGGGATGAGGGCTAGAGTTTTAAATTCAATCCACTGGCAGAGATGGAACCACTGAAATTCAGAAAGAAAAATGTGCAATAGAGCAGGACAAGATGTGAGTGAAGATCAAGTGTGGAGGGCACTGGAGAGGTCAATCTAGAAGGTGATGAAGATATTGATAAGTGTTTCAGTGGCAGCAGAGGCAAAGACAAGCAGTGCTGAGGAGTTGGAAATAAACTGTCTTGGCGATGAATGGGTTTGGAGCTCGGTTGATCAGAACACTGAGGTTGCATAAAAACTGTGCAAAGTTGTTGGCTTTGCATTGAAAGTGCTGCAGTTATGAAAGAGTTTTATGGCACAGCAATACTCTTCCATAATGCAGAGTAATCAAGTCTACCATCTCAGCTAGATGTAGAAGATCACATGGCACTATTTTGAAGAGAAGAGGAGTTATCCCCGGAATCCTGGCCAATGTTTACCCTTCAACCAACGTTATGAAGAAAAAGACAGTTATTAACACATTGCCGTTTGTGGGAGCTTGCTGTGCGCAAACGTGGCATTTCCATGACAACACATATCAGTGACTACATTTCAAGTGTACTTCATGGGTTATAAAACGCTTGGGACATCCTGAGGTCACAAAGGGCACTACATAAATGCAGTGTGTCTTTCTATTAAAGCCACAAAATGAGCCGAATCCTGATTCCCAATACACTTTGTAATTCCTCCTCCAGGCCACATGGTGGAGCCCAGGCATTACAGGGCGTTTCACAAGAGGGGAAGGAAAATGGCACTGCCAAATATTGTTCTGTCTTTTGAATGTACTTTTGCCTTTTATGGCATGCCATTAGTAGCAGCTACATATTTTTCATGCCACCCATAGTAATCTTAAACTGTAAATAACCACGGTCCTGCCAAGGGTAGTAGAGACCAGCTTTTGCATGTTTCTCATCATTTAAGTAACAGCCTATGTTAACAGTCTGATAAACACACTGCACCAGTTCTGCCCATCCTCACGACAGCATCTTAGGTCTAACTACCAAGCTTACTGCTTCCATTCTTATTTCAAGATACATCAAGTTTAAAGCACAGGGACAGGCCATTTGGTCCAACTGGTCTGTGCCAGTGTTTGCGCTCCACAGGATTCTCCTCCCACTCCTTTGACTAACCCTATTAACATATCCTATTCCTTTTTCCTTCATTAAGCTCAAATTACTTTAAATGCATCAGTGTGTTGAGCTCAACCCTGCAGTAGTGAGTTCCACATTCTTACCACCCTTTGGTTAAAATGTTTGGTCCAAATTTCCCATTAGATTTATTAGTGATTAATCTTATATTTGTGACATCTAGTTTAAGTCTCCCCAGACTGTTCAGTCTTTTCTGGTAAGCATATCCTCTCAATTCTGGTATCATCCTTATGAATATTTTTTGCTCCCTTTCCAATGCCCCTGTATCCTTCTTATAACAATGGAGATCGGAATTGTGTAGACCTCTCCAATATGGTCAAACCAAGACTCTGTGTAAGTTTAGCATAACTTTGCATTCTGCATCATGGCTTATGGTTGGGTTGCCAGCTTTGATTGGAGGCTTTATCACATGACTTCCAGCCTTCCCACCCAACCAATTAGCCTTATTTTCCAGCTTCATTTTTTTTTTGTAACGCATAAACAAAAGCACCGGAAGAGAATTTTTTTTTTTAACATGAACACCATTTTTTAATGCCCTCATGATTTTTCTCCTCGGTTGCTTATCCTGGAGGTTTCATGTTGAATTTTTGGAGAATCCAGGATAAACCTGGAGGGTTAGCACCCTAGGATGAGGCCATGCAAGGAATCAGGATAGATGTGCAGGAGACAGTTTCTCTGCACCTAATCTACACGATGTCGCTAGAGGGCAGAATATCAGGATGGCAGCACAGGGAGGCTGTATTGGTATTGTTCTCCCAGGTCACAAACTTTACCATGAAAGGGTGTGTCTTTGGTTAGTTTGCTGCAGGAACAAATGGAGAGAAAATTTGAGAAAGCAGTATGTTTCACTAGGATTTGGTGGCTAGATAAGGGTTTTGATCTGAAATCCTCCACTCCTGATCTAAGGCACGACCCTCTAGAGTAACAGTGAGCTGGTCATAGGCCACCAGAAGAGAGAGATAGACAATCCCCAGAAACCATCTTCTATCTCCTTGTATTCAGGATTCAGAGAGCCATTGATAGAGGGGCCTAGTGAAGGTGACCTACCCCACTGGTGCATAGGGTTGCCAACTGTGATTAAATGTATTCCTGGAATTTTCATCACATCACTTGCCCCCACGCTCCAGCCATTAGTCGGCCAATACATCCATTCCTGTGACGTACTGCCTCCCTACACCAACTGGAAAGCAAAAATACTCATTACCCAGCTGGATGATATTTGACTGTCAGTCAAACTGCCCTTTATTCCCAATTTCAATATGTTTATATCTGGTAAAGAGAAATGTCTGAAGAAAGTAACATAAAAAAACAATCTTTTTTAATATCCCAATGATTTTTCTCCAGAGTTACACAGAGCAGTGTCCTGGTGATTGATCTTCAATTCCTGGAGACTCCAGGCCAATCCTGGAGGGTTGGCAACCCTACATGGCGTACACAACAACAAACTTGCATTTATGTAGCACCTTTAACATAGTAAAACATCCCCAGGTGCTTCACAGGAACGTTCTCAAACAAACCTTTGACACCAAGGCACATAAGGAGATATTTGGACAGGTGACCAGAAGGTTGGTCAAAGAGGGAGGAGGAGAGAGGGAGAGAAACGATGAGGTTTCTGGTGGCTCAATGGAAATTGGGGAATGCCAAGAGTCCAAGAAACACTATGGGGGTGGGGGAGGCTGTTGACAAGGAGTAAACTAGAAAATGCTGAGGGAGTTAAAACTTATGGCGCAGAAAACTGAAGACACTTATTAAAAAGTAGTGTAAAATATGAAGGAACCGAGTAGCGTAGTGGGTTGGCATACTGCCCTTGACATATTGGCACCTGGGTTTGAGTCCAACTCGGGTTGACAGGTTGATAGCCACCTCTCTGTGCCAGCTGTTATCTGAAACGAGTTTGGGCAGTTTCAAACAGATCCTACAGGCAGCAAGTATCACTCTACAGGATTCAGAACAACCTGACACCAAAGAGTAGCAGGCACAGTTGCCCAAAACAAAATATGTTTTCAAACAGGCCAACAACTGGGTTAGCATGGCAGCAAGAGGAACCTGGTACGGGTCTGATGTCTGCCTTAATAGGGTCACTGACAGCAACTTATAACGCCAACTTATAACACTAAGCTGACCTTTCAGGTGCTACTGAGGGAAGTGGGGGAGAAGTGTCAAAGATTGCGATTCCACTCTCTGCTTGGAGGGTCAAAGCAAAGTGTTGAGGCAAAATGGACTGAGCTTTGATCTGGGAATATTCGATAGTGGCGTTGGGTGAATGTTCTTTTCCACACTACCCTCATGTGGTTAGCACAAAATAAAAGATTTACATTGTTCCATAGTATTTATAGCACAGAAACAGGCCATTTGGCCCAACTGATCCATGCTGTTGTTTATGCTCCACATGAGCCTTCTCTCACCCCTGTTCATCTAACCCCATTAACATATCCTTGTGTTCCTTTCCCTCTCATGTGCTCAGCCAGCATCCCCTTAAATGCACCTCTGCAATTTGCCCCAAGTAGTCCATGTGGAGCTCTGCATTCCCACCACTCTCTGGGTAAAGACGTTTTTCCTGAATTCCACCCTGGGTTAATGAGTCACTATTCTAAATTGAAACTTCTTTGTGTGGGGATGGATGCTGTTTGTAATTGTAAGGAATAACTATTTGGTCATACATTGCTAGCGTTGCTTTAACTTCCACTCAGAGTGCATGGCATCATTACTTGGTACACAAACACAGTTTAATTCACGGGGTTTTTTCAGTTTGTATATTAGGCCAAATGACACACGACATTATCAGTCAGGTTCTGTAAGAGACACACGGGCTCCTGGGAGCTGCAGGAGCTATTTATGCTCATCCAAAGCATAAAACGACTTAAACCTGCACATGGCACAGATCACAGTAACCATAACCACTTCTGTTTTCCTAACATGTTTAGCAATGCTGTATAGTGTTATACATTTAGAGCAATGGCATTTGTATTTATGAACATATAAAATAGGAGCAAGCCAATCGAGCTGATCTTCTACCTCAACTCCATGTATGAGGGAATCAGTGCTGATTTTGGATTCAATTGAGCCGGTTGTCCAAGTTCTAACATTTGGGGCTCGGGACAGTGGCAGGGATGTGCCCACGTCCTCTTGTGAGCAAGGGATGACGGGTGAATGGGATATGGTGTGAGTTCAAAGACAGGCAGCAGATACCTGAGTGAGCTCTCGTTTACAGAAAACGAAGGGTGGGAATGACAACCAAGGTCCAAGGCCTAAGCCTTGCTGTACTGGGTTGCTGGAAGAAATGCACTGCCTGAGAGTGTGGTGGAGGCAGATTCAATCGTGGCTTTCTAAAGGGAATTGGATAATTATCTGGAGAAAAAAATTGCGGGGCTACAGCGAAAAGGTGGGACTAGCTGGATTGCTTTTGCAGAGAGCTGGTACAGATGTGACGGGCCGAATGGTATCCTCCTGAGCTGTAACCATTCTATGATTCTGTTCTACAGGTGGGAGGCCAGCCAGGAGAGCACTGGCATTCAGTCGTGTGATGAACAGGGAGTGCCCACAGTAGGCATCCTGTTGGGGAAGAAGCAGAGGCCTTAACATGTACGTTTTGAACTTATCATTGATGGGGGCCAGGAGGAGCAGGAGTGACCAGCAAAAGGAAACGCTGCACCACTGTTGAGCCCGAATCTCCACTACCCATCCGCGAGACCCCGCCACCCGCCCCCACATGTCTTACCCATGTGCTGCAACCTTTGCCTGCTGGCAAGTGGTCAGCTGCCATGTCACGCGTGTTCCAGGCGGGCAGCTGGCCAGTCAGTTCTAACTGTCCAGCGGCCGCTTTCGATGAAGCCTCACGTGAAGATTCCAGGCAAGGGGGGCACCTTGAGCATCAGCCTCATAAACAAACGTTAAAATTCCCAGTTTCCTGGAATGACGCAGCACAGAAGGAGGCTACTCGATCTATTGTAGCTGAGCTCTTTGAAAGATTAACCACACTATCCCACTCCTTCCCCATAGCTCTGCACATTTTTCCCCTTCAAATGTTCATTCAAATCCTTTTGAAAAGTTATTATTCAATTTTCTTCCGCCGCCCTTTCAGGTCATGCATTCCAGATCATAACCTCTTGCTGCATAAACAAAAATGCTCCTCACTGGGTTTTTGCCAATTATCTTAATCTGTAATAAAGACAGAAAATGTTGGAAAAACTCAGCAGGTCTGGCAGCATCTGTGGAGAGAGAAACAGAGTTAACGCTTTGAGTCCGTATGACTCTTCTTTTATCTGCTTTTATCTTAACATAGATTTACATTGACTGTAGAGCCCATAAACTGGCTATTCGTCCCAACTAGTCGATACTGGTGTTAATATTCCTCGCGAGTCGCCTTCTATTCCATCTCAGTCTTTCAATGTATCTTTCTATCCCCTTTTCTCTCATGTACTCATCTAGTGTCCTTTGGAAAGTATCTAAGCTATTTGCCTCAACTACTTCCTGTAGTAGTGAGTTCTACATTCTAGCCACTCTGAGTGAAGACATTTCTCCATATTTCCCCAGTTAATTTATTTGTCGTTATCTTCATGGCTCCTATTTCACCCAATGAAGCTACCAGATGTAGATGAGCATGTAGAATGACATAGCTAACAAGCGATGAGCTCAGTTCAACATTGCCCAGTACATTTGGCCCAAATAGCAGCTGTCCAAACAGTGCAAAGTACAGCCCAGGGGAGCAGTTTTGAAAGGAAAGTGACCACTGCCGGAAATTCATAAAAATAATCTGGGCGAAAATTGCTGCTGAACATTTCCCAGGTTGTTAAATCTATATGATATATAATTCTATTAAATATTTCTATTTTACTGGGGCTTTTTTCCGCTTCCTGGAATAATCCCTACTGTCTAATAATATCCCACTTGCCTACTCTTAAGGAAAGGAGAGTGAACGACACTGAATGCCAGATCAGCCTACATTCTCCCTGCCATGACAAGTGTCCTGGTGCCTTCCTTATTTCCAGGAGAATTAGCTGCCTTCCTTGGTGGCTAGCACTACCTTCAGAAGGAAATTAGGTCAAGTTATTACATAGCTAAGCACTTCTTTTTGATAGGTCAACATGTGCAAATTTGCAGACTGGGCAAAATTTAGGGAATACATTGAGGGTCATTTGACTTTGGCCAAGAGGGCAGAATGGGTGATATGGGGTCAGCCACTGGTTATCTGTCTCTCTCTCTCTCTCCCTTTCTCTCTCTCTCTATCTATCACACACAGTCTTATCCCAGCGCTGACCCACAGTGCCCCAGCAGTGCCACCGAGTTCAAAATGGAAAAGATTTTCCCTCGCGCTGGCATTCACAAAACCGCAAATCAACAATATGGAGCGTTCGCCGAAGAAAGAGAATGAGGAACAAAAGGGTAAGTTGACTGAGCGCAGCCCGGACCACTTTCCAACTTTACAATCTCCCTTTGTGTGTGCAAAGGAACAGACAGCAGTGGCTGCCGGCTGGTACATAGCAGTCTAGCTCTGACGAAGGCGCTCTGGGACAAGACAGGAGGAAATCTCTATCAGTTTTAAGATATAAAAGCTTTGCTGTAGACCCCAAGCTGTCTCAGCTCAAGCTGTGTTTGCCTGCCTCTACTTCACAAAGCAAAAAAAAACTAATTTACTTTGTCCTCTTGGGCTTTCAACAACAATAAATCATCTCGCTGCTCAAAGGCTACAGGAAAAGAAAAAGGTGGGGAATAGCACCCCACAGAACCACATCATGAACAAAGCCGCCCTGGTTCATTCTGACCTATCAAACGATGGCCCAAAAAGTGAGCGCGGTGATGAGGGCGGCTCATTGGGACGGGAAGGTCAATTTGCAAAGGTCAGGCCTGATTCTTTCCATCCTGTCATCCCTCACGACTGAATAAAGCTATCTAGGGTTTTTATTCCTCCCTAATTTACAGCTGGCAACTGCTACCACACAATCCCCTGCACAGCTGCGCAACCAAATAGGCTGCTGCTCGACGGAGATAAGTACAAATTGAAACCTCTCTTTTTTTTCAAGAAAAAAAGAGTTAGCTTCCCTGCTGGCCTCCCTCAGATACTTTAACAACCCATCAAGGAATCTGATAGTCTACTGGTTCGGGGCTGCTGAAGCAAAATGTTGTGTTGCACTGACACCCCCCCACCCTGCCTCAACGATGTGGACCTGGACAAGGCTGATATTTTATAAACGCAGAAAATATGAGCCTCTATTAATTAATTAACGCACTCATTGAGAGGCACACTTTGAATGCAGGATAAACAAAAGTAATTCCTTTCATGGGGCGGGGATGGGGGGGGGAATGGAAATCCATGGAAATTTCCATCCATTTGGGTGAGCCACATGTAAATAAACGTATTCAGGTAATTCTGTTTTTGTTTTGGATTTCCAGCATCCGCAGTAGTTTTTTGTTTTTATTTATGTAAATAAACGTCACCTCGTATTCCAGGATTTGGTCTCCTGGTCCAATATCTCCCAGCATGCGGGCTCGGTGTCAATTTTCATGCTCCTGTGAATCGCCTTGGGACATTTTACTACATTAATAGTGCTATAAAAATGCAAGCTGTTGATGTCGACGTTGAAAAAAATTCTTATCTTTGTCATCAAACGAATCTAAAATCTGGAGTAGTTTCACGAGGATAATATTAACCCTGTGCCTCTCAGATATGCTTACGTACACCAGTTATTGCATGCTGAAATACTTCAGAGCCCGCAGGATATTTCGGAGGTGTGGTAAGTTGATACGTAGTTGATGCTGTCTCAGCCAGCGAAGCCCGCATCCCACGAATGAATAAAAACAAAAACATCCTTTTCTCCATGCAAGTAAACGCATATCATTCCAAATAATAAAAAATTTCGAGTGCCTGACCCCAGAGTTTCTTCAGGAACTGAGGCAAAATGTCTCTGCAGCCAACTGAGGCTTCAGCTGAGATGGGACAAAACCGGTGGGCGTCAGGAACACTGATCTGTGCCCAGTGCAGACCAACACCCTAATGTCCGATGGCCCCCTGAGGCAGGCAGAACACCCACCCACACAAGGCCCATGATGTCTTGGGAGGCGTTGCTGCTGGCTTTCCCACCGATGCAATTTGTGCGATTCCCAAATCCTTTCTGCCCGGCATTCCGGCTACAAGAAGGAATCCGGACTCCGGGGACCTGGATTTAAGGCTCGGCGGGTGGGCGGGCCCGCGCCCGATACGCACGAGCGTGAAATAGCGCGCGATATTTCAGTCGGCAACGCGCGCACGAGGGAGTTGGCAACGCACCCGCCGTCAATTAAGAGGCTGTTAAGCCCATTAATCAATTAATTCAATGGAATTTTTCTCTGCCCATCCAACCTTACAGTTGGCGGGCAGGCGATTAGGCCAAGCGGCCTTTGGATTTTTGAGGAAACCACATCCATGGGCAGGATGAGGTTTCTGATGTTAATTAAAAAATAAAATAGAAGTTTTTAGAACTCATTTTCAACATGCTCCTGCTCATGTGACAGAGTCACATGAGGGGACACATTTTCCTTTTTTAAAAAAACTTCATTTTTAATGTGGAAAATCTTCAGGTCCCTGAGGCAGCTCTGTGCGGTTCACGTTGGCCGGCCTTTAATTGGGTGAAATTGTGGTCGGGGCCTGATCACGGGCACTCCTGGGCCCACCTGCCGTGCCCGCCCAACGAGAGGAAAATCCTTCCCCCAGGCGAGAGTGGAACTGGAGCCCCAAAACGGTCACTAGGTTGGATGACTTGGCCTAGAAGATCTGGGAACTGCCACATTGTTGGATCAACCTGCTTATGACGAGAGGGAGAAAACTCTTTCAAAGCTTGATTCTGCCCCTTCCCCACCCCCCCTACCCCCCCACCTTTAACAGTGTCAACCAACACCACATCCTGCACCCCGCATGCAGGCACCAAGATGTGCCCATCCTGGCAATATACACCCACAAAAATATTTAAATGAGGCAACCCTGCCTGATCTCCAGGTAGGCCAGTGAAGCCAAAAGCAGTGGTTTGCAGCATTACAGTAGGCCCAGGCTTTTTTTTTAGCCCTCCATTAACCTCACACCCTTCAGAATTCTCTTTTCTTCCTCACACACGCTCTCTTTCCAATGTATTTCATTTGGTTTTCTTCCGTACAATAAAATCCCTTCGATCCATTGTATTTATTTTAAATAAAATACTTTGTAAAGCTTTACTCACCTGTTTTTCTTTTCTCCAATCCTATTGTTTCTTTTGAGGGTTGTGGCAGCAAAAGTGAGAATAAAAAAGGCTAGAACGCTACAGATTGTCCTGGTCCCATTCAAGATGGTACCAGGCCCCACATCCTGTACTTCAGCCTAGACGTATTGCCCCATTCAGCAAGTAGCCTTGGCCCATGGCACTGGTAACATGTTGGAAATAAGGCAGGTCAACTGTTAGGCTCAAGCAATAGGCCTCTTGATCCCAAGTGTGGAGCATAGGCTAGATACTTACCTGTATAACACTGATGAATATACATTTATAGCACCAAGTCATTGTGGGAGGGGAAGGGATGGTGGTAAACAGTGGGCTGGATTTTACATGCCCCCACTGGGCATCTTTTCAGTGGTTGGGGGGGGGGGGGGACATAGGTCGAGTGGCTAGTCCACCACCTTCCTTGCCCACCCCCGAGCTCACCCTTATAATAATGATAGGTGGTAAGGAACTGAAATCAACAGCCCGCCCACCATATGTAAATAAATAATTCAGAGTCATTTAGGATTGTTAACAAGCCTATTGACCTGAATCACATGCTGCCCACGCCGAAATACAGCTAGCCTGGGCAGTCGGGTGGAAGTGGGCATGCTGTTTTTTTAAGGCCTACCTGAACAAAGGCAGGAAGGACGGAGGGGCACTCATTTGGGGGGTGCCCTGCACACATCGGGGCACGCCCCCAAAATATCACTCTCCCCCCCACTTCCTTCGGTGCCGCCTGCCTGACACAACACGCGCCCCCGCCCCCCCCACCATCCCCCTCTCCCTGGGCTCTGGGAGCCCACCCCACACTAAATCCCTGGGACTTAACTTCTTGGGGCACCCATGCTCCTCTGTGGCCTTCTGCCTGCAGTGCCACTACCCAGATCTGGCGTTGCCGGGAGCAATGGAGCTGCCGGCCAATATCCCGAGAGCGGGACTGCCTCCCAAGTGAGGGGCAGAAATCCCACTCTTCGCCAATTGAGCTGCCCGCAGCATGCTGTGGCTGGCACAAGGCGGGTCGGCTTCCAGCCCACTTTACTTCCGGGGGTGGGGAGGGTGGTGGGGACAGTCTGCGCCCCCCTCCCCCCCATGTAAAATGCAGCCCAGTGGTTCAGGAAGTTAGCGGTGTGAGAGGAAAGGAATAACCTAGTGTCGAGTGTCCCACCTTGTAAACGCTTCATTCCTCCTCAAGCCAGTTTGTACTTCCTGAAAATGGAGCCTATTTCATCTGATCCAGGGGCCTTCTAAACGAATAATGTTTGCTGAATTCACATGCCTTAAAATACATGACTACGTTCCTCAGTTCCAAACACACGCCACATTTTGTTATGTAATTGCCCGGGTTACCAGCAGAGGGGGGTGGCGATTCCCTTGCAAGCTCCTGGCTGAGGCCTATGCGCCCAGCAGGTGGGATCCTGCCCTATTGGAAGAAGAAAGGCACAAGCTGTTCCGTTTCTTTCACAACCCAGTGATATATAAAGAACCTAGATTGAAAAGAAAGTAGCAATGAAATAAAAAAGTGTTTAAAAACATACAATTCACTGAATTCAATGTTTGAAGGACTGCATTGCTTGGACTTCCCTACATGCTCTTCTTTTTTTATTCTTTCTTGGGATATGAGTGTTGCTGGCAAGGCCAGCATTTGTTACCCATTCCTAATTGCCCTTCGACTGAGTGGCTTGCTTGATCATTTCAGAGACCAGTTAAGAGTCAAGCATGTTGTTGTGGATCTGGAGTCACATGTAGGCCAGCAGGTAATGACTATCTCCAACAAGAGAGAATCTAACCATCACCCCTTGACATTCAATGGCATTACCATCCCTGAATCCCCTACTATCAACATCCTGGGGGTTACCATTGACCAGAAACTGAAATGGACTAGCCATATAAATACTGTGGCTTCAAGAGCAGGTCAGAGGCTCAGAATCCTGCATCACTCATCTCCAGACTCCCCAAAGTCTGTCCACCATCTACAAGGCACAAGTCAGGAGTGTGATGGAATACTGCCCACTTGCCTGGATGAGTGCAGCTCCAACAACACTCAAGAAGCTTGACACCATCCAAGAAAAAGCTGTCCAATTGATTGTCACTCCTTCCACAAACATTCACTCCCTCCACCACAGACAAACAGTAGCAGCAGTGTGTACCATCCACAAGATGCACTGCAGCAACTCACCAATGTTCCTTAGACAACACCTTCCAAACCCACGACTATTGCCATCTAGAAGGATAAGGGCAGCAGATACATGGGAACACCACCACCTGGAAGTTCCCCTCCAAGCCACTCACCATCCTGACTTGGAAATATATCGCCGTTCTTTCACTGTCACTGGATCAAAATCCTGGAACTCCCTCCCTAACAGCATTGTGGGGGTACCTACACCACATGGACTGCAGCGGTTCAAGAAGGCAGCTCACCACCACCTTCTCAAGGGCATTTAGGGACGGGCAATAAAAGCTGGCCTAGCCAGCGACACCCACATTCCATAAATGAATAACAAAATAAAAATTTCCTTCCCTAAAGGGCATTAGTGAACCAGATGGGTTTTTATGACAATTGTTTCATGGTCACCATTACTAAAACTAGCTTTTAATTCCAGGTTTATTAACTGAACCCACGTCTTCAGAGCATTAGCCTGGTCCTCTGAATTGTTCGTCGAATGACATTACCACTACACCACCAACTCCCCCTAAATCACCATGCTTTGGTTTTACTGTTATTTCTGCCCCATCAATGAACAGAATATTGCTGACATGTTTAACTTAAAATAATAAAGGCAAAGTCATTTTCTTGTATAAGAAAATAAACTGCAAATGCTACAGATCTACATAAGAGCAAGTGTTGATTGAAACTACCGAGCGGATCGCCAACATTTGAAAAGGGAAAAGGCTGCATAACATTTTGAGAGACAGGTCAACACGTTGTTTTTCTTCCCCTTGTGCATAACTTAGCGGATAAACATCAAGGCGCCAACCACACATAAGGGACTGGGTGACACAAAAATACATCGGTTCAATTATTAAGGATTTGAGAAGTTGGTAGCAGTATTACAAAGTCGGAGAGCTTGTAGACACATTTCAGCTGGTAGCTTCCTCAAAACAAACTGAGGTTAAGTCTGAATCACCTGATACACTGCATCATTTCCCTTCTCGTGTGTATACAGAAATAACAACGCCCCTTTAAAGGTGTTCCACAACACGCACCTAACGTACATAGAGATAATAGCAAAAAACTGCGGATGCTGGAAATCCAAAACAAAACCAGAAATACCTGGAAAAACTCAGCAGGTCTGGCAGCATCGGCGGAGAATTCTCCGCCGATGCTGCCAGACCTGCTGAGTTTTTCCAGGTATTTCTGTTTTTGTTACGCACCTAAAGTATTCTCTTGTTCGAAGCGCTGGCAGTGTTGTGAATTTGTATTATTTTGCGTTTTGGTTTTTAATATTTCCGTACAGGCAGAGTCACAGAATCGTGGGCTGGAACTTTCCGGCCCTTCCCACCGATGGGATCTTCCGGGTCCCGCTGAAATCAAAGGACATTTGAATGGCTTGTCCCATCCGCACGGGGGATTCCGCCATGTGGGGCTGGAAAATTCCGGCCATGAAGCTGAACCAGAGGACGCCATTTGACCCAGGGATATAATTGGCTTAGGAGAAGTTCAGAGCAGGTTCACTTGACTGATTCCTGGGATGAAGGGGTTTTCCTTATGAGGAAAGGTAGGACTTAGTGGGCCTGTATCCACTGGAGTTCAGAAGAATAAGAGGTGATCTTATTGAAACATATAAGATCCTGAGGGGACTTGACAGGGTGGGCGCTGAGAGGACGTTTCCCCTTGTGGGAGAGACTAGAACTAGGGGACACAGTTTAAAAACAAGGGGTCTCCCATTGAAGACGGAGATTAGGAGAATGTTTTTTTCTCTCAGAGTGTCATGAGTCTGTGGAACTCTCTTCCCCAGAGAGCAGTGGAGGCAGGGTCACTTGAATATTTTTAAGGCTGAGTTAGATAGATTATTGATTAACAAGGGAGCCAAAGGTTATAGAGGGGTAGACAGGAAAGTGAAGTTAAGGCCACAATCAGATCAGTCATGATCTTTTGGAATGGCAGAGCAGGTTCGAGGGGCTGAATGGCCTATGCCAGCTCCTAATTTATATGTTTGTATGTTCCTGTGTCAATTCTTTGGAAGAGCTACCCATTTCATTTCAACTCCCCTGCTCTTTCCTCATAGCCTTGTAACTTTTCCCCTTCAAATATCTATCCAATTTCTTCTGAAAGTTACAATTGACTCTGCTACCACCCTATCAGGCAATGCATTCTAGATCACAACGCACTGTAAAAAAAATCTTTCCTCATGTCATCTCTGGTCCTTTTGCCGATCAACTTAAATCCGTGACCTCTGGTAACCAACCCTTCTGCCTCTGGCATTCAAAAGCCTCTATCGCCCCCTTCATCTTCTCTGCTCCCAGGAGAATAAACCCAGCGTCTCCAGTTTCATCACTCAGGCATTTTTAATGATACCATGCAGCTCCCTGAAATTTTTTCTGTAGCTTTATGCGGCACTGCCAACTCTCCTCGTCCCGAAGGGAATGCTGAAGGATGATCCAAGTGGAAATCTCGGGCAGCAGCGGAGTAGAACTGAAGAAATCAGGTACGGCTGCTTCAGCACCTGGACGCTCTGTTGGGATTCTGCAGCAGAATCCAGCGTGGGCAACACGGCTTCCGTATTCTCCGTAAATCGTACCTTATAGCACCACTCACCATCCCCAGCTCAAAGTAGGCTTGAGACTCCCTCCTAGGCCCCTGCCTTTGCTCTACGTCTGCCTGTTAGGAAGTGGGTGTGTGTTTATATGTGTGTGTGTGTGTGTATGTGTGTGTACGTGTGTGCGTGTTTGTGTGTACGTGTGTGTGTATGTGTGCGTGTTTGTGTATGCGTGCGTGTGTGTGTACGTGTGTGTGTATGTGTGTGTACGTGTATGTGTGTGTATGTGTGCGTGTGTGTACGTGTGTGCGTGTGTGTGTGCATGTGTGTGCGTTTGTGTGTGTGCGTGTGTGTATGTGTACGTGTGTGTATGTGTGTGTGTACGTGTGTGTACATGTGTACGTGTGTGTGTACGTGTGTGTGTACGTGTGTGTGCGTGTGTGTGTATGTGTGTGTGTGTACGTGTGTGTGTGTGTACGTGTGTGTGTGTGGGGGGGGGGGAGGGGCGGGGGGTGGTGAGGGGTGGAGGTTGAGTGTTGGGGTGGGGAAACAAAAGCATTCATAATGCCATCCAAAATGGAATCAGCAACTAGCAGATTACAAGTACTGTAATGAAGAGAACTTATATCAACAATTCATTTCTTTAGTATCCCAAGGATCACCAGTAATCGGGAAAATCCTACACTGAACATTAGTAGTAAAGGAGGTGACTGAAAGCCTAGTGGAACATACAGGCCCTGATTTTAACTCCAGGTGGGTTTTGGGAAGATATCGAGGAACATTGGAAACTCACACGCTGCCCTAGAATTAGAGAGCTTGGCTATTTTAACTCCTGGACAATCATACAAATACATACACAAATTTCTCTTGCGGGACAATTAACCATTAAGAATTGAGCTCACTTTGTGAAGGAACTGGATCCCCAAGCTGGAGTCAATGCTAGTAGACCTGAATGAGCATACATCCCATGTTCTCAACACTCTCCCTCTCTCTCAATGTTCTTCACAACACAATGCTCTGCCCAAAACAAAGTCCAGTGAGATAACTCAAGCCACAGCAAGGGACAACACAAAAGTAACTATTCACTATCAACAGTGTAGACTCAGGAATTTTGGGAGCCTGGGGGTGAGACTGGTTTATGCCAGCAAAGGGAAACGGACTTGTGACGAACTGGCAGCCTGTTACACATCGCGCCAGGTTTTATTTCCCATTGACTTGGAAAACGCTGCCAAGGTTTTTAATTTCAAACCAAGTCAAAGCGACAGTGAGGCGAGGGCGGGACTTTTCAGGAGGCAGGGTTTCCCGCCCCCTCACCAAAGAGTCAGTGGGGAACACATCCCCGTCGATCATAGCAACCTTGCAGCCATTTAATGCTCCGAGGAGGGTTAGTTGGTGGAGAAGGGTCTACCCCAGCACGCCACATACCACCCCCCCACCCTCACTCGGGCAGAAATCCCATCTCAGAGGGCTCTCAGTCAATCTGATTGTATCCTTGGCTTTATTAATAGGGGCATAGAGTACAAGAGCAGGGAGGTTATGCTGAATTTATATAAGACACTCGTTAGACCTCAGCTGGAGAATTGTGTACAGTTGTGGGCACCTGTATGGAAGGATGTGAACACACTGGAGAAGAGGTTTACAAGAATGGTTCCAGGGAAGAGAAGCTTCAGCTATGAGGATAGATCGGAAAGGTTGGGACTGTTTTCCTTGGAGAGAAGAAGGCTGAGAGGAGATTTGATAGAGATGTTCAAAATCATGAGGCGGCTGGACAGAGTGGATAGGGAGAAGCTGTTCCCACTCAAAAAAGGATCAAGAACGAGAGGGCACAGATTTAAAGTGATTTGCAAAAGAAGCAAGTGTGACATAAGAAAGAACTTTTTCACACAATGAGTGGTTTGGGTCTGGAATGCACTGCCAGGAAGTGTGATGGAGGCAGGTTCAATCGAAGCATTCAAGAGGGCATTAGATGATTATTTGAATAGAAACAATGTGCAGGGGTACAGGAAAAAGGCAAGGCAATGTTACTAGGTCATAATGCTCATTTGGAGAGCCAGTGCAGACACGATGGGCTGAATAGCCTCCTTCTGTGCCATGAAAATACTGTGATTCTGTGCTTGGACAGCAGCTCTGTAGTCCCAGCAGCTGCAGTACCCAGGACTGGCACTGCACGCAGTCCCCAGAGTCTAAGTCCCAGAGTTCAGGGCCAGGTAGGTGTGGGGGGCGTTGGGGGTGAGGCATCATGGCAAGGAGGGTCGGAGAGGCCTGGGGGCGGTGTGGGGGGGGACGGATGGGTGGGGAGAGGGCATGGGGTGTTGTTTTTGAGGCCAGCGGGAGAGACAGCATCTGATATGGAAAGGGGGGCCCCTAAGGAAGGTGCCCCCTCCCTTCCCACTTGAGGGCTGAATGGGGTGACCTGCCAAGCGTCTCCCCACCCTTGAACTCCTCCCACTAGCCTCAGAACTGAGGCTGGATGGGAAGCAACCCTTAAGTGGCCAATAATTGGGTTGCTTCCCACCCAGCCTCAATTCTGAAGCCAATAATGGGCCACTTAAGGGCCTCACTATGGCAAGGACAAGGGGGGGCCGCTCTAGGTGTCTGCCATAATGCCCCCCACCCCTCACTCCCACAGCCACTCCCCCCCCCCCCAGTAAAACTGCAGACAGAGGGCGGCAGGAAAGCCACCCAGGGAAGTTCATGAGCCCCCAACCTGCCAAAGCCTGTAAAATTCTGCCATAGTAATTTTGCTCTGTGAACTGCAGTGAAAGGAACATCGAGTGCAGTTAAAAAAAAATCAGTTGCCAATTCACCATGAGCCTGTTTCATTCCGCTGATGTCAACTAATTTCACTCCCCTGGAGTTTTGAGATTGTAACCTTATCACATTATGGGAAGGATGTGAACACATTGGAGAGAGTGCAGAAGAGGTTTACAAGAATGGTTCCAGGGATGAGAAACTTCAGTTATGAAGATAGATGGGAGACTGTTGAGACTGTTCTCCTTGGAGAGAAAAAGGCTAAGAGGAGATTTGATTTTTGTGAGATTTTACATGTCTCTAGAAAAGGTTAAATCCACAAAAGCTGCCATGATAGTCTCCGTCAACAAATTTTGCACAGAGAAGTTCAAACATTTCCATTGTCGATTTTCAGATCAATATATCATTTGAAATAAGGCACACATATTGCTCAATGTGTCTTAACGATGTTATTGTGCGTTTAATAAGGTCATGACATCCACTGTAGGAGTAAGCATTATAAAGTCACCCACAAAATGCCCGCACCCATCCTTAGAAAACCCATTATCAAAATGTTAAAAAAAAGTTGCTAAAGGGGCCATGACCTCTGATAAAGCCTCCCGCAAGACACTGCCAAACAGACATAGGAATGACATAAATAGCTATGTAATACCAGTGATGAAGTCTGTCCTTACAATTATTTTAAAACATCAGCCTCTTCTTCCCTTGCTTTGTGTCTGGGTCCAGTTCTTCCCACCCTCTGGCATGAGCTTACGTCATGAGTGTGGTCAAGCTATTTTACCATAGAGGAACTACCAAGTCAAGCACAATCTGATTGTTAACCCTGTTGTAATATGCCTTAAAGCGATGGCATGCTGCTATACATTAAAGTCATATGCACACTGTGGGTTCATTTATTAAGAATAGGCATGTGTGAGCATGGACAGAAAGTTTGAAGACATCAGAGCTGCAGAGGGCTGTGTCTGCTGTGTTCTGCTCCAGGCCAATGTGAAACTGAGGCTGGATCACATGACACACTTCCCTTAAAGTGATGACATGCTGCTATCCCTTAAAGGCATATTGCAACAAACCCCACCTCCATAGTCGAGCACTTTTTCAGCTGGGGTCCCTACACAGCAAGCAGGACTCTGAACCACTTCCCCTTCTCAAGCCCAGTTGCAGTGAGGCCAGTTGTAGCATCCCTACTGCCATCCCCAGCACAGGTCAGCAGCCTTAGCACGGACCTATGATTAAAGCTTCTGTGTCCCTGTATGCCTAAGATATGCACTAGGACTGTGGAAAGAGGATCAATAGTAACTTTCAAAAGGGAATTGGGTTGTACTTGAAAAAGATAAAATTGCATTGCTATGGGGAAACAGTGAGTGGGCGGGGGGTGGCGTTGGGGGAGAGGGGGTTGTGAATAATTGGAAAACTCTTTCAAAGAGCCAGCATAGACACAATGGACCAAATGGCCTCCTTCTGTGCTATGTGGGTCTGTGATAGTTTTTGCTGACTGAACCTATAATTTGCATTGATATTTTACTTTTAGTACAGAAAAGCATCCCAAAACACACTTAGAAATCTTAAGTTTAATTAAAAACGATTATTAAATATGAGTATCATATGACAAAAGAGTCAAACTCCAGCAGATAATATGATGGCACACCATTATGTCACTTCTCGTCCAAGATTTCCAAAAATAATGCATCTCAGTCAGGTATTCACTTCATAAACCAAAAGACATTTTTTTCTCTTCTGTGGCTTAGTGGGTAAATGCACTTCCTGCTGTAGTATTGAACCATGCACAACAGGAAGGTCTCACGATGGATATATTCAACGCTGATCTAACTGACCTCCATTAGCCCAAACCTATGAGCATTATAATTGGTCTCACTCCGACAGCCCTTTGTTTTAGGTGGGAAAATATCCCAGAGTCCTTGTTCCTGATTGCTCTCCGGCGACTTTATGCGGCAAAGGGGTGGAAGTCTGCTAAGGGCAAGGGGCAGGGCAGTGGCAGTGGGCAGGGTTGCTCACCTCTGACACCCCCTTAAGGCCAGGGAGACTGGGTAATCGGATGAGCCACTAATGGTGCCTCTGCGGTCTCAAAAGCCAACAAGAGACAGCACCTCTGGACGACGGTTTGGGGGGGAGGGAGGGGGCGCATGGGGGAAGTGAGCTGGGGCAACTGGAAGATAAGATAGTGCAAACATTTAAATCCACACCCAACCCAATCCATTAACTTTACTTCAGTCATTGTCTAATTAGAATATTAAGGATGACCCAGCGACTGATATTCCCCCCCACCCCTCAATAAAATATCAGTGACAACTACCTCCACGACTCTCACTGTCAGCAGGCTTCACCTGAATGGGTCGATTCATCTAGAAGATAAAAAAAAAGAGGAATTGGAGATTAGAATTTCTATTGAAAGTAGCATCTTTAGCGTGTTATAAATCACAATGTCACTTCAAGGCACCAGCTACACATTTCAAGTCATTGACAACATCTTACTTTGCAAAAAGAAAAAAATTAAATCAACAGTCCTTGCTGCACTGTTACATTCAAGACATTACCAATCCCACTGGGGAAGAAAAGAAAGAGATTTGTATTGAGTTAATAAATATTTTCTTCAAGGCGTATTATCTGGGGCCTTCTAATCAGCTTCATTCTTAGAATAGTGATTGATTGGCACAATTGCTGAATGTCTCAGCAGCCAGTCACATCCCTCCAGTCCAGGTCTACCATCTCCCGAGACTTGGGGCGGGCAAATCTGGCTTACCTGTTGCTTTGTGTTAGACATGAAGCCAGGCGGAATTTCCATATCCCCTTGGAGCTCAGAGGCATGACTCCACAGATATTGATGGGAGGGGTACTGAGCCACTCAGGCCACAGACGTCCAGGGCTCATTCCATGATCATGTTCCCTGTTTCGGAGAAGTGGACCGGCGATCTTCCTATTTAGGGCGGAGATCCAACAAAGGGGGACTTCCATCAGTGCCTTCATGTCAGCCCACATCCCAGTGCTTATTAAGTGTGCACATTGGGATTCTGCTGGGATGCCCACTGTCAAGAGGGAGACTTTCAGTACAAAGCAGGAGAATCTTGGCTGTGCCACTTCAGGCCTCAGAGGTGGAGTTGCCAACCCTCCCAGGATGGCCAGGAGCCTGCTGGACTCGGCATCAATCTCCCAGTGGCCAAAGAAAGCAAGGAGATTTGAACACAATGTTTTAAAGAAATCAGTCCCATAATTCATCACCAGCAACCACCAAGAAGGGGAAGAACCCACAACTCCCATCGTGAGGCATTGCCACGCGGTGACATCGCATACGCGCAGCACCGCCCAATCAAATTCAAACCTTGAACCAATGAAAAGACAGGGAGACTCCATTTGCTGGGATTTTAGTGGACTGAGATAGGATTGGTGGGGTTTGAATTTCATTGAGGGATCAGGAGCGAGCAGCGAGTGTTAGTCTGAGTGAGATGGGCACGAGTGGGGGCTTGGATTACTTCATTTCATTAAAAACACAGATGGAGAGAGAAAAAAAATGTTCTCTTCAGTTTTAGCAGCGTTTAATGTCCCTGTTTGAAACCAAGGCGTTGAATCTTGTATCCAGTCCCTGAAGAGTGAGTAAAGCTTTCTTTTCCTCTGAACTTTAATCATTATTCAACCTTGTTGCACATTTGTCCTATTTGCCAAATTAAAGTTGGTTTGTTTTCCTCTCTCACACTTCCTTAGAACCTGCCAGGTTTCCATGACATCACTTCCACCAACGTCTCCCAGAATATGAGTTGGCAACCCTACTCAGAGGAGCCTCAGGCCTTCAACAGGTTAGTGTTGGGGCTACTGAGAGGAAAACAGATAGAGAGGGGCCCACTACAAATCTCTTACGCTCCATTCCAGAGCTGCTTCTACTGCTTCCCAGGAACTTTCTTTTTATTTCTTCATGGGAGGTGAGCATTGCAGACAAAGCTAACATTTGTTGCCCATTCCTAATTCCCCTTGAGTAGGTGGTGGTGAGCCGCCTTCTTGAACCATTGCATTCCATGTGGTGTAGGTACACCCACAGGCCTGTAAGGAAGGGAGTTCCAGGTTTTCCCAGAAGAAAATCCTGATCTGGATAGTGAGGCAGCAACCCAACTTCATTTCCCTGCTGTTTCTGTCGTGGTCCTGCCCCAGTTTTGTGGAGAAAAGTTCCATTCCCCTCCCCACCCATTGCAGTATCAAACACTCCCAGATAGGCTACTGCAGTCAGATAGAGTAAGGACCCTCTATTCTTCCCCAGTAATGTGGCTCAGTTCCAGACCCAGAGGAATGACACTGGCTGCAACAGTGTGACATTTCTCCATTTCCCACACCAGTCACCCTGTCTGTGGTCCTTCTGTGCGAGATTTCCTGTTAGAAGAAGCTTTGCGATGTCTGACCTAGCTACCAAGTGGATTCAGAGTGACCAATCTGATTCCACATTGGACCCAGGAGGATCAGTAACCAGAGGACATGGATTTGAGGCAATTGGCAAAAGAACCATAAGCAGCTTGAGCAAACTTTTTTTTACACTGCGTTGTTGTGATCTGGAATGCGCTGACTGAAAGGGTAGTGCAAGCAGGTTTAATAGAAATTTTCAACAGAGAAATGGATAAAAATTTGAAGGAAAGAAATACAGGGCAATGGGACAAGAGCAGGGGAGTGGGTCTAATTGGATAGCTCTACGTAAGAGTAGACACAGGCATGATGAGCCAAATAGCCTCCTGCTGTGCGCCAATCTATGATTCTATGGGCAGAATTTCCCCCCATCTGGGGGGAGGTTCAGGAGCGGGCGCGTGCAGGCACACCTCCGATTGGGGGCGCACCGCCATTTTACGTGGGCGGGCCAATTAAGGCCCGTCCAGCGTGAAGCCCGCCAGGAAGCGCGATGCACTCCCTGAGCGAGCGGGGGGGGGGGGGATTCCCTAAGCTGAGGGTGCTCTCTTTCGCGCATGCGCCTGCAAGAGCGCACTCATCTCCCTGAGGCTAAGTGCTGCCTCAGGGAGATCGGCGCCAATTTAAAAATGTTAAAAGTAGAAAAATAAAATTTCCCTGACATGTCCCCTCATGAGACACTGTCACATGAGGTGGGACATGTCCATCACTTTTAGTTAAACCTTTATTAAATTTTTAAAAACCTACATGAAACCTCATCCCGCCTGTGAAACTCGCCAGGGCTCCCGGCCTGCCCGCCAACCTTAAGGTTGGATGGGCAGATCCTTTAACTATTGCAATTGGTTTTTCAATGGCCTCAATAGGCCGTTGACAGGTTGGCGGGCGCACAGCTGATTTGGCTGCGTCCCCGCCGACCTGAAAATTGAAATAACGCGGGGTGATGTCGGGAGTTCCGCCTGACGTCATCTCGCGTCATTTTACACATCGGCAAGCAGGCCCTGCCCCCCCTCACGCCGACCGGGAAATTCTGGCCTATGAGTCTTTCATCCCATTGGTCTAAACTAGATTTGAGCTCAGGTCCCATGTGTATAAAATCAGTGACTAACCCATTACATCATCTAACTCTCAAGTAATTTTTTGCTGAGCAGAGGAGTTTGTGGCTTAGTAAGCATATATCCTTGGTAAAAACAACTTCGCTCTGACAAGTGCCAGTCTTGGCTCACTGATGGGATGCTTGCTTATAGATCATGGGTTCAAATCTCACTTGAGGGCTAGAGCACATAACCCAGGCCAACATTTCAATGGAATAGTGATGGAGTACTGCAGGTACTGCGGAGGTGGTATCTATTGAGTGAGGTGTTAAATTGAAGCTCCCCTCTGCTTTCTTAGATGAATGAAAAGACCCCAGGTAGAATTGTCAGCCACTGCTGGCAATGGGCATCATGGCAGACAATTCATGGAGGGATGGCCAAAAATCGGTTCCAAGTCATCGCGAAACCAGTTAACCATCGTCTGCTCCGCCCATCAATGATGGGCCATTTGCATCTCATTTTTGGCCGTCCCTCCATATTCTACTCCCCTTCCAATGTCGGGAACGTAATTTCAATGCATTTGCATCTCATCATCTTGCCTGCCCGCTGTAATCATCCCCCATGTCGAATTTACCTCCCACATCGGCGTGACTTCAGAACGACTTGATTCACTACAATGTTTAAAAGGCGTGCACCTGGCGAGCTGAACTTCCAGGGGAACTCGGAGGTGAGTGCACACTAACGTTGCGCAGCGCTCATGAGGGTCGCCCGTACGAGTTCAAGGAAGAGGCGAGACGCACCCAGGCGAGGGCACAGGCAAGTCGCTCTTTCCCGGCTGGCTGCCAGTGTGGTACCAGGGACAGGACTGCGCCATAGTTGGGGCGAGCGAGCGGGGGCGTTGGGGGGGGGGTGCAAGGCAGCACGGTAGTGCGCAAGCACATGCGGGGTTGGGGGAGGGAAGCGGCCACGCATTATGGAAACCTTGTGTAAAGTGACCATTCTTCTGCAGCTGAGACAGTTCAGACACAGCCACAATGACACAGGCTTCGATTCAGGCCTCCAGCCTCTCTGCCCACTCAAGCAAAGCAGAAACATGAAAGTGCCACCAAATGCTCTTAAACTTTTCACCCCTCGGGCGCAGACTGCAAATTAATAAGCGTTTCAGGGATCTTGGATCCCTGATGTCTTCCAGGATCCACAGAGGCTCCTTGGGGACAAAGGACCCGCAGGGGACGTAGCTGCTGATGCCTGTCCGGTGGCCTCCGGCTGCAGAAGAGAGAAGATATAATGAGGCTCATGCTGCAACTCGCACTTTGGTGGAGCAGACCATCGGGATGCTGAAAATGAGGTTCCGGTGCCTGGACCGGTCTGCTGGAACCCTGAAATACAGCCCACAGAGGGCGACGCGCATCGTCATCACCTCCTGCGCCCTTCACAACCTGGCGCTGCAACAGGGAGAGGAGCTGGAGGAGCCACATGTCTCCTCCAGTGAGGGGGACATTGATGGAGATGAGGGTGAAGCAGGCCTCGAAGGCATGGGCGATGGTGATGAGGTCATAAAGTTGTCCAGACAAGGCAGGCCTGCTGGGGAGGCCTTCATAGCTGCTAGATTCATGAAGGATAATGATGACAAGCAGTGAGGGCACTCCATAGGTCCTCACATTTCATATGTGAATGTCTGACTCCAGTCTGGCTGATGGCAGCTCGCTTGTGCTCTGTGAACAGGGTCATATCATGGAGATGCAGCGGGGAAACTTTAAATTCTCCTGATCCCATGGCGTTCTTCGTGAGCTGAACCCTATAGGACCACATTGTCACCGGACACAGATGCTGATAAGCTGGGCGGGGCCAGCTGCACCTCAAAGGTGCTGAGAGCACACAGAGAGAATGATAGAACTCTGTGCTGCCGGCCCAGGACATTCTGGCAGCAATAATAAGCCCCATCGAGGTGCAGGCATGACTGATGTGACCACTGACTGCGAAGGCACAACATCAGTGTGCTGAGACAGTTACACAAAGCACAAGGAAGAGGCCCTGGACTGAGACACCTGCCTTTATCTTGTGCAGCAACCAAGCTTTCACTTCAGAGTGACACGAACACTGCTCATCATAACAAGGAGCCATAGACAGGGTGACATCATTGGGAATTTATTTACAATAGTCAGCATTATGTACAAGTGATTAACGCCCATGCCCACGTGGTGAAACTACATCTTCTTAACTTTCCTAACCCTGCCACTGCGTCATGTTCCTCCCCCGATATCAACAGCGGAGGTTGATGCAGCCTGCTGACTGCTTCGCCCTGTCTGTGATGACCTTGGGGGGGGGCGTCCTCTTGAGGGCCGCTTTCGGGGTCCTGGTGTGTGGCAGTGGCACCCTCCTCGGCCTGTGGAGCTGGAGCTGCTGAGGTTATATATAGAGGGGATTCGGATGGGCCGGACACTCCCGGGGTCACTTGGATGGATGGCTCCAGTGTGTGCACCTGCTGATCCTCCTACCTGTGGGTGCCTGAGGGCCCCTGGCTGACTTCTTGAGTAGAAGGGGAAGCTGGAGTGAGATTGAGCTGTCCCACACCCCTCTCACATTGATACTGTTGGAGGCCAACTATGGCGCTAGCGATGGAGTTCAATCCACACAGCAGCGTAGGACCGATGTCCTGGACCAAGGTCTCCATGGCAGCCGCCATCTTACCAGTGTTGACCTCGGTGCTTTGGTATGCCGGCGCTATCACCTCAGACTGAAGGTGAATGGACTCCTCCATCGTGCCTTGCAATCTGAGGAGTGCAGCAGACATCCCTTCCTGATGTTCCCAAGCTTGCCTTTGCAGCTCCAGCAACTGTGACATGATCAAGTCCAGAAGCTCATCATTTGACTCAGACTCAGCTGATTTCTGGCCTCCAGAAGTCCTACGAGTGCCGGAAACCTGGGAAATCCCTGCCTTCGCCTGCTGTGGATCAGACAGTGCAGTGTGCACACCAGATTGTGACCCTGAGGCTACTCTAGAACTAGGTCCCACTGAGGTGTGTGCCTCTGCACTACTGGAGGGTGTGTGAGCTGTACGGGTCTTCAATTAGGGTGTCATTAGATTCTTTTTCCAAGGTGTCTTTGGGGTTTGAGTCAAGGATCTGGCTTGTGGACCCCCTCAGCTGCTTCCCCGATGTGCCTGCAAAATCAAGGAGAGATAATTAGTGCATGGCAGGGGACTGCAGAACAGGGGAACTCACTCACAGACAGGTTGTCTGACAGATGTTGCACTGCTGGATCCTCACTTAGTTGTGCACCGCTGACCTCACCGTCAGCACAGCAACGGTCCAGATCATCAGGGGCCAGCCGGATGGCTCTAGTCTCAAAGTCTGTGAGGACCTTGATGTCAGGCATTCCTCCACCAGTCTGCGACCTCTCCCTCTTGTTATGTGCCAGCTTGTCCTGCATGAAGACAAATGGAGAGAGTGTAAGCAGGTCGCCTGCCAGGCCAGATGCTAAGGATGCCTGGCATGTGTGGGTGGTGAGTGGTGCCATGGATAGGACGAGGACATAATCCATAGGGCAGATGAAGGTGAGAGAGTAAATGGTGATGTCCCTTGAACTGGCAGTGAGTGAGATCCCTGTGGATGTGTGATGGGCTTGTGAGTACATATGTTGAGAGTGATGAGAAGAGTGACAGAGTGGAGGAGATCATTAAACCTCTTTCAGCACCGGGTGGCTGTCCTCTTCTGCAGGGCGTTGGCGCTGACCACTGCCTCCCATGATGGATTGTTGACCTTGCTTGCTGGCCTTCGTCCAGAGTGGGGGGAAGAGGGCTTCAAGGTGGGCCTCCACAGCATCCAGCAGGTGCCCCAGAGAGGTGTCACTAAATTTGGGGGCTGCCACCTTCTTTGCTTTCAGAGCCATCTGTCGCCTGGAGCAGTCCTGGTCTGAAAACACGAAGTGGGCTGTGCTCTGGTATGCTTTAAATATGGCACCCGGAGCAAGGAAGCGCTGAGGTCATGGCGTGGTGAGGAAATCCGAGCAGGCCCACCAGTGATCCGGCGCGTTCCCTGTGAATGCATAATTAATGAGGCGGGACGCGCCAGGATTGGAACGATATGGCGCGAAAAGCCACCATTGCGGCCAGCGGGTAAAACATCTTTTTTCCCCACCCGCTACCGCACTTTGTGCAAATCTGGGGTGATTCTGCACGCACCCCCTCCACACCCAATCCCGTCATTACAATATTTGAAGAGCTGCACTGGCTAACGTTAATGTGCCAAACCAAGGAAACTGAGTCCTCAACATATTGCGACTTGTGGGACATGAGCGTCACCTGTAGCTCAGTCGGTAATAGTCTCACCTGAGTCAGAGGTTGAGGGTTGCAGTCCCATTCCAGGGGCAGGATTTTTTACCTTGTCGGGCGGGCCCAGGAGCGATCGCAAAGCCGACGGCCGCCCTTGATCAGGCCCCGACCCCGATTTCATGCCAGTTAGCGGTCAGTCAGTGTGAATCGTGCGCTGCAAGGCTGAGCGCTGTCAGGGGTGGGGGGCGGAAGGAGGGCGAGTGTGGAAAAGTTTGCGCGTGTGTGCAGGTGCGCGCACGCTGAACGCTCCCTGAAGGCACAGAGCTGCCTCAGGGGGCTGAAGGTTTTTAAAACACAAACGAAGAATTTTTAAAATTTTAAAAACATGCCCCCTCATGTGATTCTGTCACGTTAGCAGGGACATGTTATAAATGAGATTCGAACATCTTCATTGTATTTTTAATTCCTGTTGAAAATGAGGTTTCAAAAAAAATCCAAAGGCCGCCTGGCCGATTCGAGTGTAAATTTCCATTTAATTATTAACTTAAGGGCCCTAAGAGGCCCGTTAATTGTCGGCGGGCGCACTTGCTGACTCCCACGCGCACCCACCGACCGAAATATCACGCGAGCCGTGATGGCGTCGGGACACTAACCCGACCCCCGACGTCATCGTGCGTCATTTTATGCTGGAGGGGGTCGGGCACACGCCCGCCCCGCTCAGCCAAAAATTCTGCCCCTTAGGACTTGAGCACAAAAATCTGGGGCTGACATCATAGCACTATAGTAATGTCGTTCTGAAGGAGTGCTGCACTGTCAAAGCTGCTGCCTTTCAGATGAGATGTGAATGTGAGGCCCTGTCTGGTGCCCATAAAAGATCAACAGAACCATACCGAAGAAGAGCACGGGAGTTATCCCAGTTAAATAGTCAATGGGCAGGATCCTTAGGTCGGCGAGCAGGGGGGGCGGGGCCTGCTCGCCGACGTGTAAAATAACGCGGGATGACATCAGGCGGAACTCCCGAGGTCACCCCGCCTCATTTCCATTTTCAGGCTGGCGGGGGCGCAGCTGAGTCAGCTGTGCGCCCGCCGACCTGTCAACGGCCAATTGAGGGCATTAATAAAACAATTTAGGTAATTGACAGGGCTGCCGTCCAACCTTAGGGTCCAACCTTAGGGTTGGCGGGCAGGCCGGGAGCCCTGGCAGGCTTCAGAAAAAGCACGAAACCTCATCCACGGGCCGGGATGCGGTTTCATGAGGGTTTTAAATTTTTAATAAAGGCCTGAGTTAAAGTGATGGACACGTCCCAACTCATGTGACAGTGTCACATGAGGGGGACATGTCAGGGAAATTTTTTAAACATTTACCTTAAAAGTTTTAATTCTGAGCCGATCTCCCTGAGGCAGCACTTGGCCTTAGGGAGATCAGTGCGCTCTATCACACGCATGCGCGAAAGAGCGCACTCCCGGCTGAGGGAATCCCCACCTGCCTGCACAGGGAGCGCATACTGCTTCCTGGCAGACGTCATGCACTCCTGAACTTCCCTCCGACGGGGGGGGAAAATTCTTCCCAATGTTTATCCCTGAATTAACGTCCCAAATACAGATTATCTGGTTATTATCACGTTGCTACATCCATGCAAATTGGAGGCTGTGTTTTCTACATCACAACGGTGACAATCACTTTATTTGGCTGTAAAGCACGTTTGGACATCCTGGCCATGAAAGGCACTGTATAAATGTAAGTCTCCCTTTACTGTGTGCAAACTGACTGCTGCATCTGCCAAATAAGAAGAATGACTACATTTCAAAAATTACTAGTTGGCTGGGAAGCACTTCTGGGTGCCCTGAGATATGAAAGGTGATCCTTAAATGCCCGCTCTCATATACAGTCTCGTTAATAGAAGAGTTCAGGCCGAATATTCCCGTTCAATAATTAGATGGCACGTTTTGCCAGGTTTACAGTCAAAATCCCATGCCGTCACCTCTTCCCTGGAGCATGTTAAATAAGTTACATAAGATGAGCTAAGAATGAGAAAAGGCTTTTGGATCCATCAAAAACCATCACATTTATCCCTAACGCTCCCATTATAGCATTCATTTTTGGTGCCACTAATGTTCACTTATACCAGGGAATTATAGAAAATTGAAGCATGAAAAGCTAGATGTCGAACTTTCTTTTTTTTAAACTCTTTACTGTGATTGGTTGTCATGGAACACAGATTGACACAAAGAAGGCCAAGGCTCATTCGCAACCTCTGTCACATGCTGTCGTAGGACCTGTTAGTGCGGCGGAATTCCTGCCCCCCCCGCACCAACTCTTGCCCACCCCCACCACCACCCCCGCGCAAACACCCCACCTCCTGTCTCAATTCAGTCACTAGACCCTCTGTAAACACTAACACACCCCCAGGGACCCTCAGTAATTACTGACACACTCCCCGGGGACCATCTCTAAATACTGACACACTCCCAGGGACCCCCTCTAAAGACTGACACACTCCCCGGGGACCATCTGTAAATACTGACACACTTCCAAGGACCCCCTATAAACGCTGACACACTCACCTGGGACCATCTGTAAAAACTGACACACTCCCAGGGATCCCCCCCCAAAACACTGACACACTCCCCTGAGACCATCTGTAAATACTGACACACTCACAGGGACCCTCTGTAAATACTGACACACTCACAGGGACCCTCTGTAAATACTGACACACTCACAGGGACCCCCTCTAAATACTGACACACTCCCAGGGACCCTCTGTAAATACTGACACACTCGCAGGGACCCCCTCTAAATACTGACACACTCCCAGGGAACCCCCTCTGTAAATACTGACACACTCCCAGGGACCCTCTGTAAATACTGACACACTCCCAGGGACTCCCTCTAAATACTGACACACTCCCAGGGACCCCCTCTAAATACTGACACACTCCCAGGGACCCCCTCTAAATACTGACACACTCCCAGGGACCCCTCCTAAATACTGACACACTCCCAGGGACCCTCTTTAAATACTAACACACTCCCCTGGGATACTCTGTAAATACTGATATACTCCCAGGGACCCTCTGTAAATACTGACACACTCCTGGGGTCCCTCTGTGAATGCTGACACACTCCCAGGGACCCTCTCTAAATGCTGATAGGCTCCCGGGGAACCTCTTTAAATAATGACACACTCCCAGGGACCCTCTGTAAATACTGACACATTCCCGGTGACCCTCTGTAAATACTGACACACTCCCAAGGACCCTCTCTAAATGCTGACACACTCCCCTGGGACCCTCTGTAAATACTGATATACTCCCGGGGACCCTCTGTAAATTCTGACACACTCACAGAGACCCTCTGTAAATACTGACACACTCCCAGGGACCCTCTGTAAATACTGACACACTCGCAGGGACCCTCTGTAAATACTGACTCACTCCCAGGGACCCCCTCTAAATACTGACACACTCCCAGGGACCCCTCTAAATAATGACACACTCCCAGGGACCCTCTGTAAATACTGACACACTGCCAGGGACACTCTGTAAATACTGACACACTCCCAGGGACCCCCTCTAAATAATGACACACTCCCAGGGACTCTCTGTAAATACTGACACACTCCCAGGGACTCTCTGTAAATACTGACACACTCCCAGGGACTCTCTGTAAATACTGACACACTCCCAGGGACCCTCTGTAAATACTGACACACTCCCAGGGATCCTCTGTAAATACTGACACATTCCCAGGGACCCTCTGTAAATACTGACTCACTCCCAGGGACCCTCTGTAAATACTGACACACTCCCAGGGACCCTCTGTAAATACTGTCACACTCCCAGGGACCCTCTGTAAATACTGACACACTCCCAGGGACCCTCTGTAAATACTGTCACACTCCTGGGGTTCCTCTGTAAATACTGACACACTCCCAGGGACCCTCTGTAAATACTGACACACTCCCAGGGACCCCCTCTAAATACTGACACACTCCCAGGGACCCCCTCTAAATACTGACACACTCCCAGGGACCCCCTCTAAATACTGACACACTCCCATGGAGCCCCCCTAAATACTGACACACTCCCATGGACCCCCCCCTAAATACTGACACACTCCCAGGGACCCTCTTTAAATACTAACACACTCCCCTGGGATACTCTGTAAATACTGACACACTCCTGGGGTCCCTTTGTGAATGCTGACACACTCCCAGGGACCCACTCTAAATGCTGACAGGCACCCGGGGAACCTCTTTAAATAATGACACACTACCAGGGACCCTCTGTAAATACTGACACACTCCCGGGGACCCTCTGTAAATACTGACACACTCCCAAGGACCCTCTCTAAATGCTGACACACTCCCCTGGGACCCTCTGTAAATACTGATATACTCCCTGGGACCCTCTGTAAATTCTGACACACTCCCCTGGGACCCTCTGTAAATACTGACACACTCCTGGGGTCCCTCTGTGAATGCTGACACAGTCCCAGAGAACCTTTTTAAATACTTACATACTCCCAGGGACCCTCTGTGAATGCTGACACGCTCCTGGGGAACCTCTGTAAATACTGACACACTCCCAGGGACCCCCTCTAAATACTGACACACTCCCAGAGACCCTCTGTAAATGCTGACACACTCACAGAGACCCTCTGTAAATACTGACACACTCCCGGGGACCCTCTGTAAATACTGACACATTCCCAGGGACCCTCTGTAAATAATGACACACTCCCAGGGACCCTCTGTAAATGCTGACACACTCCCAGGGACCCTCTGTAAATACTGACTCACTCCCAGGGACCCCCTCTAAATACTGACACACTCCCAGGGACCCCTCTAAATAATGACACACTCCCAGGGACCCTCTGTAAATACTGACACACTGCCAGGGACCCTCTGTAAATACTGACACACTCCCAGGGACCCTCTGTAAATACTGACACACTTCCGGGGACCCTCTGTAAATACTGACACACTCCCAGGGACTCTCTTTAAATACTGACACACTCCCAGGGACCCTCTGTAAATACTGACACACTCGCAGGGACCCTCTGCAAATATTGACTCACTCCCAGGGACCCCCTCTAAATACTGACACACTCCCAGGGACCCTCTGTAAATACTGACACACTGCCAGGGACACTCTGTAAATACTGACACACTGCCAGGGACACTCTGTAAATACTGACACACTCCCAGGGACCCTCTGTAAATACTGACACACTGCCAGGGACACTCTGTAAATACTGACACACTGCCAGGGACACTCTGTAAATACTGACACACTCCCAGGGACCCTCTGTAAATACTGACACACTGCCAGGGACACTCTGTAAATACTGACACACTCCCAGGGACACTCTGTAAATACTGACACACTCCCAGGGACCCTCTGTAAATACTGACACACTCCCAGGGACCCTCTGTAAATACTGACACACTGCCAGGGACACTCTGTAAATACTGACACACTGCCAGGGACACTCTGTAAATACTGACACACTCCCAGGGACCCTCTGTAAATACTGACACACTCACAGGGACCCTCTGTAAATACTGACACACTCCTAGGGACTCTCTGTAAATACTGACACACTCCCAGGGACCCCCTCTAAATACTGACACACTCCCAGGGACCCCCTCTAAATACTGACACACTCCCAGGGACCCCCTCTAAATACTGACACACTCCCATGGAGCCCCCCTAAATACTGACACACTCCCATGGACCCCCCCCTAAATACTGACACACTCCCAGGGACCCTCTTTAAATACTAACACACTCCCCTGGGATACTCTGTAAATACTGACACACTCCTGGGGTCCCTTTGTGAATGCTGACACACTCCCAGGGACCCACTCTAAATGCTGACAGGCACCCGGGGAACCTCTTTAAATAATGACACACTACCAGGGACCCTCTGTAAATACTGACACACTCCCGGGGACCCTCTGTAAATACTGACACACTCCCAAGGACCCTCTCTAAATGCTGACACACTCCCCTGGGACCCTCTGTAAATACTGATATACTCCCTGGGACCCTCTGTAAATTCTGACACACTCCCCTGGGACCCTCTGTAAATACTGACACACTCCTGGGGTCCCTCTGTGAATGCTGACACAGTCCCAGAGAACCTTTTTAAATACTTACATACTCCCAGGGACCCTCTGTGAATGCTGACACGCTCCTGGGGAACCTCTGTAAATACTGACACACTCCCAGGGACCCCCTCTAAATACTGACACACTCCCAGAGACCCTCTGTAAATGCTGACACACTCACAGAGACCCTCTGTAAATACTGACACACTCCCGGGGACCCTCTGTAAATACTGACACATTCCCAGGGACCCTCTGTAAATAATGACACACTCCCAGGGACCCTCTGTAAATGCTGACACACTCCCAGGGACCCTCTGTAAATACTGACTCACTCCCAGGGACCCCCTCTAAATACTGACACACTCCCAGGGACCCCTCTAAATAATGACACACTCCCAGGGACCCTCTGTAAATACTGACACACTGCCAGGGACCCTCTGTAAATACTGACACACTCCCAGGGACCCTCTGTAAATACTGACACACTTCCGGGGACCCTCTGTAAATACTGACACACTCCCAGGGACTCTCTTTAAATACTGACACACTCCCAGGGACCCTCTGTAAATACTGACACACTCGC
This sequence comes from Cetorhinus maximus, assembly GCF_964194155.1. NCBI lineage: Eukaryota > Metazoa > Chordata > Chondrichthyes > Lamniformes > Cetorhinidae > Cetorhinus > Cetorhinus maximus. The sequence continues at coordinate 113,595,240 of NC_135891.1, forward strand.
AGGGACCCTCTGTAAATATTGACTCACTCCCAGGGACCCCCTCTAAATACTGACACACTCCCAGGGACCCTCTGTAAATACTGACACACTGCCAGGGACACTCTGTAAATACTGACACACTGCCAGGGACACTCTGTAAATACTGACACACTCCCAGGGACCCTCTGTAAATACTGACACACTGCCAGGGACACTCTGTAAATACTGACACACTGCCAGGGACACTCTGTAAATACTGACACACTCCCAGGGACCCTCTGTAAATACTGACACACTGCCAGGGACACTCTGTAAATACTGACACACTCCCAGGGACACTCTGTAAATACTGACACACTCCCAGGGACCCTCTGTAAATACTGACACACTCCCAGGGACCCTCTGTAAATACTGACACACTGCCAGGGACACTCTGTAAATACTGACACACTGCCAGGGACACTCTGTAAATACTGACACACTCCCAGGGACCCTCTGTAAATACTGACACACTCACAGGGACCCTCTGTAAATACTGACACACTCCTAGGGACTCTCTTTAAATACTGACACACTCCCAGGGACCCTCTGTAAATACTGACACACTCGCAGGGACCCTCTGTAAATACTGACACATTCCCAGGGACCCTCTGTAAATACTGACACACTCCCAGGGACCCCCTCTAAATACTGACACACTCCCAGGGAACCCCCTCTGTAAATACTGACACACTCCCAGGGACCCTCTGTAAATACTGACACACTCCCAGGGACCCCCTCTAAATACTGACACACTCCCAGGGACCCCTCCTAAATACTGACACACTCCCAGGGACCCTCTTTAAATACTAACACACTCCCCTGGGATACTCTGTAAATACTGATATACTCCCAGGGACCCTCTGTAAATACTGACACACTCCTGGGGTCCCTCTGTGAATGCTGACACACTCCCAGGGACCCTCTCTAAATGCTGATAGGCTCCCGGGGAACCTCTTTAAATAATGACACACTCCCAGGGACCCTCTGTAAATACTGACACATTCCCGGTGACCCTCTGTAAATACTGACACACTCCCAAGGACCCTCTCTAAATGCTGACACACTCCCCTGGGACCCTCTGTAAATACTGATATACTCCCGGGGACCCTCTGTAAATTCTGACACACTCACAGAGACCCTCTGTAAATACTGACACACTCCCAGGGACCCTCTGTAAATACTGACACACTCGCAGGGACCCTCTGTAAATACTGACTCACTCCCAGGGACCCCCTCTAAATACTGACACACTCCCAGGGACCCCTCTAAATAATGACACACTCCCAGGGACCCTCTGTAAATACTGACACACTGCCAGGGACACTCTGTAAATACTGACACACTCCCAGGGACACTCTGTAAATACTGACATACTCCCAGGGACCCTCTGTAAATACTAACGCACTTCCAGGGACCCCCTCTAATAACTGACACACTCCCAGGGACTCTCTGTAAATACTGACACACTCCCAGGGACCCCCTCTAAATACTGACACACTCCCAGGGAACCCCCTCTGTAAATACTGACACACTCCCAGGGACTCTCTGTAAATACTGACACACTCCCAGGGACCCTCTGTAAATACTGACACACTCCCAGGGACCCCCTCTAAATACTGACACACTCCCAGGGACCCCCTCTAAATACTGACACACTCCCAGGGACCCCCTCTAAATACTGACACACTCCCATGGAGCCCCCCTAAATACTGACACACTCCCATGGACCCCCCCCTAAATACTGACACACTCCCAGGGACCCTCTTTAAATACTAACACACTCCCCTGGGATACTCTGTAAATACTGACACACTCCTGGGGTCCCTTTGTGAATGCTGACACACTCCCAGGGACCCACTCTAAATGCTGACAGGCACCCGGGGAACCTCTTTAAATAATGACACACTACCAGGGACCCTCTGTAAATACTGACACACTCCCGGGGACCCTCTGTAAATACTGACACACTCCCAAGGACCCTCTCTAAATGCTGACACACTCCCCTGGGACCCTCTGTAAATACTGATATACTCCCTGGGACCCTCTGTAAATTCTGACACACTCCCCTGGGACCCTCTGTAAATACTGACACACTCCTGGGGTCCCTCTGTGAATGCTGACACAGTCCCAGAGAACCTTTTTAAATACTTACATACTCCCAGGGACCCTCTGTGAATGCTGACACGCTCCTGGGGAACCTCTGTAAATACTGACACACTCCCAGGGACCCCCTCTAAATACTGACACACTCCCAGAGACCCTCTGTAAATGCTGACACACTCACAGAGACCCTCTGTAAATACTGACACACTCCCGGGGACCCTCTGTAAATACTGACACATTCCCAGGGACCCTCTGTAAATACTGACACACTCCCAGGGACCCCCTCTAAATACTGACACACTCCCAGGGACCCTCTGTAAATACTGACACACTCCCAGGGACTCTCTTTAAATAATGACACACTCCCAGGGACCCTCTGTAAATGCTGACACACTCCCAGGGACCCTCTGTAAATACTGACTCACTCCCAGGGACCCCCTCTAAATACTGACACACTCCCAGGGACCCCTCTAAATAATGACACACTCCCAGGGACCCTCTGTAAATACTGACACACTTCCGGGGACCCTCTGTAAATACTGACACACTCCCAGGGACTCTCTTTAAATAATGACACACTCCCAGGGACACTCTGTAAATACTGACACACTTCCGGGGACCCTCTGTAAATACTGACACACTCCCAGGGACTCTCTTTAAATACTGACACACTCCCAGGGACCCTCTGTAAATACTGACACACTCGCAGGGACCCTCTGTAAATATTGACTCACTCCCAGGGACCCTCTCTAAATACTGACACACTCCCAGGGACCCTCTGTAAATACTGACACACTGCCAGGGACACTCTGTAAATACTGACACACTGCCAGGGACACTCTGTAAATACTGACGCACTCCCAGGGACCCTCTGTAAATACTGACACACTGCCAGGGACACTCTGTAAATACTGACACACTGCCAGGGACACTCTGTAAATACTGACACACTCCCAGGGACCCTCTGTAAATACTGACACACTGCCAGGGACACTCTGTAAATACTGACACACTCCCAGGGACACTCTGTAAATACTGACACACTCCCAGGGACCCTCTGTAAATACTGACACACTCCCAGGGACCCTCTGTAAATACTGACACACTGCCAGGGACACTCTGTAAATACTGACACACTGCCAGGGACACTCTGTAAATACTGACACACTCCCAGGGACCCTCTGTAAATACTGACACACTCCCAGGGACCCTCTGTAAATACTGACACACTCCCAGGGACTCTCTTTAAATACTGACACACTCCCAGGGACCCTCTGTAAATACTGACACACTCGCAGGGACCCTCTGTAAATACTGACACATTCCCAGGGGCCCTCTGTAAATACTGACTCACTCCCAGGGACCCTCTGTAAATACTGACACACTCCCAGGGCACAATTTCACCCATGTCAGGCGAGGGCGGATGGGTCAGTTGGGAAGCCGACCACCACCTGCGATCGGGGTTGGAAGATGACTTCACGCTGGTGGGCCAATTAAGGCCTGCCCAGCAACAAAATTGAGAGGCATTGCTCAGAGTTGCCTGTGCGGTGGGCAGGGAGAGCCTGAACTTGCTGCGTGTGCACGAGTGCCATTTACAAATCTCCTTGAAGCACAGAGCTGCCTCAGGGACAAGAACAGATTTCAAAAAATATATTAAAGATTTTATAAATGTTATAAAGCATTTCCCCGTTCATGTGACTCTGTCACATGAGCAGGGATATGTTATTGATGAAAAAATAAAGTTTTTATTTTATTTTTATTTCCTTTTGAAAACCTCATCCTGCCCGTGGATTAGGTTTCCAAAAAAGTGCAAAGGCCGCTGGGTCTTTTTGCCTGAGCACCAACCGTAAGGTTGGACGGGCAATGAAAAATTTATTTTAATTAACTTTTTAATGGCCTTAATAGTCCTTTTAATTGTCGGCGGGTGTGCTGCCGACTCAGGCACGCACCCACCGACCGAAATATCACGCGAGTGCGCAATGGCCTCGGGGCGCTTGCCTGATGTCATTGCACATCATTTTACACTCGGTCGGGTCAGGTACACGCCCGCCCGCCAAGCTGAAAATTCTTCCCCTGGTGACCCACTGTAAACACCGACACACCCCCAGCGACCCCCTCTGTAAACACTGACACATTCCCAGCGACCCCCTCTGAATACTGACACACTCCCAGGGGACCCTCTGTAAACACTGACACATTCCCAGCGACCCCCTCTGAATACTACACACTCCCAGGGGACCCTCTGTAAATACTGACACATTCCCAGGGACCCCCTCTGAATACTGACACACTCCCAGGGGACCCTCTGAATACTGACACACTCCCTGGGGACCCTCTGTAAATACTGACACACTCCCAGGGGACCCTCTGTAAATATTGACACATTCCCAGGGACCCTCTGTAAATACTGACACACTCCCCAGGGACCCTCTGTAAATACTGACACACTCCCAAGGACCCACTCCCATATTGACACATTCCCTGGGGCCCTCTGTAATATTGACACAGACACTTGGGACCCTCTGTAAATACCAACACACTCCCGTGGACCCTATGCCATATTGACACATGCTTTGGGACCCTCTGTAATATTGACACAAATACTCAGGGACCCTCTGTAAATACTGACACACCCCAGGGACCCTCTGTAGATACTGACACGCTCCTGGGGACCCTCTGTAAATTCTGACACATTCCCAGGGTCCCCCCATAAATACCAACACAGTCCTAGGGATCCTCTGTGAATACTAACATGGGGGACCCTATGTAAATGCTAACACATTCCTGGACAATGTTCCCTGTAAGCTACGGGCATACAGTCACGCAACAACTGAAAAAGTACCATGCAAGCCACTCACAAGTTTTCCCTTTAATATACTCTACATGTGCGGCCATGTAAAAAGCTTGAAAAATAGCGGCATTCAAATGAACAATGCAAAGGTTTGCAGGTGACAACTCTCCTGCGATAATCTGTAAATTGTGGTACACTCCTGGGGTCATCGTGCATTCGCTAACACAATCTTTTGTATCTCCTGTAAATATTAACACTCCCCTGGGAAAATCCTATAAATATTAACACTCCCCTGGGAAAGTCCTGTAAATATTAACACTCTCCTGGGAAAGTTCTGTAAATATTAACACTCCCCTGGGAAATCCTGTAAATATTAACACTCCCCTGGGAAAGTCCTGTAAATATTAACACTCCCCTGGGAAATCCTGTAAATATTAACACTCCCCTGGGAAATCCTGTAAATATTAACACTCCCCTGGGAATGTCCTGTAAATATTAACACACCCCTGGGAAATCCTGTAAATATTAACACTCCTGGGAATGTCCTGTAAATATTAACACTCCTGGGAACGTCCTGTAAATATTAACACGCCTGGGAATGTCCTGTAAATATTAACACTCCTGGGAACGTCCTGTAAATATTAACACTCCTGGGAATGTCCTGCAAATATTATCACACTCCTGGGAATGTCCTGTAAATATTAACACTCCTGGGAATGTCCTTTAAATATTAACACTCCCCTGGGAATGTCCTGTAGATATTAACACTCCCCTGGGAATGTCCTGTAAATATTAACACTCCTGGGAACGTCCTGTAAATATTAACACTCCTGGGAATGTCCTGCAAATATTATCACACTCCTGGGAATGTCCTGTAAATATTAACACTCCCCTGGGAATGTCCTGCAAATATTAACACACCCCTGGGAATGTCCTGTAAATATTATCACTCCCCTGGGAATGTCCTGCAAAAATTAACACACTCCTGGGGGAGAATCTTCGGTTCCTGCTCGCCGAGGTGTAAAATGACGCGATGTGACATCGGGCGTGCGTCCCGACGCTACCGTGCTTCACTTAGACTTTCAGTTCGGCGGGCGCCTGCCAAACTGTCAAAGGCCTATTAAGGCCATTTAACTAACAATTAAAATAATTAACGGAGCTGCCCGTCCAACCTTAAGGTTGGGGGGGCAGGCGAAGAGCCCAGGCGGCCTTCGCATTTTTCAAGGAACCTCATCCATGAGCGGGATGAGGTTTCATGAAGGATTTTAAATTTTCTCAAAAATTTTTATTGAAATGAATGCACATGTCCCAGCTCATGTGACAGTTTCATCTGAAGGGACATGTCATAAAAAATTTTTCAATACTTTATTGAACTGTTAAAACTTAAAACTAACCTCCCTGAGGGGCAAAGGAGCGAACTCCTGACTCAGGAAACCCCCCCGCCCCGCCCGCCCGCACACGGAGCGCACAGCGATTCCAGGTGCGTGTCACGCTGGGTGGGCCTTAATTGGCCCACCCATGCAAAACGGCGGTGCCAACCCGACCGGGAGCGCCGATCAGGTCCGTGCCCGCCCACCCCCAGACAGCCACCCCTGCACAGCCACCGCCCCCACCCCCCACCGGTGGATGATTGCTAGGATACTCCTGTGAATGTCCTGTAAATATTTAAACTCCTGGGAATGACCTGTAAATATTAACACTCCTGGGAATGTCCTGTAAATATTAACACTCCTGGGAATATCCTGCAAATATTATCACACTCCTGGGAATGTCCTGTAAATATTTGCACTCCTGGGAATGTCCTGCAAATATTATCACACTCCTGGGAATGTCCTGTAAATATTTGCACTCCTGGGAATGTCCTGCAAATATTATCATACTCCTGGGAATGTCCTGTAAATATTTGCACTCCTGGGAATATTCTGCAAATATTATCACACACCTAGGAATATCCTGCAAATATTATCACACTCCTGGGAATGTCCTGTAAATATTATCACACTCCTGGGAATGTCCTGTAAATATTAACACTCCTGGGAATGTCCTTCAAATATTATCATACTCCTGGGAATGTCCTGTAAATATTAACACTCCTGGGAATGTCCTGCAAATATTATCACACTCCTGGGAATGTCCTGTAAATATATATACACTCCTGGCAATGTCCTGTAAATATTTACACTCCTGGGAATATCCTGCAAATATTATCACACTCCTGGGAATGTCCTGTAAATATTTGCACGCCTGGGAATGTCCTGCAAATATTATCACACTCCTGGGAATGTCCTGTAAATATTAACACTCCTGGGAATGTCCTGAAAATATTAACATACTCCTGGGAATGTCCTGTAAATATTAACACTCCTGGCAATATCCTGCAAATATTATCACACTCCTGGGAATGTCCTGTAAATATTAACACTCCTGGGAATGTCCTGCAAATATTATCACACTCCTGGGAATGTCCTGTAAATATATATACACTCCTGGCAATGTCCTGTAAATATTTACACTCCTGGGAATGTCCTGCAAACATTAACACTCGTGGGAATGTCCTGCAAATATTAACACTCCTGGGAATGTCCTGTATATATATATACACTCCTGGGAATGTCCTGCAAATATTAACACTCCTGGGAATGTCCTGCAAATATTATCACACTCCTGGGAATGTCCTGTAAATATTTGCACGCCTGGGAATGTCCTGCAAATATTATCACACTCCTGGGAATGTCCTGTAAATATTAACACTCCTGGGAATGTCCTGCAAATATTAACATACTCCTGGGAATGTCCTGTAAATATTAACACTCCTGGGAATATCCTGCAAATATTATTACACTCCTGGGAATGTCCTGTAAATATTTGCACTTCTGGGAATGTCCTGCAAATATTATCATACTCCTGGGAATGTCCTGTAAATATTAACACTCCTGGGAATATCCTGCAAATATTATCACACTCCTGGGAATGTCCTGTAAATATTATCACACTCCTGGGAATGTCCTGTAAATATTAACACTCCTGGGAATGTCCTGCAAATATTATCATACTCCTGGGAATGTCCTGTAAATATTAACACTCCTGGGAATGTCCTGCAAATATTATCACACTCCTGGGAATGTCCTGTAAATATATATACACTCCTGGCAATGTCCTGTAAATATTTACACTCCTGGGAATATCCTGCAAATATTATCACACTCCTGGGAATGTCCTGCAAATATTATCACACTCCTGGGAATGTCCTGTAAATATATATACACTCCTGGGAATGTCCTGCAAATATTAACACTCCTGGGAATGTCCTGCAAATATTATCACACTCCTGGGAATGTCCTGTAAATATTTGCACTCCTGGGAATGTCCTGCAAATATTATCACACTCCTGGGAATGTCCTGTAAATATTAACACTCCTGGGAATGTCCTGCAAATATTATCACACTCCTGGGAATGTCCTGTAAATATATATACACTCCTGGCAATGTCCTGTAAATATTTACACTCCTGGGAATGTCCTGCAAACATTAACACTCCTGGGAATGTCCTGCAAGTATTAACACTCCTGGGAATGTCCTGCAAATATTATCACACTCCTGGGAATGTCCTGTAAATATATATACACTCCTGGGAATGTCCTGCAAATATTAACACTCCTGGGAATGTACTGCAAATATTGTCACACTCCTGGGAATGTCCTGTAAATATATATACACTCCTAGGAATGTCCTGCAAATTTTAATACTCCTGGGAATGTCCCATAAATATTTACACTCCTGGGAATGTCCTGTAAATATTAACACTCCTGGGACTGTCCTGTAAATATATATATACTCCTGGGAATGTCCTGAAAATATATATATATACTCCTGGGAATGAACTGAAAATATATATATACTCCTGGGAATGTCCTGTAAATATTTACACTCCTGGGAATGTCCTGCAAATATTAACACTCCTGGGAATGTCCTGCAAATATTATCACACTCCTGGGAATGTCCTATAAATATTTACACTCCTGGGAATGCCCTGCAAATATTATCACACTCCTGGGAATGTCCTGTAAATATTTACACTCCTGGGAATGTCCTGCAGATATTATCACACTCCTGGGAATGATCTGTAAATATTAACACACTCCTGGGAATACCATGTAAACATTAACTCTCTCCTTGGGGTCTCTGTCAATATTAACAAATGTCTGGGGACATCCTGCAATTATTATCACACTCTTAGGAACCCTCGCAAATATGAACATACTCCTGGGATGTCCTGCATATATTAATACATTCTTAGGGTCCCCAATTCAGCATTCAATAGAGAGCTTCATCTGCTGAATGGAAACCATTACAACAAAGGATTTTATTTGTGCAAAGCAACAGGAGTTATGTTCCAGTAAGTCACAGGATTCAGAAAATGTATTAGCCCTGACAATGAATGAACAGAATTCTGAGGTGCCTAGAACTCTCAGCATCTTGCTGTGGGACTTCTATGGTCAGTTTTGAAAACCTATGATATATTCATTAATATATTAACTACATTCTAAAAGAGGGAAATAAATCACAGGGCTATAGGCAAAATAGCAGCAGAGTGGGACAAATTGGACAGCTCGCTCAAAGAGCCAGCACCAACTGAATGATCTCCTTCCGCACTGTACCATTCTATAGATAACTAACACCGGAAAGGGGGTCAGTTAGCTCAGTTGGCTAGATGGTTAGAGTGTGGTGCAGAATGATGTCAACAGAGTGGGCTCAGGCCCTGTACCAACTGGGAGTTCCTGGGGGCTTGCCCCATGCTTGATGTAGAGTGCTGCCTCTCAAGCTATATAACCACTTGTCTCTCTTTAACAGAGAGAGATGCTCATGGTCCCTTGTGGACTATGGCTCATTACGTTATTAGACTGGAAATCCCTGAGGGTGATAATAGTGGGTGACACTTAATGCATTCATATAACCTCGATCCAGTATTTGAGCAGAAACATTATCCATTAAAAGAAAGAACTTTCATGTAGTTGGTGCCTTTCACATTCCCAGGACGTCCCAAAGTGTTTCACAGTCAATTAAGTATTTTTGAAGTGTTGTTATGTAGACAAGCAAAGTCAATTCCACTCAGTAAGATCCTCCAAAAGGGACAACTTGAAATGAACTCTTTTCATCCACTTTTTGGCTGTTTCCTTGGACAAGGGACGTAGACTGGCCGGGGCAATGGGTGAATCCCTGCTCTTCTTTGAACAGTCTAAGGGATCTTTAACATCTAGCTGAAGCATTAGAACAGGACCTCAGTTTAACGATTCATCCAAAAGACAATTTTACAATGTTGCACCATCGCCCCCCCCCACCCCCCACCCACCCCCCCCCCACCCCCCCCCCCCCCCCCCACCACCCCCCACCACCCCCTTAGTAGAAAGGGAGAGAACTTGCTTTTATATAGCGCCTTTCATGACCTCAGAACATCCCAAAACACTCTAAAGCCAATGAAGTGCTTTCGACTGTTGTAATGTAGGAAACAAGGCAACAACAAAGTCCCACAAAGAGCAATGTGATAATTACATGACAATCTGTGTTTAGTGATGTTGGTTGAGGATTGAATATTGGCCAGTTTTTTCAGTTTTTTCCAGTTCTTCGAGATAGTGACCAGGGGATCTCTTATGTTCACCGAGAGAGCAGAAGGGGCCTCAGTTTAAAATCTCATCTGAACTATGATACCGCATTAAACTGTTAGCTTAGATTATGTGCTCAAGTCCTGGAGTGGGGTTGAGCTCATTGTTAGAAATAAGTGGGTTAATCTCTCCTTAAAATAGCCTGAAGAGAAGTGTCCTACAAATACATTAAGCATTGGACCACTATTATCATCAACTGGCAACTTCCAACCGAGGTTTATATATTTCTTTGCTGTGTGTCAGCCAGAGGAAAACAAGTGAAAACCATCAGTGTTTTGTTAATCGTATTCAGCCAGTTAGTGGGAACTCAAATCTCCACATCAAACAGTACTTGGATATGGACCTCAGCCGTCTTAAGGGAGCACTGACCTACCCTGCCTGCTGCTGTTGTCTCCAAAGAGTCACAATACAGTAGTGGAAAAGATCTGTTTTACTGACATTACAATCCCATAAACACTTCTTCAAGGAGAACTCCATAATGGCTTTTCAAAATGTCCTAATAATAATCTGATATATGGGGGAGCAGGCAGGGATGACTTCGCTTAATGCTGATAGTGCCCAACCTCACCTTGAAAATGACTAAACCCAGAATGGGAACATTAGCCCATAAATTCAACCATCATAAATACTCACTAGAACTGCCTGCGAGTGCAGCAGAGCTGACATTGCTGGGTAAAGGCTCTGCGTCTGCAGAGTAAGCCTCGGTGAGGACTCAGTCACGTCCTTCCTGATGATACTGCTGCATCCTGTCACAGGCTTTCAGAGCTGGCTTGAATCTAGGGCTCGGCACCGTTGCTGCTGGCAGAGCACTGGCACTGTGTGGGCAATGACCCAGATACAAGCAACAGCAGCTACACTGTCTAGAAACGCTTTGTTTACAGAGCCAAGTTTCTTTTGTGTATGCTTACTGACTTCAAACATATGCTTGCATACAATGGTACAGCACAGAAGGAGGCCATTCAGCCCATTGTGCCTGATAACATCTTTGAAAGAGCTATCCAATTAGTCCCATTTCCCCCACAGCTCTGCAAATTTCCCCCCTGCACTTAAATTCCTTTTGAAGCTTAGTATTGAATCTGCTTCCTCCACCCTCTCAGGCAATGAATTCCAGATTGTAACAACTTGCCGCATCAAAAATAACATTTTCCTCATTTCTCCCATGGCTCTGTTGCCAATTACCTTAAAATTATCCCCTGAAGTGTTGGAAAACCTGAAGGGCAGAGGCCGTGAATGGGCTTTATTCCTTTCCCCTCCCCCTCCTTCCTCACATCTCCTAAAGTCTCTGACTCCACACATACAAGTCACTCTCGAGTCAAAATGGCTAATCTGCACACAAGGGAGGCTAGAGAGTGTGTGTCAGTAATCTATTTGACCTGTGGGGTTGGGGAAGCATTGTCCATACCTGACGTCCACATCTGGATACATTTCAGTGAGAATATCTTATAATGATTAAATGCAGGGACTCTAGTTGATTACAAGTATATAAAGCACATAAACAGGCCTTTTGGCCCAAATGTCAATATTAATGCTCCACACGAGCCTCCTCCCACTCTTCTTCATCTAACCCCATCAATATATCTTTCTATTCCCATCTCCCTCAAGGGTTCATTCAGCTTTCCCTTAAATTCATCCTTCCCACCAGCACTTGTGATCACCTAACTAGCCATCACGTTCAGGTTAGCGACTCAATACAGAACAAGAATTTATCTCAGGACCTTCAGACCAATTATGGTTCAACACTATCCTAATCAGCGCAGGTATCTACTAAGCCTCTATTTTAGCTATTAGCTCCTATGCTATTAGTCACCACTCCCTCCCTACAATGTCTCCCATCTAGTTACACCAGAGAAGGTAGCCCCAGCTGTAAATAGCCAGACACATACCTCTCAGCTCAATAACAATAACTTGCCCTTATATAGCTCCATTAACATAGCGCCAAGGCACTTTCCAGCAGCGATTATCAATCAAAATTTGAAATTGAGCTACACGATGAGATATTAGTACACGTGTCAGAAAGCTTGGCCAAAGAGGTAGGTTTTAAAGAGTATCTTAAAGGAGGAAAGAGAGATAGTAAATTCCAGAGCTTACCAGACCCAGGCAGTTGAAGCCAATGATGGAGCCATGAAATTGGGAATGTTCAGGAGGCCAGGATTAGCGGAATGTGGTGATCTCAGAGGTTGTGGGGCTGGACAATGTAACAGATAGGGAGGAGGGTGTGTGATATATAAGGAACAGCAAACTGTAGCTTTCAAAGGATCACAAGACCCAGTCCCAGCTCTAACTTCTGGGTTGATATCCAGTGAGGGCTGCTGGTGTTTGCTGTGGGTGTGGGTGATGCCCTCTCATCGCATGGGTTTTGAGAGCCCATAAAACCCACCATTGTACAGAATGAACAACTCCCCCAAGCCGATCAAAGGTATAACCATATTATACCGCGAGATAAGCTAGTTAATCAGTTTACAGATCACCTCCCTGCTTCACACTATTCTCCAAGCAAAGAACATGAAGACACAAAAAACAGCAAAGTATCCTGTCACACCTCAGCAACCTTCCCTCCTTCCCCCACCCCCAACACCGTGAAGTGCCTCGGGCCACAGTATCCGTTGAGGCCACTGCAAAAAGGCTAGTTGCTTAAATACCCAGGCACACACAAGTAGATTCCAAGTGACAAAAAAAAATCCCTTGTGTAAAGGAGAATTGCCTGACATCAAGTCTTCACTTTGCCTTTCACCAGTTTGAACCTGCCCTTTCCCCCTGTGCTGCTACCACAGTTCCGTTTGAATGCTTGATGTAGTTATTCTGCCTGTTGCCATAGAAACGGAGCTCCGCTGCTGAATTCTCCTCGGGGTCCAGTTGCTGTGTCAGTGATTGGACACAAGTGGCACAGACCAGAAAGATCTCGGGTTTTGTTCTGCATTCTGCGCCGTGACAGCTGACCTCAGTGGCTGCAAATCTCCCCTAGGTTGGGCAGCTTAACAGTCAGGGGACCCATTCCTGATCGCTGTCCCTCTGAGCTGTCAGTATGCATGCTGGGATGATGCTGGAGGACAGATTCAGGCTGGCTGTGACACCCCTTGCAGTCAAATAGCTAACTAACATAAACCATCAATCCCAGAGCAAGAAAAAAATCCTGCTTAGACGAGGTACTGGGTGACTACAATACCAACAAGTGGAATCCTATTCTAGCTTTCAGGAAGGGGCAGTGCTATTGTCACAATTAAACAAAAAGAGAAGTTTCACAGGATAAGCTGTTCCTGACTGATTCTGGAATTAAGCCAATTAAATTTGCTGGGCCCCACTCCCCACCCAGCCAGGCGTCATTGCCCTTTTAAATACAACTAAAATTCTGGCAAACTATTTGTTAAGCTGTGACTTCAGGTTAGCAGCAACTATTACCGTCAGAAACGTGATGAATGGAGGGGTCCAGATTGCAAATGAAAGCTCCCAGTATTAATTAGCCTCAAAAATAGTCAACTATGGAAGTCAATCTATCACAGGCTATCACAGAAACAGGCTGGAATTATAAACAGCTGGATCGGGCCACAAGAAAAATAATAAAACAGAGAAGAGATCCAATGTTAAATAATATGTGTATTGTATATTGACAACAGCTTGCATTTATGTAATGCCTTTAACATCCCAAGGTTCATCACAAGAACCCTATCAAAACAAAGTTGACATTAAGCCACATAGGGAAATAATTGGACAATTGACCAAAGGCTTGGTTAAAGAGGTAAGTTTTAAGGAATGTCTTAAAAGAAGAGAGGTGAAGAGGTTTAGGAGGGGGACCCAGAGGGCCGCAGCACCTGAAGACAGGGCCGCTAACTAAAATTTGGGATGTGCAAGAGGCCAAAATTGGAGGATCGCAGATAGATCGGAAGATAAGAGGGCTTAGGGTTGCCAGCTGTGATTACGAGTATTCCTGGAGGTTTCATCACATGACTTGCCCCCACGCTCCAGCCATTAGTTGGCCAACACATCCATTCCTATGACGTACTGCCTTCCTACACCAATTGGAAAGCAAAAAGACTCATAACCCAATTGGATGATGCGTTACTGTCAGCCAAACAGCCCTTTTTTTCCTATTTCCAATATTTTTATATCTGATAAAGAGAAATGTTCAAAGGAAATGACAAAAAAAAACCTTTTTTAATATCCTGATGATTTTTCTCCAGGTTTGCAGGCAGCAGTGTCCTGGAGATTGATCTTCAATTCCTGGAGACTCCAGGCTAATCCTGAAGGGCTGGCAACTCTGGGAACGTTACAGAGATAGGGAAAGACGAAGATGTGAAGGGGTTTGGAAACAAGATCGAGAATTTTAAAATCGAGGCTTTGCCGAACTATTATACATCACAAGTATTTTGAGAGACACTCATGCAAGCTTGCATATTTCCCACAGGCTGACAGAGATGAGAACAAGTCATCAAAATACCCAATCCTTGATACCAACATTCCATGGGTTAGTCCAACAAAGGGATCTAGGGGCACAGATTCATAAATTATTTAAAGTAGCAATGCATGCTAATAAGGCCATAAAAATGTAAATAAAGCACTGGGATTCATTTCTAGAGGAGTCGAAAGAAGAGAAGTTCTGTTAAATTTGTATAGAACCTTGATTAGGCCATGTCAGTATTGTGAAGAGTTCAGCTTTCTCTATTAAAAATACACATAATATATATAATAACGATATAAGGGCACTGCAGGAAGTAGAAAAAGCTTTACAAGGATGATCTCAGAACTGGGAGATTGTGCCTGTCAGGAATAATTGAACAGGCTGGGGGTTTTTTTCTCTAAGAGGGCAAGGTTTAGGGGTGACCTAATAGAGATCTTTAAAATTATGAAGGGCTTTGATAGGAAGATGTAGAGAATATGTTGCCACTTGTGAAGGAAAGCAAAGTAAGGATCAAAAATATAAGATAATCATTAATAAACCCAATAAGGAATTCAGGGAAAACTTTGTTACACAGAGTGTGATTAGAATGTGGAACTCACTATCACAAAGGGTGATTGAGGAGAATAGATGCAGTCTAGGAGAAGCTGGGTAAACACTTGGGGAAAAATGTTTAGCTTGGTAGGCAGGCGGGCGTGCGTCCCGACATCATCGCACACTCGCGCGATATTTTGGTCAGTGGGCATGCACTGGAGTTGGCAGCATGCCCGCCGACAATTAAGGCCATTAAAAAGTTAATTGAAAGAAATTTTTCGCTGCCCGTCCAACCTTACGGTTGGTGGGCAGACAGAAAGGCCAAGCGGCCTTTGTACTTTTTTTGGAAACCTCATCCACGGGCGGGGTGAGGTTTCCAAAAGCAAATAAAAATAAAATCAAAATTTTAAAATGTAATTAATAACACGTCCCTGCTCATGTGAGAGGGTCACATGAGCGGGGACATGTTTTATAACATTTATAAAATCTTTTTTTTTTGGAAATCTAATAAAGCTGCCTCAGGGAGATTTGCAAGTGGCACTCGTGTGCACATGCGTGAAGTTCACACTCACCCCGCTTGCCCTTCTCCCGTGCCCGCACAGGCAACGCCGAGCGCTGAAGGCTTTAACTGGCCCGCCAGTGTGAAATCGCCTTCCGGCCCCGATCGCAGGCGGCGGCCAGCTTCCCGACTGCCCCCCACCCGCCCCTGCCGAGCCCGCCCAATAAGGGCGAAATTCTGCCCACGAGAATAGAAAGATATGTTGATGGGGTTGGGTGAAGTAGATTGGGAAGAGATCCGTTTGGAGTATAAACACCAAACATGGACCAGTTGGGCTGAATGGCCCAGGCTGTAAAACCCAATATAATTCTGCCTGATGACCAGCAGAGAGCTTCCCCCTGCCGTCGGCACATGCATCAGGCAATCGGCGGCACATTGCACCCGTGATCTCCACGAAAGTACAGCCTGCACCTCCAGGCTCTCATGTATAAGAACAGCCCTCCCAGCTCACCACGTGCAGCAACTGAAGGGTACGCTTCAATGAGCTAAAGATGTCTAGACAGAACCAGCAGGTTCTTTTATATCTGCACATATAATATATAGATATATTTTTGCTCTGCTGCTTTATGATCCCCACTTTCTCCTCAAGGCACTGACTTCTTTGCTCAGCTTCTGTTTTACAGACGCTGGAACTGTGTCCAACTGGGCTTCTTAACACACGTGAGCTCACAGGCTTTCAACCGTAGGGCAGGGGCGTAAGGGGGCTTGGGGAGGGGGTGGGGGGCACCATCCTGTCCTTGACAGGAGGCTGTATCTGTCAGGAATAATTGGCACCTCAGCAGAGACTGGACACGCAGCTTTGTTCATTTTCCTCTCTATCCCAGCAGCACTGTAGATGCCAATCACCGCTTTGACAGAGATGAGCTAAATCAGCACAGTCCAGAGACTGAACCTTGGATTGCCCTGAAATGGTTGACTAAGTCCCACTTCTGTTTAAGATATATATATTTGCTATGATGTGCAGTCAGCGCAACACTTGGTTAATGCATCGCTACTAAGTGACACCACAGCCTCATTCTTGTGTGCATCAGGAACGGTTACTAGTGTATAAGTTGCATCTTCACATGTTGAAAGTTGAAGAATACACAATTGATAGGAAAATGTACACGGTATTTTGTACTGCATCTTACATCTATTATATATTTTTCAAAGTTTCTTTGTCTCTGGCACCATTCATTTCAATGCATGTTTCACCCTTTGCTAGTGACAAAACTATTTTAAATAAGAGAAAGTCAGGTAATTCATTCTAGATTCTTCCAGCCTACAGCCTGAAATTTACAAGAATTGTACTCGCCTCCAGTTGATCTCAGCAGATTACAACTAGTTAGTTACAGACCCATAAAAAAAAATCACTCAATCAGGGACCCTAAAACTAGGTTAGCAGCCAAATACCACACCCGCCCGGTCTCTAAATAAGGAAGATAAGACTGATACAACACAAGAGAAGGCCATTCGACCTATTGTGACTGTGCCAGCTCATCGAAAGAGCTATCCAATGAGTTCCACTGCCCTGCTCTTTCCCCATTGCACTGCGACATTTTCCTCTTCAAGTATTTATCTAATTCGTTTTTGAAAGTTACTATTGAACCTGCTTCCACTCCCTTTCAGGCAGTACGTTCTCAATCATAACATCTGACTGCATAAAACATTCTCCTCATCTCCTGACTGGTTCTTTTCTCAATGAAGAAAATTACATTTAGGAGCAGGAGTAGGTCATTCGGCCCCTTGCGCCTGCTTTGCCATTCAGCAAAACCTTTAACCTCAACTCCACTTTTCCTCCTGATCCCAGATCCCTTGATTCTGGTGTCCAAAAATCTATCAATTTAGTCTTGAATATACTCAATGACTGAGTACTGAGTATTCACAGTTCTCTTGGGTAGAGAATTCCAAGGATTCATAACCCTCTGAGTAAAGAAATTTCTCCTCATCTCAGTGCTAAATGATGGGCCCTTATCCTCCGAGACTGTGCCCCCCTAGTTCTAGACTCTCCAGACCAGGATAAATGGCCTCTCAGCATCTACCGGTCAAGCCTACTCAGAATATTATGGGCAGAATTTTGCCCTAGGTTGGCGGGTGGGCCCCACCTGCTCGGCAGCGGGCAGGCAGCCGAACTCCGCCGCCAATGCGGGCCCTGCCGCCATTTTAAGCACACATCTCCGTGAGACTAAGTGCTGTCTCAGGGAGATCAGTGAAAGTTTTACAAACTTAAAAAACAGAAAAATAAAAAAATTAACATGTCCCCCTCATGTGACAATGTCACACGAGACGGGACATGTTAATAAATATATTTTTCACATAAAATTTATTAAACATTTTTAAAGCGGACATGAAACCTCATCCCGCCAATGGATGAGGTTTTATGTTTTTTCTATTGCCCGCCGGGGCTCCTGGCCTGCCCGCCAGCCTTAAGGTTGGATGGGCAGGGCCTTCAACTACCTTAATTATCCTGTCAATGGCCTCAATTGGCGACTGACAGGTCGGCGGGTGGACAGCTGATTTCGCTGTCCGCCCGCCTTCCTCAATATTTAAATGGACCGGGATGACATCGAGGGTTCCTCCCGACGTCATCCCGCATCATTTTCCAGTCGGCGAGCGGGCCCCGCCCCCAAATCACCGACAGGAAAATTCAGGCCTATATGTTTCAATGAGATTACCTCTCATTCTCCTAACCCCCAGAGAATTCTACTCAATCTCTCCTCATAGGACAACCTGCTCATCTCAGGTATCAATTGAGTACATTGTAATTATCTCATATCGGTGTTCTCTAGTTACTGACCCTCCTACCTCCTCCCTATCTAGCCTATCAAATCCCCTAAAATCTGTCCACCATTGCAGCCTCCAATGTGTTGCGTGCAGGTCAGTAAGTGGAGGCCTGGGATTGAGCAGGAGGAGGGCATTGCAGTGGCATGTAGTTGAAGCGCCAGGCAAGGGTTAATAACCATGAGAGGATGCGAAACCCAGGGACCGAAAGAGCTAAGGTAGCAACATGGCCAGAGAGTCGAACGTTCTAGAAGGAAAGAACTCAAGTGAGCTAAATTAAAAACTCCCCCTTTGTGTTTCTGTGTTTCCTGGACTACTGTAGTCATTGAAAAACTGAACTGTAATGGAAGCAGAAAGAGAGACAGAAAGATGGATGGACCGATAAAGAGACAGAGATAGATAGACGATTAGATAGATAGAGAGACAGAGAGATAAATAAACTGACATGGAGCCAGAGAGACAGATAGATAGATATAGATATCGCAAGAGGAATTGGTAAACAGACAAGCAGGTTCACAGATCCCATTGAACTTGCTGTCTTTATGCTACCAGTATGGCAATTATGACAGTTAAAATATTAATCTGAAATGTATTGTTTATCCAGCTGCGTAAGTTGCAGCCCCAGATTCATATCCTATGGAAAGTTGGAAAGTTATATGAATTGCATATTGTTAGCCAAGGAATACAAACATATTGTGTATAAAGTATGAAAGACATAGTAAGTATACTCGAGCACAAAACAAGTGCGACAAAAGCAAAAAACACTGGAAAAATTCAGCAGGTCTGACAGCATCTGTGGAGAGAAAGATAGAGTTAACGTTTCGAGTCTGTACTCAAAACATTAACTCAGTCTTTCTCTCCACAGATGCTGTCAGACCTGCTGAGTTTTTGCAGCAGTTTTGCTTTTGTTTCAGATTTCCAGCATCCGCAGTATTTTGCCTTTATCATAAAACAAGTGCCCTCTCTTTATTAGCATAGAAAAGGAGGAGGTTCTAAGTGGCCTGACAGGCTTAAAAGTAGATAAATCTCCAGGCCCGGATGAAATGTATCCCAGGCTGTTGAGTGAGGCAAGGGAGGAGATAGCAGGGGCGCTGGCAATAATTTTCAATACCTCTCTGGCCACAGGAGAGGTGCCAGAGGACTGGAGGACAGCTAATGTGGTACCGTTATTCAAGAAAGGAGGAAGGGATAAATCAGGGAACTACAGGCCAGTCAATCTAACCTCAGTGGTGAGGAAACTATTGGAAGCAATTCTGAGGGACAGAATTAATCTACACTTGGAGAGGCAGGGATTAATCAAGGACAGTCAGCATGGTTTTGTTAAGGGGAGGTCATGTCTGACCAATTTGATTGAACTTTTCGAAGAGGTGATCAGGTGTGTAGATGAGGGCAATGCATTTGACGTAGTCTACTTGGACTTTAGCAAGGCTTTCGATAAGGTCCTGCATGGGAGACTGATAGCGAAGGTAAGAGCCCATGGGATCCAAGGCAATTTGGCAAATTGGATCCAGAATTGGCTGAGTGGCAGGAAGCAGAGGGTGATGGTCGAGGGGTGTTTTTGTGACTGGATGCCTGTGTCCAGTGGGGTTCCACAGGGATCGGTGTTGGGTCCCTCGTTGTTTGTGGTATATATAAACGATTTAGACTTGAATGTAGGAGGGTTGATCAGTGAGTTTGCGGATGACACGAAAATTGATGGTGTGGTAAATAGTGAGGAGGATACCCTTAGATTACAGGAGGATATTAACGAGCTGGTCAGATGGGCTGATCAGTGGCAAATAGAATTTAATCCGGATAAGTGTGAGGTGATGCACTTAGGCAGGACAAACAAGGCACGGGAATACACGATGAATGGTAGGACCCTGGGAAGTACCAACGATCAAAGGGATCTTGGTGTGCATGTCCACCGGTCCCTTAAGGTAGCGGGACAGGTAGATAAGGTGGTTAAGAAGGCATATGGGATACTTGCCTTTATTAGCCGAGGCATGGAATATAAGAGCAGGGAGGTTATGCTGGAACTGTATAAAATGCTGGGTTAGGCCACAGCTAGAGTATTGCATGCAGTTCTGGAATCCGCAATATAAGAAGGATGTGATTGCACTAGAGAGAGAGTGCAGAGGAGATTTCCCAGGATGTTGCCTGGGCTGGAGAGTTTTAGTTACGAGGAGAGATCGGAGAGACTGGGGTTATTTTCCCTGGAGCAGAGGAGGTTGAGGGCGGTCATGATTGAGGTGTATAAAATGATGAGGCACATAGATAGGGTAGACAGGAAGGAACTTTTCCCCTTGGTGGAGGGATCAATAACCAGGGGGCATAGATTTAAGGTAAGGGGCAGGAGGTTTAGAGGGGATGTGAGGAAGATTTTTTTCACCCAGAGGGTGGTGGGAATCTGGAACTCACTGCCTGAAAGGCAGAAGCCCTCATAACATTTAAGAAGTATTCGGATGCGCACTTGCGATGCCATGGCATACAAGGCTATGGGCCTAGTGCTGGAAAATGGGATTAGAATACTTAGGTACTTGTTTGACTGGCGCAGATTCGATGGGCCGAAGGGCCTTTTTCTGCGCTGTAGACCTCTATGACTCTATTAGTCCATGCCTTTACTCCTGTCATTTGTTAACTTCAAATATATGAGGTTTTTTTTAACAACATTTTTGGGTTAAAGAAGGCATCTTAGACAATCACTGGCGGGATTTTCCGGTCCTGCCCACTGCAGGAATCGTTGCAGGCGGGATGGAAAATTTGACAGACCAGCAAAAGGTCCGTTGACTGCGGGCAGGAATCTCCAGTCCCACGGCTGGTGGGACCGGAAAATCCCGCCGATTCTGAAATGTCAGTGAACAGTAATAGCTGTTATCAGCTCCTCTACTATGGGCCCACACAACTCACCCAGCGTTAACTACAGGCTAGGAGCTAATACTGAAATAGACAAAGAGAGAAAGGTTTGTGTTTACATAGCTCCTTAATACATCTCTTAGAGCTGTCTTCAAGTGGCTCTGTAATCTCCTCCAGCCCCACAAACCTCAGAGATCTCTACGCTCCTCTATTTCTGGCCTCTTGAACCTTGGCGGTTTTAATTGCTCCACCATTGGTGGCCGTACCTTTAGTTGTCGAAGCCCCAAACTTTGGAATACACTCCCTACACCTCACCACCGCCTCTCTACCTCGCTTTCCTCCTTTAATACACTTCCTCAACCAAGCTTTTGATCATCTAACCCAATATGTCCTTATGTGGCTCAGTGTCATATTTTGTGTTATAATGCTCCTGTGAAGGGCCAATTGGGATGTTACATAACAAAAATGGCACTGTATGAATAAAAAGATTTTGTTGTTAAAGCGTTATACTTACGGTGAAGCGCAGTGACTGGGATGTAAGCAAACACGATCATCATTTTGCCTACAGCAAGATCCCTTATATAAAATGGAGATGAATGACCTGTTAATCTGTATTTGGTTGCTTTGATTGAAGGAGGAACATTGGCCAAGGAGAATGTCCTGCTCTTCTTCAAAAAGTGTTGTGCGATCTTTAACATTCACTTGAACCTTTGTTACGGGCCGATGGTTTTTTTGGGGGGGGTTGTGAAGATAGTGGCATAGTGCCAACGTCACTGGATCAGAGATCCAGGTAATGCTCTGTAGACAAGGGTTCAAATCCCACCACAGCAGCTGGTGGAATTTAAATTCAATTAGTAATAAATCTGGAATTTTTTTTTAATTCGTTCGTGTGATGTGGGAATCACTGGCTAGGCCAGCACTTTTTGCCCATCCCTAACTGCCCTTGTTCAGTGGGCATTTTTTAAGAGTCAACCACATTGCTATGGGTCTGGAGTCACATGTAGGCCAGACCAGGTAAGGACAGCAGACTTCCTTCCCTATAGGACATTAGTGAACCAGATGGGTTTTTACAACAATCGGCAATGGTTTCGTGGTCAGCATCAGACTTTTAATTCCAGATTTTTACTGAATTCAAATTTCTGCCGTGGTAGCTAGCCTTAGTGGTGACCATGACAACCACCGTCGACTGTTGTAAAAACCCATCTGGTTCATTAATGTCCTTTTGGAAAGGGAATCTGCCATCCTTACCTGGTCTGCTCTACATGTGACTCCAGACCCACAGCAATGTAGTTGACTCTTAACTGCTCTCTGCAATGGTCTAGCAAGCCACTCATTTCAGTTCAAGGGCAATTAGGAATGGGCAACAATTGTTGACCTTGCCAGTGCTGCCCACATCTCATGACAGGGTAGATGTGGAGAGAATGTTTCTTGTGGGAGAATCTAGAACTAGGGGTCACTGTTGCTCATTTAAGACAGAGATGAGGAGAATTTTTTCTCTCAGTGGAAGCAGAGTCCTTGAATATTCTTAAGGCAGAGCTAGACCAATTCTTGATAAGCAAGGGGGTGAAAAGTTATCGGGGGTAGGCAGGAATGTGGAGTTAAGGTTACATTCAGATCAGCCATGATCCTATTGAATGGCAGAGCAGACTCGAGGGACCAAGTGGCCTACTCCTGCTCCTAATTTATATGTTCATATGTATGAGAGAATGAAGAGATCTCATAACAGACCAAGTCAGAGTGAATTTATTGTGGCTTTTTATCTTGTACGCACTGACATCACCTATAATACTTTACACATGGACCATGGTGGGAACAAACCAAGGATGTCTCATGGAAACAGACTGACAGGTAGACAGTGAGGAATCTTTTCTTTGCTGGGAGTTTAGGACAAGGAAATATAACCTTAACATCAGAGACAGGCCTTTGTCACGCTCACGTAATACACACTTATGAGCTTTAAGTATAAACTTATGAAGTGTGTGTGTGTGTGTCGGTATGTGTGAGAGAATGGGTGCAGTTGCACATGTTTGGATATTGGACAATAAACATTCATCTTCCTTTTCAAAAAAAGGGGCGACATCCCTGAAATCTCTCCCCTGTCCGTAACACCATTCAGGAGGGAAGTTAGGAAACAGTTCTTTACCCAAAGGTTGATAGAAGTGCGGAACTCTCTCCCACAAAAAGTAGTCGATGCTGGCTCAATTAACAACTAAAGCTGCAATTGATAAATATTTGCTAACCAAGGGTACGAAGGAATATGGAACCAAGGAACGTAAATGGAGTTAGGATACATTTCAGCTATGATCTCATTGAATGGTGGGACAGGCCGGAGGTGCTGAATGGCCTCCTCCTAATCTGCTCATATTGTTTGAGGGTGAGGGACCGTTCATCTCCTGTAAACAGAGAAAATGCTGGAAACACACAGCATTCTGAACTGCACCTGAAGGAGGAAGCCAGGGTCCCATATACACCGAGAACATGAACTTATCTTTTTCTTTCAGTAGCTGATCAACCTCCTGAGCATTCAATTTTTTTTCCTGAAATGTCTACTGTTTGCATCCACATTATGAAGAAATCCCAGTCCTCTGCTCTCCCTCTCCCCACCAGCCGTGAATCTAACACAATAAAAACACAAGTGCAAAACACATACATATAGCAATACAAAACTCTTGTGAAAAACCAAATCCCTAACGGACAGTTTAATGCGGTATCTG
Organism: Cetorhinus maximus; assembly: GCF_964194155.1. NCBI lineage: Eukaryota > Metazoa > Chordata > Chondrichthyes > Lamniformes > Cetorhinidae > Cetorhinus > Cetorhinus maximus. The sequence continues at coordinate 113,619,607 of NC_135891.1, forward strand.
CTGCATTAGGGGAAACAATGTCAGGCTGGTTAAAGCAGCCTCCTTTATCTCCAGGGTCTCAACCAGTCTTGGGCAGAAAAGAAAACGGTTTGTCATTTTCCCATCTCTTTGTGCTTTGCCTTTAGCTATTGAAGAAGTTTAAGACGGCAGAAGTGAAGCACTCATGCGAGAGGGAGGTTGTGGAGGGGGGGGGGAGGTGGTTTGTGGGGTGGAGGAGGGGAAGGTAGGGGATATAACATTCTGCTGATGCGCTGAGCTTTCCAGAAACCAGATCTGTTTATGAGCTTTTACCCAAAGAAGACTCATTATGGAGACATGCCAAAAGACTTCAATGAGGCTCTGATTCGTCTCCTGACAGTAGAGTATGCCAGCGGCAGACTACACTCTGGATGCAAACAGAAAGAAAATCAACTGGAAATATTTTAGCACGGTGTTCAGATAGAGAATGCAGCCTGTCATGTATCACAGTGGTTATCCAGTTATTTATCTTTTAAAGAGAAATTCTGGGCAGAAAACCGAAGCGTTCCTCAATTATCTTCCTTCCAGGAATTAAAATAAGAATGTGCTGCTGCTTAAATCTCTTCTCATTCCTCCAACTAAACCCTGCTTCGTGAAGCGGTCATTTTGGGGATGTTTAGCATCTGACTTCATCAGCGATGTTATTGGGGAACGCAATGGCTGCACTAACACAATAATTTAGGCAAATGATTCATCGTGAAAGGAAGGGTTTGGATTGACACAGCCCCTTATTACAGCTCTGAGAAATGTCTCGAAGTGATTCGCTTACACGGTGACAGTAGTTATGTGGGCAAATGTGGAAGCCATTTTGTGCACAAGATTTACAACGACCAATGAGATGACTAAGCAATTAATCTGGTTGAGGGAAAAATGTTTGATCGGCACAGGTCCCAGATCTTCTCATAGTGTTGTGGGATCTTTAACATGGAGTCATGGCAGCACAGGATGCCATTCGGCCCATCAAGTCCATGTTGGATCTCTGTAGAGCAATCCAGCCAGTCCCATTCATCTGCTCTATATCTCCATAGCCCTGCAAGTTTATTTCCCTCAAGTGCCCATCCAATTTCCCTTTGAAATCATTCATCGTCCCCGTGTCCAACACCGTAGCAGGAAGTGAGTTCCAGGTCACTGCCGCATTGTGTAAAAACATTCTTCCTCACATCCCCCCTTGCTAATCATTGGACAGGACCTTAGCTTGCTTTATCATCTACAGGATGACACCTCTGGCGATGCAGTGCTCCCTCAATGCTACACCAGAGTGTCAGCCGAGATTAATAAATGCTGAAATTCTAGGTGTCAGCTTGGATTACAATTTTACAATAAAGGGATAAAGCTGAGCCAATCTGACACTACACAACAAATCTGGAGAGAGTCAAAAGTTGGAGAGACAAAAATGATGAAAAAGATTTTCATTTACCTGTATTTCAAATGCAATGGAAAAGAAATCTGACCATCATGTATTGGCAAAAGAATTAATATAACATAGCCTGGGGTGGCGGTTTAATATATCATAACCTGGGGTTAATATAACGTAGCCCGGGGGGGGGGGGTTAATATAACATAGCCTGGGGGGATTAATATATCATAGCCTGGGGTGGGGGACAGAGTTAATATAACAGCCTGGGGTGGGGGGGGCAGGGTTAATATAACATAGTCCCTACTGGAGGTGTTAATATAACATAGCCTGAGTGGTGGGTGTGCAAAACAGAACAAGTTTTCATAAAATTGAAATAAAGTGAACACACAAGACAGTGCTGCTTTGAAACTTTTAAGACTTTTTTATTTATGCAGTGTCCACTTGCACAGCCAACAGAAGAAAAACTGGATAACGAGAGTGGAGAATACCAAATGGGAATGGAGACAGATGATTCTGTTATTCCGTGAGTGAATATGACCACAGGATAACTGCTGGGTTTGCTTGCTAACTATACGGTCATTGGTACGAAACTGGACCTTTTAAGTTCCACTTCACTTTCTCGGGGATAAAGCACGAGCATGGAACCTGAACAATCTCAGGTAGAAGCAGTTTATGGCAGGACTCTCAGGAAACAAAGGCCACGAAACTGCACCATGGGATTCCAGAGCACTCATACTCTCCCCATGTCGCGGACAATATTCCTCCCTCAACCAACCCAACCAAACAGTAATCTGTATATAATCTGTATATAATCTAATAATAAACTAGCTACATCTCGTAGGGTATACTTTGGACACTGCTGTGTGCCGATTAAATGCTGTCCTTTCCACTTAAAAGCAGCGAGTGCACTTCAGCAAAGTAATTACTTAGCTGTGGTATGCTTTGGGACAGCCCAAGGACATGAAAGGTGCTATATAAATGCAATTTATCTTTTAAAAATGGGTTGAGCTAAAACTGTTTTCTTTGCTACTTCTGTGAAACAATTAATCCATTTAAAATACAAGTTAACATTTATAAAGAAGCAATCTTCAAAGTAGTGAGTTCAGCATTCATCAGTTAGTTAGAGTGCAATTTGAGGGTCTACACTTTGCTACAGATATTTTGCTGTATGTGGAATTCCCTTATTATACTGGTCTGGGATTTTCCAGATCAACCTGCAACCACCCTATGATTTTCATCATTTTAAACTGCAACAAATCGTTTGCCTTAAAAATAATCCTGTTTCTCTTAAGTAATATTCTCACTCTTTCTTCCAAAGCACACCTAATATACTAGAAAAAAACTTTGCACTCCCTCTTCATTGTTCCCTTTACAGAATGCTAAGGCCACATTCCCCATGGTCATGCTGTAATTGCAACCTCCTGCCAATGGGGGCAACAGAGCACTGCCACAGGCGGGGGCGGGGGGGTACAGCTGACATGTGACAATTTCATACAGGCAGTTTCCATTATAGATTTGGATATATGAATGTATAATGGGAGTGCAAATGTAAGTATTGTTTTGCAAGGGCAGAAGCATCCTATCATGTAAAGCACACCGTATGCTACCATTGTCATGGCGTGTGTCCATTGAGGCAACAAAGTCTGACTGGCATCAATGAATGGGTTCAATCGAAGATTAAAAGCTAGTCAGGCTGGAGATCAGAAATCTGGCTTTGTTTGTGCAAAGGTCAATTAAAAGCGCTGCAGACATGGTGAATGTGGTACTTCTTGTTCGTTCAATCACTCAAACTGACTGCCAAGTCATTAGCCTCGATTTTAAAAAATGCATAGTATTAGCCAATGCCAAATGTGAAACAAGGAGTATTGCAACATAGTGTGACACAGGAAGTGTGGCTCTTATAATATCAGTGGGAGGTAGTTTTTTCAATCTTACACGTCAAAATCGTAGGAGTGGGGAATATATTGGTGCCCAGTGAGTGAGTGATAATAAAATGTGGCATTCTAATCATAAAGGGTACTTTCTTTTGAAACTTTCATCTGCAGAAATCTTTCACTAATAAAATCCCCTTTTTCCATTTTAAACAGTATAACCTTTTCCCCTTAGTCACTCACTGAGTGATATCAGATACAGACAAAGTTATAAGGAACCCCCAGGATTTCACAGCGAAAGATAACCTTATAACTTATACCTGGCAGTAAGGGACAGTGCATGGCTTTCCAGTAAAACTGCCTTTCTCACCTTGATAAGACCACATGCATTTTAGTGACGTTTAATATTCTCGTTTCCATCATAAGAGAGGTAAATGGACAGAAAAACTCCACAGGGTGGTGCCAACTGAATTACAAATAAACATGAATGGGAAAGATCACAGGTTTATACATCATACCATGGGGCACACTGCTGTTCATAATGTGAAATGGGTTCTGCTTTAATTAGGGTTTTTTAAAGATATTTCCTTTCGTGAACTTTGCACTCATCAAAGTATTCAACTTTGATGCCCACAACCCTCAGGGAACTCTGCGTTCCTCCAACTCTGGCTTATTTTCCATCTGCCCCCTTCCTTCACCATTGTGCACCCCCTCCAACCCCACACCTCCATTGATAGCCATGCTACCTAGGCCCTAAGCTCTGCAATTCCCCCACTAAACCCCTCTTCCCCCCTCTCCTCCTTTAAAAAACCTCCTTCAACCCGAGTGCTTTGACCAAGCATCTGTCCAAATGTCTCCTTAATGAGCCCCATTTTTGTCCAGTTACACCCCTAATTGTAGTGCCTTGGGAAATTTTCCACATTAAAGGCACAATACATAAACACAAGTTGTTGCTACTGACATTACCTACATTTCAACTCCCCAGTATCAGCATCAAGCACTTCCGAAGTCAGTGTACAGAGTGATTTTTTAAAAATTATCATTCATTTATGGGATGTGGACGTCACTGCCTAGGGCAGCATTTGTTGCCCATCCCTAATTGCCCTTGAGAAGGTGGTGGTGAGCTGCCTTCTTGAACTGCTGCAGTCCCTGTGGTGTAGGTACACCCACAGTGCTGTTAGAGAGGGAGTTCCAGGATTTTGACCTAGCGACAGTGAAGGTACGGCAATGTATTTCCAACTCAGGATTGTGAGTGGCTTGGAGGGGAACTTCCAAGTGGTGGCATTCCCATCTATCTGATGCCCTTGTCCTTCTAGGTGGCAGCAGTCGTGGGTTTGGAAGGTGCTGTCTAAGGAGCCTTAGTGAGTTTCCTGTAGATGCTCTATACCCTCTTCCCAACAATGTGCCTCAGCCTTTAACCTCAAAGGGACATGTACTAGTGCACCAGCCTGACATTTCACCACTTGTTTCGTGAATGAGATTACCAATTTGGGACTATTTAATTCCAGTTTTACGCCGCCCTCTCATTCCCAGTGGGAAGGGGACTGAGATTCTGGGACTGAGATTCTCCAAATCAATTTCCCAGGGGCTCCAGCTCTGAGGTATAAAGGAGGAGCAGCCCAGGAGATTTGACCATAAGCCTCAGAAATGGAAGCTAGGCCATAATTTAAGCCCTGCACCGCCTACACTCCTCTCACCTGTTTCTTTTTTGAGCAGAGGTCAATTCGATGCAGAAGTGCAAATTTTATGGAATGAGTCTGACTGTCTTGGACCTTTCCAGTTGAGAGATTTTTGATCAGCTTCACAACAGGAGCATTTGGGCCTGTACAGAAGGTCTGATGTGATATCAGCCTAGTTTGTACCAAAGGGCCCACTGTAGAAACTGTAAGCATCACTAATAAGAAAATGATCCTCTGCGAAAAGTACTGGGTTCTGCTGGGCAATAGTTCCACAGTTACCGGATGCCCCTCTGCATGGCACCTTGTTCAAGTAAACATTCTTCATTTGCAAGCCTAGACAATGTATGTTGGAAGACTATTCAACTATGGAAACATCACAGTGGAGCCTGACCTCGCCCGGTGTCCACAAGGTCACCGGATAGCAATCAGGGACAGGAATCCCTGTAGGATAACTGCAGCAGTTTAACTGATGCATTAGCAAACTCAGCTCAGACTAGGATTGACCTCAGACAGCCACTGGTGTCAGTCAAAGCCCTGGCTTCTGACAGGAATCAAAGAGTTGAATTTCTGCATCTTACCTCCTACAGTTTTGAAGTAGCATAACTTAGAATGGAGGCTTTCTTTCCTTGTCCACGTTTTCAAAATTGAGGAGTACCAATGGAATTGTTTATGGCATCCAGGCAAGTTGTTTGTTCTACAAATTAATCGGGATACCGAGTGCTATTTTTTTCCTAAAGGCTAATTAAGCTTTAGCAAGTATGTGAGACCGAGATGACATTGAAGCATGTATTCATCAGCAGCCAATGCAATCAATTGCATCATACTGTCCTTCATCCAGGATGATCAAATAAACTGAAGACTTCAGAGGCCTTTTGTAGAGTTGAAGTATGGGAGAATTCTCTCACATCTTTCATTCTAGCAATGCACCTGAATTCTTGCCTCACACACACATACAATCACGTCGTGAAGGTCTACAGAAGATTGAATCATCCAAAAATTGTGTTGCTTATTGAACTGTGCTGAAAAAACCTTCTAAAAAGGATCATTTAGCCCCAAGGTCTGATTTTATCTACATTGTTCTTCAGTATTATATCCTCAGTGTGTTACCGTTGGTGTTATTCTAACCGTAAGTGAATTTTCGTTTTTTTGCCGATAAACATTGGGCTGATGTGGTATATTATGGCTTCCTTGAAAGTGAGAAAAACATCAAAAGCACCCTATGTGATTTCCAATGGCCCGTAACACAGTTAAGGGACAATTGGACTTATTATCTCAGATATCTCAAGGTTACAAGCTTAGGTCCCAATTGTAGAAGGTTCCGTCTGGTTATAAAATGAAGGATATATTAGCCTTGGAGGGAGTGCGGTGCAGATTTACCACAATGATACCTGGAATCCAAGAGTTAAGTTACAAAGAGAGATTGCACTAACTGGGATTGTACTCCCTAGAATTTAGAAGGTTAAGTGGCGATTTAATAGGGGTTTTCAAGATATTAAGGGAAACAGATGGCGTAGATTGGGAGAAACTATTCCTGTTGGTTGAGGTGTTTGGGATTAGGAGGAATAGTCAAAAAATTAGAGCCAGACCTCTCAGGAGTGAAATTAGGAAACATTTCTCCACACAAAGGGTAGTAGAAGTTTGGAACTCTCTTCTGCATACACTAGATCAATTCTTAATTTTAAATTTGAGGTTGATAGGTTTTTGCTTGCCAAAGGGACATGAGGCAAAGGCAGGTATATGGAGCTAGGTGGCAGATCAACCATAACTTCATTGAATGGAGGAACTGATTTGAGGGGCTAAATGGCCTCCTCCCCTTAAGTTCCTAAAATCAATGTACACAAGACAAAAAAGTTGAGCAAAAGAATACACAACAATTGCATCATTGATGCCCAGCTAATCGCCAGTCACATAATTACATGCTGAATATATTTGAAAATGTCTCCGCCTTCCTTTGGACTTGGCAGCATTGCGCATTATAAAACTCTGAACGGCAAATCTCATTCTAGGGCAAATGATCCGCCACCATTTACAACTGGGAACTTCTGAAGTCTCCAGAATTCTGGTCTACGGACATCAAATTGGGCTTCACACAATAGACTGGAAATTCTCAAAATTAGTTGTGGCAACAACTTGCATTTATGTAGCACCTTCAATGCAGTGAGACATCCCAAGACAAGATCATTTTCAAACAAAATCTGATGCTGAGCCAACATGGAGATATTACAACAGGTGATCAAAAGAGGTCGATTTTAAGGAGAGCCTTCAGGAAGCGAGGGAGGCAGAGAGGTGGAAAGGTTTAGGGAGGGAATGAGAGAGTAGGGCCTAGGTACAAGCATTAGCCATTGTTTACATGAACGCATGGTCTATGTGATCTCACTTGACTCATTTTAATTGCCTTGGAGGTCAGAAGGAATGCTCCAGAGTTTGTGCTCCCTTGTTAGCCCTGATTGTTTTTTTCCTCACTCAGGAGTTTACATGGGGGAGCGGAGTACAGTACAGTAAGAAGTATCTGGTCACAATGCTCCCAACTACCATGAGTGTGGGGCTTGTTGGTCTTTTCCTGCCAGCCATTTTCCTACTTTTCTCTCTGAATCATCTAACAGCAAGACCCAAGGGATGAGACTTCAAATTAAATTGAAAAACCATAGGCAAAGTGTCAAGGCTGATGGTGCAAAAACTGCACAATGATTGCAAAGAGTGAAGACCCCATTTTACTATCTGTGCTCACTCTTCAGAAAGCTCTACAAGCTCTGGGGAGCCTTGCAAAGTTGAGGTTTTAAAGTTAGATGGGTATATGAACAGGAAGGGGCTATTCTGCCATCCCTTGACTGATTTGTAACTTGTAAGTCAAAAGGTAATGATTATGCGGCACCAAACTTTGGTTTTAAAAGCCTGAGGATTTTAGATGGAAGGGAGGATTGAGGGAAGCAAGGTCATGGGAAAGAATGGATAGGGTATGATACAAAGACTGGATTTCAACATAGAGAGGGTGAGGGGAGAATGATGAGAGTTTACAACAACGTAACCAGAGTTTAGGACTTATGAGAGATGAAATAGGGAGTAAGCTGCACTAGTTCAGCAGTGTGTGCACGTGTACATACCAGTAGTTGATTTGGTAACACAGTTTATTAAATTGAAGGATTAAAGTTTATGGAGATAGATGGAACATGACTTATAATCCTTTGAGTACTGTAATAGCATTTCTGCACCATTTTAATAATACAACAAAGCTCAGATGTTCCGGCATCCTGTTAAACTTCATTAATAAGATATATGATCACACAAAAACCCTGACTAAGCCCCTACATATAGTCAAGTGGATTATGTTACAACCTCAATAATAGAAATATTTAACAATAAAAGGCAGGTCTGTGAAGTTGATAGTAATGAGATACATTTTTCTTCAAGTAATTCTATTTTCCCAAGATCTTATTTATTTGTTTGGTCTCCTCCCACACACACTTTGCTTTACTTGAGTGCCACAGACAGTTCAGTCAGGATACAAAATTGTGATGGAGAGAGAGAGAGAGGGAGAGCACAGGAGAGAGAACGCGTAAGAGAGAGGGTGTGTGTTTGGAGGCTGGCATTAGAAGAGGTTCAGGCACCAATCTATGACTTGTTTTCCAACACCCTACCAGCAGCACACTCTCCAATTCCCAACGCCACTCGCCAGATACTCATCCTGATCCATCAACAGCTCTGTCAGGCTCTGTCTCTGATATCCTTTTTATACCAAGCCACACACACCCTATCCTTTCTCCCACTCTCTCCTTCCTCACCTCATATACCATGGGCGTATGGACTGTTTTACCTCTAAAGTTCCAACTATCTAAATAGCTGCCTGAGCCACCACATCTTCTACTCTTTGACCCTGATTTCCCTCCATCCCTCCTTCAGCTTTGTTCTGACCTATCACCTGGCTGTTTGTTATCTCTCCACCTCCCCACAAGACTCCCCACCTCAGGAGGCCAAGTGCCTCTTCTTTCATACTCTTCCCATCCAACTCTTGACCACTCAACCGGCCTTGTTTGCACAAAACCTGTTGAAATTTTTAATGGCTCCCTTTGTACTGGTTCTGTTCTCCAGCCTTCATTCAGCCTCCTCTACAAACAGAACCATTCTCAAGTCCTCCAACCTCACCAGCTACACCCATCTCTAACCTACTTTTCCTCTCTAAGGTTGCTGAATACATAATCAACACCCAGTTCCATATCCATCTCATTCCGCTCAAATCCTTTCAATCAGACTTTCTCTCTGCCACAGTACTGAGACTGTTGTGGTCAAAGTTACCATTGATGGTAAATATTACATACATGTAAGTTATTGTTGTTCTTCTTCAGTTCTCTGAAGAACGACCCACAGTCCGACCCACAGTGCCACAAACCCCACCAGGGCAAGGAGGCAGGTCCCAACTCCACCCCAGCCGGAATGAGGATCGAACCCGATGCTGTTGGCACTAATCTGGTCCTCGCCAGCCGCCAACTAAGCCAACCACGTCCCCCATCCCTGTTTACCTTTACAATTTTACCTGTATTTGTTCCTTTGAGTTGTTTTTCGGGTCTGCCACCTAATGAAGAGGGGTGACAGGTTGGTGCTCAAACCCTCCCCAATGCCAGTGTTGTTTTTCTGGTGGGGAGTCAAGCAGGGCAAGACAATTCCAGGTACGGTCATGAATGAGCTGACATCATGAAGGCAGTAGGGGCTCTGCAGTTGGCCTCAGTGCTCTAGGTTAAAGAGGGTTCCTACTCCTCATATCCATCTAATCATCTCTGCCAGACCTCAGCTCAGGTTGGGTGGCACACAGTTGTGATGCCTCACTATGGTCAATTAGCTTGCACACAAGCAACAGCCACATGGATGAGGTACTGGAGGGCTGTCAGGACCCGGGGAACTGTACTCCAGTAAGAGGTTGCATGTTCAAGAGAGAAGACACATTCAAAAGCCTCCAAAATGCACTGGACTGAAAATCCCTTCCCTTATTCTTTCATGTGGGCATCGCTGGCAAGGCCAGTATCTGTTGCCCATCCCTAATTGCCATTGCCCTTGGCTTGCTAGGCTATTTCAAAGGGCAGTTAAGAGTCAACCACATTGCTGTAGGTCTGGAGTCACATGTAGGCCAGACTAGGTAAGGACGGCAGATTTCCTTCCCTAAAGCGAACCATTGGGTTTTTACAACAATCGATGATAGTTGTCATGGTCACCATTGCTGAGACTAGCTTTATATTCATATTTATGTTTTGAATTTAAATTCCCCAACTGCCGTGATGGGATTTGAACTCATGTCCCCAGAGCATTAGCCTGGGCTTCTAGATTACTAGTCCAGTGACATTACCACAATGCCCCCATCTCCCCATCGCACTACACTTACCTGCCAATCACAGTGATTGACAGCTCTCTTGCTCTCTTTGGCAGTTTTCACACTGCAGGATGTTGCCTGTCAACCTCTAATCTTTTCATGCTCTCTGTATTCAGTCTTTTTATCTTTCACACTCTGCCTCCTTTGTTCTCCATTTGCGCCTGTCTGCTCTCATAACTACCTCGGTATTTACCTACTGATGCGCACATTCTCCCCAGATCCACAGTGAATGGGTTATCTCTCTCTCTCTCTCTCTCTTCCCCCTCCAAATGTTGCCTATTGAACTCCACATACACCATCAGGTCGAGTAAATCGATTTTTCACCCCAAACAGTATAGAGGGGGCTTAAAAACGGTGTCATACGCAGTTCCTGCCTCTGCGGTTTAACTTTGTACAGTGTTCCATCATTGCCTCTCTTGAAGAGAACAACTCTTGTTGAGACCACCATAAGAAATAGGAGCAGGAGAAGGCCATAGGGCCCTCAGTCCTGGTCCACCATGTAGTAAGGTCACAGTTGAACTTTTCATATCAACACTTTTTCACACTATCCCTATTCCCATGATTCCATTCATAACCAAAGATCTTTCAATCTCAGTCTTGGATGTATTCAACGATTGACCATTTAAAGATTCGCAACTGTCTGAGTGAGCATCACCCACTGCCCTCTGGCAACTTCATAGGCTAGCCTGGGCAGTGAGTGCTGACAGTCTATTTGACTGTGAGGGCATCACCACTGAGCCCAATTCTGCCCGCATCTAACTGCCAGGCCTGTGCGTTTCCCGTCACAGGTCAATGGTTGGGGCCCCCATCAGCTTGTGACCCTAAGTACATCACTGGCTGAAATCAGCTAACACAGTAGTGACCCAACATTGTGTCTGTGGACCTCAGGTAGGCCACTGGTGTCAGTCAAAGCTTTTGTTTACTCGCACAACCAACTTTATTTCACACAACGGAGTAGTATTCTGAAACAGGGCTTTCGGGTACATTGATCCGTACCCTGAGAACACATTTCAGGAATTCAAGGTAAGGAAGTCTGCTTCATCGATCACTGAATACCAGTTCCCCAAATTCATCCATCTTGTGTAGATGTACAGAGCATTCCTCTCTGTCCCTTTATCCAATTCCTGGTACCTGGCCTGCACCAAGGGCAGGAGGCTGCCCACAAACACTGAAGAATAACAGCAAGCAGCCACAAAGAAGGGTGAAGCCAGCAGCAGAGAGTAGCAGACACTCGCTGGAGAACAGGAGGCGATGAATGGAAAAACAAAGGCAAACTATTAACAGGAAAAGAGCCTTTTAATAAAGCCAATTGTTTTTTTTGTTATTAGGGCGCATTACGATGTTCCATCCTGAGAGGGCACATTCTAGTGAGAAAGTGCATCATTCCTGGCACAGGCCGCGAGACGTGGGAAAACCAGGCCTTTCCCACATGTGAAGGGTGGACAACATTCCACCAACACATTGTCCTCTCTATTTAACACGGGCATTTTCCTTACCGAGGAGCAAAAATGGTGAGTTTGCGCAGCTGGGCCATATGGCGAGGATGAAATCGTGGCTTCGCTGCGATGGCCACTGCAGGCAAAATATCCCACCAACACTTGGGCCGAAGTGCTGGAGAGCTGATTAGCAATATCCGAAACTGTAACCCCAATGTGAGTCGGAGCCTCCGGCGGAGGGAGTAAAATTGAATCTGTACGTCTTTAGTCAGAAACAAAGCCAGGCGATAAACCCAAGTGGCCAGGTTAGTCTCCTTGATGGAACCAATTACAACAGTGCCAGTGTTCTGCCACCACAGCACCCACCACCCCCCTCCTCTGCAAGTACAAAGTAAATAAGTAGCAACACAGAATAAAGAAGGAGGAATCAAAGCTGCAGCAGCTAACTAATCCCCATCATCTATCTTCCAAGCTTATTGAGGAGCTCCTTGTTCAGAATGACTAATAGCAGGGGACCGCAAGACATTATTACAGCACACGAGGGCTATGGCTCTAATTATGCTCGCCGTTAGTGGTGTTTAGAAGCCTCTTAAGAGCTGATTCCCCAAAGGGTCCAATTCATTGTCGCTAAATTATCTTTACTGTCACTTTCTTATTTTCCGCCCTTATTGGATGTTGCCCATAATATGCCATCCTCGGGTCCTTTTGCAAAGCATGGTGTCAGCCATGGCTCCGTCAGTAACACTCTGTCCTGGGAGCCAGCTTGTGGGGTTTAAATCCCACTCCAGACACGCCCAGGGCTGCGCTGAGGGACTGCGACATTGTCAGTGGCACCACCTTTAGAACGAGATGTTCTTGGCAAGGGTCCGATATGACCGTTCAGCTGGACATAATACATCCCACAGCACTATTTCAAAGAAGAGCAGGGGAGATATCCCTCGTGTCTTGGCCAATATTTATCCTTCAGTCAGCATCACAAAAGCATATGATCTGGTCATTAGCTCAGTGTTGTTTATGGGAGCTTGCTGTGTGCAAATTGGCTGCCTCATTTCCTACACCACAACAATGATTACACTTCAAAAGTACTTCATTGGCTGTAAAGTGATTTCGGACACCCTGAGGTCATGAAAGGTGCTATAAATATGTAAGTCTTTCTTTTCTTCAATCTGTCTTTAATTGTGGCAAGGGAGATACAGAGAAGATGACTGGAGTTCAGGGGAGGGGCAGTTGAAGCCAAGAGGTCATGTGATCTCCAGGAATCTGTCCAACCAGAGTGGACAAACCTATTCACTGGAAAAAGGCCCAAATGGGTCTCACTAACTCCTGATACCTTTATGTTCACTTTGCAGCCAATTTCTTGAAGCCCATAATTCACAGAATCACAGAATGGTCACAGCACAAGAGGAAGCCGTTCAGCCCATCGATTCCATGCCGAATCTCTGGAAGAGCAAATTAGCTAATCCCACTCCCCTGCCTTTTCCCCGTACCCCTGCAATTGTATTTTTTCCTTCTGGTGATTGCCTAATTCTCTTTTGAAAGCCACAACTGAATCTGTCTCCACCACAGTCTATGGCAATGCATTCCTGATCCTATTCACACGCTGCATAAAAACAGCTTTTTCATGTCGCCTTGGGTTTTTCTGCCAATCACCTTAATGCAGTGTCCTCTGATTCTCGACCCTTCCTCCAATGGAAACTGTTTTTCCTTATCCACTCTGTCAAGACCTCTCATGTTTTTGAACATGTCCATCAAATCTTCTCTCAGCCTTCTCTGCTCTAAGAAGAACAGCCCCAGCTTCTCCAATTTATCCATGTAACTGAAAAGTCCCAAATCCTGCATCGGGAATTGCAATTCAATAGTTGCATCTTTAACTACATGGAGCGTGTGGGACCAAACTAGGGTTGCCAACTGTAATTAAATGTATTCCTGGAGGTTTCATCACGTGACTTTCCCCCACGCTCCAGCCATTAGTCGGCCAACACATCCATCCTTGTGATGCACTGCCTTCCTATGCCAATTTGAAAGCAAAAAGACTCGCTACCCAATTGGATGGTGCTTGACTGACAACCAAACAGCCTTTTTATTTTACCCATTTTCAATATTTTTATATCTGATGAAGAGAAACATCCTAAGAAATTTTTTAAAAAACAATTTTCTTTAATGTGCTGATGATTTTTCTCCAAGGTTACACCCAGCAGTGGAAATTGATCTTCAGTTCCTGGAGACTCCAGAACAAACCTGAGGGGTTGGAAACTCCTAAACCAAACAGGGCAGCCAGAAGATGAGGAATCTTAATTAAAAAAAACCACACCGGAATGAAGAAACCAAGTCGGTTCTGATTGATCTCAACCCAACCTACCTACCTACCATTTCACTGCGTTCTTCTATCTCCTCACTCTCTCTAATGAGCGTACAGTTGAATGAAGATAGCACGGGGGAAAAAAATCTTACATGAACAGGTTAACTGGTGACGAAATCCAACTCCATAGAGATATAGGAAAGTTGGCAAGGATGATGTTATTTACAGGGAATAGCTGGGGCAGCTTTGATACACTGTTTGCCTTGAGCTGTGAATCATTAGTTACATTTGTGCGATGACTACATGGCATAGTGTTCTCCTTGTGGATGGCATAAAAGCAATGTTAGATAGAAGGGACAAGCAGCTTCAAAACAAAAAAGCTGATAAACCCACAAATACTGGCACCTCAATAAACAACCGTCAACACAAAACAATCTGACTATGCCTGTGACTGATCTACTGCTGCACAACTGACTAATTAAAATTCTATCCTCATTACATGAGATTCCAATGTTTTTGGGGGATCCAATTACACAATTTGTTCCACTTGCAAATCAAAAACTATTGGCCTTGTAACATGTCAAAACACATAATTACACTGCTGACTCTGATGGCCAGCTTGTCACATTTTGAGATGCAAATATATCTAATGGAAGTCATTTTCCAAATCTATGGATATATACTTGAAAAGGAAAAAAAACTGCAGGGCGATGGAGGAAGAGTGGGGTTGGATTAATTGGATAGCTCTTTCCAAAGAGACAGTACAGACAGGAATGCCGAACTGCCTCCTTCTGTCATGCCTGACTCTATGATTATACATCTGAGTGTCCAGCCTTCATTCCCTGTGGGGTTGGTTTCCGATTTTGACTGGAATACTTTCCAACTGAGTTTAACACTTAAGGGCTCCACGCATGCGTGTACCATAGTCGAATGATTCTGACGTAAATAAGAAGGATAATTTTACAAATCCACATGCTCACCCCAGCGCACTGACCTCTGTGGTTATATGATGGGAAGTCAAGTACACATGCAGCCACACCTTTGTCCATGGTTTACCAGCTCCGACTGACCAGCTTATAGGGGCTTACAATCTGGCGCAGGGTTACGTTTGACTGCTATCGTAAAGCAAGATCACAATGACCTGGTAGCAGGCCAAAAAGATGGTGGAGAGAGGAGAAGTACACATTTCCTTGGCATTTTAAATATTGGGCTATAAAGCCTTGAGGTATGGATGAGGGTTATGAGAAGCTGATGACAAGAGAAATCTGATTCAATATTAATTTGCTGAGTTCCTTACAATTTTTCTCTTGGTGCTGTCCAGGAGATTAAGCCTTAAGATTTCTCAACCCCAGGGGAGTTTAATGGTCCTTCCCATTTTAAAAGGCTGGCAATTGGGAAGGCTCTCTGCCAAACTGCACATCTGAATTCCCACTACCCATCACCACTGGAGCTGTCAACCCTATAGGATGAATCCCAGGAGAGCTCATCACATGACCTCCCACCACGTCTCCCCCAACCTCCTGTAATTGGTTCTCCGACCCATCTACCCTTACGGTGCCCTGCCTTCACCAAGGTCAATGGGAAAGTGAACAGGTCCTATGTTACCTGATTGGATGATTCACAATATTGTTACTGCAAAGAAGGAGACCATTCGACCCATCGTATCTGTGCTGGATCTCTAAAGGAACAATTCACCTAGTGCCACTCCCAGCGCCTTGTCCCCATAGCCTTGCCCATTCTTTCTTTACAGATAATAACCCAATTCCCTCTTGAATGCCTCGATTGAGCCTGCCTCTGCCACACTCTCAGGCAGTGCATTCCAGACCTTAACCACTCGCTGCGTGAAAAAGTTTCTCTTCATGTGTCCATTGCTTCTTTTTGCCAATCACCTTAAATCTGTGCCCTCTGATTCTCGCTCCTTCCACCAATGTGAGGAACTGTCAGTCAAACTGTTTTTGCTCTGATTTCCAATGTTTTTCATTAATAAGAATTAAACAAAAGCATCCAAAGAAAATGAAAGCAAACACTCATTTTCTTTAATGCCCCAGTGATTTTTTTCTCCCAGAATTAGAATCCTCAGCACAGTAGTGATGAGGATGTTTTATCAAAAATTCCTGGAGACTCAGGACAAAACAAGAGTTGGTAACCCTAATTACCACGCTGGTAAAAATCAGCCTTTATTTATTTACCAGGAAAGCTGAGCCATCCCAAGAAGGCATCAATCTCTCCAGCTAAGTTCGCAGCCCGTGGGGAGCTAAAAGACTGAAGATAAAATTCCAAAGCAGTTTCAGACATCAAGGGGAGTGATTCAGCTTAAAAGAAATATAGAACACAAGGCAGCGGCAAAGAAAATCAGCTGGCCCAGCACCAAACAATAATTCGAAAAGAACTAGGATTATTCGGGCCAAAAAAAAAAGGAGAAGAATGAAAGAGAGGAATAGGAGCAGCAGTGTATCCTGCTCCACATCACAGTCTAACAACCCTTGCATTTTATTTGAATTCTTTTGTGGGATGTGAGTGCCTCTGGCATTTGTTGCTCAGCCCTACGCTACCCTCGAGAAGTAGGGTTACCAACCCTCCAGGATTGGCCTGGAGTCTCCAGGAATTGAAGATCAATCTCCAGGACATTGCTGTGTGCAACCCTGGAGAATAATCATCAGGACATTAAAAAAAATTGCTTTTTAAAAAAGTTTTCTTTGAACATTTCTCTTTACCGGATATAAAAATGGGCAAAAAGGCTGTTTGGCTGACAGTCAAGCATCATCCAATTGGGTAATGAGCCTTCTTGCTTTCCAGTTAGCGTAGGATGGCAGTACGTCATAAGGATGGTTGTGTTGGCCGACTAATGGCTGGAGCGTGGGGGCAAGTCATGTGATGAAACCTCCAGGAATACATTTAATCGCAGTTCCCTATCGAGAAGTGTCTGGAGGTGCGCAGGCTTGGACATCAGATTAGAGCTGGGTTCAACTGTGATGCCTTCCAACATCGGATAGTCTGCCAACACCTCCTGCAGGGAGCTCACGGGCAAAACAATGGTGAGGTATTGGTAGCAGTGGAGGATGCCTGATATCTAGGATTGCCAACTGTTATTAAGTGTATTGCTGGAGGTTTCATCAGACAATTTGCCCCAATACTCCAGCCATTAGTCGGCCAACACATCATCCTTGTGATGTACTGCCTTCCTACACCATTTGGAAAGCAAAAAGGCTCATTACCCAATTGGATGATGCTTGACTGTCAGCCAAACAGCCTTTTCCCACCCATTTTCAATATTTTTATATCTATATATATTTTCAAAGAAAATGAGAAAAAACATTTTTGTTTTAATGTCCCGATGATTTTTCTCCAGAGTTGCACACAGCAGTGTCCTGGAGATTGATCTTCAACTCCTGGAGACTCCAGGCCAATCCTGGGGAGTTGGCAACGCTAGGCACCTGCAGAACCAGTACGAGCACTGAGGGCATCAACACCTGTGAGTGAAGACTGGTGAGGCCACACAGAAAATAAGGGGGAAAAAGACAACAGGAGATCCGAAGCCTAAGTTGAGCTTGGAAGGCTTTAACATGGCTGTACCACTTCCAAAATCCTTCCTACAGGCTTGGTTCAATCTACAGCTGAGAGTGAAGGCAAATGAAGCTTCTGACGCAGGATCCCTTGCAGACTCTGGCACTCACACTGACAGTTCTTGTAAGCTCCTGTTAATGGCCATCTGATCCAAACTTAATTTAAAAGGTCTCTCTCTGTATTGAATTCTGTGCAAATAGGTAGGGAAAGATATTAGTGGCAGTGGACAAATTGTTTCCTCAAACTACTGTCATTGTAATTAGATGATTAAATGGATGCTGAAGAGAATCAGCAGACCAAAGATTAAAATAGAGCTTTTAATACACGACAGGGGTATGGGGTGGGAGACGAAGGGACTAAAACAAAAAGATCATTTGGCTAAAGAAAGGAAGGACTTGCATTTATATAGCGTTTTTTGTTACCACCAGACGTCACAAAGCGTTTTACAGCCAATGAAACATTGTTGAAGTGCAGTCACAGCTGTCATGTTAGAAATGCTGAAGCCAATTTGAGCACAGCAAGCTCCCACAGCTGCAATGTGATAATGACTGTATAATCTGTTTGATTTGATGTTGATTGAGGGATAAATATTTGCCAGGGCACCCAGGAGAAGCCCCCTGCTCTTCTTCAGAATAGTGCTGTGGGATTTTTTATGCCCACTTGAGAGGGCTGACTCAGTTTAGCACCTCATCTGGAAGGCACCACCTACGACTCTGCAGCACTCCCTCAGTACTGCACTGGAGTGTCAGACTTGATCTTAAGCCTCAGCATACGTAATAATAATTGCTACATATCAATAATCCCAACAACAACTTGTATTTATAAAGCACTTTAATATAATAAAACATCCCAAGGTCCTTCACAGAAGCTTAATTTTACACCCAGTGACATAAGGAGACATTGGGGCAAAAGCCAAAAACCTGGCCAAAGTGGTAGATCTTAAAGGAGGAAAGTGAGGTGGGGTGGTTTAAGGAGGGAGTTCCAGAACTTGGCGTGATGGCAGCTGAAGGCATGGCCACCAATGATGGAATGATTAAAATTGGGGATGCTCAAAAGACCAGAATTAGAGGAGCATAGATATCTCGGAGGGTTGCAAGAGGATATTACAGAGATAGGGAGGGATTTGAAAACACAGATGAGAATTTTAAAATCGAGGCATTGCTCAACTGGGAACCACTGTAAGTCAGTGAGGTGTTACGAATGTGAAACTTTATAAGATGCTTATGTTTTAAACTGCCTCTTTTAAATAAGGCAAAATGTCCTGGAATGGGGGTGGTGGGGGTGAAAGCGTGCTGAACTCTGCCCAGAAACAAGCCCATGTGATTTGGCTGTCATAGGGATAGAGGCTCAGGTTGAAACTCATAGAAAATCAAGTGCCAGTTTTCATACCTGGACTCAAATTGAGGCAGCTGGTCTCGCTGGATTCAGACTCTGAGAGAGAGAGGATACCCGGAGAGGAAGACCAAAAATAGCTGCCACTGTGCCAAACAGAATGAAAGACTGTTTCTGCGTTAACCACCAAGCGGAACGCTGGTGGGAGTGGATTCCCTGTTTGAAGAGTCCGGACTTGTACAGATTTAAAGACCAAGGAGTAGTCAGAGGGCACCTTGCCGCTGGGAGTCAATTCGATTATACTCAGGAGATTGAGTGAAGGGGCTTTCAAAAGGGCACTGGAAGACTTTCCCTGGCATGGCAGGGAGAAGAGAACAAGGAGGAGTTTGGAGCTTTATCTACAAGGCTACATATCTGCTGAGTGCATGGCAGAATGTTCCATTTTATAGCAGGGTTTTCGGCTGTGTTAATTAGTTAATGGGAAAGTACCTTCTCTGTATTTGAATGTATTAGTTGCTGACTAAGTAATGTTTAGTCTCTGTTGATTTTAGTTTGCTTGTTACAGTAAAAGTCATAAATCATGAAATCTTGTGTGATTATTTTTGTTGGTCGCTGGGAAATGCATAATTTTTTAAAAGTTATCAGTCTCTATGGGGATCATAACAGAGGGCATGGGATTGAACAGGACTTGGTGCAAGTTAGAACATGGAGAGCAGAGTTTTGGATGACCTCAAAATTACGAAGGGCAGAAAGTGGGAGGTTGGCCAGGAGTGTTGGTGGAATAGTCAAGTCTAGAGGTAACAAAGGCATGGATGAGGATTTCAGCAGCAGATCAAATGAGGTAGGGAAGAACATAAGGACATAGGAGCAGGAGTAGACAATTCAGCCCATCAAGCATGGAAGGAATCAGGTTATCTTATAGAGGTGCAAATAGATGGTCTTAGTGAAGGAGCTGATATGTGGTTAGAAACTCATCGCGGGGTCAAATATTATACCAAGGCTGTGAGCAGACCGGTTCACCTTGGACAACTGCCAGGGAACGTGATTGACCAGGTGGCAAGGGAACCAAATTTGTGGCAGGAACTGAACCCAGTGACTTCAGTCTTCCCAATATTTAGTTGGAGGAAATTTCTGCTCATCTAGTACTGGATGTTGGACAAGCGGGCTGACAATTTAGAGACAGTGGAGGGGTTGAGAGAAAGATGGTCATGAGGGAGAGCTGGGTGCCGTCGGAGTACATATGGAAAGTGACACTGTGTTTTCGGATGATGTTGCTCAGGGGCAGCCTGTAGATAAGAAATAGGAGGCGGCCAAGGATTGATCCTTGGAGGACACCAGAGGTAACAGTCTAGGGTTACAGGAACAGAATCTATTGAAAAGGTGATTTACTGGGTAAAGCTAACAGCCGATGAACTGCTGCATTTCCAATGGGCAGAACATCTAGCTCAAATACTAGCACGTTGGCGTCACATCGTTCTGCTCGCCATTTCAAAGCATTTGAAAGGGATTAGTGCACACATCTGTTAAAATAACTGACTGTCAGACAAATTGGTCAAGTCTTTCCTCATTAACATGGCTGTACATAGCAGCACGACTATTCCCAACCAGAATGGAGATGATTGAGTAAGTTTCCCAATCAATCTGTTGTAAGAGACTGGGATCACTATTCCACACATCATTTGCAAAATGTAACTATCCTCCACTCACTGCATTTCACTGGAGAAATCACCCTGCTTTTATCAGGGAAGTTGCTGCAGTTTTAGACATGAGTTCTGTTTGCCATATTTTGTAGAAACTTTTTTTAAATAGACTCTGTAGACTGGTTGCCATAGTACATTGTTTAATCAGACTCCGAGTAAATAGACTTTGGTCAAAACCTGCCACAACTCCCACTTTGTCTCTAATTCCTTGGCTGACATGACACTCTGCACTAGTTTAACCAAGAGTCATTTCCAGAATTTTATGAATGCTTATATTTCTAATTGGCAGATAGTGTACTGATATGCAACTGATAGAATGTAGCCTTGTACACGTGATTCCCCACAAACGACCTTTTCCTACATCAGTGCTATTGATAACACAACCTAGGGGGGGTCAGTTACAACCCTCAGCAAACCACTTCTCCATTGCCAATTGACCACCTTTTACAGTTGTCCTGGCTTTTGGATAACAGTGGTCTTCCCTCCTTTATCTTCAGTCTCTCATCCATCACTATCCTGACTGAGTAAGTTATCTAAGCACAGACCGGGCGGTTAAAGACCTTGCCATCTTTCGAATGAGACACCAAACCTGACCTCTCTGGTGCACTATCTGAAGCAGTCATTTTCCCTACTGTCCTGCGCCTCAACCAATTAAACCAATGATCTGCTCATTATCTCACTGATGTTTGTGGGAGCTTGCTGTGCACAAATTGGTTGCCTGCTTTTTCTGATATTATAACATTGGCTGCACTTCAAAGTATTTACTTGGCTGTAAAATGCTTTGGGATGTTCTGAGTTTGTGAAAGGAGTTACATAAATGCAAGTTTTTTCTTCTTTCTTTCCCCAGGGCTGCAGACTCAGGTCCACAGTAAGCAGGGCATTTACCAACTGTGTTATCGGGGACCAACCAATATTACACTCAAAACCAACAAAGAAACACTATTATGATATTCTACCCACTGTTTGGACTAGATATTGGGATCTATGTGGTAATTGTGATGGGCATAGCTCTTTAATATGACTGTACACCCACATATGTGGCAAATAATATTGATAAGGAAGTAAAGGTCATGAATGGAGGTGAAGAGACAGGCCTCTTTAGGGAGTTATTACTGTCCCATCTTTACGGAGTAACATCCAAATCTTCTTAGCTGATGTGAGAGAGTCAAAAGTCCCGTTGGCTGCAAGTTTTTTACTTGTATTTAGCAGGTACAACCTACCTGGCATCATAAAAGAAACAGTTCCTACCAGTATAGTTTGGACTCAAAGGCACCGTTATTTGGAGGAATGTTCATGCTCTAGGTACAGTGTGTCTCTTCCAGCTGAAACTTCTTCATTTTTATTATTGTTGGATGCTTAGACGGAGCTAAATTCAAAGCACTTGGTGTTGAAGCCATTAAGAAAACAAGATAGCTGGTGGGCCTTGCTCGAGTTTTAAAAGAAATCTCTGGAGTGGTTTCAAGGCCCATCCCTGTGAGATGCATCCCTGCAGTGCGCCAGCACACACTCAATCTCATTTTGACAGCTTTAGGTCTGGAGTCTTTTGTCTACAGGGATATCTGTAAGCTAATGGTGGACTTATAGAGGTGAAGGACCAAAAGCCAACTAATTATTGACTGATTACCTGTGCAGTCGCAATGGTCACAATGAGTGACACAGAATCGACTGCAGAGAAACAGGTTATTTGATCCAACAGGTCTATGACTATGTTTATAGGTCACCATGGCCTCCACCCAGTCTAACTGCCTCGCCCAGCCCTGCCTCTATATCCCTCTAATCTCCATCCTGTGCGTGCATGAGCTGCGCAGGATTCTTTGAAACCTAATACCAAACGTCAATGTTTTTCTGCCGCCATCACCAGTTTTCTTCCCTGTGACCACAGGATGTTAATCGGTTGCGGATATGCTGTTCCCAACCCGACATCTGCATGTGCCCGCTTTCCGGAATGAGCGACCAGATAGCAACTGGAAATGGAAACAGATATCGTCCTGAAGTCGAGGACAACAGAGTCTCCCAAATGTTTCTGTGCCACCAGCCAGCCAACTCAGCATAGACCAGGGCAAGGAACCCCTTGTTAGCATCATCTGAACGAGGCCTGCACAAACAATATCACAACCCAGCATCTCCATGCTCCTGCTCCTCTATTTTTTCCCCACCTTGGGCTGCATGTCCCCAGGCCCGTGGCGGTGGGCTAGGAGGAGAGAGGACTCCCTGACACATTCCCACCACCAGGAAAGTTTCCCATGGGTAGGTGGGGACCCAGGTCGGTTGCCTGCACCACTAGGGTTGCCAATGTGATCAAGTGTATTCCTGGAGGTTTCACTGCATGACTTGCCGCCACACTCCAGCCATTAGTCAATCAACACATCCATCTTTGTGAAGTACTGACAAGCTACGTCAACTGGAAAGCAAAAAGACTCATTACTCAATTGGATGTTGCTTGACTGTCAGCCAAACAGCCTTTTTCCCATTTTCGATATTTATATATCTGACAAGAAATGTTCAAAGAAAATGACAAAATAAAACAATCTTTTTTAATGTCCTGATGATTTTTCTCCAGGGTTACACACAGCAGCATCCTGGAAATTGATCTTCAATTCCCGGAGACTCCAGGCTGATCCTGGATGGTTGTCAACTCTAGGCATCATGTAGGAGAGCAGCCAAATATGCTGATTATGAACCCAATTAGGTTCAACTTTGTGGGCACGCCACTGGTGGGGCGGCCAGCCCTTCCCCCGCCACCATGTGCAGAGGCCGCCTTGCAATGGAGGCAGTCTCCCTGTGGCAGTCTGGAGTCCCATTGGAGCTGGAGGCTGCACGCCCCAAATAGGGGAGCTGTGGACAGGAAAGGCTGCACCCGGGGCTTAGATGATCCGCCTGGAGGGGTTTTCTCTTCTGATTTGAGGGAACTAACAGCTTTCTCAAAATTTATCATTTGAATGCATGACCTCTCCCAGTGAGGCTCCCGGAATCCCGACTTGGACCTGACATCGAGATCAGCCATGATCTGGTTGAATGGCAGAGCAGGCTCGAGGGGCCGAAGCCCAATCCTGCTCCTAATTCTTATGTTCCTATTTCTCGAAGCCCGTGAGAAAATCCATCCCCTTTATCTCTGTCCTTTTCTCTCATCTAATTCTCTCTGCTTTTCTTTCTCTGACTGACTCTGTCTCTATCTTATTCTTCCTTCCTTTCTATGTCTCGCTACATTTTTCTACGACTTAGAGTTTTATTTTCTCTCTTTCTCTGCCTTTTTTTTGCTAACTCTTTCTGCCTCTCGCTCGTTGTCTCTATTTTTCTGTATTGACACTTTTTTTCTACTATTGTGTGTAGTGCAAGTCTTTAGTCCTTTCACATTGGGCCTATATCAGTCGTTACAATTTCTGTGTTTAATTATCTCAATTTTACTTAATGTCTTGCTGAAATTACCTCCAGCAGTCCCTGTGGTTTAGTCACATGTGGATTGCTGGTTATGGCATCTCTCTCAGTTCCTTATGTCTCCTGTAACCATGCCACGGATGGTCAAGAGTATTATCAGTGCTGCCATTATACCATCTGTACTTCAGCAGAAGGCTGTTCAATAGGAACACCCTGTGGTGAAAAAAAATGCTTCACTTAATCTTCGCTCTCCTCTTAAAGTGGGCTTTCACCATGTGGGACCACCTTTTAGAATCATTCGAGGACCAGGAAATGTTTATTCACGTCCTTTTCTTTTCTTGCATTTGTTACTTCTAAAAACAAAAACAAAACGTTGGTCCAGTGCATCCTCAACGGCTCCATCACTAAAGGCCTTACTGAGTCATAACTCCTGGCGTTTCAGTAAGGTCATCATTTTGACACAATTCAGTTCAAATCTTTATCACGGGCACTAATCATGGGAAATGCAGCAGGGAAGCAGAGAAAGGAAGAACAAGGGCTTGGGGATGGGGAGGGGTAGGTTGGACAGGAGCCAGCTTGTTTTTTTTGTATTTCCTCAGAGAGAGCTCATCAGTCTAACGTCAAATTGTGCCAAATTGTAGCCAGGGTTTGTGTTGCAGTGGGTATAGTGGTGTAATGGTTATGTTACTGACCTCATAACCCAAGGGTCTGGATTAATAGTCCAGAGAACAGCCTTCTGTAAATTTGAATTCAGTTCAAAATAAAAAATCTGGAAATGAAAAGCTGTAAAAGTGACAACTTTGCTTGTCATAAAAACACAACTTGTTCACTTTAGGGAAGGAAATCTGTCATTGTTATCCAATCTATTCCGTCCTCATCAGCATCTCTGATTTTCCTCACTCCACCGCTGGCAATCATGGCTTCAGCTGTCTAGGCTTTAGCTCTGGAATTCCCTTCCTAAATCTCTCTGCCACTCTATCCATCTTTAAGACACTCCTAAAAACCAATCGCTTTGACCCAAGTGACCCGACCAGAAAGCAGGAAGGAAAATATATATCTACATCAACCTGGGGAAGAATTTTCCGGTCGGCGACACGTAAAATGATGCGCGGTGACATCGGGCAGGCGTCCCAATGTCACCGTGTGTCACTTAGATTTTCAGTTCAGTGGGTGCGCAGGCGATTCGGTTCTGCGCACCCGCCAAACTGTCAAAGGCATATTAAGGCCTGTTAAAAACTAATTAAAAGTTAAATGAGCTGCCTGCCCAACCTTAAGGCGGGCGGGCAGGCGAAGAGCCCAGGCGGCTTTCGCATTTTTCATGAAACCTTATCCGTGGGTGGGATGAGTTTCATGAAGTGTTTTAAAATTCAATTAAAATTATTTTAAAAATTCACTGACATGTCCCAGCTCATGTGACACTGTCACATGAGGGGACATGTTTTAAAAGCTTTTTTTTCCCTTTATTTAAATTTTTAAATATCAAACTGATCTCCGAGGCACCTCTGTGCCTCAGGGAGATTCCAGCGCTCTTTCGCACACATGCGCGAAAGAGCACAGGCCTGGACTCAGGGAATCCACCCCCCCACCCGCACAGGGAGCATTCAGCGCTTCCGGGCGAGTGTCACGCTGGGTGGGCCTTAATTGGTCTGCCCAGGTAAAATGGCGGCGCAGTCCCAATTGAGGGCGCCAATCGGGTTCGCGCTTGCTCCTGCCCGCCCCTGCACAACACCCCTGACAGGGTCAAAATTCAGCCCCTGGCTACTTTATAAAATTATTTTATTTTTAAAATGGACAAAGGCTTTACCCTGACATGTCTGACTAGCCATGACTCACACCAGAGGAATTTCTAGCCTTCAGAAACCAGCAGGGACCTTGTTACCTTTAAAGAGGCACTGATGCCCCCTGTGACTGCAGAAAATCAAATTCCAAAGAAATGCAGCAACACCCTGTACATTTCTAAAGCAGAGCTCTGGCAAGCGGAGACGGTGTGTTTGCAAGAACAAAAGGGACACTGACTCCTCTATTAAACCTCTCAAGATTCCAGACCTGCAAAAATACATCCTTTGTCCAAAGCCCAGGAGAAGTGGGAAGTACGCCACATGACCTTCCCTCCCCTCCACCCCCAGCAAGCTGCTAGAACCTGTAATATTGCCGTGTGGAACTGAACCCAGGCAGTCCACCATTTTACCATCTAACAGGTAGCAGCAGAAGGAGCTCTGTCCAGATACATTACTTGGCCCTACACTGTGTACTACTGGAACCTTGGAACTCCTGCCTCTGTGCCTATAAGACTCATTCATCTCCACGTGCCTTCTTCCATTGTTGAAGCACTGGCTTCTGGAAAGTCAGATCACCCTGCTACAGTTTCAGCCTGCTAACTTCTGAAGAAATACACCACTGGACTTTTGATTCCAGACTCTGGACTCACATGAAACCATAACTCTTACTTTTATTGTGGTCTTGCCCTGTATCCCTTTCTTTCCCTTATCCCTCTTTTATTGTATGAGTGCAAAAAGGGGCTGACATTGCAAAATCCCTTCCCGCCTCTTGTATGTGTGTAAAAATAAACTAGCCCTCTTATTTTACCTTATCTCAAGTTTGCTGTGGAGTTATTAACAGAGGATTGGATCACTCCAAACTGAAGGGTTGGGGAAACTACACCGCCACTTATAAAGGGGGAAATCAAAAATCAAAAATACCTTTCTGTTTATGGTGAGAGGAGAAATTAGGGCTGTTTAAATTAATCCCCTTCCTGTTCATAACACCAAGCTTTTTAATTGTTCGTCCTCAATATCTCCTTGTGTGACTCGCTATCATATTTTCATCTGATAATGCTCCCATTAAGTACCTTGAGATATTTTACAATGTTAGAGGCACTATGTAAATGCAAGTTGTTGCTGATGCAGATACAGCCATGTGGTTTCTAGTTCACTCAGGTAGTCTGGGTTGCTGTGATGTAGAGATGTACTACCAAGAGGCTTCTTTGGTTGAACAACGAACTTTATTTACGGAGCTATTGGATTAGCTACCCGCTTCTAGCAAGGCCACAATACACTCCCCGCAGGCTAAGAAAACTCCACCCCCTTATGAGATTCCCCGCACGGTGTTGATTGGCTATTCTGGCCACATGACCCTTACTCAGTAAGGCTGGCCTTAAAGCAACAATCACCACACGTGGTAATATGCACTTTTACATGCATGTTGTGGTCTGGAGCTAAGGACAGTGATAATAGAGGCTCCAGTTTACCATCACATGGCTGACCAGGAATCTCTCCTGCTTTTACCACCTGCCACTGGGGTATGTTGGAAGGATTTGCAGGTTGATACTCAACCTGTTTGGACGGCCCTTGTACGCAAGGACAACTCATGCAATCCTGGAGTAAAATGTAGGGTGTTTGGTTTGTTTGTTCATTCGACAAAATGTTGCAAATGAATTCTGCCATTCACAGCTCCCCCACCAGAAATCCCTGTAAATGTACATCTGGTCAGTCCAAAAACTGCTTTAGTGCTTAAATCAATAAGACGCATTTATCCTGTTTTGCAGAATTCAAAACCCCTGGACATACAAACCTGTTTGGCAAAACTTCTGTTCATGTCTGAAGTGAAAAAAGTTTTCCCTGACATATTCTTAGTGATAATGTGGTACCAAATACCTGACCATTGATCCATTATATCAATCACAATTTTTTCATATTCACTAATGTAATCTCAAGTATTGTTCTTAATGCTTATCCTTCGTGCTCTCCTTTTTGAATCAGCACTCTCCCCCATTGCAGATGTGTAAACTCATGTATGGCAATTGACTGTAATTATCTCAGTGTATAACATGAGGATTCAGCTTTCTGGCTTTCTTTCCTATTGATACGTCATGACTCGCATAGCTCTTTCTTTCTCTCTTCCTTTTTTCCCCTTCAAGGGGAGACAGCCTCAAGCAAATGCTTAGACCTCTCCTCACCAGAGAACATATATCAACAATCCATACATACTGACGTATTAGAATCTCGCGATTATCGTAAATGCTGTGATCATTTGAATTGTGTGAAATAAATAAATAAATATGCAAGTAGCTCAGCCAAACATTAAGCTGCTGATGATAACCATGTGCACCATGTAAAACAAGTGGATTTGGACATCATCCTTTTCAGCTGGGGTCATTGCGTTAGTAGATCAGAATCCAGCTCCAGGCCTCTAGAAGGTTTCCAATGGGTCAGATACCAGCTGTTGACAGGGTTCGATTCACATCTTTATCATCAACGAGGAACATTCTGGGATAGGGCCTCAAGCACAGGGAAGGCTGTGATTTTTAACTAATACTGCAATATAATGGTAGATTCAATTAGCCAGTGTTCCCAAAAGGCAGCCACAATTAGAGGGCACACGGGTATGTGATTCAGCACAAAAATGTTGTAGTCATATCCCCGATCCACAATTTCTTTGAATGTAGCTCGCCCGCTGGAAGAGCGTTGGATTTATCCTATCTTTGTGCCCCTGGTCTGGGGATTACATTGTGTTGAATGAACTGAAAGGTGTGTCTCAATGTTGCTGTAATGCAAATTGGCTGCAGAGGTCAGAAAAACAGCTTTTCCTTGGTTTGACTGAGCTCACCCAAGACGTAGATATGCATCCATCCTCTCAGATACCATTTCTGATTTTTTTTATTAAAGCTAGATTGTTGCCCGAGAGTGCGCTTTACAACTCCTCATCACCTGTTCTCCTCGTTCTAACAAGGCTAGCTTGTTCAGGCGGATGTTTAAGACACCGAGGGTGAAATTCCACCACTTATTCATCCTACCTTCAGGTAACGGGCCACAGAAGCCTCTGGAGGTTTTTCCACTGTTTCTGTGGCTATATTCTTCCAAGATTATGGCAGGCAATCAGGAGAAGGCCTGGTGAGTGGAAATTCATTTGCACTATTTCACTGTTCACAGGAGAGCAGAGAATTCCATTAATGGATTAAATGAATAGGCAAAACTGTGACAAATGGATTTCAATGCAGGCAAACGTAAGGTCATCCACTTTAAACCTAAAAAAAGGATGGAACAGGGTACTTTGTAAATGGTTAAAAACTAGGAACAGTGGAGAAATGGCTGAAACGGCCATTCGATTTTGGACCAAGGATGGGGAGGAACTTCATGTGGAATCAGTGGTACTTTGTGCTGACTTGGCATATGTTCGTGACATGACTCGCACTTCTTGACAACGACTTCAATGTCTTTGTTCAGACCCAGCCAATAGACTGTCTCTCTTGCGAGCTTTCTTATCTGATCGATGCCCATGTATGAGTGATGAAGTTGTTGAAGATTATCAAGTTGCAAAGATTCTGTGTGATGACCTGCCTGCTTTTGAAAATTACTCCCCGGTAGATGCCTAGCTCGTCCCAGTAAGGCCAAACTGGTCTCACGTGTTCGTTGATGGTTTTCCACAGTTCCTGCAATGTGGAATCTCTCGCTGTTTCTCCTTGTAGCTGCCGCCATTTACGCTGCGCAAAATGTACGAGATCAGTTGATGGACTTGCATTCTCTTGCAAGTGTAATGCTACAGCTCCCTTGAAACTGCCAATTTTCTTGAAATATACAGGATATTTCGATGTTAGGTCATGAACTGAGGTGATTGGAGTAATTTCTGAGATTGATCTGCCAAGTGATGTCTAACAAATTCCATGGATTGTCACTAGTGTGAGGTCATAGCATGTCAGTAGACCTGCAATCACCGGGCCTTTAATCTCCACGATGTAGAACCAGGAGGATTGATTGTACTAGCACTCCAGGACTATGGATCCTGCACATGGAATTAGTGAGCCATTGTACATTGAAAAGCTAGGCAGTAGTAGATTTCGTCATTGTCTTCCACATCTGTGGATACACGTCTTTTAGAATCCACAGAAGTATGTTGGCAGTTGCCTCTGTGTCAACCTTGGCTAATAAAGAGTAATTGCCAACTTTCTTAGGGCAGATCATTTGAATCTTTGCAAATACTTCGGATGGTGTGACAGTGTCTGCATCTTCCACGAGACTGACGGTGTGAACTTGGAGGTCTTCGTCTCGTCGTGCATATTACGGTCATTTTCTGGTTTGTCAATCACCTCATGTATACGTTTCTGATGAGATACCGGATGGTCAGTCTTATTGCTTGAAGATACCCATCGTCATAGTCTGTTTGGGTCAGTGCTCGGCTCTTTGTAGCTGCATCAGCCTTTGCTCTAGTGCACTGCTACTGCCAGTGGCCCTTTCTGCCACATGCCTTGCAGAATAGGTTGAAAGATGAGCATTTCTTTGGTGCATGTAGAAGGCCACACCCTCCACATGTCTTGCTAGGTTTAGGTGTTCTAGTGAGTGCGTCAACAATTGGGGTTGAACTTAGGGCCTGTAAGCTTTGTCGACCTGTGAAGATCACTTCATACTTACATCCATCCTTGAGTAGCTCTTTGATGCTATATGTTTTGGGTTTGTCTCGCAGATCTTTCTGGATTTCTTCCATGGGAATGGACGCGATCACCAACTCAACAATTCTGTCTGCTCGCTCTGTGTTTGAAATATCGCAGTGCATACACTTTTCTCTGCATCTGCTGACGAAGTGGTCTATGGATTCTGTAGGCTGTTGTCGAAATGACATGAACATTGGTCAATGAATACGGAAGTTTAACCTGATTCTGAATCGGTCTTCCAATGTAGTCCAGATCTTCTGAGGATCCTTCAGCTCTTCTGCTTTTAATCCTGACGAGTTCAGCCTGTGTGGATCTTCAGTCCCGATTGCTAGGCAATTTTTTATGGCTTGCTTGTTTGGTTCAGACACACCTGAATCAAGAAACCATAGCTCCGTATGCTGTTTAAACATTTTGAATTTGGATAGGAGGGCAGCTGCATCCCAATTAAAACTGGGGAATTTTGTGGACATTTTGACAATATCTCTTTGACCTTCCTTCTCCTGTAGTACCTGGGCTGAGTTGCTCTAGCCACTTGTGTGTGCTTTTCCAAAGCTCCGCCCGTTATAACTAGAATCTTCTCTGGCCCAATTTTTATGACAGTCTTTGTGTTGTGCGTTCTTTTTTGTTTGACTCTCCCTTGCTCACTATCAATCCAACCCACACCCTGATCACTCACCTTTCCCGTCTGAGCTAACCCAATGCTGGTCCTCTCGATACGCTCTCCCACTCACCGAATTGACAGGCTATGTGCTGCAGTCTCACCACGAGGGATCCGTCTGCTTACCAGTTCTTTATCTGAGCTTCAAAGCTTTCCTGCGCCGTCACCACATTGCAGTTTCAACACTCCCCAAAACTATGAACTCATTGAAACATTTGACCGAAACATCGAGAGTCGTCTCATGCCATGTGGCATGATCTAAGACTGTTCACCATGTCATAACTGTACTTAATCGCACTGCTGTGCTGTTTGACCACCGCTGAACATCGTGTTGTGTTTTTGTAATGATATAAAGGCATCAATCACTTACAAGGAATTGTGTAAATACGTTGTGGGCTCATTTATTTAAACTAGGCACATGAGAACATTTATGCATGGATAGAAAGCCTGATGACACCAGAGCTGTGCTGTGTTCTGTTCATAGACAAAAGTGAAACTGAGACTGGATCACATGACACACTCCCTTTCGCATGATGGTACGCTGCTATCCCTTAAAGGCATATTACAACAGA
Source organism: Cetorhinus maximus (assembly GCF_964194155.1). Taxonomy (NCBI): domain Eukaryota; kingdom Metazoa; phylum Chordata; class Chondrichthyes; order Lamniformes; family Cetorhinidae; genus Cetorhinus; species Cetorhinus maximus. Next base: position 113,651,248 of record NC_135891.1, read on the forward strand.
TTTGATCAATGTTTGAGATATTAAGGGTAACAGGCAGAGAGAAACTATTTCTACCAGTTGGGAAGTCAAGAATGGTTGGGGGGGGTGGACGACTAGGCGGTGGGCGCTGGGAGGTTGTCTAAAAGTTAGAGCTAGACCTTACAGTAGTGAAATTAGGCAACATTTCTATACACAAAGGGTGGTAAAAGTTTGGAACTCTCTTCTGCAAATACCAATTGATGCTAGATCAATGGTTGATTTTAAATCTGAGATTGATAGATTTGTGTTAACCAGAGGTGTTAAGGGATATGGGGCAAAGGCAGGGATATGAAGTTGGGTCAAATTCAGCCATGATCTCATTGAATGGTTGAGCAGGCTCGAGGGGCTAAATGGCCTCCTCCTGTTCCTACGTTCCTCTGCAACATTTCTTCCACACCTAAAGAAAGCCACAATAACTGGGCATTTATATCACTGTTGATCATGGGATGTTGCTGGTAGAAAATGGATTCCAGGCTTGCCAACGCCCCCAACAATTAGTGCACTCTAAACTAATTCTTTCAGGTGTCCTGATGACAGAATATGGAATAAGTGGCAAGTCTGTACAGCTCCATCTTTCAAAAAACAGAATGCTGAGGGTAGATGTGGAGAAGATGTTTCTACTTGTGGAGAAGCCCAAAACTAGGGCCAGAATCTTCGTGTCGGCGTGCGGGGGCGGACCCTGCTCACCGACATGTAAAATGACGCGCGGTGACGTTGGGCGTGTGTCCCCACATCACAGCGCGTCATTCAGATCTTCAGTTCGGCGGGAGCGCACCAGAGTTGGCTGCCCGTCTGTCAAAGGCCTATTAAGGCCATTTAAGTATCAATTAAAATAATTAACAGAGCTGCCCGTCCAACCTTAAGGTTGGCGGGGGGCAGGCGAAGAGCCCAGGCGGCCTTCGCATTTATCATGAAACCTCATCCACGGGCGGGATGACTTTTCATGAAGGTTTTTAAACTTTAATTAAAATTTTGAATAAAATTCATAGACATGTCCCAGCTCATGTGACACTGTCACGTGAAAGGGACATGTCTTAAAAGCTTTTTTTCTTCTTTATTTAAATTTTTCAAAATTAAACTAATCTCCCTGACACAGCTCTGTGCCTCAGGGAGATTTCATGCGCGGAAGAGAGCAGGCCCCGACTCAGCCTCCTTTCCCGCCCGCACAGGGAGTGCTCAGTGCTTCCGGGTGCGCGTCATGCTGGGCGGGCCTTAATTGGCCCGCCCTCCTAAAATGGCGGCGCGCAGCCAATCGCGGGTGGCGATCGGCTGAGCGCCCACCCACGCCCGCTCCCACCCAGCCCGCCCGACAGGGAGAAAATTCTCCCCTAGGAACCAGGTAGATAAAAGTGTCACTAATAAATCTAATAAGGAATTCAGGAGAAATGTGGAACTCGCTACCACATGCAGTAGTTGAGGTGAATAGTATATATGCATTTCAGGGAATGCTAGAAAAGCTGATGAGGGAGAAAGGAACGGAAGACTCTGTTGATGGGCTTGGATGAAGAGGAGTGGGAGGAGAGTCTTATAGAGCATCAATACCAGCATAGACAAATTTGGTCAAATAGCCTGTTTCTGTGCTGTAAATACTGTTCTTTGTAATTCTATACAAGATCTATTGGCAGAATTTAACATTCGGCATGCGGGGGCAGGCCTGACACGCCGGAACATAAAATGACGCACCATGATGTTGGGTGTGTATCCCGACGTCATCGCGCTGCCTCGTGATATTTCATTCGGCGGGCGCGCGCCAGAGTCAGTTGTGCGCCCACCGCTCATTGAAAGGCCTATTAAGGCCATTAACACACTCTGCAACCACCCGCACCCGCTCCCACCGAGCCCGCCCAACGCATTGAAAATCCAGGCCTATGTATTCTTTTATTTATAGATCCCACCTCTCCCTCTGTGTTGACAACCTCATCGGATGCTATATAAATGCAGGTTGATTTTTTTTTCCTCAAAATTTGTTTTGCAACATATCACGGTGACAATGGTGCCAATACTGAGTCTGGTCATGAGCCTTCCAACCTAACGGTTGGCGGGCAAGGAAAAAGGCCAAGCGGCCTTTACGTATTTTCAGAAACCTCATCCACAAGCGGGATGAGGTCTCCTAAAGCTAATACTGATTATATAAAAACTTTATTTTGAAATTTAAAACATGTCCGAGCTCATTTAACACAGTCAGACGAGGGGTCATGTTTCATTAAATTTTTTTATGTTTGTAATAATGTCTTTAAAAAGCGCTTCAATCTCCCTGAGGCCGCTCTGTGCCTTAGGGAGATTGAAGCGCTCTTTCGCATACACGCACAAAAGAGCGCTGGACCCAACTCTCCCTCCTCCCCCCCGCCCGCCCACACAGGTAGCACTGCTACCGCTCACGATCCACGCTGGGTGGGCCTTAATTGTCCCGCCCGTGTGAAATTGCGGTGCTGAGCCGATCACGGGCGGCAGTCGCCTCTGCGACCACCCACGCCCGCCTGACGCACTGAAAATCCTGGCCTATGTATTCTTTTATTTATAGATCCCACCTCTCCCTCTGTGTTGACAACCTCGTCGGATGCTATATAAATGCAGGTTGATTTTTTTTTCCCGAAATTTGTTTTGCAACATAACATGGTGACAATGGTGCCAATACTGAGTCTGGTCATGTGCCTTCCAGGAGCTTTTTCAAATGCTTGTGCCTTAAACTTAATTGTGGTCTTCTAAACATTTAACTGGAAGGCATGAAAAGCAAAGAACTGGAAAAAGCATTGCATAAATCATAGGCACATGATTAAATCCTGACTGCTGGCAACAGAGGAATGTTATAAATCATGAGGGGGAATTTTCCTGGATCTGAGACGACCTGCATTTGGACCATTGGGGCAGGGGAAATATTGGACAATCAGGTGGGTCATTTGCATGCAAAATAAAAGTATGCTTTGCCATTTTTCATCAAGGCTGCGCCACATTATACTTTTGCTTTAATGCCATCTTTCCTCTATCAAGGCTGTCTTCAACGTGACCACCTTCAGCTGGGAAAGTGGACAAATAAAGTCACCAATAATTCGCTGTTTGCTCAGTAGACCAGAAAATGTGTGTTGAGGATGCAGGTGGTGGGGGAGATATAGAGTCAGAGTTCTTCACCGCTCTTCTTTTTAGGGGAAATGGTGGTGCACATAGTGGTAATGGCACTGGACCAATAATCCAGAAGCTCAGGTGGTGGTTCAAATCCCACCATGGCAGCTGGTGGAATTTAAATTCAATTAATAAACCTGGGATCGAAACCTAGGCCAGGATTTTCAGCTTGGCATGCGCCCAACATGCCCAAGTGTGAAATAGTGCGCAATGACATCAGGCGAGCATCCCGATGTCATCGCGCACTTGTGCGATATTTCGGTCAGCGGGCGCAGGCGAGAGTCGGCAGCATACCCGCTGACAATTTAGAAGCCTATTAAGGCCCTTAAGCAGTAATTAAGTAGGATTTTTCGCTGCCCGTCCAACATTACGCTTTTACGAAATCGCGGTCAAGGCCTAATCGCGGGTGGTGGACTGTTTCGCCACCGCTCCCGGGCCCGCTCGCCGCATCTGCCCGACGAGGGGAAAATTCTGTCCCTAGTCTCAGTAATGACAACTATGATAACTATCATCAATTATTGTAAAACTCATCCGGTTCACTAACGCCCTTTAGGGAAGGAAATCTGCCGTCCTTACCTGGTCTGGCCTACATGTGACCCCAGGCCCACAGCAATGGGGTTGGCTCTTAACTGTTCTCTGAAATATTCAGTTCAAGAGCGGCTAGGAATGGGTAACAAATGCTGGCTTTGCCAGCGACACCCAAATCCCACGAAAAATAAAGAAAATAAATTTTCAAAGTTGAAATGATCCAAGCTGACAGAAAACATCACCACCCCACAGCTGCATGTTGGGTAGCAATGGGGAGGTGGTGGCTGAATGGTATTGTTACCAAACTAGCACTCCATATACCCAGTGTAATGCTCTAAGAATCCAGGTTCAAATCCCATCACAGCAATTGAATTGAATTCAATTTAAATTAAAAGTTATTGCAGGTTGTTAAAAACCCATCTAGGTTCAATGAATAATTAAAAATGGCGGTGGGGTTTGAGCAACCTGCCATGGGTCAAACAAGCATTGTGTTCAACAGCCACAATACAAGGTCAGTCAAGCAACACCCTTTACAGTTCTTTGGGGTAGTAGAGATTTAAAGCATAAAACAGCCTAGACAAAGCAATAATAAGTATTCTCACATGTATTGTGTCACAACCTAACTGGGAAAAGTTCTGTAAGATGGCCAAGCACCAGGACGATTTCTCTCTGTGCCTCCTACAATGGTTGCCATTTGCTGCGGCTTTAAGCACTCCAAGCCTGAATCTCTCAGAGAAGTAGGATTGTCAATTAAGTGGAAGTGAAAATGTCAGATGAGACTGCTGGCAGCCCTGTGATATCGTGTTCCCATTCAGTGAGTCAGCTATCTTCTACTCACACACGCTGTCCCCAGCTGAGGTACATAACTCATTTACCAGGCAAACTGCACTGCAAACAGAAAAAAAGACCTACTGACATTTTGCAGAATAGCTGTGGTCAGCCCAGTGGGTGCATAAAGGAGATGGATTCACAGGCATTTGGAAAAAAAAAACACTGGCTAATAATTGTCTAGTCATTGAGGATGAAGAGGGACAGTTTGAAAGTAACAGGATGCTTACCCTGTAGTAGATAAAAACTGATATCTGGTTCACACTAAATTTATGTCCCATTTTAATTTAGACTAGCACAACTAGGGTTGCAAACTCTGTTTGTACATATTCCTGAGGGCTTTATCGCAGTCATCCACCTCCAACTGCCCTGCCAGGTTAAACAGTCCTTTTCCCCACCTCGAAACACATACAGGCCGAATATCCTTTATCGATAAATCCAAAAAATGCACTTTTTTTTGAACATCACTGACCTTTAGCACAGGAAGTCTAGTTGTTTGTCTGCTCTGTTTACCTTGTGATTTTTGTGGTGAACATATCAAAAAAAAACTTATTACAGATGCCCTGTATTTATTATTCAAAGATACACCTTACTCTTCTAGTCATTTGATTTATTTTAGACCATGGCTAGCCTAGGCTTATGCTAATGCAATGTAAGTTTATATGTGATCCAAAATCTGAAATTACCTGAAACCCAAAATGCTCTAACGCTCTAAGGGTTTCGGATAAAGGATACTCAACCTGTAGTTATAAAAATATTCAAGAGACTATCACAAAGAGAATTTGTATGTTTCCTTTCACTAGCCACGATCAGTATGTTTGTGTAAGAGGGGCGTGCTTTCTTACCCTCGGTGTGTGTATCCCAATTAAATGATTCCGGCAGCAAGCTGTTACAACTTTAACTTTTTTTGGGCAGGAAGGAGGCGATGGCGCAGTTGTATTGTCGCTGGACCTAGTAATCCAGAAACCCATGGTAACACACACATCCCATGAATTAAATTTTTAAAAGCTTAAAAATAAAGGTTATTTATTCTCACTGACTTAACCCAAAATAGCGCAATGTTTCACTCACTCGTCTCACACAAATAAAGATTAGATACAGGCGAAGATAATATATTGTTACAGCTTATAATCATCTCAATCTCTTTTGTGGCAGGCCTATAGTTTCTTGGATGAAACCATTGGTTCAGTTGAAGTGCAGATCTTGTAAAACGAAGGGTTCTCAGCAGGCTGTGATGTTTCTTATGGTTGCATTTCCAGAAGGTTGATTCTCAGGTGAATTCAAAGTTGGAACAGGTTGGAGGAGTCCTCTTCTTGTGATTACCCATTGACAAGGTGTCGCTGTTGATTGCCTTGGCTGCTTGATGGCTTGTGGCTAATTCATTGGCTTTTGGTGGAGCTGTTTCTACGGCCAGAATTTTCTGCCTGCCCCAATGGCTCCTGCAATTGGTGTCGTCGAGAAGGGAGTTCCAGGATTTTGACCCTGCAACAGTGAAGAAACGGCGATATAGTTCCAAGTCATGGTGGGGTGTGACTTGTAGGGTAAATTGCGGGTGGTGGTGTTCCCATGTGTCTGCTGCCCTTGTCCGTCCACATTGTAGAGTTTACTCGTTTGGAAGATGCTATCGTATGAAGCTTGGCAAATTGCTGCAGTGCATCTTGTCGATGGTCGAAACTACTGCCACTGTACGTCGATGGTGGAGGTAGTGAATATTTAAGGTGGTGGATGGGGTGTCAATCAAGTGGGCCGCTTTGTCTTGGATCGAGCATTGTTGGGTTTGCACTCATTCAGGCAAGTGGTGAGTAGTCCATCACACTCCGGATTTGTGCCTTAGAGGTGGTGGGCAGGCTTTGGGGAGTCAGAAGTTGAGTTACTCGCCACAGAATCCCCAGCGTCTAACCCGCTCTTGTAGTCACAGTATTTACATGGCTGGCCCAGTTCAGTTTTGGGTCAATGATAACCCCAAAAATTTCTCTTGTGTTTTGCTCACAGCAATGTTCTGGATCTAAATTGTTAATTCCTGAAGGCTCCAAGCCAATCCGGGAGCATTGGCAACCCTACCAGCCTTTCACAGCATAGCTCACTTTCAGTCACTACCTGCAGTTACCTTCAGTTAGGCACAGATGGCCTTGGGTGGACACAACAGCAATTTTTTTTCCATTAGGGAAGATGGGAGAAGGGCCCAGATAGATGGTACAACACCAGAAAAAGTTGAGAAGAGTAGCGGACAAGTCAAGCTGATTCAAATACCAATAGTTAAGCAAATGTGATTAAGCACTGTTGCCAAAAGGAATGTCCAAGGTGGGTAAGGAGAGTTGCGAGATTGAGGGAGGAATTATGTGGCATTCCAACATCATCATTCATCCAAGCAGATTCTTCAAACCATCGCAGGCTTACAGAAAACATTCCACATGAGAGAAAATTATTCATAACCCATCCAACGATTAATAAACTTGGGACTATCACTTGTATATCTGTCACACCTCAAAACACTACACATTTATACATTGGCTGTCAGACCCTATTACCTGCAGATGTTTGTCTCACACTTCTACTTGATTTATGAACATGACATTTGAACCAAAGTGCTCGGCTGAAGATTATGGGAACATACAAATAAATTGCAAAGAAGGTAACCTTTCAACAAAGAGCTACTAAAGATAAATGAAAGTAATAAAACAGTCATGAGCATCTAGCAAAAAAAGGGGACAAATTAAACTGGCCCCAATTTGTACCACTTTTTAAGAAGTCCTTCGAATCGCAGAATGATTACAGCATAGAAGGAAGCCTTTTGGCCTGTTGGTGACCATGTTGGCTCTCTGCAAGAGCGACTCAGCTAGTCCCACTTGCCCACCCTTTCCCTGAAGCCCTGCAAATCTTTTCTCTTCAGATAATTATCCAATTCCCATGATTGAATCTGCCTCCACCACACTCTCACACCATGCAGTCCAGATCCTAACCACACACTATATATAAAGTCCTTTTCCCTGGAACCTTGGTTTCTCTACCAAGTTTAAGAAATTGATACAGGAAAAGCTTGTAATGTGATAAATTCATGAAAAATATAACAAAGAAAAATGATTACAGAGACAATGGCATATTTTAAATGCCTAGAACTATGTTTCTTCCTGAAGGTCTTTGCTTCTGGAATAGGCCTAAACCTGGAGTCCAGGCCCATCACTGGCAGCTACAGCTCCAAGCAAGCACCCATACATAGGATTTCTAGATTTCTTTATTGCGAACAGCAACTTAGACTTTTCACAAGAGTGTGTCAGGACTTGTGGTTTGTAAGCCCCACCTGTTGCTCGACTTTAGTGTCTCAATGGAAAGTGCCTGGAATAATGACAACTTTCAAAGAAATACTTGACGGGGGAAATGTTTGCAGGGGCATGAAGAACAGGCAGGGGCGTTGGACTAATGGATAGTTCTTTCAAAGAGCTAGTACATGCACAATGGGCCACATGGCTTCCTTTTGTTTTCTGTCATTCTATGAACAGCACACCCCACACTCCAGCGAAATTATTTTTGGGAAAAATGTAATTGAAATTTGCTATTATTTTTGCACAAGATGGAAAATGGTCATCTCTTCAATTTTTTTGGAGATACCATTTCTTGATATAGATTACTGCACTTACATATGAACATGTGCATGAACAAGGAGCAGGGATAGGCCATTCAGCCCCTCGAGCCTGCTCCGCCATTTAATAAGATCATGGCTGATCTGAAAGTAACCTGAAATCTGCATCCCACTTAAAGAATATTTATACATGACAAGGTTAACTTTAAAAATGCTGAATTTGGAAATGAATTCTCAATTTCGGTAAATTTACCCAAAATGTTTGCCAAGCTTTCAAACATTTTTTGATAATTATATGGAGAACTCAAAAGCAATGATCTATACTATTAGTCGGTTAAAAAGTGTATATAAGACAAAATGAATTTAATTAGATATAATTTTTCACTTCTAATATAAAAAAGGGTTTGCCTTAAAGGGGATGAGCAGAAAAGGGTTTCACCCCAATGAAATTCAGGGAATCATTATTTTAACGATAGGATTTAGTTATCTACCTGTAAGAAGAAAATACTATTTATTTTTCACCATACAAAATATATTTAATACACCATCCCAGGGGATGCAAGCTTCTGTCTAAATTATTTTAGTAGAGTTGTCAATGTCGCCTAATTCCACACCCCGATATCCCTCCTTTAAAACAATGTAACCTCTGATTCACCATGAGCAATCCAAGACAATACAAAAAGAAAAGACCAGTCACTGGCCTGTAGCCTAAAATTTACAACCAGTTTACTGACCTTCAGCTGGCCTCACTCCTCGCAGCTACAATTACTTAAATTCCCACAGGGAGTACGCAAAGTGCTTTAAAGGGACAGGACAATTTAGCGTCCAAACATCGCAGTCATCACGTGATGCTACGGGAGAGACATGTACAAGGAGATGTGCGCCTTAGTATTCTAAAATTGTCTCCAAATTGTCCACGAACCCAGGGTGGCTGATGCAATGAAAACTTCTCTTTAATGGCTGTAGGGTCTTAGGGGAAAATATTTTTATCGGTCCCAATGTATCTATTTTTTTAGTTCACCCTCAGCATGCGGACGTCTTTGATGGCATGGCCAGTAATTGAATTTTCAGCACAGAAACAGGCCATTTGGTTCACTAGTCCATGCTCAGCCTTGCCCAGCTCACGTTTCCCTGAGAAGTTAGTGGTGGGTCATCTCCTTTCTTGACTGCATGGGTTGCTAGACTACTTGAGGGCAGTCAGGAGTCAACCACGTTGGTGTGGGAATGGAGTCACTTACAGGCCAGACCAGGTAATGCCACAGGTTCCCTTCCCTAAAAGGCATGAGTGAGCTAGTTGGATTTTAACAACAATCAACTTTTCCCATGACCAGCTTTTCATTTACAATTCTTTTTACACGAACTGCAGCGGTTCAAGAAGGCAGCTCACCACCACCACCCTCTCGAGGGCAACTAGGGATGGGCAATAAATGCTGGCCCAGCCAGCGAAGCCCACATCCTGTGAATGAATTTAAAAAATTACAACTAATACATTAAAGTGTTCAAAGGAAATTTAAGAAATGCTTTTTTCAAATACTTCAATTAGATTAAAATTCCCAAATTGGTAGGATTTGAACTCATAAGGGAGAATTCCGCCCCCCCCGCCTCCCCATATCGGGGAGGGTTGTGTGGGGATGGGCAGGAGTGGGCGCGAACCTGATCGGCGCTCCCAATCGGGTCCGCGCTGCCATTTTACATGGACTGGCCAATTAAGGCCCGCCAGTGTGACGCGCACCCGGAAGCGCTGAGCGCTCCCTGTGCGGGCGGGGGGCAGGGTTCCCTGAGTCGGGGCCTGCGCTCTTTCGAGCATTTAGCTAAAGTTTTAAATATCTAAATAAAGAAAATTTAAAAATTTAAGACATGTCCCCTCATGTGACAGTATCACATGACCTGGGACATGTCAATGAATTTTTAAAAATTTTTTATTCAATTTATAAACACTTCATGAAACCTCATCCCGCCCGTGGATGAGGTTCCATGAAAAACGCGAAGGCCGCCTGGGCTCTTCGCCTGCCCCCCGCCAACCTTAAGGTTGGACGGGCAGCTCAGTTTATTAGCTTAATTAGTTTTTAACAGACCTTAATAGGCCTTTGACGGTTTGGCGGGCGCGGAGCCGAGTTGGCTGAGCGCTCGCTGAACTGAAAATCTAAATGACGCGCGGTGACGTCAGGACGCCCGCCCAACGTCACCGCATGTCATTTTACACCTCGGCGAGTGGGCCTTGCCCCTGCTCGCCAAGCAAAAAATTCAGGCCATATTCTCTGGATATTTGGCCCAGCAACATAACCACAATGCTGCTATTCCTCTTACCTCCTTCAGCCCTACAACCCACCAAGATGCCGGCTCCTACAATTCTGGCATCTTCTATATCCCCAATTTTAATCCGTTCGTCATTGCTGGCCATACCTTCAGCCCCAAGCTCTGGATCGCCTCCTTAAACCTCTCCGTCAGTTCTCCATTTCCAAGGGCAGCCCACCCATCCAACTTACCCCTCCCCATCTCCAAGTGCTAGTTAATCCCTTTCCTTCATTCCTGCTCACAATTTGAGGACTACATGTCTACTTTCAATATGAACCTTCGCTTTGGTTAGCTGTAGAAAAAGGGGCAGCACCTTACTGGGGTCACACCAGCTGTGATGAAGGGCTTTACCACTCCCTCCCCCCCCCCACCCAACTTCGCCCAAAAAAAAACTTCCATTTATATGGCGCCTCTAACATAGTAAAATATCCCCAAGGCACATCATAGATACACTGACAAAATTTGAAACCCTGTCACATAAGGGGATATTAGGCCAGATGACCAAAAGCTTGGTTAAAGATGTAGGTTTAAAGGAGTGTCTTAAAGGAGGAAAGGTGGAGAGATGCAGCAGTTTAGAGAGAGAAATCCAGAGCCTCGGGCCCTGGTTACTGCAGCAACAGCTGCCAACGTTGGAGCGATAAACATCGGGGATGTGCAAGGGGCTAGAATTGGAAGAGCTCAGGGATCTCAGAGGACTATAGGGCTGGAAGAGATTACAGAGATAGTGAGCGGCGAGGCCATTAATCTATATTTTCCCTTTCAGCTGATCGCCTTTGCTGAGCATGTTCAAGGATTACAGTAAATTATTGAGAAACTGGCCTTTGAAAAAGTAAATAGAGCTCTAATGTAGTTGGGCAGCAAGTGTAGGTACTTTAACCCTCAAATAACCTTGAAAGTCACAAACAGGCTGTTAGAGCCTGAATAATAACAACTTGTGCGATCACTCTTATTATCATTATACGTAAATTTGCAACTTGCCTCGTCTGTGGGGAACACTGGCGTTGTGAATTAGCCCCATTATATTTTTTTATTTTCTGAAACTTTACCAGTTTCTGAAACGGGTGGAACACCCTTAAGGTCAGTTTTATTTAAGAACAGCAAATTGAAAATCTACCCATGATATCTTTAGCGGTATGTAATAATTCTCTGAAGAAAACTCCATTAGAAAAGAAGACTTGAGTTTGTTTAATGCTTTTCTCGATCACAGATGTCTCAAAGTGCTTTACAGCCAATAAAATACTTGCGAAATGCAGTCACTGTTGGAATGTAAGAAATGCGGCAGCCAAATTGCAGACCATAAACTCCCACAAACAGCAATGTGATAATGACCAGATCATTTGTTTTTTGTTATGTTGACTGAGGGATAAATATTGGCCAGGACACTGGGGATAAACTCCCACAATCCCTTCTGCGAAATAGTGCCATGGGATCTTTTACCTCCACCTGAGAAAACGGATGAGGCCTCGGTTTAATGCCTTATCTGAAAAACAGCACTTCCTACAGTGCAGCACTCACTCAGTACTGTACTGGAGTGTTAGTCTTGAGTTCTGTGCTCAAGCCCTGGAGTGAGACTTGAACTCAGAATCTTGTGACTCAGGGTGACAGTGCCAACTGGACCATTTCCGCAACCTTTTGACATCCCAAAGAACTTTACAGCCAATGGCATACTTCTGAAGTAAAGTCACATTTTTAATGAAGGAAATGCAGCAGCAAATTTGCACACAGCAAGCTCCCACAAACAGCAACAAGATGGCAACCAAATAAAAACAGAATTACCTGGAAAAACTCAGCAGGTCTGGCAGCATCGGTGGAGAAGAAAAGAGTTGACCTTTCGAATCCTCATGACCCTTCAGCAGAACTGAGTAAAGTTAGGAGAGGGGTGAAATATAAGCTGGTTTAAGGTGGGGGGGGTGGGGAGAGAAGTTGGGGGGTGGTGGTTGTAGGAACAAGCAAGCAATGATAGGAGCAGATAATCAAAAGATATCACAGACAAAAGGAACAAAGAGGTGTTGAAGGTGGTGATATTATCTTAGAAAATGGCAACCAAATAATCTGTATTAGTGATGTGGGGAGGAGCATCAATGATGGCCAGGACACCGGGGAGAACTCCCCTGCTCTTTTTCAAATAATGTCATGGGATTTTTTTGCCTATCCTTGTGAAGTCAAATGGGGCTTTGGTTTTATATTTCATCTATAAAACAGCAGCTCCAATAGCGTGGCACCCCCTCAATACTGCACTAGTCAGTTGCAATTAGATTTTGTGCTCAGGTCTCTATGGTGGGGCCTGAACTAAAAACTTTCTGAGTCAAGGGCAAGAGTTCTAACCACTGAGCACGGCTGACACCTTCACAGGACTGAACCACCTACACTGCTTCGCACCATGTAATTTTCTGCACAGCAAGATCCCACAAACAGCAAGAAAATGAATGGCCTCTTATTCTACTTTGGCATCATTGGTTACGGGACAAGTATTGACCAAGAGCACGGCAAGGAAAATACCCAGCCCTTTTGGCGACTAATGAAGACGAGGACCTAAGGTTCATGAATCAACTGAAGGACAGCACCTCCAACAATGCAGCATTTCCTCAGTGCTGCACTGGACTAGCAGTTTGTGAAGTGGTGAATTTGGTGATTTGATAATAGTTCTTTTCTCTTAGTATTTATCACCTAATGCACTGGCATTTAGTAAAAGAATTAGAGTGAAAATTACTGTTCATATTTTTTTTAACAAAAATCAGCTTCCTGCACAGGCTAATCCCCCTACAATTTACACTGCATTACAAGGCTGCCTTTGTGTCTCCAGCACTCAGCTTCAAATCCAGCCTGTGCCAGTGAGATGAAAACTTTCCCATTCTACTGCCTCAGAGGGTTCAAACCCTGTGTGTTGTTTGTGCAGTCTCAGCTCAGTTCCAAAGGGACATGAGGGCACACAGCACAAAACTATCCGCTAAGCTGGTAGAGGGACCACTGCATTGACAATCGTGCTCAGAACAAACTGAGATATGATTCCTCTTTCGTTCTGATGAAGAATCATACGGACTCGAAACGTTAACTTTGTCTTCCTCTCCACAGATGCTGTCAGATCTGCTGAGTTTTTCTAGCAATTTTGGTTTGTGTTTCAGGTTTGCAGCATCCACAGTATTTTGCTTTTATCTTAGTGTTTAATTGACTGCCACTTCTCTTCCAGGAATGCCTACCGTGAAGAAGTACCTGCTCCTCTCTCCGACAGGATTTCCGTATCTCTCTTTTGCCCTGTTCACCTTCATTGCTTTCCATTTCTCTCCTGGTGTTTGACAAGGTATTTACTAAAACTCACTTTCACAGCCATATTTCCTTCCTCAGTGACTGTCTCCGTCTCCGATTTACCCCACGTGGATTCCAACTGAAGTTCCATCCCTCATGTTTCGAACCCACCCAGGATTACAGGTATCTCCGGGACATTCAATACTCCTCGGACTGCTGTTCTCATCACATCCTGAGATCCACACTCAGTGCCATGCGCCGCCATCTGAATACACTCGACCTCTCCCTCCAGCAGCACCGATTCACCCTATCTCTAAGCTGTCCTTGCGCCCATTTTCATTTTATTCTTCGTCTCATCCGACGCCTCAACAAGAAACTTTGTCTCTTTCTTTCAGGTGTAAAGGAACACAAGCTCCAACAACTCATCAACATCAACACCCATCCAGGACCCTCCACCCCTGCCCATCCCTCTGACCCCATCCTGTCTTCCAATCCCAGCCCCGGCCGTGTATTCACTATACCCCCTGACCTTCCCCTCTCCGATGCTGAATGTTCAGTGCTCAGCAAATGATTCAGTTTCATACCCTCAATGAATCCCGGGCTCAGCACGATGCTGAACTCTTCTTCCGCCGCCTTCGTCTCCGTGCTCACTTCTTTGGGCAGGAGTCCTCTCCCCGTTCAACGTATCCTTTTACCCGCCTCCAATATTCTCCCACCACCTGGACCCCTCCCTCTGGATTCTCACCTTCTCTTGATCTTTTCATTGAGAACTGTCGGAGTGACATCAGTCGTTTCAATTTCTCTGCTCCTCTCACCCACCCTAACCTGTCTCTTTCTGAACTTGCCGCACTCTGTTCTCTCAGGTCCAACCCTGGCATTGTCATCAAACCTGCTGACAAGGGTGGTGCTGTTGTTGTCTGGCGCACTGACCTCTACCTCGCAGAGGCTGAGCGCCAACTCGCAGACACTTCCTCCTACCTCCCCCTGGACCATGACCCCACCACTGAACATCAAACCATTCTTTTCAGGACTGTCGCTGACCTCATCTCCTCTGGCAATCTTCCTTCCACAGCTTCCAACCTCATAGACTCCCAACCTCGGACAGCCCGCTTCTACCTCCGACTGAAAATCCACAAACAGGACTGTCCCGCCAGACCGATCGTGTCAGCCTGTTCCTGCCCCACGGAACTCATTTCTTGCTATCTTGACTCCATTCTCTCTCTCCTTGACAAGTCTCTTCCCACCTACATCCGCGATTCCTCTGACACCCTACATCATATCAACAATTTCCAGTTCCCTGGCCCAACCGCCTCCTCTTCACCATGGACATCCAATCCCTCTGTACCTCCACCCCCCCACCAGGATGGTCTGAGGGCTCTCCGCTTCTTCATTGAACAGAGGCCCGAACAATCCTCATCCACTACCACTCTCCTCCGTCTGGCTGAACTTGTTCTCTCACTGAACAATTTCTCCTTTAACTTGTCTCACTTCCTCCAAATAAAAGGTGTGGCCATGGGTACCCGCATGAGCTCCAGTTATGCCTGTCTCTTTATGGGGTATGTGGAACATTCCTTGTTCCAGTCATACTCAGGCCCTCTCCCACAACTCTTTCTCCAGTACATCGATGAC
Organism: Cetorhinus maximus; assembly: GCF_964194155.1. Classification (NCBI taxonomy): domain Eukaryota; kingdom Metazoa; phylum Chordata; class Chondrichthyes; order Lamniformes; family Cetorhinidae; genus Cetorhinus; species Cetorhinus maximus. The sequence goes on from NC_135891.1 coordinate 113,666,483, forward strand.
TGCTTTGGTGCCACTTTATGCTCTCGTCTGGACCTGGAAAAATTTATTAACTTTGCTTCCAATTTCCACCCCTCCATCATTTTCACATGGTCCATCACTGACACTTCCCTTCTCTTCCTTGACCTCTCTGACTCAATTTCTGGTGATAGACTATCCACCAATATTCATTACAAGCCCACCGACTCCCAGTTACCTTGACTACAGCTCCTCACACCCTGCTTCCTGTAAGGACTCCATCCCATTCTCTCAGTTCCTTCACCTCCGTTGCATCTGTCCTGATGATGCCACTTTCCAAAACAGTTCTTCTGACATGTCTTCCTTCTTCCTTAACTAAGGTTTTCTACCCATGGTGGTTGGCAGGGCCCTCAACCGTGTCAGCCCATCTCCCGCGCATCTACCCTCACACCTTCCTCTCCCTCCCAGAACCATGATAGGGTCCCCCTTGTCCCCAATTATCACCCCACCAGCCTCTGCATTCAAAGGATCATCCTCCGCCATTTCCGCCAACTCCAGCATGATGCCACCACCAAATACATCTTCCCTCCACCCCCCCAGTCGGTATTCCGTAGGAACTGTTCCCTCCGGGACACCAAGGTCCACTCCTCCATCACCCCCTACACCTCAACCTCCTCCCACGGCACCTTCCCATGCAACCGCAGAAGGTGCAACACCTGCTCCTTTACTTCCCCCCTCCTCACCGTCCAAAGGCCCAAACACTCCTTTCAAGTGAAGCAGCATTTCACTTGCACTTCCCTCAATTTAGTCTACTGCATTCGCTGCTCCCAATGCGGTTTCCTCTACATTGGAGAGACCAAACGCAGACTGGGTGACCGCTTTGCGGAACACCTTCGGTCCATCCGCAAGAATGACCCAGGCCTTCCTGTCACTTGCCATTTCAACACCCCACCCTGCTCTCATGCCCACATGTCCGTCCTTGGCCTGCTGCAATGTTCCAGTGAAGCTCAACACAAACTGGTGGAACAGCACCTCGTCTTCTGACTAGGCATTTTACAGCCTTCCGGACTGAATATTGAGTTCAACAACTTCAGATCATGAACTCTCTCCTCCATCCCCACCCCCTTTTTGATCCCCCTTTTTTCTAATATTATTTTTTTTTTATATATATATATATATTTCTTTTCCCACGTATTTCTATTATTATTTTTAAAAGTTATTTCCATCCATTGTTTTATCTCCATCTTTTAGCCTATTTTGATCCCTTCCCCCCACCCCACCCCCACTAGGGCCATCTGTCACATGCTCATCCTGCTTTCCACAATTAATGTCCCCATTAGCACATCCTTTAGCTAATATCACCACCGTCAACATCCCTTTGTCCTTTTGTCTATGACATCTTTGGCAATCTCTCCTTTGCCTCCACCTATCACTGGCCCTCTATCCAGCTCCACCTGCCCCACCCCCTTCAAACAGCTTATATTTCACCACATTTCTATTCCTCTTTAGTTCTGATAAAGAGTCATACGGACTCAAAACGTTAACTCTGTCTTCCTCTTCACAGATGCTGTCAGACCTGCTGAGTTTTTCCAGCAATTTTTGTTTTTGTTACAGATTTCCAGCATCCGCAGCATTTCACTTTTAGCTGAGATATGAGGCATGGAAACATCAACAAAAAACAGCAACAGACTCCACCTCGGGAGGTAGGATATGACAACCCAAAGACAGGCGACCAGCCATTGACTCTTAGCCTTTCAGGGTAATATAAAAAAAAATCATTAAAACAGGAAAGGGGAAACTTTACTCTGAATCTAACCCCACCCCCCTGCTGCACATCTGACTTGGAAATAATGAATGCCATGGGTGCCTGTCCACAATGTGATTGGGAGCTGCCTTAAGATTGTATGTCCACTGGCTCTGAATCACTCCCTTGTTTTGTTTCTAACCTTTTTCTTTTTCTCAGAGGAGAATGTAGGACTTGGGGAGAAAAAGAGCGGGCTTTTTATAAAACAAAAACAGAATTGCCTGGAAAAACTCAGCAGGTCTGGCAGCATCGGTGGAGAAGAAAAGAGTCGATGTTTCGAGTCCTCACGACCCTTCAACAGAACAGGGCTTTTTATAAAGCCTTGTGCAATCTGCAGGAAAAGGCCTCGGTGATTTTTCTCTCTCTAGAGTCCAAATAAACCAGATCATCGACAGAAGAAACATGTCCATAAAAATGTTCCTGAACTTCCATCAGACCTTGCATTTAACCAACAGCTTGACTGATGCTTGTTTATAGTTTCCTGTTCAGGCAAATATCCCACACACAATAAAGTACACGTGGCGGAGTTTCTCATTAGTTTGTATTTTTTTTTGCTAAGCAACAGGTATTATTCAGATTTTCTCTCTTCCCCAGGCCACCTGTCTACGTTGTCTCTTTCCTCTAGAGAGAGCTGAACCCCACGTACTCACCGTTGTGTAACACTGATCCCTATTGGATTGGGTCTTGTTCAGTCTCTTTTTCTGCAGCTAAACAAATTAGAGCTTAAATCCCTTAAAGCCCAACAAACGACCGCACCATCAGAGACGTACCTCCCCTCTGCAGCCCCATATAATTTAGTGAGATGGAAATAAGTTACATCCATCTCGATTTCTGACAGTGCAGTCACACTAAAAGTTTACCATCAATCTGAAATGGTTTTAGCATTGCATTGACATTAAACTCATGTGGTATTAATTCTGTTTTAAGGCCAGACTTGGAAGGATATTACAGGGCAGAAGGAGCCCATTTCACCCATTGTTCCGACACTGGCTCTTCGAAACAGCTATCCAATTTTCTCCACTCTCCTGCTCCTTCCCGCATCCCTGAAAATGTTTCCTTTTCAAGGCTATATTACACTGCACATTGTTATGATCTGGAATGTACTGCTCGAAAGGGTGGAAGTAGATTCAGTAGTAACTTCCAAAAGGGATTTGGCTAAATACTTGAGAAGGGCTACAGGGAAAGGGCAGGCTGAGTGGGACTAATTGGATTGCTCTTTCAAAGAGCTAGTACATGCATGGTAGGCCAAATGGCCTCTTTCTATGATGTATGATACCGTAACTCTGAAAGTCCAATTTCATTTTGAAAATTATTATTGAATCTGCTTCCATCGCCCTTTCAGGCAGCGTGTTCCAGCTCATAACTCAATGCTTAAGATTTTCTCCATATCTCCCCTCTGGTTCTTTCACCAATTTTCTAAAATCCATGTTCTCCGGTTACCAGTAAATGCAGTAAAGTGTCCTCCACCACAGAGTCTCACTCCAGTAAAACCTCTTTCACACTCCCAGGTGGGATATGTTGCTTTTTTGTGTGTCCATCTTCTAAGTCATCTGTCATCCACACCCCTTTCTGACGATTACAAACTTGCTTGTTTCTGTATTTTACCTACACTGTCATGGTTATTGCTCCTCTGATTGGCTCTTTTTTGTTTTATCTAAGCCTCATTCTACACCCTCTTTCACATCCTTCCTCCTCCATGTATCCTTGGTTTGTTGATATTAAGATTTATCAAACTGTTTCCTTAGTCTCTTGCAAAGCTTCAAAACCTTCCGCACCCTTTTTTCTACATTCGGACAGTTCTATAAGATTTTAAAACCCAACCTTGGTGTCACCAAGTTCCTACTAGCTAATTTATCCTTTCTTCTCTCCTACTCTCTTCAACCTTGGTGGCGCCCTAATTGGCCCTTCAGACTTCAGTGTCCTTGAGCTAAGGAAGAGTAAAGACTACCACAGACCTAATCAATATCCAATTACCCCTGTTAGAAGATGCACATCAAGTGAGGTCAAAATCAGGTCAACTGTGATGTCTTGCGCAGTTGAACAACTTGCCTTTGTCAACGCCAGGCTATCTCAAATGCTCGTGGCCAATTTTCCATCCTTCATAAACTTTAATACATCCAAATCTAAATGGCTGCAACCTCCTTAGTCCCAAAAGCTATCACTCCTGTCCTCGCTGACTTACATTATCCCCACTCCCCACCCACCCCACCAATTTAAGATTCTCATCCTTATGTCTAAATCCTTTCATGGCCTTACCCCACCCTATTCACCAGCCCTATAACCCTCCTCCCTCTCCAAACTCAGTGACTCCAGCCTTGTGAATCACACACTCCCTTTATTCAGCCACGAAGGTCGTCTTCAGTCTGCCCAGGCGCCATGTCCTGGCGTCCCTCTTGAAACCCTTTGATTTCCTCTCCTCCTTTCAGAACGTTTTGACCAAGCTTTTAATAATGATTCCATAAGACCATTAGGTGTAGGAGCAGAAGTAGGCCATTCGGCCCATTGAGTCTGCTCTGTCATTCAATGAGATCGTGGCTGATCTGATAATTCTCAACTCCACTTTCCTGCCTTTTCTCCATAACCCTTGATTCCCTTACGGATTAAAATCTGTCTATCTCAGCCTTGAATATACTAAACAAATCAGCCCTGCAGTAAAAAATTCCAGATTGACTACCCTTTGAGAGAAGAAATTCCTCCTCATCTCTATTTTAAATGGGCACCCCCTTACTCTGAGATTATGCCCTCTCATCCTAGACGCTCCCACAAGGGGAAACAACTTCTCAGCATCTACCCTGTCAAGCCCCCTAAGAATCTTGGGCTGCATTCGGGCCTGGTGTCTTTAAGTGAGAAGAGAGGTTAGTGGAACGAGACTGTTCCCCAACAGCCACCCAACCCCCATTTAAACTGGGAAAGATACACGTCAGTGAACAAGCTATGCTGTGTGAGAGATACGAAGCGAGACAATAGAAAATACATCAAACGGATTAGATAAACTGAAGGTCCTGACCCTTGAGGAAACAAAGCTGATGAAGAGATTTGTGGGATATTGTTGGTGCTGCTTTGTGACCTTTCTATCTTTGAAGAATGAGCCTCAGTGATGTGCTACAGTGAATCAGTACAATACACAGGCAACAATATTAATAACCTAAATTACATGATTTTAAGAATTCAAAATCTGCATATAAATATATAGCATTTGTCAATAATTATTGTGGCATTTTCTTTCGCACTACAAGATGTTTAAGATCGAGTGAGGATGTCATCATTATCAACTCCGAGAGCTTATGTTAGCTGCCAGCATAAAGCTGAATAAAACTACCCTATGAAAGTTACAGTACAAAATAATAGGGGTTTCAAGGCAATGATCTAACTGAGGAGGTCTGATAGCAGCTATAATCTGCTCACGATTCAGTCTTCCAGTTTATGATTGCATTCAAACCCTCGATTAAATCCCAGTCTATAACTCACTCCTAGGCATCCATCGTTCCATATATAAACCAACCTGACCCTTCAATTAGATTCCAGTCTGTAATTCACTCCCAAGTACCTGTTATTCTATATATAAACTATCCAAATTCCTCGATTAAATTCCAGCCTGTAATTCACTGCTAGATATCCATTATTTTATATTTCAACCATCTGAACCCTTTGATTCCCTTGTAATTCATTCCACATTCTCATTATTCTACATATAAACCACTTGATTAGACTCAACAACAAAAGAACAACAACTTACATCTCTACAGCTCCTTTAACATACAGCAATGCCCCAAGACCCTTCACAGAAGCCTAATGAGGACAAAATAGGCACAGAGGCAGAGGAGGATCGGTGACCATAAGCTCGGTTAAAGAGAAAGGATTGAAGGAGGGTCTTCAAAGAGGAGGGAGAGGTGGACAGGTTTAGAGAGGGAATTCCAAAGATTAAGACCTAATGGCTGAAGGTATGAATGGTGTGACGAAGGAATTCGGGGATGGACAAGAGGGCAGAATTACAGGAGCACAGTGATCTTGGAAGGTTGTAGATCTTGAGAAGGTTACAAAGATAGAGAGGGGAGAGGTCATGAAGGGATTTGAACACAAATCGAGGCTTTGGTGGAACCACAAGTGACTTGGAAATATATCGCTGTTCCTTCACTGTCGCTGGGTCAAAATCCTAGAATTCCCTCCTTAACAGCACTGTATGGGTGTACCTACACCGCATGAACTGCAGCGGATCAAGAAGGCAGCTCATCACCACCTTCTCAAGGGCAACTAGGGATGGGCAACAAATGTTGGCAACCCCAAACACTTGATTACAATTTAGCCTGAAACTTACTCCATGGTATACACTGATTGATAATTATTGACTGAGAATAGCTTGAAGGAGTTATTGAGCTCTCCAGTGTAAGTGAGCTGTATCAGGGTGATCAGAGATTCAGTCATTAACCCCAGGTGCTTGAGCAGTTATAATTTAAAGTGTGTGCATATTAATTCATCTCCACTACACGATAGTGGCAGCCCAGTTCTAATGGATGCAAGTCTACAGTATCAAGCTGCCCAAGATTCAGCCTTAATTTGCAATCTTACCAAGGGTGCATTTATACGGCACCAAATAAACGGGGAGAATTGCTGCTTTGGGTTTGGAGGGCTTATTGGCACTGGCTAATCCTTACATAGCTCTTTACTGCCTAATGGGGAGGATTTTCGGCTCGGCAAGCGGGCGCCGTACATCCTGACATCACCGCGTGCCATTTAGATTTTCAGTTTGGCGGGCGCACAGCCGGTCAAAGGCCTGTTAAGGCCATTAATTAACTAATTAAGGCTATTGAGGCGACCTTCACATTTTTCATGGAACCTCATCCACGGGCGGGATGAGGTTTAATGAAGGGTCTATAAATAAAATACATTTTTTCATTAAAGTTCATTGTCACATGAGGGGACATGTCTTAAAATTTTTATTTTTTCTTTATTAAAATTTTTTAAGCTCAAAACTTATCCTCTGTGCCTCAGGGGGATTTCTAAGCTCTTTGGCGTGCATGCACGAAAGAGCGCACTCCTAACTCAGGGAACACCGCCACCCCCCGCCACCCACACAGGGAGCGCACAGCGCTTCCAAGCGTGCGTCACGCTGGGCGGGCCTTAATTGGCCTGCCCACGTAAAATGGCGGCGTGGACCCGATCAGGGGCGCTGATCAGGTTCGCGCCCACCCCCGCACAACCCCCCCCCCAATGGGGGGAGAATTCTCTCCAATATTTATATCAGTTTCTGGTCAGAACCATGACGTTTCTTGTAACTGGCAGTTGAAATGAAGCCAAATACATGCATTATTAAAACAAAAAAAAAAAATCACAGGATTTAAAATTGTTAAGTGGTTTGACAGAGAATTAAACAAAAACACTTTATCCCTTGGGCACAATGTAAAGCTCACCTACAACTCTGCACTTTTGACCTGAACTGCGAAAGACCTTGTCTGCACTGTTGGCTGGGATCTGTAATGCCAGTGTGAAACTCCCACTGCTCTAGTGTAATGTGTAGTGAGATAGCTTGGACAAATCCCCGATAGTGTTTAACATCGCGGTGAAGTGGAAGGCTCTTGATGAACTTGGTATGCAAATGCAGCTCCCAGCACACCCCTTCCCCTCACCCCCTGCTCCAACCTTAGAGGGAAGCCACAGTGGAGGAGTAGATCAAGCACTGCACCTACTCTTCTCTCTGACCTAGAGCTGTTTGATGCTAACAAAGGGGATGGGGGTGAGAAAAAAAGCAATCCACTTCACATTGATACCCGTTAACTTCAAGTGCACAGACTCAATCCTTTATAGAGTTCAGTCGGTACAGACTGCTCTGCAGCACTATTGTGCTGGACCCAGCAACCCAGAGTTTAACCCCATTGCCCAACAATACACAATAAGTCCAGTCATTTGTAGCACTAGAAAGCTTCCAGACTGTGAAAATGCAAAAGGCTCATTAGTATCCTTCAAGGAATGAAGGGAATATGTCTCTCGCTCCATGGCTGATACTTAATTCTCGCTGAAGTTATAAAAACAATCACTGGTAGGAGGCCCATCGCCAGATTCTTCACCAGCTTCTCATTGGCCAATTTCCCACTGGCTGGCACAGACAAGATGGGCCAAATGGACCTCCTTCTGTGCTGTATGATGCCATGATTCCATGATGCATCTCAAAGGATGCGGACAACACTGACCTAAGGTCACATATTTAAAAACAAGAAAATGGTCTGATGCAATACCACATGGATCAGAATAAAACATCAGTGTGTTGCTATGGCTCAGTTAGTAGCACACTCACTTCTCAGTCACAAGATTCTGGGTTCAAGTCCTACTCCAGGACATGAGCACAAAAATCAAGACTGACGCTTGAGTGTAGTACTGAGGTGTTGTCCCTCAGGTTAGACATCAAACTGGGACTCTGCCTGCCCCCTCAGTTGGGTATAAAAGATCCTACACCATCATTTTGAAGAGGAGCAGTGGAGTTCTCTCTGGCCAATATTTATCACAAAAACAGATTATCTGGTCATTGTCACATTGCTGTTTGTGGGAGCTTGCTGTGAGCAAATTGGTTGCCATGTTTCCTGCAAGTGACTCCTGTACACTTCAAAAGTACTTCATTGGCTGTAAAACATTTGAGACATCCAGTGGTTGTGAAAAGTGCTACAGAAATGCTAGTCTTTCTTTTCCTTTTTCTTTCAGAAGGTCCCAAGTGCAATTCTGGTCTTTGCTGATCTCACTCGCAGAGGTGTGGGGTGCGACTATTGGTTCCATAATGTGGGGGGGGGAATCAACAGGGGTTCCAAGTCTGGGTTGCTAAGCAATGACCTCCATTGGAAAATGTGCTCTTGTTCAATCGGCTGAGGAAGAATCAGAAACAGCTACGATGCCTTCCAGGGTCAAATAGCCTTCCAACACTCTACCATGTGGTGACCTATGAAACAGTAGCTGCACTGTCAGGAAAGCAGGGGGAGGGGGAAAATACAGGAGGCAGGCTGATCATGTTGAAATATTAATATCTCAGTTGAAACAGACGTATATTCCTGGGTTTTTCTTCGTTGTTTACAAATCATTCATAGGTTAATCCCAAGTATCCATGTACTTAATTTCATAGCTTGGCTTAGTGATAGTGTCTTCACATCGAAGTCAGGAGGCTATGGGTTTGAGTCCCATTCCAACCCTTGAGCTGGTAATCCAGGCTGACATTTCAGCATTGTACTGAGGGGGTGCCGGACTGTCGGAGGTGGAGTCTTTCAGGCAAAACGCTTAATCGTGGCGTCCTCTGCTCGCTTGTTCCGATAAATATAAAAGTTCCCAGAGTACTAATCAAAAAGCAGGGAATTCTCCTGGTACCTTGGTCATATTCATCCTTCAAGCAACACAATCAAAACACCTCAACTAGACATTCATCACATCCTGCTGTACACATATACTGGCTGCTGTTTTTGCCTGGACAAGAGTGACTCCACTTCAAATACTACTTCACTTGCCTGCGAAGCTGTTTGGAAAGGCCTGAGCTTGCAGAAGGCAGTTAGATAAATAAGAAAGCATTTGCATTTCGATAGCACCAGTCCCATCCTCACAGCCCAAAGCACTTTGCAGCCCGTGAAGTAACTTTGAAGTACAGTAACTGTTGTCACGTGAAGGGGATACATGGCAGCCAATTTCTGCACAAGATCCAATAAACAGTAATGAAACAAATAATCAGGTTACTGGTTTTAGACATTAGTTAGCTGCTCTCTTGAATGGTGCCTTGCAATCATTTAATTTCACCCATGAGGAGAGCTGGGACCTCATCACCAAGAACAGTGCAGCACTCCCTCAGTACTGCACTGGGAGCACCGGCCTAGATTTCTGCACTCAACTCTCTGGAGTGGGACTTGAACCTACAACCTTCTGGCTCAGAGGTGAGGGTGCTTCCAACTCAGTCGAGGTCGACGCCTAAATACAAGTCCTTTCTTGACCCTAAGTGCAAATGCAAGATATATCTGTGCAGTCGCACACCTTTAACAGCTGAGAGTCCCCTCAGTTTGCTGAACCCTAATCAACGGGCTGAATCTTGTGCCCTCCCCTGTGGTGAGTTTGAAGGTGGGGAGTGCATTTCATCCAGTGGTGGATGGGGGGCTCCGCCATCTTCCTGCTTCCACACCAATAAGTCTGTGGCGGGAAAGTCCACTGATGGTCCTCCTGCCCCGCCACCAACTGAGGCTCTTAATGGACGATTAAGGCCTGCTGCGGGGCCTCATCCTGCTGCATTGGTAAACCAATGGCAGGCAGGGCCTGTCGCCACGTAGGGAACACGACAAGCAAACCTGTGTGGACTGCTTCTGGTCTCCCGGGGAGGGAGGGGGTCTCTCGTTCAAAGGCACTCGCTGCCTGATCGAGGTGATCTGGCATTGGGAATGGGTGGGGCCTGCTGAGAGCCACATCCCCTCCCTTGCTGCCGAGCCTCTCCTAAACCCCCCTCCCCCAGGACGCCCCCATCCCACAAAACCCCTTCCGCCATCACTCACCTGTGGCCTGGTTCACTCTGCCATCCTGGGCCTCCGCTGGGTGTACTTCCTGCAGCTGCCACTGCCGTCCCAGTGGCACTGTTGAGCAAAAGGACTTCCCGCTCCCGGGTCCTGATCCCGTGAGAGGCCCACTAATGGCCTGTTAGTTGCCTGATTGGCGAGTAATTCGGCGGGTCTTCCCCAAACGAGGCAACATGGGTCTCTCGCCTGCTCTCCAGCTGCAGCCAAGGCCCCCATTGCTGCCATAAAGCACCTCCCCTCCAACATCTTTGGATGAAGAGTACAGCACCATCAGGCTGCCTCAGTAAGCAAGGACATCAAGGAATGTGACAGTGGATACATTTTCTTTGGCACTTTCAAGATAACAAAAGGGACAAGCAAGGTAGATAGATAGAAACTATTTCTGTTGGCTGGGGAGTCTGGGTCTGGTGGTGCAGCCTAAAAAATTACAGCCAGATCTTTCAGAAATGATGTTAGGAAACATTTCTAAATGCAGAGTGTGGCAGAAGTTTGAAACTCTCTTCTGCACACCCGTTGTTATTGCTGGGTCAACTGACAACTTTACATCTGAGATTGATAGATTTTTGTTCACCGAAGGATATGGGGCAAAGGCGGGGTATATGTTAGGACACAGATCAGCCACGAACTCATTGAATGGGCGGAACAGGCTTAGGGACTCTAGCCTCCTCCTGTTCCTATTGTGATCCACCAGCTGAAGTGACACACATTTGGGTTGGGGCAACAAATAATAAAAAAAATCAAACTCCCCTCGTGTGTCAGAGGACAAATGCACTGCCTGGTGGCGCACTGCACTGTTGAGGTCAATAGATTCCAGAATTCCTTCTCACTTGAGTTCACAGATCTTAGCTCAGGAAGAGTTAAGATAGCACCATGGCTTCAGCATCTCTGGGTTCGGGATGTTTGGATGTTGGCTCAACTGTGATGCTCTTATCATAGAATCGCTCCCCACCTCCTAGTGTTTTGGCTGGTTAGTGAAGAACAGCCTCCCCAATTATATCAACAAGTTTGATTCAGTATGTAACAGTCAGAGGTCAGAAGGCTCCCAAATTTCATCTCTGCTTTTTGCTGAATTAACTGACCTCAGTTGAGGTGGACATCTGGGCCAGAATCTTCGGGTCAGTGAGCGGGGGCGGGACCCACTTGCCGACACGTAAAATGACGCGCGGTGACGTTGGGCGTGTGTCTCAATGTCACCGTGCGTCATTCAGACCTTCAGTTCGGAGGACGCAGAGTCGGCTGTGCACCCGCCAAACTGTCAAAGATCTATTAAGGCCATTTAAAAACTAACTAAAGTACTTAACAGAGCTGCCCCTCCAACCTTAAGGTTGGCGGGGGGCAGGCGAAGAGCCCAGGCGGCCTTCGCATTTATCATGAAACCTCATCCACGGGCGGGATGAGGTTTCATGAAGGTTTTATAATTCAAATAATGTTTTTTTATTAAAGTTCATTGACATGTCCCAGCTCATATGACACTGTCACATGAGAGGACATGTCTTAAAAATATTTTTTTCTTTATTAAAGTTTTTGATAATCAAACTGACCTCCCTGAGGCAGCTCCATGCTTCAGGGAGACTTCTGTGCACTTTCACAGGCATGTGCCCCGACTCAGCCTCCTTCCCCCGCTCACACAGGGAGTGCTGAGCATTTCCTGGTGCGCGTCATGCTGGGCGGGGCCTTAATTGGCCCACCCACGTCCGTTCCTGCCCAGCCTCCCCAACGGGGAGAAAATTCTCCCCATGGGCATTATCAATTGGTTTCAGTATTCCTGCATTGGAAAAATCAGCTGTTCGCCACCTTGCGTCATCCCGATGTGGACAATGGCCGAGGACAGAGTTAGACTTGGCTGTGACGCTCCTGTGGTCAAACAGCCCAGTGCATTCACTGTTAAGAGAGGCATACCGAATCACAGCAAATTAATCAATGTTTCCGGGAGAACATAAATGAAGGCGAGAAAAATAAGGAAAAGTTTCTTGGTTTGAGGTACAACAAGACCCACTGAGCAAGATGCCCTCAAGAGTCAGCATATTTAGGAGGTGAGAAGATTGGGTTTGCTGGTGGGTTGAATTCAATCACTGGCTATGTACCTGTGTCAGAAAGATTGGAAATATTATAAATTTCAGTGGAATTTGTAGATAAAAATTCACCCTGGCTCAACCTCATATTGACCCCAATTTGTTTACAGCTCCCTTCGTCTCTGCTCCAAGATGTCACGAATATTTACTGCATATCATGCAGGATGTATCAATATATTATGAGGGCTGAGTTGACCGGTGAGCACTCTCCCTCAGGGAGTTCTCATGGACAGCGATAATTTGTCTGGACAGCACAAATCACCTCGGTCTCCTCTTTTCAATTCTGACTCTATCCAGAAGATGCCAGGGTCAAATAATCCATGAGACTGCATGAGTTTTGTCATATTACTCAAGATTGTCTAATCATAGCAGGGGGGGAGGCTCAATGCTAGCTGAACTACCCACTAACAGCAGTATCATGAACCTCTGGTACTGCCTACGTCAAGGATTCACTGCTCCGGCACCAAAGACCCCATTGCAAATATCAACAATTCTCAACTGTCAGTAAGGACTGTCCAAGATTTGAATACTGCTTCCACATCTGAGAAGGTTCTTTATAAACCTTTCTCATGCTCCAAGAAGGGAAAGGGAAAAAATCCATCCTCCATCCGCTCCATTACAAATTGTTTTGTCTCCTGTTTTGTCATCACAGAGCATCATATCTCCGATCTCTCTTCTTGAGCTGTAAACAAATTGGGGTCAATGTGAGGTTCAGGTAGGGTGAATTTTCATCTACAAATTCCATTGAAATTTGTAATATTTCCAATCTTTCTGACACAGGTGCATAGCCAGTGATTCCGATTCAACCCACCACCGACCCCAATCTTCTCCCCTCATCTCCCAAACATGCTGACTCTTGAGGGAATCTTGCTCTGTGGGTCTCATTGCGCCTCATCCAAGAAACCTTTCTTTATTTTTCTCCTCTCCCTCCATATTCTCCCAGAAACACTGATTCATTTGCTGTGATTCGGTATGTCTTGAAGCTCTTGGTCTTGTCTTTCTATTGTTTTTACATTGGCTGGGAAGTTCTTTGAGAACATGTTAATGAGAAAAATAAATCCCAAATTCTTTTCTTATGAACAAATCATAGATTTTCAGCAAGGAGCCACACATTTAAGAGACGGCTGAAAATCTTTCTTTCGAAGTGGCTGTGGGTTTTGCCATATTTTCTCATGCTAAAGAGCCATGGAGACAGACCTACCCTGACGATTACCGTGGTTGTGAGATACCGCCAAACACGGACTAAGAATCTGGCTCCATTTCTGGCTCTCTGCTCTAATCTCAATTAGGATGGGCGAAGGGGTACTACATGTGGCACTACAAAGTGGGCTGGGAAGCAACAACCCCCTACAGAATCCACTTCTGTTCACTGTCCAGAAATTCAGTCACCAACCCACCTACCAAACTCCCAAGTTCAGGTCAGGATATCCAAATGGGCATGATTGGGCGCGCCTTCGACAGATGGTAAACCTGCCCTGGGCTCACACAACAACAATGGTAACATGGGTAAAGTCACAGGGGTCTGTGGGGTCAGCCATGATCTCAGTGAACGACAGAACAGGCTCATGGGGACTCTTTTTTATTTGTTTATGGGATGTGGGTGTCGCTGGCTATGCCAGCATTTGCTGCCCATCTCTAATTTCCCTCAAGAAGGTGGTGGTAAGCTGTCTTCTTGAACCGCTGCAGCCCATGTGGTGTAGGTACACTCACGGTGCTGTTAGGGAGGGAGTTCCAGGTTTTTGACCCAGCAACAATGAAGGAACGGCGATATATTTCCAAGTCAGGATGGTGAGTGACTTGGAGGGTAACTTCCAGGTGGTGGTGTTCCCATGCATCTGCTGCTCTTGACCTTTTGGCTGGTAGAGGTCACAGGTTTGGAAGTTGATGATGAAGGAGCCTTGGTGAGTTGCTGCAATACACCTTGTAGATGGTACACACTGCTGCAACTATGTGTCGGTGGTGGAGGGAGTGAATGTTTGTGGACGGGGTGCCAATCAAGGGGGCTGCTTTGTCCTGAATGGTGTCAAGCTTCTTGAGTGTTGTGGGAGCTGCACTCATCCAGGCAAGTGGAGAGTATTCCATCACACTCCTGACTTGTGACTTGTAGATGGTGGGCAGGCTTTGGGGAATCAGGAGGTGAGTTACTCTCTACAGAATTCCCAGACTCTGGCCTGAGTGGCCTCCTCCTGTTCCCATCTTCTCGTGCGCAAACTCCAGCACAAGAAGAGAAAATTGGAAAAAAAAAAGCAAGCTGGAAATGTTTTGAGCATAAAGCAGCCCACGAGCAGCAGACCAATTACAAGCCGCTGCTGTAATAGCAAGTAGAACAGGCTGAAATCCACTCAAACAAATTAATATCCTTAAATGAAATGAAACTGAATGGCATTAATTCAAGACTTCAACTGGGGAAATAGGAAAATAAAATGAAAAACAAATGATTACATTGAGTGCAGTGTTGCTCAGAGCACTTAGCAGCTGAACATCCAATTCCTGATTGGCCATTTTTGTTCTTGAGCGTTGATTGGGGGAATGGTTGGGGGAGCAAGGGTTGGGAATGGGACACGTTCTTTCTCAGGCTCCCCACATCACGTGCCCCTGGATCAGGTATAGCATGACACAGAGTAAAGCTCCCTCTGTCTCATCCCAATATTGAGCCTCAGAGCAAAGTTCAAACCCCATTGTCCCTAATGTGCCATTGACCAAAACTTCCGGTCAGAGTCCACATCTCATAACCGACACCGATTGGGCAGAAAACCACCCACTTACCTGCACATGTTGAAAATACTCCAACTTCTGACTCACGATGCAGAAGAAGTCCCTCAGCACAGGAATCCTCACAGAGAGCAGCGAAGAGAATCTGCACGGTAGACACGCTACCTTTTCACGGCACGGTGGGGAGCGGTGTCGTAGAGGTAATGTCATTGGACTAGTAATCCAGAGGCCCTGGCCAATGCTGTGGGAACACGGGTTCAAATCCCACCGCAGCAGCCAATGGAATTTAAGTTCAAATCATAAATCTGGAATTGAAAGCTTGCCTCAGTAATAGTGACCATGAAAGCATCATTGATAGTCATAAAAAAAATCCCATCTGGTTCACCTTTAGGGAAGGAAATTTGATAAGGAATGAAGTTGGACGGACCACCCAGCATCGACCTAGGAGCCAGAAACAACAACAACGGCCCTTACTAATGCCTGAGGGCTTGTGCCAAAATTTGGAGAGCTGTCTCACAAACTAGTCAAGCAACAGCCTGACATAGTCATACTCACAAATCATACCTTACAGATAAGCTCCCAGACACCACCATCACCATCCCTGTGGATGTCCTGACCCACCAGAGGTGACAGCACAGTGGTATGCAGTCGGGAGGGAGCTGCCCTGGGAGTCCTCAACATTAATTCCAGAGCCTGTGAAGTCTCATGGCATCAGGTCAAACAGGGGCAAGGAAATCTCCTGCTCCTTAAACAGCACCTTGCAAACCAACAACTGCTACCACCTAGAAGGACAAGGGCAGCAGACACATGGGGACACCAGCACCTAGAAGTTCCCCTCCAAGTCACTCACTATTCTGACTTGGAAATATATCACTGTTCCTTCACTGTCACTGGGTCAAAATCCTGGAACTCCCTCTCTAACAGCACTGTGGGTGCACCTACACCACATGGACTGCAGCAGTTCAGGTCAGGTCAGGGGGGCGGTTTAGGGTATCTAGGGTTGTCAGTTGTATAGCTACCCAAGAATTAGACAAGGACTCTTCTGTCTAACATTTCCTGGGAATTATCCAGGTAAGTACGTTGGAACCATCCAAACTAACTCAGAGCCGGCTAGATTTTCAAAGCATCCCGGTGACCAGGGGAATTGCTGTTTGGAAATTCAAACTTCCTGGACAGTTCCCAGGAAATCAGTGTGTTGAGACTTCCGCAGCCTCCCGAAGTGCATCTTGGAGGGTATGTCTGGTCTCCGATGATACGGAGACCAGAAGATCTGAACCATTGATTCCCATTCATATAATAGGTGTGCTGTGGGTCTCACGGAGAGAGACTGTCACATGATTTAGACTTAGATACAAATTTTCATACAATATGGGCAGATGGTGGCCTAGAGATGTCACTGGTTTAGTAATCCAGAGGCCCAGGCTAATGCCTTGGGGACATGGGTTCAAATCCCAGCACGGCAACTAGAATTTAAATTCAATTAATAAAATCTAGAATGTAAAGCTAGTCTAGTAATGGTAAGCATCATCAATTGTTGTGAAAGCCCATCTGTTTCCTTAATGCCCTTTAGGGAAGGAAATCTGCCGTCCTTACCTGGCCTGGCCTACATGTGACTCCAGACCCACCGCAATGTGGTTGACTCTTAACTGCCCTCTGAAAAGGCCTAACAAGCCACTCAGTTCAAGGGCAATTCGGGATGAGCAACAGATGCTGGTCTTGCCTGTGATGCTCACACCCCGTGAAAGAATATTAAAAACTCTCAGAACTGGGTTAAGCCAGTGAGGGAATTCAGTTACATGAAGCAAAGCTGGGGTTGTTCTCTTTAGATCAGAGGAAGTTAAGGGGAGGTGTTAATACAGGTGTTAAAAATTATGAAGAGCTTTGGTAGAGTAGAAAGGGAGGAAGTGTTTCCATTGGCAGGAAGGTTAGTAATCAAAGGACATAAATTTAAGATAATTAGCAAAAATAGCAAGGGACGGGAGAAGAATTTTATATGTTTTTTTTTATCCGACTAATTGTTACGATCTGGAATGCACTCATTCAGTAGATTCAACAGGAACTTTCAAATGGGAACTGAACATATGCTTAAAAACAGAAAAAATTGCAGGGCCATGGGGAAAGAGAAAGGGAGTGCAAATAATTGATCATTCTTCCAGAGAGCTGGCACAGGCGCAATGGGCCGAAAGGCACTAACTGAGTAACAAAACCTTTCAGACAAGTAAGTCCACTAGAGAGATCAGGAGGTTCTCAGGTATAAAGCAGGCAGCCGAGATAATACAATTGGTCTGAGATCCAATGGCAGTGGAGAGGTTAAATCCAGGGTTTCTGCTCCTGTTTTCTATCCAGTGACTCGTGCTGGGAAGTGCGGGCGTGTGTGTACGGGTAAAGGGTGAGGACAAGATCAAGCCTGGCTATGGCGTGCCCTTACACTCTGCCAACGCTCATTGGCACCTGAAGAATGGGCACTTTGGTAAGCCATTGAGACCTGCAGATCTACATCCCAGAGTGAACCTGTGTCACCAAGAAGAGAGAATTGTTTTTGAGAACAACACTCTTGGTTGTTAACACTCTCCTCACCCAAAATCACTGCAAACGCACGTCCAGGACAAAGCAAGACTGAAAGAAATATCCCCTTGCACTGACAAACAGAAAGTCATTTGCATATAAATGAAAACAGGCCGATACTGTCTTGACCCTATTCATTCAGTAGGTCAGTAGGGTAGCTGTGATACAGAGAGACACCCAGCATTGCCTTATTACTGCGGAACTGCCACACTGTCGATAAGTAGGTCTTGTGTGCACGTGCACTATGAATGACCAGGACTACTTTTTAATCACTTTCCACCCTTAAGGCAAAGACATCTGTTGGTGCAACAAAGATCAATTATGATGAGGACGTTCCACAAGCTGAACTCTCAGAGCTGCTTCTCTAATTCAACCTGAGTTCACTCCCTGACACTCACTCCATGGCTGCCCTGCTTGTTAACCCTTCCAAACCCAAAGAACAATACAACCTCTCCTCCATCCACCCCCTCCAGGGAAACTAGGACGCAAGAATGTTTACGATACAGAAATGGTCATTAGGTCCAACTTGCCTGTCTGCTTTCGCTCTCAATCTCACCCACCTTCTCACTGCATTCCCTCCTCCTCAAACTGCCCCTCCACCCCAGAGGACATGGTTTAATCATATTGAAATGCTTGCACCGCGCTTTCTTTCACTGATGATATACAAGTTGGCTTGGACACCATCACGTGTTTATTCTGTAGAGTGCATGGTTACTGACAGCTTCAAGCTCAGTCACTACATAAAAATTCTCTTTTTAGCCCAACAACAACTTGCATTTAGGAGGAAGGAAACCGGGTTAAAAAAAAATCCATTCACTTTGGGGCTTGACACGTCATGAAAATATCAGAAAATTCTGATGTATTCAGTTACATTTTGGGGGTGTGCAATGATTTTTATGTTGTAGGAATAGAGGAAGAATAAATGAACACCCAGGGAAGGCACAAAGGACTGACAAGCAACACAACGTTAAGCTGGACTCAGTTAATTCAGTAGACAAAGGAAGAATAATGCTTCTTAATAATAATAATAAAGTAAGGCTTTGAATTTGATTCCTATATTGTCCACACATGATCCTCTCAGTCGTGAGGAAGCCGTATTTGCTGCCACGTTAGTAACAATAAAAAGGGATAAGCCCAAAAACAACAATGAGACTCTGACTCAAAAGAGAAAGTCTCAGTGCAGAAAGTCATTGAATGATGATTTCCATTTCTCTGTTATTTCCTTTCATGCTACAATGGCGTTTATTTGTGCTAATTTATTTATAAAGCCATATTTGATGATTTATTGATTTAATGATTTCATTTTTACATTATTTATTTAATGACTTATTCATATATTCATGGATATTGTGATCCTCTGTTTTATAATTTATTTGACAACCTTAAATTTATTAAATAATTGAAAATCCCTCTACACAGCACCTTTTTAATAAATGTAAAATAATGAACTCATTGAGGAATATATTGTTTCCGAGTCTTTCCTTTTGTGAATTTTGTGCTCATTATGTTGAAGTGTGTCAGGGCTGGGAAAAAGAATACTCTCAACTTTCACGCTCATCAGGAAGTGACTTTCCATGGGCTTTTTCCCACTCATCTGTTCTAACTTTGTCAAAGAGCAGTAGAGAATTTGGGATAATAGTAGAAAAACTGCATCTCTGCTGTCCTGCTGAAGTTGCTGCGGGCAGTCCGACAGCAATTCCCTCAGAAATTCACTACCACCCTTTCAGCATCAAAAACTCGCAGCTCGGGGGGGACATGGACAATCCTCTGTTGCCCCAGAGCCGGTCATGGTAGATGCTGCCTCCTTCTCCATAAATGCAGGGTTAAAGCACCCCCATGTTGCGACTGCAGAGCTTTATATTAGACCCTGCAGCACATCATCAAACACCAAATAGGGGGAAACTGGTTAGCGGTAATGTCACGGGACTAGTAATCCAGTAGGCCCAGGTGAATGCTCTGGGGACATGGGTTCAAATCCCACCACGGCAGCTGGTGAAATTTAAATTCAATTAATAAATCCGGAATATAAAACTAGTCTCAGTAACAGTGACTATCATCAATTGTTGTAAAAACCCATCTGGTTCATTAATGTCCTTTAGGGAAGGAAATCTGCCTTAGGGAGGGTGATCTGGTCTACATGTGACTCCAGACCCTCAGCAGTGTTGATTCTTAACTGCTGAGCAAGCCATTCAGTTCAAGGGCAATTAGGGATGGACAACAAATGCTAGCTTTGCCACTGATGCCCACATCCCACAAAAGAATAAAGGAAAATAAACAATTCCTTCAGAGCTCAAGTTTTGTCCTTGATATCTGGCTTAGATATTGATATTTGATTTGCTTTTTGCTGCTGGCACATGAGGGAAGCAGTAGTTCAGGTACAGTATGGTCAGACATAGAGTAAAGCTCCTACCACATCACCCTGACAATGACCCTCATACCCTGCCTTAGAATGATGCCCAACAGGGGAAAAGATTTAATTTTACACCTACTGTACTTCCCAAACGAAGGTTGAATGCACTCACACTAAATTACTCAATGTAGCTATTCCAGCAAGCATTAAAATAACCGGGTTAAAAATAATGATTAACTGAAGCTCACAGCAGAATAGTACAAGCAGACTAAGGTCAAGAATTTTAGAATGGCGGAGATTCCCTTCCCGCCAAATGCACCCTCGCCATTACTGGCTGCCATGCAGCCATGTAATGGTCCAACTAGTGTTAATCGACTGGTGATGGGATTTCCACCCTCACTCCAGAGGAAGTCCTGCCTCATAAAGCCACTGGCCGATCTGATTGGCTGGCAGCTCTCTAGCCCCAGTAGCGCCAGAAACTGCAATGGCGGGGAGGGGAGATGAGGCCCGAACAGGTGGGCAGAGGGTGGTCGGGGGTGTTGGTAGAGAGGTCAGCGGGGGTGGGAGCACCTGTAGTGGCCAGACATTTTGAGAGGGAGGGGGGCAGGTTTTGATGGAGGCACCTCACATTCCCACTTCCCGCCCTAGGCCTGTGTAGGGTCACTTTCTGGGCTTCCCCCACCCCTGAACTCCTCCCTCCAAACTGAAAATTGAGGCTGGGCAGGAATTGGCCCTTAAGTGATCATTAATTGGCCATTTAGGGGCCTTAATTGGGGCAAGGGCAGGCCGGCCAGCTGGCCTAGGTCTCGCCCATCCCTCTGTAAAATTAGGGGAAAAAAGGGATTGGTGGATGAATTTTAAGAGCCCCTTTTCACCTGAAAACTCGCTGGCGGGGGAACGTAAAACTCTGCCGTCAGTGTTTGTCCGTCAGTATATTTACTTACAGAGTGTAAGAATGTGGGACCTGTTATCAAATGGAATAGTTGAGGTACACAGTATAAATACCTTTAAAGGGAATCTAGGTAAGTACATGATGGAGAAAGGAAAATAAGAAACTGGGTAAGAATAGGCCATCCAGCCCCTTGAGCATATTCTGCCATTTAATAAGATCATAGCTTATGATCTACCTCAGCTCCACTGTTCCACCCAATCACTAAATCACTTGATTCCATTAATGTCCAAAAATCTAATCAATGTGTTTTGAATATATGAGCATCCACAGCTCGCTGGGATAGAGAACTCCAAAGATTCACAATCCTCCGAGTGAAGAAATTTCTCCTTATTTAAGTCATAAATGGCTCAGGCCTTATCCTGAGACTGTGACTCCTAGTTCTAGACCCTCCAACCAGGGGGCTCTCCAACCACCTGCAGCACAGGCAGATACGCCGATAGGACCAGATGAAGAGGCTCATGTGGACCATAAACACCACCATAAACCAGTTGGGCCAAATGGTCTTTCTCTAGGCCTTAATTTCTATGGAAAACGATGCAAGCACCTTTTTGAAAATACACCCCTGTCATGAACTATTTTCCGATGGTAAAATGTTGGATTTCACAAATGAATATAATTCAGCAATTTTGCTTCCATGACCATGGTGATATTAAGCTGGCAAGAAACCAATAGATCCTTTGAGGTAGGGATTAAGGTACATTGCTGGATGTTGCTTCCGACTTCAATGGTGTTACCCCAAGGATTTCTAATGATTATTGCGAGGCGGAATGATATTGCAGTCCCTACTCACATTATCACACCTCACAGTACTGAGCACAGATGCTATCAGAGACTGAAGGTCACACCAAGTGTGCAAGTCATGCCCCTGGTTGGCAAGGCATGAAAAACTGTTCAGGTCTGAAGTGCTGAATCCCAGTGTTACAAGAAGCACAATGCTGCAGGTAGAAGCAACAGACAAATATTGCAAACATTGATTGTGTCTCACTCCTGAAAAAATTCCACACCCATGCATTCAGGAAATTGGTTGACATTTGATTTTTACCAAAGCCTAGACTGGAACTGGAACGTGTGATGGGTCCCACCAGGAAAATGTGAACGCCTTGCAGTGAAATCCATCCATTTAATGGTTGTGAATACATAAGAGCGGCAGAAAGACTTGCATTTATATAGTGCCTTTCATGACCTCAGGACATTCCTAAATGTTTTACAGCTAACAAAGTACTTTTTAAGTATAGCCACTGTTGTAATGTAGAAAACATGGCAGTCAATTTGTGCATGTAACAAGCACCCACAAACAGAAAAGACCAATAATCTTTTTGTGATGTTAATTGAGGGCTAAGTATTGGCCAGGACATCGGGGAGAACTCCCCTGCTCTTTTTTGAAATAGCACCATGGGATGTTTTACCTCCATGTGAGTGGGAACACAGCTAGTGCCTTGGTTTAACATCTCATCTGAAAGACGGCACTTCTGACTGTGCAGCACTCCCTCAGAGAACAATCACAAGGTAACACATGAACAGGCTAAGTCCCTCTTCATAACACTGAGAATTCTATGGGGATCCCTGTGAATTATATTAAATAATAATAAGGGGGCTCAACTGATGCCTCCCCAGTTAAAGTGCCAATTGACAGTCACTCACTATAAAGAAGCAACATTTCAAGTCATTAGAGGCTGGCTGCCACTCATGAAGCGTTGGAAGCAGTTCAGAGAAGGTTTGCCAGACTAATACCTGGTATGGGCGGGTTGTCTTATGAGGAAAGGTTGGACAGGCTAGGCTTGTATCCACTGGAGTTTAAAAGAGTAAGAGGCAACTTGATTGAAACATATAAGATTCTGAGGGGTCTTGACAGGGTGGATGTGGAGACAATGTCTCCTCTTAAGGGAAAATGGCAAACTAGGGGTCACTGTTTAAAAATAAGGGGTCACCCATTTAAAAGGAGATGAGGCGAAATTTTTTCTCTCAGAGGGTCATTAGTCTTTGAAACTCTCTTCCTGAAAAGGCGGTGCAACAGAGTCTTTGAATATTTTTAAGGCAGAGGTGGATAGATTCTTGGTAAGCAAGGGATTGAAAGGTTATCAGGGGTAAGAAGGATTCAGATTTGAGGTTACTATCAGATCAGCCATGATCTTATTGAATGGCGGAGCAGGCTCGAGGGGCCGAATGGCTTGCTCCTGCTCCTTGTTCGTATTACGTTTTGGGTGAAACTCATGAGGAATAAACGCTGGACCAGGACACTGGGGAGAACTCCACTGCAATCCTTGACACAGTGCCAGGATGAGATGTTTAATGTCCACCCGGGATAGTATATGGGGCCTCGGTTTAACATCTCATCCAAAAGATGGCACCTCTAATAGTACAGCACGTTCTCAGTGAATAGAGGAAAGAAAGAGAAACTGTTTCCAACCGCTGGTGGGCACAAATTCAGGCGATTAGCAAATGAACCAGAGGCGACATGAGAAAAAACTTTTTTAAATATGCAACAAGCGGTTAAGATTTGGAATGCACCGCCTGATGGGGTGTTGCAAACAAATTCAATAATAGCTTACGAAAAGGACTTTGATAAATACCTGAAGCAAAAAAAAAATTTCAGGGATATGGGGAATGAGCTAGGGAGCTGGATTAACTGGATAGCTCTTCAGAGGTGCCACTGCTGACTTGATGGGCTGAATGGCCTCCTTCTGTGCTGTACCATTCTAGGATTCTAACTCCGGTTGGTCATATTCCTGGAAGTTTCATCGTATGACCTCCCATTTCCAGGAAACTAGCCTTCCCCCCACCCCCGACCCCTACATCCAATATCTTTATAATTAATAAATGTAAATGCTCAAAAAAGTTTAAAAACTCAATTATTTTTACAAATAGTTGCTTGGTAGTACAGAGCTTGAATACTGCTGAAAAGAGAGTCATGTTGTCGAAGTTTTTCATCTTGCACTCATCAGGACAAATGCAAGAATGCCAAATTTCAAACAATCACAACAACTTATACTATAGGAGAGAAAAGGGTGCTGATTGGTTGTGATCCTTTGAAATTTGGCACTCTTGTGTTTGTCCTGTTAAGTGCAAGATGAAAAGCTTTAGCAACGTGTCTCTCTTTTCAGCAATATTCTATTATATTTAAGCCCCAATAATTTTTCTCCTAGAATTGCTGGCAGCAGTGTCCAGGAGATTAATTTATAATTCCTAGAGAGCCCAGGGAAATCCTGGAGAGTTGGCAACACTAATCAC
The DNA here is from genome assembly GCF_964194155.1 of Cetorhinus maximus. Lineage (NCBI taxonomy): Eukaryota > Metazoa > Chordata > Chondrichthyes > Lamniformes > Cetorhinidae > Cetorhinus > Cetorhinus maximus. The sequence goes on from NC_135891.1 coordinate 113,690,643, forward strand.
ACACCAGGGATCAAAACTTGGTCCTTTCTGGTCTGTATGGCTCAGCAACACACCATGTGGTGCATTTAAGCCAGGCTCAGCCTGTTGCCAAAACACTGCGGATGGTCAAAGCAGTTTGTTCACAGTCCTATGTACAGGATGCTCTCAATCCTTTGAGAATCCAATGGAACATCTCTGCGGAAAACCAGATAAGAGGATGACAAAACACAGTGGTAGATTAAAACATGTGAAGATGCTAGGGTTCCTTGGAGATGTCTAATACTAACTTGTAATGTAATATCTGCTAGCAAATAGTTTCTAAGTCTTTCGTACTTTTATTTTCTCTCCTCACAAATACTGGCTCCCCCAAGGGCAATCTGTGAATGATGATGTAGGCTGTCAACCTATACCTGGATTTCTAGGACCTCAGGAATGCCCAAAGAGCTTCACATCCAATGAAGTGCTTTTGAAGCTTAGTAACAATTGTAATGCAGGAAACTCAGCAGCCAATTCCCTCAAAGCAAGCTCCCATAAACACCGATCTTATAATGATATAATGTTAACAGGTCCAGCAAGCAGTTAGGAAGACAGATAACATGTTAGCCTTTATTGCAAGGGGTTCGGGTACAAGAGTAAGATGTCTTGCTATAATTATATAAGGCTGGTGAGACCCCCATCTGGAGTACTCTGTACAATTTTGATCTCCTTACCCAAGGAAGAATATATTAGACTTAGAGAGGGTGTGACAAAGGTTTACTAGATTGACTTCTTGGTTGACAGGGTGATCCTGTGAGAGAGATCGTTGAGCAGAATGGGCCTGTATTCCTGGAGTTTGGAAGAAAGAGAGGTGATCTCATTGAAACATAAAATTCTAAGAGGGCTTGACAGGGTAGATGGTGAGAGTCTATTTTCCCCTGGCTGGACAGCCTAGAACTAGGGTCACAGCCTCAAGATAAGGAGGTCGGTCATCTAGGGTTGAAATGAGGAGAAATTTCTTCTCTCAATGGGTTGTGAATCTTTGCAATTCTCTACCCTAGAGAACTGTGGATGCTCAGATGGTGAGTATACTCTAGACAAGAGACTGATGGATTTTAAGCTCAAGGGAAAAGAAGGAATTTGGTGTTAGGGCAGCAGGCCATGGATTCAGCGCTCCAGGCAGGCTTTGAGGCCTTCCCCACCTGCCTGCGGACCAACTACAGTTACAGGTTGCCCTGTGGAGGGGTTCCACCTCCATAATGGTAGCCCAGCTGTTGAGAGCATTTTTAAATGTAAAAGTTTCTGGAAGTTGGAGAGAGGCGCCTCAGAATGGAGGCACCTTCTCTCTCCCTTACTTGAAACAGCAGGCTGCTGCTTCTCAGTGCGGGAGGGCCTCCTATTGGCCCTTCAGCCGCAAGCGCCCATCTGCCATCCTTAATTGGACGGTAAGGCTGCACTGTCATGGCAACTGATTGGCCAATTCAGGGACAACCACTGCCAGGTGGCTGTTACCCACAAAGAGCGGGGTTGTGACCCTCATTTGACACCGACATCGGGGTCCCGATACAAAGGCCAAAAATCCTGCTCCTTGTTTCATCAAGCCCGAAACCGCAAAAATATATCGAAAATCTTAATAAATTCATCTCAACAATCACAGAAAAATAAACCTCAGCTTTTGGCATCTGGTTTTCTTTTTCAGAAAATGCTATCCTTAGTCCAGTGCAAAATTGCACTGGTGGCAATGTCCGAACTCAGCCCAAAGAAAGTGGCCCACAGTGATTTGACCACCAGGTCTTGCATCCCTGTGAATGAAAGCAGCAAGCATTTAGATAGTGCGCCGTGCCTTGGTTCTTGGAAGCACCCCCGCAATTTGTCAGGCAATAGCACAGCATGTTGGAGTCACGCACTGCACCATAACACAGGCTTCGAGGAGTACAGATAGAGAACTATATTGTGGTTGAGTCGAAATCCTAGGACTCCCCCCAAACCCCTCGTAGCATTTTGGGTGTAACCACACTACATTGACGGCAGCGGTTCAAGAAGATGGCACATCACCATCACTACCTTCTCAAGGGAAATTAGGGATGGGCAATAAATGCTAGCCTTGTTGGTATTACCCACATCCCAAGAATGAATTTTTAAAAAGCCCTCGCTTCAAACAGTGGCTCGCCATAAGATAATTATGGAGGAGGAAAGCCATTCAGCCCATCTTAACATATCCATCCAATAAAACCCAGTAGTCCTGTTCCATTGATGAATCTGATCAGTTCCCATTTTTTTTTTTAAAAAGGTAGAAAACCCTTAAATGGGCAAATTAAAAACTAATTTAATAGCCTGAGAGTGATCTGTCAAGGCACCCACTTCTGATTTCAGGATAAGGGGATTAACCTGATGTCGAGAGAATGCATTGTAAAAACCTGGCTTTGCATGTCCGGGATGAATGAAAATCTCAACCAAGTTAAATTCAGAAGAAAAGCAGCAAACATGTGGCAATTGAACGTGTAATTTTTCTGTGGTGAGACCATTATTTTACTTTAGCTCTTTAGTCTCAATATTACGGATGAGCAAGCGTTCGGATTTGACATGGCCTTTAATAAAACACGGACACTTCCCAATATTTTCATTAAATGCTTTGAAGGATCTCATGAGGGCCATCAAAACAGTTAATGAAAACACTACAAAGTATCGTTGCTTTATCAAAACTGACAATGTACCCAGCCCAGATAACAAACTGCCACGATAAAGATTGGGTTTTGTTATAATATTAGCCAACACTGTTGCTCATGGGTAGTCAGAGATCACAATGTGTTTGTCATCTTTAGCTGTTAGCCTGGCCTGTCCCTTTAAGGCCACTGCTCAGAATACGCCCTATGGGAACGTGGTCTAAATAAGTTCTGAGATGAATTAGAGGCTAATTATTGCTGCTGTTGGGATATTTCGTTATATTGGCAGCTACTTGGCTCTTCTCGTTATCTCAACAACCTTCTTCAGGTTATCTCAAGGTCAGAAACAGACCAACAGGAAATTGCACCCTCTATTTCTGCATACTTTTAAAAGAGATTGTCAGTTGTGATTTGTTAGTGTTTTCTTCTGCCGAGTTTGACATCTGGAGCATGACTCCTGGAGTGTGATGATTTTAGTGCAGCAAGTGCTTTTATATACTGGCTCACAGTAAGTTAGAAGATATGTTATGCAGAACTATGTTAAGAGGACTATGTTATGCATAAACTACACAAGAACACAAGGAATAGGAGCAGGAGGAGACCACACAGCCCATCGAACCTGCTCCGCCATTCAATACAATCATGGCTGATCTTGGGCTTCAAATCCACTTTCCCGCCTGTTCCCTATATCCCTCGATATCCTGAAAGGCCAAAAATCTGTTTATCCCAGCCCTTAAATGTATTCAACGATGGAGCATCCACAACTCTCTAGAGAATTCCAAAGATTCACAACCTTTAGAAAGAAGAAATTTCTCCTCATCTCAGTCCTAAAAGATCGGTCCCTTGTCCTGAGACTGTGCCCGTGTTTTAGATTCCCCGACCCAGGGGAAACAATCTCTCAGCACCTACCCTATCAAGCCCCTTCAGAATCTTGTATGTTTCAATGAGCTCCCCTCTCATTCTTCTGAACTCCAGAAAGTATAGGCTGAATTTACTCCACCTCTCGTCATAAAACAAGTCTCTCACTCCAATCTAGTGAACCTTCGCTATACTGCCTCCAATGCAAACACATCCTTTCTTAAATGTGGGGACCAAAACTGCACACAGCATTCCAGACCTGGTCTCACCAAAACTCTGTACAACTGTGGCATAACTTGTAGCAAGTATTATTCTACTGCCCAAACTCAAACTGTCGTTGAGTGAATATTTACTACCTCAAAGATAGCTCTTTTCAGGCTATAGGGTACAAGGTAGGGGTAAACAAACTTTTCCCTCTAATTTTTCCGTCCCTATGAAATGCAGTGATGTAATTCAATGGCTGATGTTGGTTTTCCAACATTCTGTCCATGCTTCCACTTTTCATGGGTGAATGTAGATAGCAAGTGTTGGCAAGTTGTTCAACTATGCATGGTATCCCAGCACGCCACAACTACCAGCAGGAGTCACTGATAGCAATTGTGGAAGAAGGAAACAGCACATTGAAGAGAGCAGTGCAGAGAAATGAGAGAACAATAAAATCACTCTTTACCCATCCTTCTAGTAATTTTCTTCACTCGGTTCCTACAAGCATAGTAATTGTATTGAGGCATATTTCCAAAGGTGACATGCCATTTTCCCTTACCTCACCCAACATCTGTCTGTCATGTGGGAGCACAATGTTGCATGTGAGCAGGTGTTCAACCACATGAGGCATCACAATCAAGCCCCATTCTCACCTAAAGTTTATTTAGACCAACGTACTTCCCCTAACAGTCACTGGCTAGTGATCAGAAACAGGAATGCTGGCAGCTCTTACTCCTCCCCTAACCTTAACATCTACACTAGCACCACAGCTGCGATCAGCTTAGTCAGCACAGAGTGGGAATCGAACTGGAGACCTTCCGGCCCGTTCCGCTCCACTCCACGAGCCACTGCCTTGACCACCTGAGCCATCTGGGACACTCATGCTTAAAATTTAGCAGCTTTCTTTTTCAGTGCGCTGGTGGTTAACTAAACCTGCTTGTCACTTAGAACCACACAATTCTTCTCTGGGCGCATGACATTTCCCCATTGTATTAATTAGGCAATTGCAGATGTACATATGCATTGTGTTGCCAAAGTGAGGAGAGGTTCGATGACTTAAGATCAAGCCAAAAGGTCAAGGCTGTCAATCATCCAGTCTATCAGCCTGGCAATTAAGACACTACACAAGGAGTTTATTATTGTTATTCAATTAAAACTTGAAAGATTTTTCCATTTTAATTAGTCTCTTTTTTTTCCCCTCCATCAATTTTCTTTCCCTCCTGTCCTCAGGGCATTGGCTCCTCACTGGGGTAAAGTTCCACGGGAACTGGCTGCCTTCAGGTACATCATCAAAGTGGCCATCATTCATGCGCAAACCTTGTCAGGCAGGGTCAGAAGGCTATTCAAACACAGCGGGGTTGGGGGAGGGGCGAGGGCACGTTTATGCACCAAATGCAAAGCGTTTGCATTTGTTTTAGCTTTGTATTCAACGCAAACCATGGTATGTAGCTTATACATGGATCTCTCAAACTGCAGGTGCTATACCTTCACCGCAAGACTTGGGCTAATAATCAGAATCAGTAATCAAAAGGAGGTAGTGGTATAACTGCAATCTGTGCAGAGCAGCCTTAGGGCCTCTTGGGGGATAGTTTGAGAGTTTTTAAACATCCTTCTCTTAGGTTTTCACTCTCACTCTTCCAATGCATACTCCGTGTGGGTCTGGCTCCCAGAACCTAAAGAAGTCATACGGACCCAAAACGTTAACTCTGTTTCTCTCTCCACACATGCTGCCAGAGCTGCTGAGGTTTTCCAGCATTTTCTGCTTTTATTTCCAATTGCCAGCATCCGCAGTGTTTTGCTTTTATCCCAGAATCTAATGTCTGAATCCTTTTCATGGAATCGTACATCATGTCAAACCTTGAGTGCACTTAGCCTTTCAACCCATCCAAGTTTAATCCAATGAGTGTCATATTTCAGGTTGTCAGCAGAGAACCTCCTCTGGGCCAGGAGGCTCTTCCGTCCAGGCCCCAAAACCAGGGTTTGAGCTCCTAATGAAAGATGGCGCCTCAGGAGAGCACTGACAGACTGCAGGGTCTTTCGCATGAGCTGCTAAGCCCAGATCCTGTCGGCCTGCTTACGATGGTTGTTAAACAGGAAGGTACTTGGCCTGTTGATTTGGAAGGATGAGACCAGGTGGTGAGAGCAACTTTTTTTTTTTACACCAAATCTACCTTGTAATGGTGGCAAAGCGCTTACAAGTCAAACATCCGACCATTATGGCACTGCTGCTTGTGGGATCTTGCTGTGTGTCATTTGGCTGCTGCGTTTCCTGCATTTCAACAGTGACTACACTTGAAGTGTGCTTTAAGAACCCGAGAAATAGGGACAGGAGTAGGCCCTCTGGCCCTTCGAGGCTGCTCCACCTTTCAAGAGACCATGGCTTTGGGATGTCCAGAGCGATATGAAAGGTGTTATAGGTTTAAAGATTTATGGATTAAAAAGTTGATAGAAGTATTCAAAATCATGAGGGGTCTGGACAGGGTAGATAGGGGGAAACTGTTCCCATTAGCAGAAGGGTAGAGAACCAGAGGGCATGGATTTAAGGTAATTGATAAAAGAAGCAAATGTCAACTTGAGTAAACACTTTTCCACACAGCGAGTGGCTTGGGTTTGGAATGGACTGCCCGAGAGTGTGCTGGAGGCAGGGTCAATCGAGGCATTCAAGAGGGAATTAGATGATTATTTGAAAAGAAACAACTTGCAGGGTTACAGGGAGAAGGCGGGAGAATGGAATGACACTGGGTGAAATGCTCATTCAGAGAGCCAATGCAGACACAATGGGCTGAATGACCTCTTTCTGCGCTGTAATAATTCTGTGATTCTGTGAAATTCGAGTTCTTCCTTGCTTTCTGTGAGCAGGGTGCTGCTCGGGCGTGTAAGCATGCCCTCTCTGACTGCAGCACACAGCGGAACCGGCCCTATCACACAGGTCTTGCAGTTCTGTGTTGCTCTGAACAGCCACCAGTCTCAAATTGTAATGCCCACGGATATAGCTCTCCATTTAAGTAACTTTACAAATATCATTGCATTTCTCCCAGTGCCAGCTGTAGTGATGAATTAAAATTGCCTGGGTGTCTCATTCCACTAGCAGGGGGTTCCACTCTCTTGTAGGTCTCCTTTTATGTCAACCAAGGCTCTGCGGGTAGCAATATTGCCTCTGAGTCAGTTCAAATCCCACATCAGAGACTTGAGCACATAACCTAGGCTGACACTCCAGTGTAGCAGCAAGGGATTGTATGAGGAGTGATTGAGGAGACTGGGGTATTCTCTAGAGTTTAAAAGAATGAGGTAATCCTATTGAAATGTATGCAATGCTTACAGGGTGGATGTATATAGGATGTATCCCCTGGGTGGCAGGACTAGAACCAGGGGACACCGTCTCAGAATAAAGGGTAGGCCATTTAGGACTGAGATGAGGAGGAATTTCTTCATTCAAAGGGTGTTGAATCTTTGGGATTCTCTACTCCAGAGGGCTGTGGAGGCTCAGTCATTGAGTATGTTCAAGACAGAGATCGATACATTTCTATATAATTAAAGACATCAAAGGATTTGGGGATATGTGAGAAAATGGCATTGAGGTAGATCAGCCATGATCTAGCTGAATGGCAGAGCAAACTTGAGGGGCCAAATGGCCTACTCCTGCTCCTGTTTCCTATATTCTTATTTTCCTATGAGTGTTGCACTGTCGGAGGTGCCATCTTTCGGATGAGACATTAAACCGAGGACCCGTCTGCCCTCTCCGGTGAATGCAAAATATCCCATGGCACTATTTCAAAGAAGAGTAGGGGCGTACGCCCCAGTGTCCTGGCAAATATTTATCACAAAGCCAACATCTGGTCATTATCTCATTGCTCTTTGTGGGAGATGGAGAGTCTAGGATGAGAGGGCATAATTTCAGAGTAAGGGGACACTCATTTAAGACAGGGATTGGAGGAATTTCTTCTCTCAGAGGGTGGTAAATCTGTGGAATTATTTACAGCCGAGGGCTGTAGAGGCTGAATTATTAAGTATATTCAAGGCAGAGATAGACAGATTTTTAATCAGTAAGGGAATCAATGGTTATGGGGAAAAGGCAGGAAAGTGGAGTTGAGGATTATCAGATCAGCCATGATCTCATTGAATGGTGGAGCAGACTCGATGGGCCGAATGGCCTACTTCTGCTCCTACATCTTATGGTCTTATTCCCCTGCATAACAACAGTGACAGCACTTCAAAACATACTTAATTGGTTATAAAGTGGTAGGGACATCCAGAAGTCATGAAAGGTGCTATATAAATGCATTCATTAATTTCTTTCTCTCGCTCTCTCACAATCTTTTTCCTCATGCTCCTCCCTTCCAGTCTGCTTAACCAAACCAAGTGTCAAAAATGGAGACTTGATAAAGGAATGCTGGTATACGAGACTAACTAGGCATTAAACATGGCTCACCCATTCCAAGGTATTGCAGTCTGTTACGATGTCCCCAAACCCACCCCCGAACTAACCTCTGATAGGCCTGTGGGACGACTTCAACAAGGTAATGGTATAAACAGAAAGCAGCGGCACACATTAAAATAAGAGCCAAGCCATTGTAAAAGGGAAATCAGGGATCACATTTTCAACATAAAGGGTAGTGGAAATCCGGAACTCTCTCCCCCAAAAGGCTGTGGATGCTGTTGGACAATTGACGGTTTCAAAACCGAGACTAAGAGTTTCGTTAAGTAAGGATGTCAAGAGACATTGTTTGAAGACGGACAAATGGAGCTGAGGTATCAATCAGCCATGATCTAATTGAATAGTGCAGCAGACTTGAGGGGCGAAATGGTCAACTCCTGTCCTCAAGTCCCTAAGACAGGGGTGTAAAAAGAAAAATAAAAGGTAAAGCGCCAGGTTTGCATATAAATCTTTTAAGTCTCCGTTCTCTATTACAAGGGTTAACATTCCACTAAACCTCTTGCTTTGAAACTTAGCACACGTGGTTCTTGATGGCTTAACGGAATCGGAGTCAGGATTTCTTTTCACCAGCCGTCTCCTGGCTGAAGTGGTGGTGCTTTCCACCTCTCACCCTTCACAGTGCCATCAATCTTCAGAGGGAAATGAATTGTCTAGATTGCTTTCCCATCTCAGACTGGATTTTCTCTGTCAACATCACTCATTTGCATTTCCATATTACAATCCCGTCAGCATGGAAATACACGATCAGCTGAGATGGGTTTGAGAAGTTGAAAGATGAAAGTGCTGACATGGCGGAACTATTCACATCACTTCTCGCCACCAACCACACACTTAAATTAATTGAACGTTGTACTTTCACCATCTTAAACCAATCCTCCACCCCTTCTCCTTTCCTCCCTCAGCTCTTCTCTTTCCCCAGAGGTGCTCAGCCTTTACTGGGGTACAGGGAGTCTCCCAGTGTCTCGCCACTCTTCCTGTGTGAGCCTGCACAATAGATGCAGGCTATTTGGCAACAAGAGGCTTTATAATCTAACATGATCCTCCTGCCCTCAGGTGGCATTTACACACTGTCCAGCAGAGGTCGCTGGATAGCAGGAATCCTGCCTGGTTACAGCTGGCAACTATCAGTAATTGGGGTGCCTCTAACTGGGGATCAGATTTGATATAAACCTTTACTGGGGAACAATTCTCCTTTTAAAAAAATGATGGGTTACAACAGCAGACCCAAGAACATGGAAAAGGTAATGGTAACAAGATCTTTGACTTTTTATTTAAGCATACAATTAAGTTATATAACATTGAAACTGATTCAGTTTGGAGAGCTTCTGTGAGTGTGAATGTAGCATTTCTTTGTCTCTCTCTCTCTCTGCCCTCCATATTTCTTAGAACACATCGAGACGCATCAATGGTTCAGAGTTATACAGCAGCAAACAGCTCCTGCCAGCTTGATCAAGGTGGGATGAATCACAGTAATGGATAGGAGCTGTTGGAAGAGCAGTGCGCAGTGACTGACCAAGGGTATCTCTGCTGTAACGCAGATTGTTCTCACTAATCAAGACCATTGTATGTTGTTGGGCGTTAACATAAAAACACAATAGGGATGTACAGTCTCACAGGCTCCACCCCAATCCTATTTAAAATGTATGGCAACTATAATCTCTGTCTTTAGCATCTGGTAATGGAGCAAGTGTACATCAACATTTATTCAGCATTTCTCTTTCGTTTCAAATTCTAATCTGAATTTTCGTCAATATTGCTTTATGAAATCAGATAAAATAGCCTTTGGCTTTTATTTTTTTTAAAATGAGGTTACAAAGACATGAGAACAGAAGAAACTAGAGAGAAACTAGAGATTTGGTCGAGTTGTTTGAGATTATGAAGGGATGGGAGAGAAACAGAGGGCGGGATTTTCCGGCCCCACCCGCCACTGGGATCATCCGCTCCCACCGAATGTCAATGAAATTTTGGCTGGGCCACCGAGTGTCCCACAGAGGGTTCCTGCCAAGACGAGGCCTGAAAATCCCAGTTAGAGTGTTTCCAATGGTTGAGGGTCTAGAACCATTTAGACCATAAGACATAGGAGCAGAAATTAGGCCATTCGGCCCATCGAGTCTGCTCCGCTGTTCAATCATGGCTGATAAGTTTCTCAACCCCATTCTCCCCGTAACCTTTGATCCCCTTACCAATCAAGAACCTACCTATCTCGGTCTTAAATACACTCAATGACCTGGCCTCCACAGCCTTCTGTGGCAATGAATTCCATAGATTCACCACTCTCTGGCTAAAGAAGTTTCTCCTCACCTCTGTTCTAAAAGGTCTTCCCTTTACTCTGAGGCTGTGCCCTCGGGTCCTAGTCTCTGCTACTAATGGAAGCATCTTCCCCATGTCCGCTCTAACCAGGCCTTTCAGTATTCTGTAAGTTTCAATCAGATCCCCCCTCATCCTTCTAAACTCCATCGAGTATAGACCCAGAGTCCTCAAACGTTCCTCATATGTTAAGCCTTTCATTCCTGGGATCATTCTCATGAACCTCCTCTGGACCCTCTCCAGGGCCAGCACATCCTTCCTGAGATACGGGGCCCAAAATTGCTCACAATATTCTAAATGTGGTCTGACCAGAGCCTTATAAAGCCTCAGCAGCACAACCCTGCTTTTATATTCTAGTCCTCTCAAAATAAATACCAACATTGCATTTGCCTTCCTAACTACCGACTTAACCTGCAAGTTAACTTTAAGAGAATCCTGGACTAGGACTCCCAAGTCCCTTTGCACTCCAGATTTCTGAATTCTCTCCCCATTTAGAAAATAATCCAAGCCTCTATTCTTCCTACCAAAGTGCATGACCTCACACTTCCCCGCGTTGTATTCCATCTGCCACTTCTTTGCCCATTCTCCTAACCTGTTCAAATCCTTCTGCAGCCTCCCCGCCTCCTCAATACTACCTGTCCCTCCACCTATCTTTGTATCATCTGCAAACTTAGCCAGGATGCCCTCAGTTCCTTCATCTAGATCATTAATGTATAAAATGAAAAGTTGTGGTCCCAACACTGACCCCTGTGGAACTCCACTAGTCACCGGCCGCCATCCTGAGAAGGATCCCCTTATCCCCACTCTCTGCCTCCTGCCAGACAGCCAATCTTCTATCCATGCTAATACCTTGCCTCTAATGCCATGGGCTCTTATCTTACTGAGCAGCATCCTGTGCGGCACCTTGTGAAAGGCCTTCTGGAAGTCCAAGTAGATAACATCCATTGGCTCTCCTTTGTCTAACCTACTCATTACCTCCTCAAAGAATTCCAACAGATTTGTCAGGCATGACCTCCCCTTGATGAAACCATGCTGACTTTGCCCGATTTTACCATGCACTTCCAAATGTTCTGAAATCTCATCCTTAATAATGGACTCTAAAATCTTACCAACGACCGAGGTCAGGCTAATCGGCCTGTAATTTCCTATCTTTTGCCTCACTCCCTTCTTAAACAGGGGGGTTACATTAGCGATTTTCCAGTCCTCCGGGACCCTCCCTGACTCCAGTGATTCCTGAAAGATCACCACTAACACCTCCACTATCTCTTCAGCTATCTCCTTCAGAGCTCTGGGGTGTAATCCATCTGGTCCAGGTGATTTATCCACCTTCAGACCTTTCAGTTTTCCTAGCACCTTCTCCTTGGTAATGGCCACCATACTCACCCCCGCCCCCCGACTCTCTTGAACTTTGGGGATGTTACTCGTGTCTTCCACTGTGAAGACTGACGCAAAGTACCTATTCAGTTCCTCCGCCATTTCTTTGTTTCCCACTACTAGTTCTCCAGCGTCATTTTCCAGCGGCCCAATGTCCACTTTTGCCTCTCTCTTACCCTTTATATATCTAAAAAAAACTCTTGCAATCTTCTTTTATATTACTGGCTAGTTTACCCTCATATTTAATCTTCTCCCTCCTTATTTCTTGTTTAGTTGTCCTCTGTTGAGGACAATTTGTCTGAATGAGTGCAACTCCAACAACACTCAAGAGGCTCAATACCGTCCAGGACAAAGCAGTCCGCTTGATTGGCACCCCATCCACCACCTTCACTTCTTTCACCACCAATACACAGTGGCAGCAGTGTGCGGCATCTACAAGATGCACTGCAGCAACTCACAAGGCGCCTTTGACTGCACCTCCTTAACCCGTAACCTCTACCACCTAGAAGGACAAGGGCAGCAGATGTGTGGGAACACCATCACCTGGAAGTTCCCCTCCAAAACACACATCATCCTGACTTGGAAATATATTGCCATTCCTTCACTATCGCTGGATCAAAATCCTGGAACTCCCTCTCTAACAGCACTGTGGGTGTACCTACACCACAGGGACTGCAGGGGTTGAAGAAGGCAGCTCGCCACCAGCTTCTCAAGTACAGTTAGGGATGGGCAATAGTTAGTAGCCTAGCCCACATCCTATGAATAAATAAAAAAAAGTCAGGGGACATGGATATTAGATTAAAAGAGATTTAAGACAGAGGGCAGGAGAAGCCCTTTGTTCCACAGAGGGTTGACAGACTGTACAATATGGTAGTAGAGTCAGTGATTGAAGCAGAAACCATGTCAATGTTGGAGAATGGGTTAGATAGGTATTCAAGGAAAGGGGGATAAAGGGACAGGGAATCCGCTCATGTGAGGGATAAAACACCAACATGACTGTTTGGGCTGACAACGTTCTCTGTAAATATATGACACCAAAAGATGGAAAACTGAACCAAACAATGTTTCAGATTTAGTTTCCACTCTGAAATGGACACATAGGCGCATGTCAAGGCATCAGGGAGGAGGAAGTTACCTGGACACTTTGTTCCATAAGGCAGTCATACCCCTTAGGATAGGGTCTTCTGATTTGATCAGTGGTCATGGACAGGAGGGTGTGACTGCAAGTGAGGCAGGTAAGGGGATCGAGAAGGTAGAAGAGGGGGAGCCACAGCCCTTGCAATTGCCCAAAAGGCTCAAGATTCTTGAAGCTTATATGGATGAGAGAGCATATTGCAAGGTGGATGAGCTAACTGACTGTGGCATCATGGTAGAGGGAGCTATTCAAGCAGGTGACAGTAGAGGACAATATACTTTGGGGTATAGACACAGCTCTTTGTAGCCCAAAGCAAGAATCCAGAAGGCTGTGTTGCCCGCCGATGCCAGGGCCCGGGTCATCTGCTCTGGGCTGGAGAGGAACTTGAAGTGGAAGGGTGAGGATCCAGTTGCCCTCATTCATGTTGGTACCAACAACGTAGCTAGGACTAGGAAAGAAGTTCTGCTTATGGAGTATGAGGATCCGGGGGCTAAATTAAAAGGCAGAACCTCAAAGGTAATAATCTCTGGATTATTACCTGATCCACAAGCAAATTGGCATAGGCTCAAAGGCTAGTGTGGGAAGAATGGGTTTTGATTTATGAAGCACTGGCACCAGTGCTGAGGAAAATAGGAGCTGCACCATTGGGATGGTCTTCACCTGAATCATGCTGGGACCTTTTCCTAGCTTCCTGTCATTCCAACATGTCAGATACCTTTCAAAATTCAGGTCCCAGCATTGGTCACCTTGCAACCATGTCTCTGTAATGACTATGAGGTCATACATATTTATTTTTATCTGTGCTAACAATTAATTTATTCTGTTATGAATGCTGCACACATTCAAATACAGAGCCTTTAACACTTGTCTTTTTACCATTTTTGCAATCTCTGGCCTTATCCGCTGGTGCACTCTTACATTTGTACTCTCTGTCCCTTCGTGCCACACTCTGGTTATCATTACCCAAATCATTACCCTGCTCTACTACTTTGTCATTTCCCTTTAATTTACCACACCTCCCCTTACCGGATCCTGTCCTCCCACTAGTTGAAGGCTCTCTTTACTGCCCTAGTTATACAACTCACCGGAACACTGGTCCCAACCTACAGATTGGGTGAATCAGATTGGTAAAGGTAGTCTGGAAAATTGAGTTCATACGATGTATTCAGGGCAACTTCTTGGAGGAGTATGTTCTAGCACCAGCCAGGGAGCAGGCTATTCTAGACCTTGTAATGTGCAATGAAACAGGATTAATCAATAACCCTGTAGTAAAGGAGCCTCTAGGTGACAGTAGTCATAACATGATAGAATTTCATGTTCAGTTTGAAGGTGAGAAGTGTGGGTCTAAGACTAGTGTCCTAAACCTAATAAAGCTAATTATAGGGGTATGAAGGCAGAGTTGGCTAAGATGAACTGGGAAACTAGGTTGAAAGATAAGATGGCACAGGGGCAGTGGCAGACTTTTCAGGAGACATTTAATAACTCTCAACAAACATTCATCCCAGTGAGAAAGAAGGACTCGTTAAGAAGGATGCATCATCCATGGCTAAATAAGAAAGGCAAAGATAGTGTCAAATTGAAAGAAACACTGTGCAATTCTGCCAAGATTAGTGGCAGGTCAGAAGATTGGACAGATTTCAAGAACCAGCAAAGACTGACTAAACTATTAGTAAGAAGGGAGAAATGAGAGTATGAGAGAAAGCTAGCTGGAAATATATAAACAGATAGTAAGAGTTTCTACAAGTATTTAAAAAGGAAAAGAGTAACTAAAGCAAGTGTTTGTCCTCCAGAGTGCGTTTGGGAAATTAACAATGGAAAACAAGGAAATGGTGTAAGAGTTGAACAGTATTTTGTGTCTGTCCTCACTGTAGAAGACATAAAAAACTTCCCAAAGACACTTGAAAATCAAGAGGCAAATGGAACGGAGGAAATTAAAACAATTACCATCACCAGGGAAAAGGTACTGGGAAAACTATTAGGCCTAAAGGCTGTCAAGTCCCCAGGACCTAAAACAAAAAATGCTGGAAAAACTCAGCAGGTCTGACAACATCTGTGGAATGAAAGACAGAGGCCAGGATTTCCCAGTCAGTGAGCAGGGGGCGGGACCCGCTCGCCAATCCGTAGAATGATGCGGGATGACATCAGGCGGAACTCCCGTCGTCACTCCGCCTCATTTCAATTTTCAGGTCGGCAGGGGCTCAGCCGAATCAGCTGTGCACCCGCCGACCTATGAATGGCCTATTGAGGCCATTGACAAAGTAATTAACGTTATTAATGGACCTGCCCGTCCAACCTTAAGATTGGCGGGCAGGCCGGGAGCCCTGGCAGGCTTAAGAAAAAGCATGAAACCTCATCCATGGGCGGGATGAGGTTTCATGTAGGTTTTTAAATTTTTAATAAAAATGTAACTAAATGTGATGGACATGTCCCACCTCATGTGGCAGTGTCACATGAGGGGACGTGTCAGGGAATTTTTTTTTTCTATTTTTAACATTTTTCAATGTGGAGCTGATCTCCCTGAGGCAGCACTTAGCCTCAGGGAGATGAGTGCGATCTTTCAGGTGCATGCACGAAAGAGCGCACTCTCAGCTCAGGGAATAACCCCCACCTGCACAGGGAGCGCATAGCGCTTCCTGGCGGACGTCATGGTGGGCGGGCCTTAATTGGTCCACCCACGTAAAATGGCAGCTCCACGCGCCCACTCCTGAACTTCCCCCCAATGGGGGGAAAATTCTGCCCAGAGTTAATCGTTTCGCGCCTGTATGATTCTTCTTCAGAGCTGAAGTCTCCAGGACCAGATGGCCTACATCCTAAGGTCTTAAAAAAAGTGACTGCAGAGATGGTAGAGACATTGGTTATAATCTTCCAAAACTCTTTAGACTCTAGAAGGGTCCCAATGGATTGGAAAATAGCAAATTTTTATTCAAGAAAGGAGGGAGACAGAAAGCAGGAAACTAAAGGGCAGTAGCCTAACATCTGTCATAGGGAAATTGCTGGAATCTATTATTAAGGAGGCTATAGCAGGATACTAATCAGATCAGGCAGAGTCAACATGGTTTTGTGAAAAGGAAATTATGTTTAACTAATTTATTAGAGTTCTTTGAGGAAGTAACAAGCAAGGTGGATAAAGGGGAACCTGTAGATGTGGTGTAGTCAGATTTCCATAAGGCATCTGATAAGGCGCCACATCAAAGGTTACTACGTAAAATAAGAGTTCATGGCGTAGGGGGTAACATATTAGCAGGGTTAATGGATTGGTTAGCTAACAGGAAGCAGAGATAAATGGGTCTTTTTTGAGTTGGCAGGCTGTGACTAGTGGTGTGCCGGAGGGATCAGTGTTTGGGTCAGAACTATTTACAATCTATATCAATGATTGGATCTGTGGCAACTAAATTTGCCGATGACACCAAGGTAGGTAAGAAAGTAAGCTGTCAAGAGGAGGTAGAGGGTCTACAAAAGGAAATAGATAGGCTAAGCAAGTGGGAAAATATTGGTAGGTGGAGTATAATGTAAGAAAATGTGAACTTGTCCACTTTGGCAGGAAGAATAGAAAAGCAGTATACTATTCAAATGGAGAGATTGCAGAACTCGGTGAGAGAGAGGAATCTGGGTGTCCTGGTACATTAATTACAAAAAGTTAGTATACAGGTACAGAATGTGATTAGGAAAGCAAATTGAATGTTATCATTTATTGCAAGGGGAATGGAGTATAAAAGTCAGGATGTTTTACTGTGGCTGTACAGGGCCGTGGTGAGACCACATCTGGAGTACGGTATACAGTTTTGGTCTCCTTATTTGAAAAAGGATATAATTGTGTTAGAAGCAGTTCAGGGAAGGTTCACTCGACTGATTCCTGGGATGAAGGGCGTATCTTATGAAAAAAGGTTGAACAGGTTGGGCCTATACCCATTGGAGTTCACCAGAATGAGATGTGATCTTATTGAAACATATAAGATCCCAAAAGGATTTGATAGGATGGATACCAGGAGGATATTTCTTCTTCTGGAACTAGGGGACACAGTTTAAAAATAAGAGGACTCTCTTCTAAGATGGAGATGAGGAGAATTTTTTTCTCTCAGAGGGTTGTTAGCCTGTGGAATTCTCTTCCCCAGAAAGCGGTGGAGGCTGGGTCATTGAATTTATTCAAGGCTGAGTTAGATAGATTTTTGATAGACAAGGGAGTCAAGAGTTGTGGGGTGGGAGTGGGGGGCAGACAGGAAGGTGGAATTGAGGCCACAATCAGATCAGCCATGATCTTATGAAATGGCACAGCAGGCTGGAAGGGTTGAATGGCCTACTCCTGCTCCTAAGTCATACGTCCCTAGGCTCAGTGACCTCAGCAACATCGGGTTAGGGAGGTGATGGGGTGGGGTGGGGTGGGGGAGGTGGGTGTGCATGGTGGAAAAATCAGCCAGGGCTCCCGTTTCTGAGCGGCAACCCTGCCGAAAATCTTGGCGCATGGACATACCGAGTGAAGGCAGGATCAGGAGTGGACGTGATGCCCCGCAAGGGCGAATAATCCTCCTGATCTCACAGTCAAATGTTCACAAGTGGCAAAATGCCACTTGGGTCATTGATGGGGGCCTGTAGAACTGTACCTCAGCACCTCAGGGAAGAAAATTGGAAGGGTATAAATTAAATTTGATACTGTCGGGTAGGAAACCAAGACAAACTAGGCCCTTTCATACAAACTTCATTCTGTTCCCCATCCCCCTACAACACATAGAAGGCAAGTTAAGTCAGTAATGATGATTATTTTTTAATGTTTCCTCCAGACCTGAGTTATTGTTATGGAACTCATGATACATCTTGTAAAAATAAGATAAATTGCAGCATCCATGCTAAAACTTTGGTGAAAATCGCTTTCTATAAACACACACCAGTTTTAAGGCACACACAGGGGGAATGAGGCAATTCAGGCCTGGGTGTCTTTGTTCATCAATTAGGAGATGACATTTAATCACCTCAGAGCCCTGCAGCCAGTAACAAAACCAGTAAAATCTGTCAGCCGCTGGGAAAAAAAAGGGAGAGTAAATTTTTCACTTTCCCCAACATGATTACTGCCCAAGGGGGAGAGAATGGAAGGGGCCACTTTACTGCCTGTTCCTCATGGGGTAACAGGCTCACAGATTGATTGATTAAACTAAAGACAATGCATGAGCTGAAAATAACCCCCACCAACCACCCCGACACCCCTCACCTACCCCCCCCCCACACACACACCCCCCCACCCCAACACACACACACACACACATGAATCATTATACTCTGACAGAAAGGGATAAGTTGCTCCCTGGATGACTCAATGTTTGGCATGGTCTTTTACAGGTCAGGAAGGCTGCACTTCGATTCCTAGACTAGGCCGAATTAGTACAGACAGAGGCTGCAGTAGAAGACAACACACACAGACAACACACACACACAGACACAGACACAACACACACAGTCATCAGAGCTTACTACTCTTGGCCCTATTTCAGTGATGGGCCAAATGGCTTCTTCTTTGTTCCCACTTCCTTCGCTCGTTGAGATGTCACCTTTCTCGCTGACAGTTGTGGGTGTGTGACGTAACAAAGGACTTTACAGCCACTTGTGTGAAGCTCGTCAGTGGTTTGCTCTCTCTAATGAGGCAAGGTCTGGCAATCAAGCTGGGATAACCTGCCCACTATTCTTCTGTAGGTAAGGAGGGGATGTCAGGGGGACTCAAAACAGCCTAAATGATCAAACAGAGTCTGCCTTGACCAAGAGAGTGAGAAAAGGCTGACAGCAATTAAAACAGGAAAAGGAAAGCAAGGGGACTGACACCTGACTAGTTTTGAAAGAGACAGCACAGATTTTTAGTGGACTGTCCAGAGATTTGGAAGATATAAACTAATATCTAGGAGAGTTTCCTTCAAACAAAACTTCACTTTCCCACATTGTGTTTCATGAGTGGATGCAATACTTATGAAAAATTTCAATGAATTTTCATCAGTGACAAAGCTACCACCAGAACTGCAGGCTAAAAGAAAGGCTTTCATTAATGTGGCACTCATACTTCATCAAACCTCTCAGAAATGTCTCAAAGTGCTTCACGCACCATGAATTATTTTGAAATCTTCTAACTTTTTGCAAACACGATCCTCGCCCCTGTGCCACCAGCCCCTGCAGATCCCCAATTTCAGCTTGTCCCGCTCCCATCAGAACCCCTTTTGTGCTTCACAGAAGGAAATAGCCAAAAAAAAGCAAGTTAACAAAAGCAATTGCCATTGCTAACCATTTCACTCTCAAATCAATACAATCAGGGAATCAATAACCAAGTTATTATCCTTTAAATTTCACGGTCTGTGTTTTACTTTAGAGCAATCAGCAGTGTACTACGCAGGCCATAAGAAAGAATTTATGCGACAGTAGATTGCACTGAAATATTTCAAGCCTGCTATTAAGCTGAAGGTCAGGTACAACAATATTGCAACTTTCTTCCAAAGCGCATTTGTTTTTGTAAGAATAAAACCAGTTTTTGAAACATTCTCCCTGTGTTTTTTTTCCCAATGATCTCCTTTCCACTACTAAAGAGGTGGGTCTAGTACCACTCTACAGGCACTGGACGCCACTGATACCAGGGTGAAGCGGCTGAGATAGAAGAGCTTCATTAAGCTGTTTGACCAGCCGAAACTGGTCCTGCCCTCGATCACCAGATTGCTTTTTGTTAATTGTAAAACGTGCAATACCCGCCTCAGAAGATCTTTGCTCAAAATAAAACAAGAAACGTTTGCTGGTGAAATCAGCTTAATGGATTGACACAATATTTTTCTCTCCGCTCTTTCAAAATAAACAAGTTAGCGCCTCTATCAAGATTTTAAAGTTTGTTTGGCAGCGCCAATCATAGACCCAAGCATGGTATCTCAGAGGGTCGTGAGTCTTTGGAACTCTCTTCCTCAAGCGACAGTGAAGGCAGAATCTTTGAATATTTTTAAGGCAGAGCTGATAGATTCTTGATAAGCAAGGGGGTGAAAGGTTATTGGGGTAGGCAGGAATGTGGAGTTGAGGTTACAAACAGGTCAGCCATGATCTTATTGAATGATAAAGCAGGCTCAAAGGACCCAGTGGCCTACTCCTGCTCCTAATTCGTATGCTCGCACGTCACAGCCATAGAAGCTCACCTGTCTCAATGCTTTTTTCCAACATCTATCACTGGCCCTGATGTCTCAAGCCAGTGAATGCACCATATAGTTGGTCAAGAAGATTGTGGGACAGAGGAAGCAGCCAGGATTCTACATTTCCTGCATTGAGTCAGTGACCAGAATCCGAAAAAAAATCTCACTGGCTTCGGGATGTCCTGTGGTCACAAAGGGCGCTGTAAAAATGCAAGCTCTTTCTTCTTTCTTCCCTAGCATTGAACACTCTTCACTGATTCATGTAAGAGGCAATTTGATTGAAACATATAAGATCCTGAGGGGTCTTGACATGGTGGATGTGGAGAGGATGTTTCCTCTTGTGGGAGAATCTAGAACTAGGAATCACTTTAAAAATAAGGGGTCGGCCATTTAAGACAGAGATGAGGAGAAATTTTTTCTCTCAGATGGTCGTGGGCTTTTGGGACTCTCTTCCTCAAAAGGCAGTGGAGGCAGAATCTTAGAATATTTTTATGGCAGAGCTAGATAGATTCTTGATAAGCAAGGGGGGTGGGGGGGAGGCTATCAGGTGTAGGCAGGAATATGGAGTTGAAGCTAAAATCAAATCAGCCATGGTCTTATTGAATGGCAGAGCAGGCTCGAGGGGCTGAGTGGCCTCCTCCTGCTCCTAGTTCGTATGTATCTTGGAAAGAGCACAGGTATTAGGACAGAATGCACAGTATTTACTGTATTTTGCTTTTCTATGAGGACTGAATCCTGGTTTGCCTGTGATTTTTTAAAAGGATATATTGGAAGCACTGACAAGGCACCTTATATAGCCTGTCCCTAGCTGGCCTGAAGGCATTAAGGGGCAACCCATCTAGGCAGGCCAGGCTGAGTATTGGTGGGCAGGTCTTTCCCTGAAGGACAGTTGGGGTTTTAACTGCATTCCAGCAGCTTTTGTGGTCACCTTTCCCGGTGTCAGTCCACAGACTTATAGAACCAAACATCACAGTTGGCTGTGGTAGGGGCTAAATTTACAAGCTCTGGATTGAGTCAACCACTAGGCTACAGTAATCTGTTATTCATCTCCACCTCTAACCCATCAAAGTAGATCTGCTGACATTCACTTGTTCAGGCTTAGACATGATGTGTGGTCCCTCGCTTGTGATGACCAAGGCTGCCCGGTGAGGTGGAACTGGACAGGGGGATCTGGGTGTCCTTGTACATGAATCACAAAATGTCAGCATGCTGGTACAGCAAGTAATTAGGAAAGCAAATGGAATACTGGCCTTTATTGCAAGGTTGATGGAGTATAAAAGTCAGGAAGTATAAATGTATAGGGCATTGGTGGGGTCACTTCTGGAATATTGAGTACAGTTTTGGTCTTCTTATTTAAGGAGAGATATAATTGCATTAGAAGCAGTTCAGAGAAGGTTCATTAGGCTGATTCCAGGGATGAATGGCTTGTCTTATGAGGAAAGATTAAGCAGGTTGGGATAATACTCATGAGAGTTTAGAAGAATGAGAGATGATCTCATTGAAACATATAAGATTCTGGTCTTTATTACCAGGGGCATAGAGTACAAGAGCAGGGAAGTTATGTTGAACTTGTGTGAGTCATTAGTTTGGCCTCAGCTAGAGCATTGCATCCAGTTCTGGGCACTGCACTTCAGGAAGGATGTGAAGGCATTAGAGACGGTGCAGAGGAGGTTCATCAGAATTATTCCAGGGATGAAGAACTTCAGTTATGAAGATAGATTGGAAAAGTTAGGACTGCTTTCCTTAGAGAAAAGAAGGCTGAGAGGAGATTTGATAGAGGTGTTCAAAATCATGAGGGGTCTGCACAGAGTAGATAGGGAGAAAATGTTCCCATTCATGAAAGGATGAAAAACGAGAAGGCACAGATTTAAAGTTATGAGCAAATTGAATCTACTTCCACTGCCCTTTCAGACAGTGGTTCAAGACGGCAGCTCACCACCACCTTTCTCAAGGGCAATTAGGAGTGAGAAATAAATGCTGGTCTAGACAGCGACGCCCACATTCCATAAATGAATTTTTAAAAATCATAACTACTTGCTATTTTTTAAAAATTCTTCTCACCACCCTCATCCCATTTCTTTTGCCAATTATTGTAAATCTAAGTGCTCTGGTGACTGTCAGTGGAAACTGCCTCCTTATTTGCTGCATTAAAAGCCATCTATTAAATCCCCCCTATAACCTTCTCGTATCGGCATAGATCTGCATAGCAAACATGACAGTGCATCTACCTATTGAGGCATTGGAGCCAAAGGCAAATGTTAGAGATCAAAACAGACACGAGCAGCTATGTCTATGATCGCAGATCAAGTCAATGTTACCAGAGGCAGATAGGGCCTTAGATCACAAAAGGGGAGGAAGCAATTGTAGGGAACAATAGGCTTTTTTATTTAGTGGCATTCCCTTTAAGAGTACAATTGGAGCTTCCAAATGGCAAAATGTGCGCCCAGAGCAGTGTCTGGGGCACACTGCAGCACTCTTATAATCCCTGGGAATGAAGGCATGACTCTGCCATATTCAAAAATCCAACAAACGATCCACAGCGTCAGTGTGATGGACAGATGGCACAGAGTAATGTCTGTAATCCCTCTACAGACCTCGCAGCTGCCAAAGCAGCTTAATGCATGTATTTACTGTGGCGACTTTAACCTGCTACACAGACTATACCTTGGGGAGCCAATAACTAGCCTGACCAATAAATGTTGAGATGGCAGGAAAAAAAAGTTTCGCCAATTTGTGCCGGGGTCTGCACCATCACTCCTCCCCCCCACCCAGCCCCAACCCCCACTTCCCTGCCAACCCATGTCCAATCAGTGGGAAGGAATGGCAAAAGGTCACGCAGGGATCAGCTGTGATGTTTCCTTTCTCATTTCCACATATTTCAATGTGACTTTAGGTGCTTGCACACTTGATATACTCAGCCGGGAGGCCATCCATTCCGAGATCAGAAACTAGATTAATCTGCCAGCTGTGAGTCATTAACTCAAAACCCTTAGACAACGGAAAATCCAACAGAGTGGGCTCTTTCCCCACCCACCACCAACCGCACCCTAGCTCCCTCCTCAGTGTCCTCCCTGCTGTACTAAGGTACTGATTTGCTGGCCTAGGTTTAACCATTAATAGGAAACCCCCACGTCCAATTGGCCACTCTTCATGAGTGAGCCTAGAAAGTAAATTTCAAATTATCTAACTGGGGAGGAGGCATCATGAGCCCAGTCTCATCACCTCCCAAACCCCCAACCCCCTCACAGAACATGTACACACGTATGCGAGTTGGGTGCGAGGTAGAATTTTAACCAAATCCCACCCGGCAGGAAATGGAGGAAATTGGGCTGAGTGGTGATTAGTCAACGTGCCCGAGTTAACTGACTTCAGTGTGAAAATTCCACCCACCATGGCTCCCCCACCCCCCAACCACAGGATAGCCTTTGGAAGCAGGAACACTGAGTGATTTTCCCAAAGGATTCTGAGGTTAGTTATAGGATGCCAGCTATTGCCCTGACTGAGATCAGCTAACTGTGGGCAGGGCAGAGAATTTCCGGTTCATCACAACTTCCTGTCGGGACTGTGTGTTTACCCAATGAGACCCCTTATTGTTAATGGCTCCAGGTATAATCCCCTGGATCCCTTTGCAGATCTTATGACTGGAGGCAAGATATCTCTAATGACAAATTTATCCTGACACACTCACTCTTGCGTTTAACATAGTTTTTGCCAAAATAGCAGTTGGGGCACCATAATTATCATTTATGAATGTAGAACTCAACCACAGGGAAGTCAAAGCAAATAGTATAGATGTATTTAAGGGGAGACTAGATAAACACAAAAATGAGGGAATAGATGGGGTTATACTGATAGTTCAATGAGGAAGGATTGGAGGAGGATTGGGGGGAGCAGAAACACTGGGCATGGACTGGTTGAGCCAGCCTGTTTCTTTTGTTTAATCTTTCACGGGGTGTGGGCGTCAATGGCTAGGCCAACACTTTTGTTGTCCATCCCTAATTGCCCTTCAGAAGGTGGCGGTGAGCCGCCTTCTTGAACTGCTGTACTCCATGTGGTGTAGGTACACCCACAGTGTGTCTTTGTGGGGGGGAGTTCCAGGATTTTGACCTGTGCTGTACATTCTAATGTAATCAGACTCAGCATTTCTGGGTTGAGGCGGGACAAATCTGCCAGGGATCCCACTCCTGATTGTAATCCAGCGATCACCACTTAAAAGCCCCCACTCTCAATGTCACGTCGGTACTGAATCTGTCTCACTGCAATCCCTTTCATGATCAAATGACCTGGCGACACTCAGTATTGGGACTCACATGGGAAGAATGCTGCATTGCAATTATCCCTCATGGGTGTGCGACCATACAGCAATCAGGAATGGGTTCAGCAGAGACAAGCAGGCTGAGCACAAGCAACATTCCCTTAAAAATGTGTGCATTGGCAGCCGCACAATCTTAATAGGGTTGCCACCTTCCAAACATGAAGAGGCCTGGAAGCAAATAAACCCTGATCTCCTTTCATGCTTCCTTGTCGAACCGAACAATCTTGTAGAACAAACCTTGAAAACAGTTTTCTATTCCCATGCTCCCCTCCCCACAGTTAAATTGTCAGCTTGGCTCAGTTTTAGTCTTCTTGCCTTCTGTTAGCAGCTTGTGGGTTCAAGTCTTACCCCAGGACCTGAGGACATGATCTACATCGACATGTTGTTGACACTGGAGGGAGTGCTGCACTATTGGAGATGCCATCATTTTGATGAGATGTTAAACTCCCCAAGACTCCCTGCTTAGGTAAATTTAAAAATTCCACTATGTAAACAAGGAGTTCCTTCAATGCCCAAACCAACAATCCTCCTCATCCAACATTATCAAAAAGAGGATAAGTATTATTCAGCTCATTGCTGCTTGTGGGACCTGACTGGTGCTTTTGCTTTCATTACAACAAAAGTCTTTGGGATGAGATAGGACATCATGTGTATATATATATATATATATACACATATATATATATATACACACATACATACGCACACACATTTAAATGGGGATTTGGGAACATACACACCCAAAAAACCCATCTTGTCCTAGTGTCAATAAATATCATATCCCACAATAACTGTCATTTCCTCTCAATCTCTTCTCCAGGTGTTTATTCTCATTTCTAGATAGCTACCAAGAATTTCCCAATTGGCCCTCAGAGCATTGGTGGAAGATCAGAAGAAGCTCTGCTCACACAGCTACCCCTTTATTAGAGGTGGGGCAGTGAGGGGTGATCTGCCATTCTTCCTCTGAAGCTACAGCATTGAAGAAATTCCCAAAGAGCTGTTATCATTTATGCCCACACATAGGGCTGAATTGGTTACGCTAAAGGTGACTATTGAGCAGATTTAGAGGCTCGTTGTTCTCTCTCCAGGTCTATCCATGTACATTTATGTAGCAGCGAGGTAACACCTCTTACACCTACATTCATACAACACCCTATCACAGTGAAAAGTCTCAAAACACCTCACTACTTGTGGTTTTTGGAGTGCAGAGACTGTCGTTATGCAGGCTATAAGTGGACTGATCTCAGACTATTGCTGCCCTAAATAATATTTGTTCCCTGTGCTCACACATTTATTTACCTGAAATTAATAATTCTGATTTTGTTGATAAACTGATTAAATCTGGCCATTTTCACAGTTCAAAGACAATGTGCAGGAATATGCTACCATGAGGAGGAAGGAGGATAATTTTTATAGAACATTATTTTCCGATGGGGGGAGGGATGAGTGACTCTCACCCCTGGGGATATTTTCCATTTTTGTTCCTTTATTAATGCGCTTTCTCCATCACTCATCCACAATCTCTACAACATCAACTTGCATTTGCAGGAAAATGCCTCGAGGCATTTGACAAAGATCCACATGAAGGAGACAATATTAAAAAATTCATTCACAGGATGCGTGTAACTGGCAAGGTCAGCATCTATTGCCCCTCCCTAATTGCCCTCAAGAATGTGAATCATCTTCTTGAAACGCTGCAGTCCATATGGTGTAGGTACACCCACAGTGCAGTTAGGGGAGTTCTAGGATTTTGACTCAGTGAAGGAACAGGGCAATAGTTCCAATTTAGGATGGTGTGTGGCTTGGAGGGGAATTTGCAGGTTCCCATGCACCTGCTGCCCTTGTCCTTCTAGGTGGTAGAGGTTGTGGGTGTGGAAGGCCAAAGCTGTGTGGATACAGGGCAAAATTTGGGTAAAGATTGCAAACTGACCAAGAGTACAAAACAATGGGTACTGGATAGAGAGGTAATGAGAGGATTGGGCAGTATGACTGTAGTGCCCAAGGTCTTATTATTGGGAGCACAGCTCTTTTTAATTTGCATCAACTGCCTGGGTTCAGAATTGGTTAACTATGGAGACGGGTCCAAATTAGGAGAGACTGGGGTGACTGGTAGGGAGCAGGGGAGTACTGCAGTCCAATGTGCACAGTTGTTCCCTCCTCATTGTAATGGTAGATGAAGGAGGGATATCAGGGGGTGCCTAATTCTCCACGAGTGATCGATATGTGGAATGGACTTTAGACAGGGTCATGAAGACAAAAACATCGGAATCATTTAAGAAACAACTAGGTGCAGCATTTGGGGGCAGCAGGGAGGGAAAGGGCTGTTCTGGATAGATGTTCTGGATGGATGTATTAAGATTGGTCAAGCTGCCTTCGTCATTTGTAAATGTGATGAGATCTTGTGAAAGTGTTTTACCTTAAAGATCACTGTGGACACTAAGCATCAGGGACTCTAACGGTGAGAGTTCGAGCGTCCGCCTTTTGCCTGATAGTAACCATGAAATCTGTGGTTTTAAAAAAACAGTGCGAATGGGCAAAACAGGTCCCATCTCGTGGGTCACAAACGACAGCCTGCTTCACCTGCTGCTGAATGGGAAACAGATCCTTCGTGCGTACATACATCCCTTCTAAAGAAACTGCAGGAGTCAATACGTGCACAGTAAAAATCCAGTTTTCATTCCTCCATGTTGTTGGCAGTCGCTTCAAATTCAGAACCTGGTTCAAAACTGGTGGAATGGTCATCCTTGCCAAGTGCTGAGGGCTGCTGGTCAACTGCCAGCAGGGTCAGGCTGGCTCATAACCAGGAGCCCCCTCCTCCACCTTGCAATGGAGTACCAATTTGCCTCCACACAGTGCTTCCCAGGACAACAGTCATTGGAGCCCAGCAATTTAGGGGTGTATTGGACTTGGGGGGTGCTGTCTCACCATCGCCCGCTCCTGAGAGGAGAAGGCAATTTTAACTACAGCTGTTACTGCTGAAGCCTGTTCCCTGCTGGCGACAATAAACTGCAAACTATTCCACACCTGAAGGCTCCGTAGGCTTCAGTCGAATAGTGCGTGATTTTTTTCAATCACTCTGCTGTGCTTTCCTGCGATTTTTAATGTTTCAACCTTTGTAACCTTTCAACTGTAGCTAACCTCGAATGCCAGGCACTTACTCAATAATTGCACAGTTATTGGCAAGATTTAAGTCACCATGAGGTTTCAACATTTTGGCCCATTTTTTTAAGGCCGTATGTTGCCAATGTCAGCTCAGTTGTGTGTCGAAATGTAATTCTCAGGTGTCTTGATCAGCCAATAATCAAGTCAGATCATCAGATAACTGGGTTTATGTTGCAGCTGCAGCCATTGGATCTGTAATGTAGCTCAAGCTGGATGCTACAAGTTTTCACCAAATGTCGGGAGGGCAAATCCACAGTCCACTAACAACAACATTTATTCATGCCCCTACCATGTATGTGGGTGAAGCCTACCTGTCTTGTGTTTGTTTAGTTTCACTCACCCTGCAACTCTCCAATTTTTTTTCCACTCCTCTTCTTATAGTGTAGACTACTTCTGGCGTACAGTTCCCTAGATACCACTTGTCCCAAGCATATGGGGCTAGACATTGAGAGTTAGTCAGCTACGGGGATGCGGGGGTGGTGGTTAGGCAGCCTTCAAACACTAATTTAATATAAAAGCAAAATACTGAGGATGCTAGAAATCTGAAATAAAGAAAGTGCTGGAAATGCTCAGCAGGTCAGGCAGCATCTGTGGAGAGAGGAACAGAGTTAACATTCGGACAATTTATCAGATGTTGAAAGGTTTGCGACCTGTCTGCAGTCTTTGACACAGTTGACCCCACCATACTCCACCAACACCTCTCCACTGTCATCCAGCTGGACCACACTCATGTGGTTCTATTTAATTGTGGCCAGAGAATCACTTTGCAAAAGCTTCCCTTCCAACTCCAACACTGTTACCTCTGGTGTTCCCCCAGGATCCATCCTTGGACCTCTCTTATTTCTCACCTACATGCTGCCCTTCAGCAACATCATCCAAAGGTACGGCATTAGTTTACACATGTACGCTGACAACACCCAGCTCTACCTCACAACCACCTCTCTTGACACCATTACTGATGCTAAATTATCAGACAACTTATCTGAAATTCAGTACTGGATGAGCAGAAATTTCCTTAAATTAAATATTGGGAAGACTGAAACCATTGTTTTCGGTCTCCGCTCCAAACTCTGTTCCCTAACTATCGGTTCCATCCCTCTCCCTGGCAACAGTCTGAGATGAAGCCAGTCTGTTCACGACCTTGGTGTCATATGTGATTCCAAGATGAGCTTCTGACCTCATATTCTTGCCATCCCTAAGACCACCTTTTTCCACCTCCTCAACTTTGTCCATGTCTCAGCTCATCTGCTGCTGACATCTTCATCCATATCTTCATTACCTCCAGACTTGCCTATTATTGCACTCCTGCCTATTTGGTCTCCATAATTTTATCCTCTGGAAATCTGAGGCCATCCAAAGCGTTCCTGTTCGTTTCTTAGCTCTCAGCACATCCCATTCCCCTATCACCCCTGTGCTCACTCACTCCATTGGCTCCCGGTCAAGCAACATGTTGATTTTAAAGTTCTCATCCTGGTTTTCGAATCTCTTTATGACCTTTCCCCTCCAGCCAGCCCCACCACCCTCCAAGATCTCTGCACCCCTTAATTCTGGCCTCTTGATTCCCAATTTTTATTGTTCCACTATTGGTGGCCGTGCCTTCAGTTGTCTAGACTCTATACTCTAGAGTTCCCTCCCTATACTTCTCTGCCTCTCTACCTCACTTTCCCCTTTCAAACATTCCTTAAAACCTGCCTCTTTGACCAAGCTTTTGGTCATCTGACCTAATATCTCCTTATGTGGCTCAATGTCATACTTTGTTTTATGATGCTCCTGTGAATGGCCTTGGGATGTTTCATTCCGTTAAAGATGCTGTATAAATAAAATATAAATATTGTTGTTGTGACCTGTGTAAAATGCTGGTTAGGCCACAGCTGGAGTTTTGTGTAGAGTTCCGGTTGCCACATTACAGGAAGCACATAACTGCTCTGGAGGGAGTGCAGAGGAGATTTACAAGAATATTGCCAGGGCTTGAAAATTGCAGCTATGGGGAGAAATTGGATAGGCTGGGGTTGTTTTCCTTGGAGCTGAGGAGGCTGAGGGGTGACCTGATTGAGGTGTACAAGATTATGAGGGGCCTAGATAGAGTAGACAGGGATGACCTGTTTCCCCTTGCAGAGGTGTCAATTATCAGGGGCACAGATTTAAGGTGATTAGTAGAAGGATTAGAGGGGACATGAGGAAAAACTTCTTCACCCAGAGGTTGGTGGGTGTTTGGAATTCACTACCTGGTTTGGTGGTGGAGGCAGAAACCCTCAACTCATTTAAAAGGCATCTGGATCTGCACCTGCAAGGCTATGGACTGGGAAGTGGTGGGGAGGTAGAGCTGAGTGTCATCAGCATACACGTGAAAATTCACACTGTGCTATCAGGTATTGTTGCCAAGGGGGTAACATACAGATGCCAAATAGGAGGAAGCCAGGGATAGATCTTTGGGCAAAACCAGAGGTAATGGTGCAGGAGTGGGTGTGGCCCCAGATGGAGGTAGGTGGTGCCCCGGATGGAGCTTGGGGGGAGTGTGCAGATGGAGCATGGAGCCAGGCCCGGGAGGGGGGGGGGGGGTCCCCAGATGGAGCTAGGGGTCTGCGGAAGGAGGCAGGGAGGCACCACAGATAGAGCCGGGTGGGGGTGGGATGGAGCCCCTCTCCCTCTTCCACCCCGCCCCTCCCCCGCCCATCCTTCACCCTGCCCCAGGTTACTGACACTTCATCACCTGGGGTCAAAAGCTGACAGTTTGCTCCCCCTGCCCTGTGCTCCTGCTTCCAGAGCTCGGGTCTCGCTCTCCCTCCGCAGCCTCGGCCTCCAGTGACTATGGCAATGGCTCCGGCATCAAAACATGGTGGCTAGCCCAGAGTGCAGCACACGGAGGAGTTGGGGGTGGGGGGTGGGGGGAAGAGTGCAAATGACGTAAAGCCAAAAATAGTGACATGAATCAAAAAAAGTCCCTAAAGAATAAATGATGTTCAAGCGAAACAACATTAAGTGGGTGATTTAAACGTGAGGACTTACTGTAGTTAAGAATGGAACTAGGTGAGAGCAGGCCCACCCAGCTGGACGACAGTGGAGTGGCACTGGAGGAGGAAGGTGTGGTTAAACGTGTCAAAGACTGCAGACAGATCAAGAGGGAAGAGGAGAGCTAATTTACTCCTGTTACCGTCACATCGGATGCCATTTGTAACTTTGAACACAGTCATTTCAGTAGGGTTCAGGGGCAGGAACCTGGTTGGAGGGATGTCCACATGGTGTTCCGGGAAAGATGGGAACAGATTTGGGAGGTGACAACACGGGCAAAAACATGGGAGAGGAAAAGGAGGTTGGAGATGGGACGACAGTTTGCAAGGACAGTGGGGCTTGGTTTTCATTTTTGGGGAGAGGGAAAACACCTGAAGAGAGAGAGAGCCATTAACAATATCAGTTTAACCTGGGGGCCGGGGGGGTGGTGGTGGGGGGAATTGGGTGGTCAGCAGTTCAGTGGGAAGAGGATCGAGGGAGCAGGAGGTGGGATCTCGTGGACAAGATGAGATCGGAAAGGGCATGAGGGGAGATCGGAGAGAAACTAGAGGAAGAGGGCTAGGACAGGGAAGGATCTTTAGAGGACGATAGGCCAGTGGGCTACTGGAAGGGAAGGACATGGGAAAGGCAGCTGAGCAGGCGGTCTTGATTTTAGGGACAAAGAAACGCTCGAGCTCCTCACTATTATTGTTGGAGATGAGGGTGAAGGAGCTGGAGGAAGAGGAGTTGAAGACAGTTTGCAATAGAGTCATCCCTCCATTATCTCATCAGAGGCGTTAACTGAGATGGGTTACTGTCTCTGCCAAAATTGTGAAGGGAGGAATTTGGCATCGTTATGTCAAGTGTTTGTACAACGACTTCTGCTGACGGTAATATTTCCCCCTGTAATCTCCGAGCCACCTCTAGCATATCGTCAAATGTAAACAACCACATATAGGAACAGTGAAAACAAGATAAAGAGGTTCCACACCACTGCTTAATAAGGAGAAAAGCTCCTGTGATTGCATCCTGCTGCATTCTTATTACTTTTTCACAGCACTTAATCCACATCTTACAGGAATGGGGTCCTCTGTCATTTTTATCAGAGACTCATGTGAGCAGGCTGTGTTTTGCCCGAGCATTGCACACAGCTAGATCAATGAAAATACAGCAGCTGGAAGAAGAGAGGTGACATTTCAAAAAAAAAAAAATCGACTGAGTCTTAAGATGAGAATTGATGATTTCTGTCTTTGATCGGAGCAAAGTCAAATATTTATCCAGTCCTTGCTCTTTGGTGTTTTGTAAGGTTAAAGGACACTGGTTTCTGAAAAGGATGCAATGAGATTTCTTTGAGGTAAAATATAAAATCGTCTTAAACATTAACAACATAATCATATAAAATTGAACGTGTTAAAGCAACATGAGGTGAATAAATAACAAATATCAAACCTGGTCTATATATTTTTTCATTAAGGAAGACTCATTATTGATGATGAATGCAACTGCCATAAACACACTAATTTCCTCATTCCCACCCACCAGAATTATCTCCCCTCCACTTCTTTCCTGAAGGTTAGATAACTATAATAGGCCATTCAGCCCCTCAAGTCTGTTCCCTCATTCAGATGGATCGTGGCTGATCGGTATTGGGGTGTTGGTTCTTGCACAGCATATACCAGCCACTCTTTGGTACCTTGCTCATTAATGAAAATAGACTTCAATTGTTGGCAGAGCTAGTCAGCGTTTGGTACCTCACACACACCTGACTCTGATCCTGTTCCTCAGCGCAGGGCAGCAATCAGAAACAGGAGCCCCAGTTGATTTCTTCACGTTCTTACCCAGCGATGCTGCGGCTATTTGGAATGTCTGAAGGCTATCTTGGTTTAGATCAACATAGAGCAGAATCTGAACCTGAGATCTTCTAGTTCAATAGAAGACGTTGACCAGTTATAAAATGTGGGAATGGTAACACCATTTCTGCCACGTGCATTTAGTTTAAAGAAAAGAAAGACTTGCATTTATCTAGCACCTTTCAAGACCACTAGGCATCTCAAAGTGCTTTACAGCCATGAGTTACTTTTGAATTGTAGTCACTGTTTTAATGTAGGAAACGCAGCAGCCAATTTACTCACAGCAAGCTCCCATAAATAGCAATGTGATAATGACCAGATAATCTGACAATCTCAGGCTCAATTTCGTGCCAGATTTCGGAACGTACCAGTTTTCAGGGGGGGGTAAAAAATATCAGAATCCTTTAATTCAGTGAATAAGCAACACAGGAAAACCAAGTGATATGATTGCAAAGCACTTTAATTTAAAGGCCAAGTTGCTGATATTACTTCACTTCTCACACATTAGATTTAATAACTCTTTCATGCCTCCTCCACTTCCCTACATCAGCGCACCCTGTTTAAAACAAAAGATCAATCAAACTGAACGGATGTTAAAAAAAATACCCTGTAGTTGTAACTGGAAACTATTTGTTTTTTTATTCCTTCTTCGACCCACTCGGCTGGCTCTTCGTTCAAACTCATCCCCACCCTCCCTCCCAACCCATCCCGTCCCTCCAGCCTGGCCCTTTCCCACCGTGCCCTCCCTCCCAACCCATCCCCACCCTCCAGCCTGGCCCTTTCCCACCCTCCCGCTCGACCCATCCCTACCCACTGTCTAGAGTGTGGTTGGATACTGCTTGTGCTTTGCCCATGACCTGCCCTGTTGGAGCTGCACAATATTAGTTGGGTTGACTTCCTTCTGAAAGTCTGAAGAAATTCTTCCAGTTGGTCAAGTTGCCCATGATGACAGCTCCCCTCTTGGCACCAAATTACTCGTATTCCTATTGTGACAAAATCTGGCCTTGCTTTTTTCAGCCATTTCATGCACCATTTTAGGAAATGACAAACAAGCAGTAACTAAGGACATAAAAGCACACGCAATCAAAAAAAGACCTGCACACTCTGCTTTTTGTTTCACCATTTTACTAACAAATATATAAAAAGGTTAAATATTAAATGCATACGTGTGCGAATGAATACTGCGATCATTTGCCCAGTGACTGTATTGTTTGTTTTTCCCTACTCAAAATGCAATTAGCCACATCCGGATTACCAATTAGCCACATGTAGCTAGTGACTATTATATCAGAAAACACAGTTGCAGCCCAGCGATATCCACTGGAGTCCCTGAACCTTGGTAATTCAGCCCTCAAAGCCGAGATAACTAATTCCTAATTCCACATATTACTATTTGCTGACTTTCTTAAATTAAGCCTAGCAGTTTCGATGAGCTGTTTGTAGTGCTGTTTCCTCATTGGTGGCTAAATCCTAAAACAGGACATGAAGGCTGAAAAGATACTAGTTAATGGAAACATAAAATTTAAAGGTTAGTATTTAGCTCCCAATACTTAACAGTATGCATCTGTATGGCTAATGAAAATTTGGACACCCATGTCTCTAGATGTATAACTTAACGGTGTCCGGCTTTATAACCCAGCTAAGGCATTGTTTCAGACTGGGGAATGTAATACTTCATGCTACCCCAGCTCCAGTCACACAGAATCCCATTACACCAAGTTGGTGCTCACCAAGAATGTTCCTTACCCTTGATTTTCTCCTCAAAAAAGGTTTTCATCTCTAACATGCAATGATTGGATGAGGAGTCGGGGCAAAGGGGCTATGGGCTTGTCCATGACTCTGCTTGTCAAGGCCACTATGCATTGGACACCAGCAAGTCTGCTGTGAAATGCAATCACTTGTATCAATCTTCTTTATGAAGTTAATGGAAAAGAAAACTGAGCAGAGTGTTAAACGGCGAAAAATGTACTATCAGCCCTATCGCACGACTTGTGTTAGCCAGAGTCATCCCACACTGTTCTCCTTCATACACTCACACGGGTTCCTCTCTGCAACTGCACCCTTATGCCAGGCTAACATGTTTCTGGTCAGCCATGACTACAAAGCAGCCATGAATTTATTTTTAAATGATTTGTGCATCCAAACGCTAAATGAAATGGACAACTGTTGGGATTAGGCAAGCAAATATGAAATAGCCAGTTTCAGTTCAGTTCATTTTGTGTCTCAGTCCAATCCACTTCCATCCCTACTGAACAGCCCAAGTAGAAACTGGACAATTGTACTTGTCAGGCTGCAATGTCAGCCACTGCTGTGAATCAAGCCTTCTCCACTATGGGTTCTGAAGTGAGCACCATAACTACCACTCCACTTGACCATCGTGTTGAAAGCAATTTTCACTGGAAATGCCCCGAAGACTCCTCAAGTCCCCAATTCCTTCCAACACTATTACTGGGCCCTTTTCCAGAATGGACGTGCCAAAATGAGCACTTTCATTTCCCTGTATTACTGTTTTTGTTTCTCAGTAGTTGCTGAATGTCACCTAGTACCATGGAAATGAGCTCAGTTGAAGCAACCAAAAAGGACAGATTTCTGACTGAAGATGTCTGGGCATATTCTTCTAGAACCTAGCTATGATCAAAGAAACAGCTTTTGTCTGGAAGACTCTCCTCCTCTTGCTCCTAGTGCCAACTCCTCTTCATTTCAACATTTTTTGTCCTCTTTGCTCTCTGAATTCTCCTAGTCGAACTTATTCTTTCGTAGGACCTTAAAACTCTAGAACTCTTTACTACTGTCTGCCTACAATCCAGACTCACTCAAACTCAAGCCTGCTATGTCTCAAACAATGTTTCTTCCTGATTGAGCCTATTTGTTTCAACCTTTCACCAAGTTTTCTCGATAGCAAGAAGAGTTGCGCAGTTTTGTATTGGAACTGGGAAAGTGAGCAGATGGACGTGATCTACACAGGGACTTAAGCTGCAAACATAAGTTGGATTGTGTTGCAGCCTGACGACACTTGTTTATTCACCCATTAAAACCAAGGCCAGGGTTTTCCGGTGGTCGGGTAGGCTCGGTGGGCAGGCCCAGGAGCTGTCGGGAAGCCAACCGCCGCCCACGATTGGGCTCTGGCCGCGATTTCATGCTGGCTGGCCAATAAACACGCGCTGCAGCGCTCAGCGCTGCCCGGTTGGGAGCGGGAGGAGCGCGAGCGCTGAAGTTTGCGCATGTGCGCGGGCACACGCAGTAAAAGCTCCCTGAGGCACAGAGCTGCCTTAGGCAGCTGAAGATTTTTTAAATAAAAAAATAATTAAAAATAGTGAAAACATGTCCCCTCATCTGACTCTGAGCAGGAACATGTTAAATATGAGTGTTAAAAAAGGTTTTTTTTTAAAAATCACTGGTTGAAACTTCATCCTGCCCGTGGATGAGGTTTCACCAAAAATGCAAAGGCCGCTTGGCCTTTTCACCCACCCGCCAACCGAACAGTTGGACAAGCAGCGAAAAATTTGTATCAATTACTTCATTAAGGGCCTTAATAGGCCGTTTAATTGTCAGCGGGCGTGCTGCCAACTCCCGCGCGTGCCCACCAACTGAAATATCGTGCAAGCGCGTGATGACATCAGGACGCTCGCCCGACGTCATCACGTGTCATTTTACGCAATATTCTGCCCCAAGTTACTTAGGAGAACTACCCAACTTTGGGGCAATGGGTCCAGTTAATTAAGTAAATATTTGCACTGATATTGTATCTTATTCTATTCAATCAAAAATGACTTCTATTTATTTATATAGTGCCTTTAACATCATAAAATGTCCCAAGGCGCTTCACAGGGGCATTATAAAACAAAATTTGACACCGAGTCACATGAGGTAATATTAAAAAGATGGTCAAGAGCTTGTTTAAAGGGGCGTCTTAAAGGCGGAAAGAGAGCTAGAGACGCGAAGAGGTTTTGGAAGGGAATTCCAGAGTTTAGGTCCTAGCCAGCTGAAGGCACAGCCACCAAATGGAGGGGCAATTAAAATAGAAAGTGGTCAAGAGTTCAAAATTAGATTAGTGCAAGGTACCTCAGAGGGTTGTAGGACTGGAAGTGATTGGATCAGCACAAGAAGCCACATAATGTGTTAC
This sequence comes from Cetorhinus maximus, assembly GCF_964194155.1. Classification (NCBI taxonomy): domain Eukaryota; kingdom Metazoa; phylum Chordata; class Chondrichthyes; order Lamniformes; family Cetorhinidae; genus Cetorhinus; species Cetorhinus maximus. Next base: position 113,727,148 of record NC_135891.1, read on the forward strand.
ATTTTGAAGTGTAGTAGGTGTTGGCCTAGCAACTTTCCAAGATGACTAGCTAGTTGGCTTGATTCCTTGGAGTGGTATTTGTTGATGCATGAAAACAAGCAGATAAGGCCTTGGTTTAAGATCTCATCTAAAAGGAGGGTCACTGCATTCCCGTACTCGAGTATTGCAATATCAGCCTTGGTTAGATTCTCAGGTCCTAGTGTGGAGTGTGAAATCACAATCTTCTGAATTGGTAGTGTGAGAGGCACCAGCTGAGGGGAGATTGCGCATTGGATTTTGGAACCGAACTTCATCAGATAAAGGTTAACACTTCCTAGCAGCAAATATATTACCGGAAAAGCTTATTTACTCCAAAGAAGAATGGGCAATAACATGATCTCTCAAACGACAAGTAGACTTAATAAGTGTCCTTTGTAGCAAGAAACCACTTTTCACTTCCCAACAACTCAAGGCAGATGCAAGCAACAAATTTTCCTACTCTATTGATCGCTGACAGAATTACATGTAAGTAAATGCCTGTCTGTGGTAAACCATCTCATCAAATAATAGACATCTGCACATTACAACAGATAGGAATGAAATGGAAAAAACTATTTAATCTGCATTGGTTTCCACTTTGAGGGGGTGATGTTTTCACAGAATAATCAATACTTATCCAGTTCATCAGGAGCACTTATCTTTCTAATACAGCAGCTGTTATGTTGTTCCTGGCTCTGGGTAAATCTCTGGAATGAAGCACTGTCTTAAGCCTTTTAAAAAGACAATATCTGGTTTTATAGGCCTGCACATCAGCCATATCTGAAAACTATTGAGCAATCATTTTTGTCCATCTGTGCTCAGCAAGGTGAGGGATGGCAAAGCTGAAGGAGTGATAAATTACTTCACAGAGTGCACCAATGCAGTGCTTATCATTATGGGAGCAACAGCTTGTACCCTGTACGGCACCTTTAACATAGGTTCTGAGGAGGATACAAGGAGTCTGTAAAGGGATATGGATAGGTTCATATATAGATCCACTGTGGGTGTACCTACACCACATGGCCTGCAGCAGTTCAAGAAGGAGGCTCACCACCGCCTTCTCAGCGACAATTAGGGATGGGCAATAAATGCTGGCCTAGCCAGCGACACCTACACTCTGTGACATAATATAAAAGAAACAGTTAAGTGAGCGGGCAAAAAATATGGCAGATGGATTATAACATAGGAAAATGTGAGGTTGTCCACTTTGGCAGGAAGAACAGAAAAGCAGAATATTATTTAAATGGAGAGAGACTGCAGAATGCTGCAGTACAGAGAGATCTGGGTGTCCTTGTACATGAATCACAAAACGTTAGCATGCAGGTACAGCACGTGATTAGGAAGGCAAACGGAATATTGGCCTTTATTGAAAGGAGGATAGGGTATAATAGTAGGGAAGTCTTGCTACAGCTGTGCAGGGCATTGGTGAGACGGCACCTGGAGCACTGTGTACAGTTTTTGTCTCCTTACTTAGAGAAAGATATACTCGCATTGGATGAAGTTTAGAGAATGGCATTAGGCTGATTCCTGGGATGAAGGGGTTGTCTTACGAAGAAAGGTTAAGCAGGTTGGGCCTATACTCATTGGAGTTTAGAAAAATGAGAAGAACATGATTGAAACGTATAAGATTCTGAGGGGGCTTGAAAGATTAGAAGCTGAGAGAATGTTTTCTCTTGTGGGCGAATCTGGAACTAGGGGGCACAGTGTAAAGATCAGGTGTCTGCCATTTAAGACAGAGATGAGGAGGAATTTCTTCTCTCAGAGGAGGTTGGGTCATTGAATATATTCAAGATTGAGTTAGACAGAGTTTTTGATCGAGAAGAGAGTCAAAGGTTATGGGGGACAGGCAGCTTACTTTGAGGGGATGCCTGAACGTGATGAGAGATGTAGCAAGGTGAAGAAGTTCAGGAAAATAATTCCACAGTGCAGGGATGTGCTGATTTAAGGCTCTTCCATTGATGGCGGAGCCCAATCCCTCTTAGGTTTTCATAACTGATGATGCAGCACGTCCCATTTCCAGATCTTCTGGAAGTACACCTCTGATCTCAAATTTCCATTCCCTCACACATTGTTTTCTGCCTTTCCTTAACCAATAATGCCAATGATCCCTGTTCGAAAGAAATAAATATCTTATCAACCTTTGAAAATAAAGTTGCTGAGCTGCACGAACAGCTGGTATCTAGAACATGAATGAGGATGGTAGTTGATGCCTTGCTGCAAAAGGGAGTTTTGCGATTAAACTGGTTGAACTTTTCATAACACAAAGAGGTGTAGAGTGAATAGGGCATTTCAGACCATCAGCCTGTTCCATCCACAGTCCATGCATGATAATTCCATTGGGGAATTTCCCTCCCCACATGCCCGGTCATCCCCAACTTAGGGAAACACTGGAGTAAATTTTTGTCTTTACTACCTGAGCAATAAGGAACAATTTGGTGGAATGCTGAAAGCAAGATTGGTTGGGGGAGATTACAGACCCCCCCCTACTGAACCCCCTGATTTTTCCCTTGATTAATTTCAATCAAAGTCAGGTGGATTCTGTAAACAGCAGGCAATCCTCCCTCATTGCCAGCCTTTTCTTTCTGAGCTCCACCAAGCCAATGCTTATTGCCCAGGTGGTAAAGATAAAAATCCAACCCATCAAGTTCCTTTCCTGATTTTTTCCAAACTAAAAAAAAACAAGAAGCGTTGTTAACTTTTCTTCAATGCACAATCTTCCTTCTCAAATTTCTCCTTCCCAACTTTCACAGGGGAAGGAAAAGACAGCGAACAATTTCAAAGCAAGCCACTCCACCATTTCTCTAAAGTAAATCTAACTGAATATTGCATAAACTCAGTTTCAGTCAGATGGGAGAGGTAGAAGGGAGGTTTCCATACAAAGGTTATTAGGGTACAGAATACTTAACCATAAATGGCCACTGAGTCACAATCTGTCATGACATTCAACAGGGAATTCAAAGGGAAATATATGAAAGGATACAGAAATGAGAGGCGATTCACAGAAATACACAAAGATGTTACAACATGAAACACACAGTTCGATGTTTATCTTCCATACACACAAATACTCCTAATACCGCTGTACCTCTATCCCTTTATCATAACCCTTTACCTTTATCCACCAATCCAATCCAATGTTGACATAGTTTCTGTCTGCAGCACTAACCCTGGAAATGAATTTCATAGCTTCACAACTCTCTAGGTAATGAAGTTCCTCCTACATACTGCTTGAAACATCTTACATTTTATCTTGTCTCGATAAACACTCTTTCTAGGTCTCTCAACAACTGGGAACAGTTCTGTTTACACTGTCCCCATCCTTCCATAATTATAAACACTTCTATCGCCCCATAACCTAAATTGTTCTGATGCGAAAGGACCCAATTCACATAATCACAGAATTTTAACAGCACAGAAGGAGGCCATTCGGCCCATCGTGTCTGCACCAGCTCGCCAGTTGAGCATTATGACCTAGTGCCATTGCCCTGCCTTTTCCTCGTACCCCTGCACATTGTTTCTATTCAAATAATCATCTAATGCCCCCTTGAATGCCTCAATTTTTCAAGTCCTTCTTAGTATTTATATTTCCTCTTATCAGGCAGCTTCCTAATGAATCTGTGTTGTATTGTCTTTAGTTTTTAAAAATTATTTATTTATTGCCAGTTCTACTAATCTGAAGTGAGGCTGTGAATCTATGCCCTCAAACCCCTCTGCCCTTCCACAATACCGGGGAGAACATCTCATATCTTCTTCAAAATATTGTTGATTTGGGATCTTTTAAATCATATGAGAGCGCAGATAGGGCTTTGGTTTAAAGTCTTATGCAAAAGGTGACACTTCTGACAATGCAGTGCTCCCTCAGTACTGCACCGAGTTGTGAACTTGAATCATTTGCTCAAGTCTCTCGAGTGGGATTTGAACCCATAACCTTCTGACTCAGAGGGGAGAGAATGCAACCAACTGAGTACACTCCCTCCTTGGGAGACCTGCTAGTTTGGGCATCCCTTCAAATCACTAGCATGATTTCTGACAGGGGCAGGGGCAGGGGTGCAGGGGGCGGTGGGAGTGACAGGGAGAGTTGTACATATCTCAGTTAGACAACACTCGGTTTTATGGCAATTTGTGCATCACACTGGGAGGGAGGTCAAACTGGGAACTCACTGAATACGCAGCAGTAATTATCAGTCATTAAAATCTTACACCTTGTGTGCTTCCAGATTGACCTGCAGGTTGCTGTCTTGCACTGACCCCTGGGAAAATGAATGTAGCCAAATCCAGGGTGTGTGTTAAGGACACTGGAATGCTGGGAATCTTGGCAGAAACATTAAGCGACAGATTCAGGTCTATTCACTGTACCTAATCAATAATTTGGATATGGACCTAGATGAAGTGGGCTTGCCATTTGTTGATGATACCAAAGCAGCAAGTACAGCTAATACTTAACCAGACTAAAAGAAACTGGGAAAGGGATATTGATTTGACGCAGGAATACAAACAAAAACGTTTCACTGAATTTGCAACATCGACGAATAATTACTGATACCGACCACAATTGAAAGAAGTTGGAAATGAGAAATTCTTTGCTAAGGCCCAATTCCTAACTGGAGCTTTACAAGTTTGTAGAAATTCTTCATCCCAAGCAGTTTCTCGGCACGTGTCAGGAATGGAACGCTGATCTTTTTTCTTCCAACCCTACCTCTAACATATGGCACTTTCTCTCATGTGTTTTTCTGCATGTATTATAAATAAATTACAATTTTCAATTTCATAACTTAGAAGGATTCTAACTGATGCATATTTACATGTTGCGTTTAAAGGGAATTGGTAAAGTCAATATAGCCAAACTTTATAGAGTCATGGGCTTCAACTACCAGAGGACTCAGGATTAAAAATTAGGAAAACAAGGAATAGGAAGTATGCCCAGAATTTTCCAGTCCCACGGCCAAAGTCAACAGACCTTTGGCTGTTCCATCTAATATTCTGTCCTGCCCACAACGATACCCTCTGTGGGTGGGACTGGAAAATCCCAGCCTATATTCAGGCAGAATTGTTTTCCACATAAGATACTAGTGTTCAGGAACAGGTTATCAGGAAATACCATTAAAATGGATTGTGCAAGGGAATCAAGAGATATGGTGATAGGGTGGGAAAGTGGACTTGATACATAAGATCAGCCGTGGTCTTAGTGAATGGCAGAGCAGGTTTGAGGGGTTGTATGGCCTTTCCCTCTCCTATTTCCTATGTGTTAAGAAACAGATAACAGCTTATAAATTTGGCCGCACAGCACCTGTTTCTCAAAAGCTAACTGGCCTACTAAGCTGCCAGAATGGTGGTCAGGAAGCAAACACATATTTTCAGCCAGAAGAGAGTCTCCTGAACCTACGGCTGAAACAGGTGTTGGGCATTTTATGCAATTTGTTGATGATACCAAAGCAGCAAGTACAGCTAATACTTAACCAGACTAAAAGAAACTGGGAAAGGGATATTGATTTGACGCAGGAATACAAACAAAAACGTTTCACTGAATTCGGAACATCGCCGAATAATTACTGATACCGACCACAATTGAAAGAAGTTGGAAATGAGAAATTCTTTGCTAAGGCCCAATTCCTAATTGGAGCTTTACAAGTTTGTAGAGTTTGTGCGGCCAAATTTATAGGCTGTTATCTGTTTCTCACACAAGGGGCCTAATGCCTGTGTGAGGCCCCCATTGCAAGATTAGTTTGTCTCAACAGTGCCACTGCAATGTAACCAGACCTTGGGACTGCCTGCTCTGAAAAGGTCCATTTTTGAAATTTATGCAAACTGAATGTGAAGATAGGAGAAGGAGTTTGCAGCGCTTTGCTAAGAACTTATTGCAACCTGGAACTAAATTGGAGATTTCACTCATGACACTTATAGCTTCCTATGCCAAAGAACTACAGGCCAGTCAGTCTAACCTCAGTGGTGGGGAAGCTATTGGAAGCAATTCTGAGGGACAGAATTAATCTACACTTGGAGAGGCAGGGATTAATCAAGGACAGTCAGCATGGTTTTGTTAAGGGGAGGTCATGTCTGACCAATTTGATTGAACTTTTCAAAGAGGTGACCAGATGTGTAGATGAGGGCAATGCATTTGACGTAGTCTACTTGGATTTCAGCAAGGCTTTTGATAAGGTCCCGCATGGGAGACTGATAATGAAGGTAAGAGCCCATGGGATCCAAGGCAATTTGGCAAATTGGATCCAGAATTGGCTGAGTGGCAGGAAGCAGAGGGTGATGGTCGAGGGGTGTTTTTGTGACTGGGTGTCTGTGTCCAGTGGGGTTCCACAGGGATCGGTGTTGGGTCCCTTGCTGTTTGAGGTATATATAAATGATTTAGACTTGAATGTAGGAGGGTTGATCAGTAAGTTCGTGGATGACACGAAGATTGGTGGGGTGGTAAATAGTGATGAGAATAGCCTTAGATTACAGGAGGATATGGACGGGCTGGTCAGATGGGCTGATCAGTGGCAAATGGAATTTAATCCGGATAAGTGTGAGGTGATGCACTTAGGCAGGACAAACAAGGCACGGGAATACACGATGAATGGTAGGACCCTGGGAAGTACCGAAGATCAGAGGGACCTTGGTGTGCATGTCCACCGGTCCCTTAAGGTAGCGGGACAGGTAGATAAGGTGGTTAAGAAGGCATATGGGATACTTGCCTTTATTAGCCGAGGCATAGAATGTAAGAGCAGGGAGGTTATGCTGGAACTGTATAAAACGCTGGTTAGGCCACGGCTAGAGTATTGTGTGCAAGTCTGGAATCCGCATTACAGGGAGGATGTGATTGCACTAGAGAGATTGCAGAGGAGATTTCCCAGGATGTTGCCTGGGCTGGAGAGTTTTAATTAAGAGGAGAGATTGGATAGACTGGGGTTATTTGCCCTGGAGCAGAGGATATTGAGGGGGGACATGATTGAGGTGTATAACATTATGAGGGGCATAGATAGGGTAGACAGGAAGGAACTTTTCCCCTTGGTGGAGGGATCAATAACCAGGGGGCATAGATTTAAGGTAAGGGGCAGGAGGTTTAGAGGGAATGTGAGGGAGAATTTTTTCACCCAGAGGGTGGTGGGGATCTGGAACCCACTGCCTGAAAGGGTGGCAGAGGCAGAAACCCTCATAACATTTAAGAAGTATTTGGATGTGCACTTGCGATGCCATGGTATACAAGGCTATGGGCCTAGTGCTGGAAAATGGGATTAGAATAGTTAGGTACTTGTTTGACCGGCATAGGCTCGATGGGCTGAAGGGTCTTTATCTGTGCTGTAGACCTCTATGACTCTATAAGATTAGTCACATCATTCTGGGTTGGACTCAAACCCGGGACACTGATCTTCCAGCTACATTCCCCAGTTCCCCGACTGCCAAATCTTTCCTGACTGTCTTGAATGCAAAAAGGTTATTTGTTGCACTGTGCAGCACACTCTGTCATTAGCTGTGATTTAACAATTGTGTGTACACTCAAACATTAAAGCCCAAGAAAGACATTGGTGGTCTTTTATTCAGTTCAGCAGTTCTTTGATCTGAAAACATAATGTATATTTAAAAAAAAAACTGAAGTTTTATCTTAATGTGCTTTCAAGTCAGAAAATTAGAAAGGGACCCGATGGGCTGTAATCACTCTCTTTGAGATTCCTGGAAGTGCACAATTATGCAAGGGAATACATTAAGGCTCTTGTGACCTATATAAGCAGCCTGTGTAGATAGAAATTATTCCATATTATTATAAAATCAGAATAGTTTATGGTTCAAGTACTGAGATTTTGACTTTTCTCAAAACTTTTTTGGATCTCATCATCATATAGGTTGAATTTCTGGGAGACATTCCCAATTTAACGTTAAACTGCAGATGGAAGATCACAGGGCAGCACAAGCAAGCAGAGAGCAGGAGGACAGCAATAGCTGTAAGATGCTTGGAAAATAAACATAAAAATAAGGACAAATATTGGAAGAGACATTGGGGAAAGGTCCATGAGGTACCATGGACACAAAGAGAGGTAAAATTGATCTTGGAGTGTAGCATAAAATAGGCGACAGAGAATTGGCAGGCTATTTTACACTCAACTGATTCAGTATCGCTATTTTATCTAACCTCCCAAGACCAATTTCATCCCCAAATGGAGCATGGGGACAATCATACAAAGTTATGCGATTAGGGCCTGAAAATGACATTGCAAAGGTTTACAAGCACTGAGGAGTGAGGGCATTGATGTGACATTGTAAGACATTGTACAGTGCAACCCAAAACCCCAGTAAAGATCTTAATCTGAGAAGAAGTGCAATACAGTTCTCACACCAGCCCCCCATGGCCTAGTTTTTAGGCAGGAGATTTGTATCTCACCAGTTGGGGTTTGCTACCATAAATTAAGGAGCGATAGAATGTTTCTACTGGTTGGCGAGATGCAAAGAGGAGGGCACAAATCTAAAACAAGCACATTAAGAAATCAAGGGAAGTTTGGAGAAAAAAAGCAGGTGGTAAAAATGTGGAATTCTCCACCATTGTGGAAGCAGACTCCGTAAATTCCCTGAAAAAGAGAATAAGATAGCTGCTTGAAAAAAAAAGAGGAATATTAAAGTGAATAGGAAGAAGGGGAATAGAATACTTCATGTGAAGAAGATTAGATGAGGCGAATGGTCTGTTTCAATATTGTAACAGGATTCAAACCCAGCTCTTGCAGGGTAAAGAGCAATACTCTAAACCTCTGCACTACCCATTCCCAGGATCATTAAAAAAGCTGCGATTTTGCCAAAAAATCAGCAACACCGTCACAAAATAAAACATAACCTCAAGGCTTTTATTTTGGATCTGGCTCGTCTATTTATACTAAGGCTATTAAAATATGAAAAATGTACGGAAACTGCTAGAAGCAAAATCTGAATTAAAAAATCATAAATTCACATTAAAGGACTTGTATATGAAGTGCAAAGTGAATTCTTAATACCTACCTGAATATTCCATCTTTTTCAAGATGTTCCTGGCACTTGACTATGAGGAATCCAATTCCCTTTGCATCTAGAGCAACTTTCTCCTGATATTTTTTTCTGCTGGCAATCTTCCTTGTAAAAAGTTCACCGGGCTATCTACTATAATTTATATATACAGGTAGCCTGTGTGCATGTGCCGACTTCATGATATTCTGTCTTTGGCCTATCTGCTATGCTCTATGTGCCAGCAGTACTCACAAGGTGACTGCTTGCAGCCTGTCGCATCTTCCTCCTCCAACTCTTGGCAGTCTCCTCAATCCATATGCCTTTGGGCCCACATACAACCGAAATGGGAATCATGGGGATATATTAGACCCTTGAGCCCGTTCCTCTATTCAATTAGACCATGGGTGGTCTGGATCTTAACCCCATTCATTTTCATTGCCTCAAATCCTTATTGAATAAAAAAAAATCTACTGGTCTCACTCCTGAATACATTGATTGATCCAGCATCCACGGCCTTTTGGGGGAACGAGTTCCAGGATTTCCACTATTTGTGGACAAACGTGCTTCTTGACTATTAAATAGCCTTGCTCTAATTTTAAGATCCTGCTCCTTGTTTGGGGTTCCACAAAAAGGGGAAACAGCTTCTCTGTATATATTCTATCAAATCTCCTATCTCTGCTCCTTGTTCTTCAGCCAATGAGCGCTATTAGGAGCTAGGGTTATCCCAGCCTCCACACAAGTGGCAGGGCCTTTACTAAAATTGAATCAACTAATCCAACTATTGGTAATTTGTAGGTTCTTTTCTGCTATTCTTGTGAAGAACCACTAATGTCAACTGACTCTAATGGCATGACTGAATTCAGAAGTTGTTATGTGGCAAAGTGCAAGGACAGGCCTGTGTCCCATCACTCCATTCCTGAGCCTGGAGATCCAACAGGAAATTGGTTGGGAACGCGAGGCCCACCAAAAAGCCAGGTGGACCTGCCATCAACTGTGTAGAACTGCTCATGCCGTTAACTTTAGAAACATTAAAGAACTGAGCTACTTCCATCAAAATATTATGGAACACATCGCAAACAACCAAAGAACTAATATGTGGTTACAACCGGGGTTGCTAAAGCTCCCAGGTGTGCCCTGGGGTTTCCAAGAATTGAAGATTCACCTCTAGGCCACTGCTACAACCAAAACTCAGGAGGAAAAATTATAAGATTTATTTTAAAATTCTGTTTAAAAAAACAAATGAGTCTTTGTTTACCAGTTATACAAAGAAATGGAAATGGAGGAAAAAAGTTGATGGAGTGAGAGTCAGGAATCTTCCAATCAGGTAACAAAGTGTTTATTGGCCTTTCAATGCAAAAGTGGTGCTTCGCAATTGTGAGCGACCGATAGCAGGAGTGTGGGGATGGGGCGGTTGGTGGCAGAAAGACATGATGTAAGCTCCAGGGACATGCCCAAGGAGAGTTAGCAACTCCAGTTACAGCACTCAATTTAGGATTGATAGGGTTTAAATTCAGTGACCCACTTAATGTCTGTATAATGATTGGAGACACTTTGAGCATTATTCCAAATCGGACTGTTGATATTGTGGCTTACACAATATTAGGTCAGTTTAATCAGCAAGTTAATCCAATCAAATTTCTATTTCCATTAACAGGCAGGCACTTGAGCTGCTGCAGGCCATAACATAATCCTGTACTTTATCTTCGTCTGTCTATCTCCGTCACACACAGACACACACACAGACGCAGACACGCACACACACAGACACACACAAGCTTATGCATTGCTTTTTACCCCATCCCCCAGTCACTGCTTTCTGTTTGGAAATAAAACTACACGAAGGAAATAAGCAATTCCAGGAATGCTCTCCAAGTCACGGATGCCAGTCGCAATGAAATAAAAACTAACCTCTCGTGCAGCACATTAGCACAGTCAGTGGAGAGTGGCTGCCTGCTCAGGTCTCAGAGCAGCATGCTCTCCTCCTTTACATTCAAGGCATGCCCAGGATTCAAATCGACATACAGTCAGCAACACCTTAGCCTCGCGATGCAGAACCTCCCCTCTAGATCTGAAATAGCCAGGCTGACACTATCCTTTATTCAGGTTATCCATTTAGAGATCCCATTGTAAATAAGCAGGCTTAAGCGCTGGCTGGACATTGGGTTTAGACACAGGCCGTCAGTCTACTTTCTGAGCCCAGTATGCCCATGAGGCGAAAGCTTTCTTTGTGTGCTGGCTGGGTGGGTCATGCAGCGAAATTAGGACAATCCATGTGGGTAGACGCTGGGTTATTTTACTGAGGTGCAGACCACGCTCTATGACTGTCTTTGTGAAAACATCAACAACAAATTGAATTTATACAGTGGCCTTTTATCTAGTAAATTCAAGATTTTGTGGCCAAACCACAAATTCATGGCCCTAATCATAATCCCCTGTATTAGCAATGTCTGCAATGAGTTTTACTCATGGATTTTAATGCTTTTTTAACTCGTAGTTAATGATGCTTTCTGATAAGCAAGTCTTCTCCTAGTTAAAAACCTGGTAAAATCATCCAAGGTTAGCTCATGTTTACTCTATGGCTACCAAATTACTGTAAGTAATCTCCCTGCCACCCACCAAACCAGCAACATTCACCCTTCATGCTCTCGCTCTGGAGTAAATTCACTATTTGCACCATCTCTGCACTGAACTTTCGGAGGGACAGAGGGCTGTAACACCATAAATTCTCAGACCCATCCTTCCTTTCAATACAATCGTTGGTTGGGAGATTAGGCTCAGTGAGCTGACTCACCTCTAGTCCCTTGATCAAGTGACCACAGTTCCTGTGTGTCAACTTAGAGTATGAATATTGGAAGACTATCTGAGCAGAGGGCAAAGAAGCCGAGTACAATCCTGTCCTCGTGTGGGGCAGAATTTTAGGTCCCGTGGGCGACCCGATCAGGCGTAAAATAGTGCGCGATGACATCGGGTGAGCGTCCAGATGTCGTCGCGTATTCGTGCGATATTTCGGTGGGCGGGTAAACACAAGAGCAGGCGGCGCACCCGCCAACAATTAAGAGGCCTATTAAGGCCATTAAAGTATTAATTAACAGCAATTTTTCTCTGCCCGTCCATCCTTACGGTTGGAGGGGGCGGGTGAATCGGCCAGGCGGCCTTCGCATTTTTGAGGAAACCTCATCCACGGGCGGGATGAGGTTTTCGACATTAATTTTTTTTAAATTAAAATGTTTTGGCATAATTTTTATTATGTTTCTGTTCATGTGATTGAGTCCTGTGTGGGGACATTTTTTTCAGAATGTCATAATCTTTATTTTTGATTTTAAAATTTTTCAGCTCCCTGAGGCCGCTCCCTGCCTTCAGGGAGCTTTCAGTGCGCAATCCTCCCGCACTCGCGCAGACTTTTGCGCTCGCCCTCCTCCCGCCCCCGCCCCGGCAGCACTGAGCCAGCCAGCGTGAAATCGCGGCCAGGGGGCCGATCGCTTGCAGCAGGCTGTTTCCCAGCCGCTCCCAGGCCCACTGCCCTTGACGTCCACACGCAGCAAAGGGACACAAAAACTCTCATCTACGTTTTCAAATTCCTCCCATTTTCTCGCGCCTCAATCCTTCTGTAACCTCCTCCAGCCCTATAACCCCCTCTGCGCTCCTCCAATTCTGGCCTCTTGAGCATCCCTGATTTTAATCACTCCAACACTGGAGGCTGTCCCTCCAGCTGCCTGGGCCCTAAAGCTCTGGAATTCCCTCCCTAAACCTCTTCACTCCTCACCTCCTGCATGACGTCCCTGTGAAGCCCCTTGGGATGTTTCACTCCGTCAAAGGCACTATATAAATGCAAGTTGTTGTCAACATTTCACGATTTCTTCTATCTACGACATTTCACACAGGGCTGTACAAAGTCGTGGGGGAAGGAGCATGGAATAATTTCTCAAACATTAAATCTAGCTGGAAATTAACTTGCTGCTGTTCCTCAGGCAGTGGAAAGTGGTTCAAGATCCTAAAAAACACCAGGATTACTCCGATGGGGGAAAAACTAAACTGAGACTGTTGACCAATTACAGGTGTGCAGAAACGAAAACGATCACTGCAAACAGTAATTGGTGAGTTTTAAACATAATTTTTTGTCATTAAGCTGCTCCTCTCTCACCCAACAGCAGGGAGGCTTGAAAAAAAACAATTCTAATTGCTGTTAATTTACATATATGCAAAATAAATTAGACATATGTCAAGATTATACTGTATATATGTCATAAGGCAAGTCATGCTAATGGATATATGTTACAAGTCCTTTAGACTAACATGGATCATTTTTTTGCTGATATTGAGCTAAATGCTAAACCACAGACACAAAGGGAGAGACAGTTCATACTGGATTTAATTCTGAGGGTTTGTTTTGAACATTTGTTAAATGCAGCTGGATTCAGGAGGAGTCAGAATTTGGCAGTTTGGCTTGTTGTCGTGTTTGACAATGGTTGAACAGTAGGAGTTTTGTTCTTGTTCCGCGTTTCATCCACACAAGGAATTCCTGATCTCTCCCTTGTGGGAGGTCACCAGGTCCTCCCTCACAGGATGGGAGGAATCGCGGCAGGGAGTGTGGACCTCTTGCAGACCAGCCTGCAGGGCCCACACATGTCTCCCCCTGCCCTGCGTCCTCACTGAATTGAGGCTCATCGCCCTGGGAATCAGAAGGCTGTGGGTTCAAGTCCCATTCCAGGATCTGAACACAAAAATAAGGATGAAACTCCAGTTCGGTGCAAGTGCTGGACGTGGGGCAGAATTTTACGGCCCTGTCACAGCAGGGGTGGGGCCATAAAATGCGGCGAGCCGTTCAAAAGTCCATTGACTTCGGCGGGACCGGAAAATCCTGCCAGCGGGAGGGGGCATAAAATTCCACCCATGGCATCTATCAGATCAAGTGCAATACCTTACAATTTCAATGGAGGGAGCCAAAGGTCCTGAATTTTTTTTATTTGTTCATGGGATACGGGCGTCACTGGCTAGGCCAGCATTTATTGACCTTGAGAAGATGGCGGTGTACTGCCTTCTTGAACCTTCTTGAATGGGGTAAAACATGAATCAAAACCAATGTTCCTCCCATGTAGGGAAAAGTGTGCAGCATTATGCGGTGCTCCACCCTCCTGAGGCACCCACACCTGCTCTCAGCCAGTTTCCACCCCAAATTTCTGCTCCTCCTTCTTACAATCTGCTCAATCTGGGCCCTCCCTGACCCTGGTAATTCCAGGCCCTGAATTCTCTACATCTGGCCTTCCAATCCTAGTACAATCTACACAACAAATAGAGCATAAAAATTTGCAGAGGTATGGGAAAGGAGCTTGGGAGTGGGACTAGCTTATTTTCCTCTTGGTTAACAGTTGGCATGGGCAAGACAGGCTGAGTGGCCTCTTTCTGTGCTCTAACCGTTATATGGTTCCATAAGCACGGCTTCTTCAATTGCTTTGTTTTCTCACTCATTTCAACTTACTGCTATACTGTTTGGGGGTGACAGTGGCGTACTGGTAATGTCACTGGGCTAGTAGTCCAGAGGACCAGGCTAATGCCCTTGGGACATGGGTTCAAATTCCACCATGGAATTAATAAATCAGGAATTAAAATGCTAGTCTCAGTAATGGTGACCATGAGGACCATAAAACCGCTGTTGATAGTTGTAAAAGTCCATCTGGTTCACTAATGTCCTTTAGGGAAGGAAATCTGCCATCGTTAGCTGGTCTGGCCTACATGTGACTCCAGACCCAGTTGGCTCTTAACTCCCCTGAAAAGGCCTAGCAAGCCACTTAGTCCAGGGGCAATTAGAGATGGGTAACAAAAGCTGGCCTAGCCAGCGATGCCCACAGCCCATGAAAGAATATTTTTTTTTAAATGATGGAGCTTCACCCTTCACCTTCTTCTCAGTAATAAAGATGCTAAAAATCACCATGTTTATGGAACATTTAGTCATTCCACTCAATATTATATTTAGTTGAGTTCCAACAATGCAGTCTGATGCAGCATTGGCAGGTGAGCAATGATGTCTCCTATAGGTTGGTGACATCCCATAAGATAATTAGTAATGGGAGCAAGGATAGCACTGATAGTTCTTAATGGTGACACAATGCTTGACACAGGAGACATATAACATGGAGCTGGCAACAGGTTTATAACATGACTCTTCAGTTTTACCTTCCCCAATCACTCGAAATAGCTAAAGGGTCAAGGGATGTGAATTCCTGTCATCAAACAGGTTTAATAATCTCAGGGCATTGAGAGAGTAATGCTGTCATAAAATAATGCCCAAGATTCACACAAGCTTATTTAATGGCTTGTGGCCAAAACGTGTCCAATTGCATCTGCTCTCAAGCCAGTAAGGTTGGGGAGCTTCCTGATGGACAGACCCCTCTCTCTGGGCTCTCCAAACAACAACTGACTGACATCAAACATAAAATTTAAATCCCCCATAGCCTCACCAACCACCGCCCCCACCCCCCACCACTTACTCCTCCAGCTGTTGAACTCTAAAACTCCTATACCTCTAGACTCTTATGCATCCCTCCAGCTATGGACCCACCATTGACAGCTGTGCCTTCAGCTGCCCAAGTCTCAGAGTTTGGAATTTCCTTTCGAAATCATTTAATTTCTCCCATCCCCCAATCCTCCTTTAAGATCATCCTTAGAACCCAACTCTTTGACCAGCCCCAGCCCCTCTCCCAAACCTCTCTTCCTCGTGTCGCCATCTGTTTCTCTTCATGGTTCAGTGAAGTTCCTCGGAATATTTTCCTGTATTAAAGGCATTCTATATTAAAGCAAGTTTGTGTTTCTGGCCGATGTTACAAAATGGGATTACTGTAAACAAACAAATAAAAAACTGATGAATGAGGAAAGGGAAGACCCTTGAAAATGGAGCTGCTGAAATGAGCGATGGAGCCATTGCCCGATGCCAGAAACCCTGTCCACAAGAACGGAGCTGTCATTTTACTAATGGGCAAGATTCTTGGTCAACAGCACACACTTACCAATACCCAGGTCCGTGGCAAGCAGCAATTTGCATTTATATTGTGCCTTTAAAGTAGTAAAACATCCCAAGGTGCTTCACGGGGCATTAGCAAACAGAATTTTACACCAAGGAGAGGTGATTAAAAGTTTGAATCAATCTGGCATTTGGAACAATTAGGATGCCTGCATTTCCCTACCAATGTGCAACATGGAAATGTCTGTCCTTCCACTTGCTAAGAGTTTCTTTCACGCGTGAATTTAAATCATTTTTTTCGTGTAGCCAAATTTCCTTTCAGTACTGGATCATGGAATTTTACAGCACGGATGATTATGCAGCATTTTGGTCCTGTGCCAGGCTCTGTAAAAGAGTTATCCACGAACTCCCATTCACCTACCCTTTCCCTGTGCCATTTTCAATTCTTATTTTTCAAATATTTATCCACCTCAAAAGCAAAGACAAATTCGTCTTCCGCCACTGTTTCTGGAAAGACAGTGCATGTTTTAGTAATTCTCTGCAGATAACAAATATCAGCCCAAGAAGCTCTCCATTCGTATCATGAAGACATTAAATTGATGGACCACCTCACTGACCAGTGGAAATCCTTTGTCTTCCTCATACTTTTGAAGATGCCATCAGGTATCCGCTTAACTTTCTCTGTTCTGATTTTAAAAACCAGAGGCCCAATTTAATTTCTCTGGTTTTGCCTCCTAACTAAGTCCTTCCCAGCCTTGCTTTTACTTCATAGTCTTCCTCAATAATTTGATAACTTTTTTTGTTATTCATTCAAGGGAAGTGGGCTTCGCTGGCTAGGCCAGCATTTATTGCCTTTGTTCAGAGGGCATTTAAGAGTCAACCACATTGCTGTGGGTCTAGAGTCACATGACAGCCAGATCAGTTAAGGACAGCAAATTTCCTTCCCTAAAGGGCATTAGTGAGCCAGATGGGTTTTTACAACAATCGGCAATGGTTTCACGGTCATCATTAAACTATTAATTCCAGATTTTTACTGAATTCAAATTTCACCATCTGCCATGGCAGGATTTGAACCCAGGTCCCCAGAGCTTTACCCTGGGTCTCTGGAATACTAGCCAAATGACAATACCACTATGATACAGCCTCCCCAACTCTTACTGGGGTATATTCCATGACAAGCAGAAGGCCTGCATTAACACACCCAAGCGTCCATTTTTCACATGCAAATCCAGATATTAGGTTAGAAAAAAAATGGACATCTTGTACAAGTCTCCAACGTCTCTGTGCTCATCCAATTCTGGCCTCTTGCGCATCTCCGATTTTAATCGCTCCAACATTAGTAGCCATGCCTTCAGCTGCCTAGGTCCTAAATTCCCTTCCTAAACCTCTCCACCTCCTCCTCAAAGTCACTCCTTAAAACCTACCTCTTTGCCCAAGCTTTTGATCGCCTGCCTTAACATCTCTTTGAGAGTCCCTGTATCAAATGTGTTTGATAGCATTCCTTGGGATGTTTTGCTAAATTTAAGGAGCAATATAAATGTAAGTTGCCATTGTAGCCTCTCAGAGCAAAACTACTAAACTTGTTCAGTTGGTGGCTTCATTTCTTTTTAAATCTGAAAGTAAAAAATCCATGAGGGAACCAGCTGTCTATACCCAGTTTGGCCGACATGTGACTCAAGTGCCACATTAACATGGTTAACTCTTAACTGCCCTTTGAAGTGGCCAAGCCACTTAGTCTTGCCAAACCTCTAATAGTGGTTTAAGAAAGCCCATCACCATTTTCTCCACATAACATGGGGTGGGCAATAAGAGTCCACCTACACCCACATCCCGAGGATGAATAAAAAATATTACATCAGGAACACTGGAGTTGTGGACAGCAACCACCAAGCTTTTAAAATGAAATGCATTTTTTTTTAATAAGTTAGACTCCGGTCCTTAAAAGAACCAACAATCACCTTGAAACACATTTGTTTCAATAGAATTGACTTGCAATATTCTCACATAAATCTATTCAGGGAACTGTTAAAAAATTTATTTACATTCAAATTCGTCTGCCGTAATATATTTTAAGAACTTTCCTTTATGAAAATTGCTGTAATTTAATGGAACAGAAATGTTGGGGGTAATGCTAAGCTGATCTTCCATCAGAGAAAGGAGTTACTAATTATTTGTTTCCATTGTTGAGGCACACGAAAGCACTCGCAATCATTATGGTCTTTGATGTAGGTCTTAATTAACTTTCCGTTACCTAGGCAACAACGTCATGATGTAACAGTTGCCTTGACATAAACATTTCCTACTGCTTTCTACCGCCCTTTTATATTGTGTGGAAAGAAACACTTCTCGAAGAGAAGCACACAGCACATGCAAATTGCTGCATATTTAATCGTTTGAAGATGTTCCATGCCTTGACAGAATCATTGCCCTACTACATTCTGACAGCCTCTCTCAAAAAAGCCCACATAGGGAATTGCAAGCACAAGTGCGTGGATGGGAATTAGCAGACTCTGAATCCCTGTCAATCCAGTACAACCTGGAAGGAATTTTCCATGACTCACCGCTAAAAAGTCCTACTTACACTTTGGACAACAAGGCCTTGTGGGAGACATGTTTTCAACATGTTCTGTGCTTTGGAGGCCATTAACCATTTCAGGTTTAACTGGGGGAGCGGTGATGTAGTGGTAATGTCTCTGGACTAGTAATCCTGAGGTCCAGGCTAATACCCTTGGGATACGGGTTTGAATTCCACCACACCACCTGGTGAGGCTTGAATTCAATTAATTAATAAATCTGGGATTGAAGGTTAGGCAGGAATCTTCTGCCCCTGCAGCAGGCGGGCCTGAAAATTTGGTGGGTTGGCGTCGGGACCAATACTCAAAGCCTCCCTGCCTCTATTGGAAGTTCTGGGAAGGAAGGCCCATGGTCGGCCTTCCCAACCCGCCTCCACTTGAGTCCTTTAAGTGGCCAATTACTGACCACTTAAGAACCTCTTCCTGCCTCCACTGTAATCGTCCCAGGTCTAGGGCAGGTCTGCTGACATGGGGGCTGCACAACTGGTAAAGCTGTATGGGCTTCATGTCAGCTAGAGAGAGGGGGTGTTCCTCAATCTGCACATGATCCAGGGCATGGACTTGGGGTAGAGGGGTGGCTGCTGATAGCCAACCCCCTGACCCAGGATCCTCACTCCGCGAGGCTTCCCCAACAGCACCTTTTCCTGGATCACTCTGCAATCCTGGGGAGGGGGGGGAAGGGGGGGGATTGTTGTTCCGGCATCAGCCGCGGCCTCTTCCATGGCGCTGCCAAGTGCAAGAGCTGCCAGCTTCTGATTGGCTGGCAGCTCTTGGCGAGCGGTATGTCGCATTCCAGGGTCCTCAATCAGAAGAAAGGCCCGCCGCTGTCCACTTAACTGCCTGATGGACTGAAGATACCGTGGGCCTTTTCCCTCAGAGCCAGTGCGGGTGTCTCGCCGGTTTTTCAGGCAGCGCGCAAGTCAGCCACTGAGAACAGAAGATTCTGCCCCTAGTCTCAGTAATGGTGACCATGACAACTATCATTGATTGCTGTAAAAACCCATCTGGTTCACTAATGTCCTTCAGGGAAGGAAATCTGCCATCCTTACCTGGTCTGGCCTACACGTGACTCCAGACCCACAGTAATGTGGTTGACTCTTAACTACCCTTTGCAATGGCCCAGCAAGCCACTCGGTTCAAGGGCAATTAGGGATGAGCAAGAAATGCTGCCTTGCCAGCGATGCCCACATCCTGTGAAAGAATAAAAACATCCCACAGAGACCGATTCAGCTATAAGTGCTGAACTCCAATTGTTTGCTTCCTGAATGTCAGAACATATTCAGGACAAAGCCTTTTAAGAAGCATGAGTGCCAATCTTATAAGAACATGAGAAATACGAGCAGGAGGACACCTTGAGCCTACTTTGTCATTCAATACAACCACAACTGATCTTTGGCTTCAACTCCACTTTCCTGCCTACTCTCCATATCCACTGAAACCTGGAGAGACCAAAAATCTGTCTCATCCTTAATTTTATTCAATGATGGATGATTCACAGCCCTCAGGGGCAGAGAGTTCCAAAGGTTCACACCCACTGAGTGCAGAAATTTTCCTCTTCTCAGTCCTAAGTGATCAACCCTTTTCGCTGAGACTGTACTCCTACGTTTTAGATTCACCAGCTAGGGGAAACAACCTCTCCATGTCTATCCTATCAAGTCCCGTCAGAATCTTCTATGTTTGAATGAGATCACCTCACATTCTTCTAAACTCTACAGACCCAATTTACTCAACCGCTTATTATTGCACAACCCTCTCATTCCAGGAACCAATCTAGTGGTTCAGTGGACCACCTCCAATGCAAGTATATCCTCCTTCCCTGACAAAAAAATTGTCTGGCCTCACAAGCTGAGTGAAGATCTCATCCTTGAGGAACACCTACCCTTCCTATTTTAATGTCCACATGAAAATATGTCCATTGATGATACATTATCCTCAATACTGGAATAGTGGCCTAGATTATGGCTTCTGGTCCTGTTCCAAGACTGGAATCCATAGCTCGCTATGAAAAACTGATACCAACTCAGCCAAAATTGAAATACATATGAACAAACAAATTAGGAGCAGGAGTAGGCCGTTTGGCCCCTTGGGCTTGCTCCGCCATTCACTAAGATCATGGCTGATCTGATTGTAACCTCAACTCCACTTCCCACCTTTGACTCTTCTGTTATTCAAGAATCTTCTGTTATTCAAGAACCTTAAAAATATTCATTGACCCTGCCTCCATCACTCTCTGGGGAAAGGAGTTCCAAAGACCCACAACCCTCAGAGAAAAAAATTTCTCCTCATCTCCATCTTAAATGGGAGACCCCTTACTTTTAAACTGTATCCGCTAGTTCTATAGTCTCTCCAACAAGGGGAGAACATCCTTTCAGCATCCACCCTGTCAAGTCCCCTCAGGATCTTGTATGTTTCAATAAGATCACCTCTCTCATTTTCTAAACTCCAATGGATACAGGCCCAATCTGCCCAACCTTTCCCCATAATATAAATCAACCTCACAACATAAGAAAGATTTAATTCAATGAATGTTATTTGTATTCTGTTTGTGTTCATTCCTATGCCTATGTTATTGTTGTGCAAAAATGTATGATCAAAATTTGAAACCCATCATTGACTAATTGCCCTTGTATGATGGAGGTAGCTCCTTATCTCATGTACTCGTCTAGTTTCCTTTGGGAAACATCTCAGCAATTTGCCTCGACCACTTCCTGTGATAGTGAGATCCACATTCTAACCATCTCTGAGAAAATTTTTTTTTCCTTATTTCCTTATTGGATTAATTAGTAACTATCGTGTATTTATGGCCCATAGTTTTGGATTCTCCCGCAAGTGGAAACATTCTCTCCATGTCTACCCTGTCCAACCTAGTCATCATTTTAAACACCTCGATCCCTTTTCTGAAGAAAAACAGCCCAACCTGTTCAATTTTTCCTGATGGCTGTAATTTTTTTATTAAGGAAGATATTGGGCACAACATTAGTCCAAGTGTGATAAAGGTTTTAAATGATCTGAAAATTGGAGTAGAAGAGGCAAAAAGCATTAGAAATGTTCAAATGAGATTGGATGCTGGGCTGGGAGAGTACCACAGAAAAGATCTTCGAGGGGCTGAATGGCCTTTTCCTGTTCCTCGGTCCTTTTCAGAGTATCTTCCTCATTTCCTCTTGATACAGCTAGAAGTGATGGCAAGCGCTCAGAATTAGCAACCTTTCTGTGACATCTTTTGAATCTAAACAATAACCAAAGCACAGAACAGCTCTGTTGCTCGGGTTTTAATAAAGTGTAGCTAGGGTTTTAATCAAGCATGAAGGTGAGCATGTGACATTTGACACATCCACTTTAAATGTAAAGACACCCAACAGTGCAATTATGGATGTGTCTTACCAAACTTGAGTTGTGTCTGGAGAGACCAGTTTAAGCTGTTTAACACTAGTTGGTTAGTACAGGTCTCACACTGGTGGTGGGAGCAATTTAAGGAGATGAATTAAGAGGATTATACAGCAAGTATTCTGTCTTAAATGTGCTTTTTCTGCGACCTATTAGGACTAATACATTAAATAAGCTCAGTAACAACACTAAGAAAAGTGCATCTTTAGCAAAGAAACAAATTACTCCCAGAGGCTAAGTAATTTTTTAAAAATTCTATCAAAAAAATTAATGTTTGAAGATTTCCCATCATTGCCTTGATGCCAAGCCCCTCCTGACCCCCGACTGCCCCCTGCATCGGCCCCCCAGAGTCCAGCTGCAGAAAATTCACTTTTGCCAATGGACTAATGCCCAGGATGATAAACTTGAACTCATCCAAAGCTCTGCTGCCCGTATCCTAACTTGCAGCAGGTCCCATTCACCCATCACCCCTACGTTTGCTGAGCTACATTGCCTCACAGTCTGAAAATGCCTTGATTATAAAATTCTCATTCTCGTTTTCAAATTCCTCCATGGCTTCACCCCTCCCTATCTCTATAACCCCCTCCAGCCCATAATCCTCTGAGATCTCTGAGCTTCTCTAATTTTAGCTTCTTTCACATCCCAGGCTTTAATGGCTACGCCTTCAGCCGCCCAAGCCCTAAAGTTCGTGAGTTTCCTCTTTAATTCTTTCTGCCTCTCTACCCTCCTTTAACAAGTTCCTTAAAACATACCTGTTTGACCAAAGTTTCATCCTCGTATCTCCTAATATGGTTTCGTGTAAAATTTTGCTTAATAACATTCCTCTGAAAGTCTTTGGGACATTTTACAACATTAAAGGTGCTATATAAATGCAAGTTTCCATTGTAATAATGAATTGTGAATTTTCATACACAAAGCTTTAAAGGTGGCAGGCAGCTCCGGTTGAGAAGGCTGTTAAAAAGCAATTCTAAGTAGAGGTATAGGAGTATAAAAACAAGGAAGTTATATTAACTATCATAAAAGACTAGTTAGGCCCCAGCTGGAATACCATGTCCACTTCTGGGCACCGCGTTTTAGGAAGGATGTCAAATCCGAGGAGCATTATTAGAATGGTAACTAGGAATGAGGGACTTCAGTTAGCTCGAGTGACTAGGGAAGCTGGGATTGTTCTCCTTAGAGCAGAGAAAGTTGTGGGGAGATCTGGTGGAGGTGTTTAAAATTACGAGGCTTTTCAATGGAGTAAATTAGAAGAGCAAGTTTCCAATGATAGAAGGGTCAGTCACCAGAGGACACAGGTTTAACATAATTGGCCAAAGAACCAGGGGCAATATGAAGAAAATACACACATAGCAAGTTATGATCACTTCCCCTGTACCCCCTTTAAAAGTGTACCTCTAGTTTATATTGCCTCTCCTCATTCTTCCTACCAAAACTAGGGGGAAAAATATTTGTAATCCCCAATGTGGTACCTCCTAAGGAGGGCTGGAACATTATGGCTACAGCCTCTGCAATTTCAACCATTTCTTCCTTCAATAATCTGCGATGGATCCCATTTGGACTGGGTGACTGTTCCACTTTGAGTACCAACAACCTTTTAAATATAAAAGCAAAATACTACAGATGCTGGAAATCTGAAATAAGAACAAAAAATGCTGAAAAAGCTCAGCAGGTCTGGCAGCATCTGTGGAGTTAACGCTTCAAGACCATATGACTCTTCTTCAGAACTAAAGAGAAGAACTTTTTAAGTACCTCTTTACTTATTTTGATCAAATCCAGTCTCTACTCCCTCCTCCTTTAATGTGATTTTGGAAGTGTCTTCTTCTTTGCAAAGATGCAAAGTACCTGTACTCATTTAGTTCTTCAGCTATGCCTCTGCTTTCACAAGGTAATTTCCTTTTAGATTCCCAATAGGCCCACACTACCGTTGACTACCCATCTTCTATTTATACGCTTATAAAGAGACTTTGACATAGTGGTATTGTCACTGGACTAGTATTCCAGATTCCAGGATAATACTCTGTGGACCTGGGTTCAAATCTCACCATGACAGGTGGTGAAATTTGGATCCAATAAAAATCTGGAATTAAAAGTCTAATGATGACCATGAAACCATTGTCAATTATTGTAAAAACCCATCTGGTTCACTAATGCCCTTTAAGGAAGGAAATCTGTTGTCCTCCTGGTCTGCCCTACATGTGACTCCAGACCCACAGCAATGGGCCTTAGGGAAGGGCAATAAATGCTGGCCTAGCCAGTGATAACCATATCCCATGAACAAATAAAAAAATACCTCTGATTTATTCTTATACTCTTTAGCCCTCTTCCTTTTTCAGTTCTTCCCTGTACTTTCTGTATTTACACTACATGATACCTTCCACATGTCAGATTAAACAAGGGCTAACACCATGTCCGAGGAGAGCCTTGCCATCAAAAATGTCAAATTATGAAATATGGTTAGACTTCACTCCATATGAGTTTTCAGATCCAGGGAAATATGCAGTGGACCCAAGAGTCTCACTGAACCAACCCATCCATTATGAAGGGTTTGTGATGTATAGAAAAATCAATCCAATAATTATATTTTTCTGCACAAGGTATTGCAGCCGAGTTGATGTAGGTGGACTGTTACAATCAATATTTCACATTAATGCGAGCTTATATTGTTTCTGGAGTAACAAACACATAGTAAACTGCCCGAACCTCAAGCATAGAAAGTATTCTACACTGGAATGAGGGTTTTCTGCCCTACATCCTCTTTTGAAGGCACTGACTTTTATTGGGGTATAATTGCTCAGATACTGGTAGCCTTGTAATGCTTCACCCAGGCTGATCTTCATGAGCAAGCCTAGACTATGAGGGCTAGAAATTTGGCTCATGCAGAGGCATAATACAGATCGTATCAGATCAACCGGCCATTATATGCAGCGCCTGAGATTTAATTTAATTGACTGTTATGGAGCTAAACATCATGTTCTGTAGCATGGGAGACCGATCCAATAACTCGGTCTGCACCACTGCCCAACACAAATTTCTAGCCCTGAACGTTGGCAATGGGAGTTGCCAATCTTCCAGGATTGTCCTGGATTCTCAAGAAATTACAGATTAAATTCTTGGACCTTGCGGTGAGTAAACTGGGGAGGTAAAAAAATAAATTGAGCATTTTCTTTCAGCACTTTTAGTTATCAGCTCTTAAAATATTGGAGGACAGGGACTTTAAAAAGGTTACTGGGCATCCAACTAGATGTAAAAGAGTATGGTTTCTTTCAGAACGCAGTGAGGATGAACGGCCAATGGCAGGAGAGGGGGTGGTGGTGGTGGTGGGGGTGGATGGGGCAGGAGGGAGGCATTTGGATACTGGAGGTCCCAAGGTGAAAACGCCAGGAATAGGTTCAATTAAAGCTAGCAGCCTTAGATACTTCCTCACTAGACCTTTTAGACTGGTGGGGGTGGGGTGGGGGGAGGTGGTGGGGAGACAGGGAATTGGGTGGTGGAGTAGTTGTAATGTGTTTCAACTAGTAATCCAGGGACACAGTCTTAATGCTCTAGGTCCAAATCCCACCATGGCAGCTGGTGGAATTTAAATTCAATTAATAAATCTGGAATATAAAGCTAGTCTCAGTCATGGTGACCATGACAACCATCATAGATTGTTGTCAAAATCCATCTGGTTCACTAATGTTCTTTAGGAAAGGGAATCTGCCATCCTTTAATGGTCCAGCAAATATGTGACTCCAGACCCACAGCAATGTGGTTGACTTTTAACTGTCTTCTGAAATGGCCTAGCAAGCCACTCATTTCAAGGGCAATTAGGGATGGGCAACAAATACTGGCCAGTGATACCCACATCCCATGAAAGAATTTTAAAAATTACGTGCTTTGCAGTGGAAATCACCTGTTAGCCACTACATGTATCTGTTTTTCACCTCTGAAGGCAATTTGGTTTTTATTATTAATTCATGGGATCTGAGCATTACTGGCAAGACCAGCATTTATTGCCCATCCCTAATTGCCCTTAAGAAGGTGATGGTGAGCTGCCGCCTTGAACTGCTGCAGTCCGTGGGGTGAAGGTACTCCCAACGTGCTGCTAGGGAGTTCCAGAACTTTGACCAATTTTTAACAATGAAGGGCATATTTGCACATCAGAATGGTGTGTGCCTTGCTGCTGGTGGCATTCCCATGCATCTGCTGCCCTTGCCCTTTTAGGCAGTAGTGGTTGTGGGTTTGGAAGGAGCTGCTGAAGGAACCTTGGCGATACACATTGCTGCCACTGTGCACTGGTGAGGGAGGGAGTGAATATTTAAGGTGGTCAGTGGGATGCCAAACCTAGAGGGCTGCTTTGCCCTGAATGGTGTCGAGCTTCTTGAGTTGGAGCCACGCTCATCCAGGTAAATGAAGAGTGAAGCTACCCCACAACCAATGGATCATATCAAAGCTCTGCTGCCACATCTAGTCACAACTGGTGGTGGACAATTAAACAACTAACAGGAGGAGCTGGCTCCACCAATATCCCTATCCTCAATGATGGGCACATCAGTGAAAAAGACAAACCTGAAGCATTTGCAACCACCTTCAGAACTGCCAAGTGGATGATCTATCTCAGCCTCTTCCATCACGGATGCCTATCTTCAGCCAATTCAATTCATTCCACCTGATATCAAGCACTGACAAAAGGCCCTGGATACTGCAAAGGCTATGAGCCCTGACAACATCCCAGCTCCTCTCAATCATCAGCAAAGTAATGGAAGGTGTTGGCAACAGTGCCTTGAGGTCAAGAGAAGGCACACTCATCTCACAGCACTGGGGCAAATTATAGTGATCAGACTGCAACCACAGCAATGATTGATTAACGGAGGACAGAATGAGGTTAAAATCCATGGCTACACGTTACTTG
This sequence comes from Cetorhinus maximus, assembly GCF_964194155.1. Classification (NCBI taxonomy): domain Eukaryota; kingdom Metazoa; phylum Chordata; class Chondrichthyes; order Lamniformes; family Cetorhinidae; genus Cetorhinus; species Cetorhinus maximus. The sequence continues at coordinate 113,753,927 of NC_135891.1, forward strand.
GACAAGTGAACCCAAATTGAGCCTGCAGTAGGGATGAAAAGCATTAAAATTCAAAATTATCCAATTTATTCAGCATTGATCCAATTTTTGTTCAATTCAATTTACCTATAACTTTTAAGAAAAATGTAACTCGCTGCACGTTATTCAGGATATTTCGACATTTTTAGTTTAGTTCTGTGGTAACACATGGGACTATTGCAAACCCTTACACCCTCAAGGAAACCATACTCACTGGAAATGTGGACTGGGCAATGGGCGCTAGAATGTTGTAGCCGTTCTTCTGACCTGCACACCCTGCATCCATAGGCATCATTCTCACTGCTCCAATTGCTACCATGCAGGCAACATTCATAGATTCACACTTTTAATTGAGCGTCACAGGGTTGCATTAAGAGGAATTCACAATTTTCTCTACTCCTTAGCCAGGCAACAAGTTAGCCAAGTGAGATTCTAGCTGCCATCACAACTCCATTCAGTAATTCAGAGTTAGCATCAAACCTAGAACCTTCCTTGAAAGATAGATCAAGGTTGCATTTATATAGCACCTTTCACATCCACAGGACAATGCACGGCACTACACAGCGAAATGGCACTTTTCACATATTGGGAATCATGGCAGCCAATTTCCCCTCAGCAAGGTTCCCCACAAATTGCATTGAGATAAATAGCCAGATAATCTGCTGCAGTGATGTGGGCTGAGTGATCAATGTCAGCCAGGGCTCCTGCCATGCTCTTCTTTGAATAACGCCATTGGGAATTTAACATGAATCACAGAGAGTAGATGGTGCCTTGGTTTAACATCTCATTTAAACAATGGCACCTCCAACAGCACAGTACTGCACTGGAGTGTCAGCCTTGATTATGTGCTGAATGGGGCTTGAACCCATAACCAGATGACACAGAGTCTTCCATTGCTACCAAACTGAGCCAGGGCTGACACCTAAATCTGTGTGCCTCATGTCCCAGTGTCTGATTTGCCTCACTCTTTTATCCCATGGAGACAATGCCCTCCAGCCCCCTCAGTACCCTGTTAAGTGAAGACATCGTCCAGTAGAAAACAAAGCTACACAACCAAGTCTGAGTCTGGCGTCTGTTCAGTTAACGTATCACAACCAGTGTGGCAGTCTGATGAGTGGCAAAATGGCACCACTTCAAGCTTGCACTTAATATATTCTTTTACTAACATCTGAGATATATATTATGTTTTCACCAGTTTACACAATTTGCATACTGTTCCATTTGAGCATATATATATAAATTCAAATCCAATCAGAATATTAAAAAGCTTTGTGTTAATAGAGCTGACGATTTGATTGACTAACTCCTTCATGCACAATGTTCCTTTGTGTGTTCCTAGTATCCAGCTTTAGTTAATGAGTAATCAGTGGGTGAATTCACAGCAGTCTAATTATTCATGCATCAGAACCTAGGAACACAATACATTTATTAAAACTAACCCATCTGCCAACCCAGCTATCCAGTCAAAGGTCTGGCTGCTGGGGTTAAAGCCCTCACCCATAATGATGCTAATTATCTTCATTCTCTCCTGCCGTGATTATCTCGCAATTCAATGCAATCCTCTCTGAAGCAGATGTCATCATTTTTTCCACAGAGACGCAATCGCACCAGGACTCTGCAACAAAGACTAATCTTAGCTTCCCTTTTTTTTTCCGAGGGACTGTGAATCTGGGCTCCCACCAACTGAAACAAACCGAAATTTTATTTCAGGGATGCGGGACGGAGAGAGAAAAACACCGAGTGTGTGTCTGCGACAACGCTGCTTCCCATTAATCGATTTAATGCAAACATACTTGAGTACAATGTAGGGAGGGGGGTGGTGGTGGAAGTAGCATATTCCTGATCTACATATGTTTAATTTACTGTCAACGATCTGTAACAATTTCTCTGGTGTGGCTTTCACTTTACTGTGAAGATTACTGACCCGTGATTCATCTCATGTCGGTCCCCAAATCGTAACTTGTTCAATTTTCACATTTTGGTGCAAATCATTATTCAGCCAGGCTTGGAATTTGGAATACCATGGTGTGTAATTCCAGCCTCTAATCCTCGCACAATGTCTCGCACGCATTTTTTTTTTTAAAGAAATCTGTTCACGTCTGAGGAGTTTTTACAACTGATAATATTAAATTTAATGCTAACCCTTCTTCCCAGCCTGCTCTCATTTCTTTTTAATTGCTTCCCCCTCCCCTTCTCGGTTTTTCACTTCCGCAAGATGAGCTGACTCTTGCCAGTCTGCAAGGTGCTAGGCGGGATTTGTTCACCCGTGCCTCACTCAAATAACTCATTCTTCATCCGTCAGCCGAATGTGGGCTATTTAACCATGTGAGGAAGCACAGTAGGTACGAGCTCTGCCTGGGGGGGTGGGGGGTCCCTTTCCAGTGGGGTTGCCGAACAGCAGTCTGGAGTAGGAAACCAGTCAGCACCCAGCCTGCTATCCCAGGTCAGAGGCAGAGGGGTCCAAATGCAACGCCCCTATTGCCATCTCCCCAGATAAGGTCAGTTGACTCAGCACAACCCGGGGCTTAGTCCTTTCTGGTCTCCCACTGCTCCACCTATTTGTTTATGCCACACACAAGTCCTTGTGATCCCACGTATTAATCTGGTTGGTTCTGAGGGATGTTGGATTGATGGAGAAACAAAATAGTCTGGCAAAATTTCCATTAACGTCGCCTGTTCGGCTTCGGGTGACAAAGACCATCACGCAGACCACAAATTCCATCATCAAAACATGTCATGGCTCCCTTCCCTGTCACCCCACCCCACCCAGGTTTAAATGCATCACATAAGCTTATATAATGCAGACCGTCAACAACAACTTACAGTTAAACAGTGCACTTATCAAGCAAAAATAGGTATCAACCCAAAGAAGGGGACGTAGCAATTTTCATATAAATGTGGATAAGCTTCTTAATCTTTAGTTTCTCCGCTCTAAGCGGAAAATCCGTCATGTGCTGCTTCTGGTTTTCATCCGTATCCGAGGTGGTGTGTGCCTAATTGCCTGAGGTATATCCGGGGTACTAATTCACCCCCAGTGTGCAGTCAGCGCCAGAGGCGCCAGGATCTTAGGAGGTGAACTTCAGGCCTCCTCCAGAGTGCAGGACACATCCATCGTGCAGTCCCAAGAGCCTTTGATCAGAGGCAGCAGACAGCGGTGCTCCCAGGGGCCCTCCAGTAGGAGTTGTTGCTTCACTGACACAGTGAGAGAAGCGCCACACACCATAAGGCTCCCTATGATAAACCCTCTCAGCACCAATATAAAAGCGCTTAATGACAAGGGTTACCAAGAACTCCCAATGTCACGGGTATTTCGGGATTGCGGTTATACTGCAAGTCTCGCGGGATGTACATCAATCCAAAAGTGCAGCACAATCAGATCCTAGACAGTTGCAAAATATCTTGAAGTGCTTGACAAGGTTGGTTGGGGAGTGGGTGGGCAGGATTGGACAGAAAGCAACAGTGAGCGGAGCAGTTAAAAGAGGAGTTTTTAAGCATTTGAGAGAGATACAGCAAAGTGTAAGGGAATCCCTGAATGGCAGGGATGTAATCCTTGAAGGTTCTGATCAGTTGGAATTGGGAGCCTTTTGCAAATTGGGCCTAGTGCGAAGAACAGCAGGTGGAAACCGGGACACAAGGCAGAAGGTGGCTGCAGAGGTAGACTGGCATTAAGCTGTTTCAGGGCATCACCAGTGAGAGCAGCCTGCAATGGGTCTTGCCTCAATGGCTACTCCAGCTCAGCTACATTTTTAAAATTTCCCATTGCTGGTTACTTTGAAACTTTCCATGGAAGCTTTTGAACATTAAAAGAGAATAGACCTTCCTGTTCACTTCATCTTAGTGCCACAAACGAGTGACCAAGGGAGCAGAGGTCTGTGCATAGATCCAAGATTACATGCACACAGCTCCTTTATAGCTAAATTATTGGCACCTGAATAGAATTAGTAGTATAACTGTAGATTGTACATCACACTTCCAAAGTACCAGTCTGAGACTGGTGGCTGCAGTATAAATGCAGCCTATAACAATTCACTGCAAACATTTTCAATTTACGTGAACTGAATTCCACTCCTACAAATTGAATATCTTGATGCTGTAAATTCCCTTTTAGGTGACTGCCTCTTGCCCAGACTGAACATTTCACTATATTTACAGTCCAAATTATACTAATCCCTTTTCTACTGCAGTGTTGTAGTTACTTTCAGGACTTTCAATCAACCTTCAAGTTGAAATTATAAGGACAAAGTTCACATGTTAAACTTCTTTTGATAGCAGCTCAAAGTGTCATCTACCATTTGCCACACTCTCTTTTTGCTTTTGGTCAGTCCTATAAAGGGTTTTTTTTCTCTCCTGCCTGGCTATCAACCAAAACATTAATCTACATTTCTTTCAAATGCTGTGTGTTTGCAGCACTTTCTATTTTTATTTCCAATTTTCAATCTTCATAGTTTTCCCTCTTGTAGCTTTACTGTTGGAATAGAGACAGATAACACAGATACTTATGATAATAATATACATTTCATACACCCCGAATGCGGCAACTAGGCATCTCTCTCAGACAGTGAAAGAATAACTATCTATTTTTCTTTCATTATTCCACCTCCAGAACACTGCTCTGGTAAAATCCCACTATAATTTTCACTTTCTTCCTGTCCTAATTTGTCAGTTTACACTTTACATAACAAAATGCTCAAGATGGAAAAATCTATTCACCAGGTAAAGAGACTTCTTCCTCCTCCTCCGTCCCAGAGTATTTGTCTCACTAATTCTTACACAAGATCTGCCCCTCACCATACAGGTCAAAGAGTGCCACCAGACATCCATGTGGCTTCAAATCCTCCATGTGCCCCACTCCCTCCCCCTCAACAACACCATTCAATGTGGCAGACCAGCTAGTAGAAGGAGATGTTAGTGAACACCCCCACAAGCACCTGTACTCATTTGCACCCGACCTTTCTTTTCTGTGATGGCTACTATCCACCCACATCCTCTCCAACACAGCTCAATCTCCTTAATTGTATATTCTCCCTGTCCCTAACCTTACACAGGTAAAGGAAGCAACTTATTGGAATTGGTCAAGTATCATGGGCATGGTAATGGATGGTACACTCTGCCCAACACTTGGCTTCCTCTAACCTGAAGCTTTAGGGGAGGTGGTGCTGTAGTGGTATTGTCACTAGGCTGGTAATCCAGAGACCCAGGGTAATGGTCTGGGGACCTGGGTTTGAATCCCACCACAGCAGATGGTGGAATATGAATTTAAAGTCTAATGATGACCATGAAACCATTGTTGATTGTCATAAAAACCCATCTGGTTTACTAATGTCCTATAGGGGGAGGAAATCTGCTATCCTTACCTGGTCTGGCCTACATGTGACTCCAGACCCAGCAATGTGGTTGGCTCTTTTTAAAAAAAAAGCCCTCTGAACAAGGGCAATTAGGGATGGGCAATAAATGCTGGCCTAGCCAGCAATGCCCACATCCCACAAATGAATAAAAAAGCTAGTTGATACCAAAACCCTTTGAAAAAAGATTTTAAAGCACCTCTTGCTTTCATTGATGATCAGCAAAGAGAGAAATATGAGACCAAAAGGAATTTTTCACTACATTAGCTTTGTGGAATGGGGCATTCAGCCTGTACTTGTGATCCCAGAGTATTCCTTAGCCACAGCAACATGGCCGTCAGAGCCAAGACAACTCAGTCCTAATTTGCACGTATTTCTTATTTGCCCTGTGCAAATTTTGTGGTCCTGGAGGTTTGGAAAGGGCTGCTTTAGCACTGTAACCTCACTGGTAGATAAACCCTAATTCAGAATGCCAAAATATGTTTGTCTCAGCAACTCGGAATATCTGCAAGTTAATAGGAACAAGTATTTAAGTTTACTGTGAAATCAGGGCCAATTTTTAAGGATCCATACAGCTCAAGAAGACAAAGAATTTGGACACTTTCATTATAGGCTGCATTGCTTGGTTCGAACTTTCAATAACAACAAAAACCAACACCAACAGCAACTTGTGCCAATTTACGTGAATTATCCCAGCTTCATCATGGCGGCAGAGAATAAGATGATGAGGAGGATCTGCAAAATGTGTTGTGGGAACAAACTGAAAGCAGCAATACATCTTACAAATATCCCCTACAAGGCTCACTGACAAGAAGATTTTGCCTCAATATGGAGTTTTCAGTTAGGGTCATTGACGGTTCTTCAGATTCGCCTGAAACGACTGGTCACCAAGTAGAGCAGCAAGAATAGCGCAAAATCCTTAAATATAGTCTTGATGTTATTCACTTAAGGGGCAATTTTAACCATGCCTCCTGAGTGCAAACTGGGCTGGCAGTTAAAATCACAGAGGGGCTCATCTGCCAATGTCCCACATCAGTTCTACAGGCTTTGATCTTATCCTGCTCTTTTGAGAAGCACGAGGGAATCCCACTCAAATCCAGCCAGGTCATTTGTTAAATATAGAGGTTGGGTTCTGATTATGTCATTAGGGTATTGACCTGCTGCTATAACTTTGGGCCACAGCAAGGGATCAATTGCAAGTTTTAAGAGAAGTCTTGGCCAGTAGAAGCCCAAAGAGGTATGTTTCTTTTGACTTGCACAAAGAAAATTTAGATCTTCCCTGCCGGGTTGTTGCCCCACCACTGACTGCAACTGCTAAAGACCCTCTCTCCACGGCTTACCTGAGTGCCAGGCACCTTTCTTTCTGTCCTAAAGAATGATAGATAGGTAATACAGAAAGAGGCTGCTAGATAGATAGAAAGCAAGAAAGATAAAGCTATAGATGGATAGAAGAGAGCACACATCCATAAATGGGTGCCCTTTCAACTCAAATGTTCTTGAAGCTAATTAAGTACATAAAAAGGATAACCATACACTTGAAAGGGGGTGGGAAACTATTCACCTTCACAGTAAAATTTATCCTGCCTTTTACACTTGTCTTATGAAAGTCTTTCTAACAAATTAATCCTCCACTCAACCTCCTCAGATCAGCACCAAGGTCAGCTCCTTTTGATCAGTCACTGCTTGAGGTTCTCTCCATCATCCACAGAGCAGGCGATTACAGGCTGCTCTTAGCAATCACTTAATCAAAAAGCCCCCGAACATTACTTAGCTCTAAGTTCCTGTCCTTTAATCTCCGGAGGGCTGGACATGGGCAGATTGCAGTCCCTCTTCTTCAGAAAACGAGAAACGCTTCTAAAGGGACGGGATTCCTTGGTAGATGGGATATCGGTAATTATTGTACCTATTGGTAACCTCGACTGCCTGAGTATGCAGGACTAGTGAGCAGTCAGCTAATGCGTTGCGATATAAGAGCGACTGTCATGTGTCCACAGGCTGGAAGACCTAGTGATTGTGTGAGGTACTGACTGGTAATTGCTATGCTCCTCACTGGAAAAAATTGTGGCATTTTACCAAACAATTCTCCTCAAATTCCCTGTCTCTTTCCTCTCTGGGGCTTTTCCTTTTGCACTCATGAGGACAAATGTAAGAATACCAAATTTCAAAGGAAACAACCAATTTGTACAGCATGAGAAGGGGTGCTGATTGGTTGGCAAGTTGGCTCTGATTGGTTGGCAAGTTGGCTCTGATTGGTTGAGACATTGCCATAATGAATGCACCAGAGAGTGATTGCTTTTGTTTATTCAAATAAGGTGCAACATTTGCACCTTTGACATTGGCTCCACTCCTTCCACGTCACAAGCTGGGAAGCATGCATAATTTCTGGTCCCTTCACTGCGCTCATGCCAGAGTAAAGGCTTCCTTTTAAGGATTTCTGGCCAAATGGTATATCAGATATTATAGAACTTGAATAATGCTGCACAGATTTCATCTGATTGACAGATTTTTATCCACGCCAAGCCAATATTATTTTATCATCTAGTCAATTAATTCAATCAATCACTTTCTTTTGATAATTCATTTGTTACCTGACAGAATTCCTCCATTCTGACTTTTAAAAAATATCATCCTTGAAAATTAGGTAAGTGTTACATGGAATTCATATTGGCCAATGTTTCAGGGCTCTCCTGAAGGTGTTGCTGAGTTAAGGCTGTGATCAATTGAGCCACACTGTCTAGACAGGCTGCAGGTTTGTTTCTAAGTCTGTGCTGAGCTGATGTTCGATTCCCTGTTTTGTTTATTAATTTTTAAAATATTAGTAAACAAAAGGTGGAAAAGACTGGCAATACACTCCCATCTGATAGCAACTTGTGCTAAGTCTTTCATGGACACATGCTGTTAATTGACTTTGTTCTTTGCCCAGCATATAAAAAGAGGAGCCAAAATCTGAGATGGTCTGAGAGAAACCGTTATTCATTTGGGTATAATTCCAGAATAAAAGGGCAGCCACAGAAAGTGAATACAACTCACACATGATACTGACAGGGGCACAGGATGTGTGTGCCAGTGACAGCTTTTGATTGGTATGTGTTACCATGTGCTTAATACAAAACCTGCATCAGAGTCAGCCCAGTACCCGCCATCTTTAGTGTCACTCAACATGCCCACACTTCTTTGCTCATGCCAAAATCTTATCTTCTCAACGATTTTTACCTCATCAGAATGTTCAGATCTAAGACTGAAATACTGTTCTCACATGACTCTGGCCATTTCTGCATATATCTTTCTCACACCCTTGACAAAATACAAAGAGCAGGATATAAATGTGATCAATCCCTCCCATGGCTCTAGCTATCGGCCTCACTCTCCCAATTACGACCTTTCTGACCGTTCTTTATTGGTGCCACCCAATGTAGAACTAAGTCAGGCCCACAAGTTGCCAGGTTCATTTCCCTGTTCGTGCTGACCTAGCCAATCTCAGTTGGGTTGACAGTAAGACTACGGCAGTTAGCCTCTGCTGTAGGAAGGCTACTACATTAAGTTGGGAAATGTGAGCCAGAGCTCTTGCTGTTGATCACTTGCCAAGGACTGCTGCTGGAATTTGCACATGACTGATGTCAACAGTGATGCCCCCACAGTCGAGCAGCCTGCCAGTCCAGGTTCACAAATAACAAACTCTCCTTTGGATCTGGTGCAGGACCCAGTACAAGTCTGTTGCATTGGGAAAGAACAGTAGAAAGGGGAGTTGTTTTTCTGAAAGGAAAGTACAGCATTGACAGTAGTTTATATTATTACAACAGGGTCATTGTGTAGTGACACTTCATCAATAGTTCGTCTTGTTTGAAATTCAAATTCCCTGTAGTACAGGGCGGAGCTTCTGGTCAGCCAAAATTAAACTCTGAGAGTTTAAAAACTCTTCATTGGGAATCGATTGAGAACGGGTTCTGTTTGAATTAAGGTCACTGTTAACTGACATCAAAGGTGTATTCTTAACTAATCTCAGCTGTGAGCAATCCCAGTCTGACAGCTACCCATTTAATCAACTCACTGGGGTGTGAATGGATGTGGGATATTAGGTAAACCCTTCCATTGGTCTTTGCAAACCTGACCCGCTGGATACCCTCAATTCTTTTGGTGCCAGTTCATGATACAAATAAACATACAAAAGTGCCAGACAGGAACAAACCAGCTGGTCCATCTAGCCTGCCCTCACATGCCTCAAGCATCACAATACAGACACTCCCTACCCACCTGGAGTTAAGTGCTCTCCTGGGAGAGATTAAAAAAAATTAAAAACTCAATTAGTAATGCCAGGTCTAGTTTCTACTTCACCACTCAATGAATTAAAAAAAACATTTCTAGCATTCTAAAAGCAATCAAAAAGTATACTTATACACAGCTTTCACACCCCAAAGCCAATTTACACAGAGAGCATGGATACCAAGCAGGAGATAAGAGAGAAGCTGGAGAAGATCATGGAAAGCACAGGGGAAGTACCAAGGAGGCTTTTGAAAGTGGGCACAGAAATAGCAAAGGAGACAGTTCTAGGACGTAGGGCCTGAGCACAAAACACACACATCATCCCCAGTATAATGGCAGACAGTATCAACTTAATTTTCATTGTTGAGTCTTGTATAGGCATGAGTTATCCAAAGCCCCAGAATTTTCCTCAAGGCATTTGTTATTCTTTGATCTTTATACTTATCAAGAAGATATAGAATCACAGAATGGAAGGAAGCCATTCGGCCCATTAATGCTGTGCCATTTCTTGCTCGCACTATTGAAGCGGTAAATTCCCAATCATAACAACTCGCTGCATAAAATAAACTCTCACCCTCTGGTTCTTTTGAAAATTACATTAAATCTGTGTCCTCTGGTTCCCAATCTTCCTGCTACTAGAAATAGTTTTTCCCTATTTATTCTATCAAGACCCTTCATGGTTTTGAATGCCTCTATCTAATCTCCCTTTAACCTTCTTTGCTCCAAGGAGAACAATCCTAACTTCCCTGGGCATCGCAGAGTTGTCAATGAACTTTGCTTCCACTTGAATGATACAGTGTTAGGATCAACCACTCCCAAATCAGTTACAGCACTGTCAGATGACTAAAACGCCGTCTACACTGCCCGGTCTCAGACAAAATGTCCCTCCTCCGCCAGAGTGAAGATATTGTTTAAGTCTAAGATAATGTGGCGCATTGTGAACATCCAACCTGCCAGAAACACTTCATTTTGGATCCCAACAGCCAGGAAATGGATTTTCATCCCCCAGTGTGAACTGCATTGAAATCAAATCCTAGAAGTAAAAGGGCAGAGGACAAACATATTGCACCATTCACAGCACAGCTTTTTTTCAAAAAAAGGGAAAAGGACTATTAAAAGTTTGAATGAACTCTACCAACATTTTTGTTTATTTCTAGCTATTACATTTTTGAAGATGTCATCCATGGGGTCTTGTGTAGGAGTTACTAAGTCCAGTACATTGAAAAAAAATGAATTATGAGTAAAGATGGTTATTAACCTGCTGAGCTTATGCAATTGCATCATGTATATTAATCTATTAAATCATTTCTGTTAAATAGTCAACCATCATAATTCTCCCAGACCCATTTCTCCCAATGCTGTCACCAGCATTCACTGTTTTAAAGAGCAATATCTCATTTTAAAGTTAACCAAAGATGCTAAACAAAATCATTCGTTTAATTTTTTTTTCTTCCAGTTTCTTTTCCTTTGAGAGCACAGTTGTTCAGCTTAGAATGAAGCTGGAACATCAGTTCTACAGTCGAATGTTTATTAGCACCCATAATGAAAAGGAATACCAGCTGTGGCTCAGTTGGTAGCAGTCTCACCTCTTGAGTCAGAAGATTGTGGGTTCAAATCCCACTCCAGAAACTTAAGAGAAAAAAAATCTAGGTAACACTCCAGTGCAGCATTGTAGGAATGCAGCACTAGTGTGGGTGCTGTCTTTTGGCTGAGCTGTTAAACCAAGAGATGTCTGCTCTCTCAGGTGGATGCAAAAGAACCCATTGACACTATTTCAAAGAAGAACAGGGGAGCTAACCCTTGTCTCCAGGCCAATATTTATCCCTCAGTCAACATCACAAAAACAGATTATCTGGTCATTATGATATTGCTGTTTGTGGGAGCTTGCTGTGCACAAATTGGCTGCATTACAACAATGACTACATTTCAAAAGTACTTAATTGGCTGTAAAGTGCTTTGGTTCATGCTGAAATCATGAAAGGCTATATAAATGCAAGTCCTTCCTTTCCTTTTAACGCTTTAGTTGATATGCAGCTCAGCAAATCATAGGAAACAACAGCACACATTAGTGTTGGGACCAGCAATGTCATGTATGTCAGGACATTCAAAATTCTTGGCATATAATGAATTACTTTAAAATGCAGTTGTTATGAATGTGAACATGACTACTATTATAGCGCACAGCAAGGTGCAGCAAACAGCAATTAAATAATTGAACAGTTAACAACAACAACTTGTATTTATATAGCTTTTTTAACATATTGGACAGACTGGGCTTGTTTCCACTGGAGTTTAGAAGAGGGGTGATTTAATTGAAGTATACAAGATCCTGAACAGATTAAAATTAGAGGCTGCCCTTATAGGACAGAGATGAAGAGAATTTTTTTCTCTCAGACGATTGTGCGACTTTGGAATTCTCTGCCTCAGAAGGCGGTGGAGGCGGGGTCAGTGAATACTTTTAAAGGCAGAGGTAGATAGATTCTTGTTAGGCAAGGGAATCAAAGGTTTTCAGGGGTAGATGGGAATGTGGAATTCAAAACACAAGCAGATCAACCATCATCTTATTAAATGGCAGAGCAGGCTAGAGGGGTCGAATGGCCTACTCCTGTTCCAATTTCTTATATTCTAAAACATTCCAATACACTTCACGGGAGCTTTATCAAACAAAATTTGACAGCTAGCCACACGAGGACAGGTGATTTAGCTAAAGAACCAGAAGCAACATGTGGGGACTATTTTTTAAATCTACAATGTGCTGTCTGTAAGGGCAGTGGACGTGGACGCAATAGTAACTTTCAAAAGAAAATTGGGTAAATATTTGAATGGAAAAAATTTACATGGCTATGGGAAAAGAGTAGGGGGTAGTGGGACTAATTGGGTAGCTCTTTCAAAGAGCCAGCACAGACATGATGGACTGAACGGCCTCCTCAAGTGGTGTACGATTCTATGAAGTGGTCGGGATGTGTTTCAGTGGATTGCAGACACATCATTTATAATCACACGGCAGTTTGAGAATCTAGAAGTGTTCCCTTATAGGAAAAGGGCAGAGAAATGGGATTGAAGTTGTAGGGTTAGCATGGCATAGGCATGATGGGCTGAATGGTCTTCTCTGCCGTAATTTGCATGATTCTAAAAACACCAACATGTGCTATAACAATGTTGTAATTAGGCAACTGGTTAGATCCAAGGCAAAGCCAATCAGTATACAAGAAAAAGATTGTAAGCGTAGTTATAATGTTATGATTCTAGCTTGAACAATACAATTAGAAAATGTTAGACTTGTTTACATCTGTAAGTCAGTTTACAAGAAGGAAGTTGTGAGCATTAGGTTTAAGTAATGCTCTTTTGAACCATAATAAATCTCATTTTCATTTATCCCTCCATTATTGAGAACCTTATAAACAATATTATACAAGAACATCATTTGGTTGGGTTTAATGAGTATATCATTAATGATTACTGAGCAGCTTTATGCTGCTGGGCTCAGTAATTCCTCGGACCCATTTAATGGTGTCAACATTCACTGCTTGTACAACAAAAATAAAATAATTTATAGAGAAATACACAATGTTATTAAAGTTAAATCCCTGTACTTTCAGTTGCTTGGTTCCTTAAAGAGAACTGATGCTGAGACTCATTTTGTATGTCCCAGAATAGCACTGGCTTTAAAAAGGAAATCAGTATTCAATGCCACTGAGATAAAGGGACGTAAAGATTCCTGTGCTTGTTTATCCGTGAGCAGTATGTCACTCACGTGAGTATGACTCATGGGCACCACAATCTGTCAACAGCCTGTAGGCTCAGTCATGCCCACATAGCCTAGCGACAGCTGTTTGCACACAGTGGGTGCCAACTAAACATGCATTCCTGATCCTCACAGAATGGCAAAGTACCCAAGACCTCCCCCATACCCCTGCTCCCGTCCCTTTCCCTCCTGCAGAATTCCAATCATAAAATTATCCCATTTTTAAATTCCCTGCACATTAAACAAGGCTCATCCACCGCTCAATTTTACCCAAAGACAACCGCTCATTTTAGACACCTAATTATTCTCTGCATAAAATATATTTTCATCAAGAGTTTTCTGCTAGCGCTGAGAGTGAGCCGTTCGGCCACTGATTAAACGCATCACTGAGATCAGCAATCCACTGCCTTCAATTTTGGAAACGTCAATACAATCAGAATCCTCAACTAAAATCTATTTCTTTCTTAAAAGCAACAAACTTTTAGTTTTCAAGATTCAACTGCCTACAAAGGGATTGTCTTCATGGAAGCATGTTAAGACAATTGTGGGTTATTTTTTGGCAAGTAGCCATGTCGACTCTTCATTTGTTGATAAACAAATAGAATAATAAGAAGATGCTGCCCTTCTAAAGTAAGGAATACCCCAGAGGAGTGCCTACTTCTACTTAACGGGACTTTCTGTTAACAGCAAGGAGTTTGGCAGTTTTCCCACTGACCTAAGACTCACTTCGCTACACAGACAAAGAATTGAAGCAAAGGGCTTTCCTTGGTGCTGCACGTATTGATTGCGTCTACAGTGGGTAACATGGATGAGGTAGATTTTCCTCAGACCGTTAACCTGAGCACAACAGTTGTTGTGAACGTGAGGCAGGTTTCCCATTTTATTCTCAGGCTGATGTTTGCAGTCACATCAGTGACCAAAAGGAGACTAGTTTCCCAAGCCTGAAGTATGACAACAACAACTTGAATGGTGCCTCAATTTTAAAATTCTCGTCATTTATTCAAATCTTCAAGATGATGGAACAATGTATATTTCCAAAAGCTGCAAAGGGCACTTCATAGCCTCTAGGATTGATTTATATCTGGCAGTGTCCTAGAATACTTATAAGAAATAATGAAAGGACATTTTGAGAGTCCCTTCAGACACCTGAATAAAACTTTCTGAGATGATCCTCCATAATGGAAGGAAGGAGTTTAAAAAACACCCTTCACCTTTCATAGACTAAGAACTGGCTTCAAAATGTGGCAATGGTAGAAGCTAAACATTTAAGAGGCAGAGCTTGGGTGATGAAAACACTTGTTTTTAAAGGTGTATTGTTTTAGATGTCAGCCGCATGGGTGATGAAAGAAGAAAAAAGGCTTGCGTTTATATAGCACCTCTCACAACCACCTGAGGTCCCAAAGCACAACACAGCTAACAAAGTACTTTTGAAGTGTAGTCACTGTTGTAATGTAGGAAATGTGGCAGCCAATTCATGCACATCAAGGTCCCACAAATAGCCATGCAATAATGACCAGATAATCTGTTTTTGTGATGTCGATGGGTGGGATAAATATCGGCCAGGATACCAGGATAACTCTCCTGCTGTTCTTCAGAATAGTGTCATGGGATCTTTTGCATCTACCTGAGAGGGCAGACAAGGCCTTGGTTTAATGTCTTATCTGAAAAATTGCACCTTCAACAGTGCAGCACTCCCTCAGTACTGCACGGGAGTGTCAGCCTTGATTGCTGCACTCAAGTCTGAGAGAAATTCAAAAGCGAGTGTGTGACCAACACAGCTGGCCATCTGTGAGAGAACATTTCATGGTCCAAATCCCAGGCCTGCCTGGTACTATGATTTGTCAGTTTTCTGCCAGCCTGCTTGATACACTGCCTGGGGTAAGAGGGCAGGAAGAGGGCAGAAGAGGGAAAGAAAAAAAATAGTCATTGCCAATTTTGGGGAGGCGGTGGCATAGTGGTATTGTTGCTGGACTAGTAATCCAGAACAACAGGGTAATGTTCTGGGGACCTGGGTTTGAATCTCACCACAGCAGATGGTGAAATTTGAATTCAATAAAAAAGTCTGATGATGACCATGAAACCATTGTCAATTGTTGCAAAAACCCATCTGGTTCACTAATGCCATTAGGGAAGGAAATCTGCCATCCTCACCTGGTCTGGCCTACATGTGACTCCAGACCCACAGGAATGTGGTTGACTCTTAAATGCCCTCTGAAATGGCCTAGCAAGCCACCCAGTTCTCAAGGGCAATTAGGGATGTGCAATAAAATGCTGGCCTAGCCAGCGATGCCCCCATCCCATGAACAAATTTTTAAAAACATTTTGCCTCATGACAAGTGGAACAGTGATTTTGAAAAACAAGAAAGACACACCATGTCCACTGGCCTTTGCAAAGAGCAGAGATGGGTTAAGGTTTCAAGTGCTGACAAGGGTTCAACACCCGAAAATGTTTGTTACCAACATTTGAAGCCTCCTCCTTCTGTCGCAAGCGGGCAAGTCTGAGACAACCAATAAACATAAGAAAGCACGAAATGATGAAAGATCATTCGGCCTATCAAGTTTGTTCCTTCCACAGACAAGGGGCAATCATGTACCCGCGCCAGTAAAGTTTCGTCCACAATTATTCAAGCTAAACTCCAGAATATCTGTTTACCCTACAGTAATAATCTTGGTCACTTACTTTCCCTGGGCAAGGCAATTCCATGGTCCCAGGAGGTCAGAGACCACCATATTCCACACAACATTCCATGACCTTATTTCAGTGAGACTGACACACTGAAATAACTCTGGGCCATAAACTGGTACAGGCCTGCATTCAGACCCAAGGCTGGAAATATGCTGATACACACACAAGATGCCAGAGTCCAAGGTGTGTCCAAAATTGGGCCTTGGACATCTTCAGCATAACTCCGGCAAGTTGCGGAGGTTAATTGGGAATCCAGAGGAAGCTCACTGACTGGTTCCCTGCCCAAGTTTTGCCTGACATGATGGCAGCTTCAGCTCAGCCCTGGGAGCTAAGGACAGGGGAACAGAAGGCATGGGGTGGTGGGTGAGCATAGTCTAACAGAGACCCTCAAGGGGTGCTATGAAGCCAGTAGTGGCAAGGAAGTGTTAGTCCTCTCATTAGCATATGCAAGGAGCCTAATGCCTGTTTAAAATGGCAGCACGAGTCAAAATGGCATCCAACGTATTTCATATCGGGGGGGTGGGGGGTGTGTGTGTGCGGTGCAGGGGGGTGGTGAATTGTGACACAGCTCCCATTTCGCAACTGCAATATAGGCATAAGTCCCAATATCTCCAGTGTCAGAGGAGCCCACAATAGCAGATTCACCCAAACTCCTTAAATTAAATTAAAATAAAGCTGTCTATAATTCTATATGCTTAATAAAGTTAATTATTTTCTTCCTCTCACCTCCCTCGAAGGTTTTGAGTCCCTGCTTAGGTTGATGTCCACTTTTCTCCCATATACCATCAAATTGGCCACTCAATGGTATTAGCAAGATGCCTGGCCAGAGTAAGCATAGCAGGCCACACACATGCACACGCAGTTAGGAATAAGAACACAGGTGAACCTTTCCTAACATGCTGAGGGTCAATTGTAGAATCACGGCCTGGTTGACAACAGCTAATCTGGCACGAACTGGAGATGAACCTTGGACCTCTGTGGTCTGTATAGATCAATCTACTGATCCATTGGGGAGCGCACTTTGGTAAATTGACAGCAGAGGAGGACATTGTATTAGCAACATTGACAGAGCAATTTGAAAATTTTTAATTGTTAATCACCATGTTGGGATTGTTTTTATGCAAGACTGCTACTAATTGAATGCTGGAAAAAGATAAGGAAGACTTAACCCACCTTTAGGATTTCCCAAAGGACTTTACAGCCAATGAAGTGTAGTCACTACTGTAATGCAGAAATCACAACAGCCAATTTGCACACAGCGAGCTCCCACAAGAAACAATGACCAGATTATTTATTTTTGGGGCAGAATTTTACGTTGCCCCAACCAGCAGGTATGTAGGTGTGGGGAGGGCCGTGAATTGTTTGAGTGGCCTTCCCACTGGGCTCCCAACCACTCTGACCTCTCTGCAATTTTACAGAGGGACAGGCAAGGCCTAGGACAGCCAGTCAGCCTGCCCTTGCCCCAGTTGAGGCCTTTAAGAGGCCAACTAATGGCCACTTAAGGGCTAGTTCCTACGCAGTCCCAATTTTCAGGCCGGCGGGAGAAAATCAGGGGCTGGGAGAAGCCCAGAAGGTGACCCTGCTCAGGTCTTGGATGGTGGTGGTGGTGGTTGGGTGCGGGGGGGGGGTGTGTGTGTGTGTGTGTGTGTGTGTGTGTGTGTGTGTGGGGGGGTACTTCCATCAACAGCATCCTTCCAACATCGGCTGCACCCGCCCCCTCCCCCCGAGAAGCTCTAGCCCTTATGGGTGCTCCCTCCCCTGCTGGCCTCTCCACCAATTCCCCCACCCCGCCCCATTCCACCCAACTCCCCAGGCCTCACCTCCCTTCCCCGTCACGAGACCCCCACACTTACCTGGTCCTGGGCCTCCGGCACTTAGGCTCTTGCAGTCCCATTCCTCTCCACTGCAGCTTCTGGCAGTGCTGCGACTAGAGAGTTGCCAGCCAATCAGATTGGCCGGCAGCTCTCGGAGGTGAGGCTTCCTCCTGACTGAGGGGCTGAAGTCCCTCCTCCAGCCAATTAACACTCTTTGGAGTGTTAATTAGCTGCGGGGCAGCCAGTATTGGCAGTGATGTGTTCGCTGCTGACTCCTTGGATGGTGGGAAGGGAAACCCTGCCATCCTAAAAATGTTGGCCTAGGTGTTGGTTGAGGCATAAATATCGGCAGGAGTCTGGGAAGAACACCCCTGCTCTTCTTTGAAATATGGTCCTGGGATCTTTTATGTCCTGGGACCTCGGTTTAACACCTCATCCAAAAGGTGGCACCTTTGACAGTGCAAAGCTCTCTCAGTATTGTGCTGGAGTGTCAGCCTAGATATGCTTAAGTCTCTAGTGTAGCACTCAAACCCACAAATTTCTGAGCCACAGCTGAAGGGTTTGGTAGTGCCAGAGCATTGGCAATGGAGATAGTGGAGAGATCACAGACCTTCACAGTTTATTTTTTAAGAGAAACACTTAGCAAGCACAACAGTGAAAGACATCTATCCATTAGGTTACCGACAGACTGTAAGCACAGGTTTTATCATTGCAATATGAGAAATACAGCCTTCTAGATATGCCATAGGTAGGGTTTCGAATCACAAAGTAAACTTCTATCTATTGTTATTGGGGGGGGGGGGGGGGGGACAATGGTAATGTCACTGGGCTAGTAATCCAGAGGTCCAGGCTAATGCTCTAGGGGCAAGGATTCAAATCCCACCATGGCAGCTGGTGGGATTTAAATTCAATTAATAATCTGGAATTGAAAAGCTATTCTCAGTAATTGTGGCCTTGAATCGATTGTCATAATCTGCTGCCCCTCCTACATGTTGACTGTAGTGTGGCAAGCCACTCGGTTCCAGGGCAATGGGCAACAAATGCTGGCCTGGCCAGCAACCCCTACATCCCATGAAAGAATAAAATAACCAACAACACTTGCATTTATATAGCCCTTTTAACACGACACTGTGTGAAGCTTGCTATCAGACAAAACTTGACACTGAGCCACATATGGAGATATTAGGACAGATGGCCAAAAGTTTGGTCAAAGAGGGAGGTTTTAAGGAGCAAGCTAATGAAGGAGAGAGAGAGAGTGAGAGGCAGAGAGGAATTCCAGTGTTCAGCTCCTCAGCAGCAGAAACCGACCCCTTTCCTTTTGCAGGCAATTGCTTTTCCAGCCCCAGTTTGCACTGCGATCACAGTAGATTATGATGCAGTTTCAGTAATCGACTGTTTTGTAAGGCTGGCATGAACAGCAGGAACAGGGGTTGATACGTGTTTATATCCCATTATTCCATTATGTAGCGTCCCAGTGCACAAGTTACCAAGCCACTGATTAGCAGGATTTGATTCTGTGTGAAATCTAACCTGGTTAAATCTATTCGGAAAAGGGGAAACTTGATACACAGCAGTTTAAAAAAAAAAGCAACATACAGAGGAAAGTTTAAAAAAAGGTTTGCACTTATACAGCACAGTTTACGCATCATTCAGAATCGTCAAGGCGAACTTCACAAACAGCAAACTGCTTTGAAATATGACCCAACTGCTATGTTGGACATGCCAGCCCCTTTACACATAGCAAGATCCCACAAACAGGTAACCGATTAATCTGTATGTTTTGGTCACGTCAAAATGCTGACCAGGACCCCAGGCAAACTGCCTGCGCATGCCCTTTAAAAATCAACCAGGTTAGGCAGACGGTTCCTTGGTTTAATGTCTTGTCCAAAGGATGGAATGTTGACAGTGCAGCACTCCCTCAGTACCCCGCTGGAGTGTCATTCTAGCTTGTGAGCTCAATCTCTAGGTATGGGTTCTCAAACTTCTTTTCTCATTACAAAGAGAAAAAAAAACACTTGTGGCCTTATCACTTTGTCCAAACATCGAGTCACTGTGCACAATGAATTATTTTGGGATTGTAATAACTAAATAAGAACATAAGGGATAGGAGCAGGAGGGGGCCAATCGGCCCCTCGACCCTACTCTGCCATTCAGTACAATCACGGCCAACCTGATCTGGGCCTCAACTCCACTTTCCTGCCTGTTCCCCATGACCCTAGAGTCCCCTGTAGTTCAAAAAGCTATCCATCTCAGCCTTATGTATAATCAGTGGTTCAACCTCCACAGCTCCCTGGGGTCAAGAATTCCAAAGATTCACAACCCACTGAGAGAAGAAATTCCTCCATCATCTCAGTCTTAAATGGTTACATCAGAAAAGTGTATATATTTAAGGTAAAATAGAGATTGGTTTGTTTTTACTACAGAAAGGATGCATGGGACCGTAGGGATGCAGATCCAGCCATCCACTGACTAAGGGTTGGAGTTGCAATCGAACCATAAACAAGCAAGGAGACCAGTCCTTCTATTTTTGAGCAAATGATGCTAAATTGATCTTAAATTGGTTGCACTGAAAAGTTGCAATGCCAATAAAAAAAGCAAAAGCAGTTGGGCCTCAAAACAGCCCTTTAATCATAATCTCCTGCAGTTACCCAGACTAAAATTATCCCTGAGGGACATCTACTTTACATTAATTACAATGAAGCCTCCAGGAAAATACATATTCAAGCCACACTCAGCTGTAAACAAGTGATGGAGCTGGTTAAGGTCTGTTAACCTACAAGCTGGTTTACAAAAAAAGGAGTGTCGGAATCTGGTTTAGACAGCAAAACAAACAAACAGCAGCAAAAAGAGAGAGATAATATAAATCTATTCTCCAACATGGCACACTTACCCCGGGCAGTGTCTTCTGTTCATGTAGTGCATTCTGCGCCTTGATAGCAGATTCTCTTGCACAGTATGTAAGGAAGGCACAACCTAGAGAAACAGAAATATGGTATGAAAAAAAAATAAAGTCATCAAACTGGAATTTCATTCCATATGACCACAATGTTTAAAAATACATGAAAAGAGGTGAGGGAAGACCACCAGGCCCCAACATAAGATGGTGCAACCTCATATGACCCCCCTCCCCCCGCAACCTTTCCCCACACAAGTGTAATCCCAACTCCTAGGAGAGGCAAAAAGCAACCTCATTACAGGAAACAAAAATTCTGGGAATTTTGTCCCTAACTCCCTAAGGCAAAGAAACATTCTCCACAATGCCACCGGTAGACCTCATCCATCGCTTGGCATAATTTCACTAATCCAACAGCCCCGTCCCAATAGTTATTTCAGAAATATAGTGCCAAACATTTCCATCTACCCACATCTCAACTACAAGGGTCATGTTCCAAAGAATGTTAATTTTATTCATTTGAGGAGACAAAAAATGGGCTTTCCCACCCTAGAATTTCACAATTCCATATACTTCAGAGTCTTAGATATGCTGCATATTGTACCTTGAGTCATCTAGAATACTACAGATATCCCAGGAACTAAACCTCCCCCCCCACTCCCAACCTTGTTCTCCCTGTATCATTCGACTTCGTTACGATCCCAGCTGCTAACATTGGACAAGTCAGATCCCAGCATGAAACCTGGCTTTACAGATCCTAACATTTTTTTTTAGAAATCATGGAGGAAAGATACTAAACAAATTCACAGGAGTCTGCTGATGAACTTTTAATACAAAGAATGAAATATGTATTAAAACAAAAAATAATTTATTAAAGCAATAAAAATGAACTATATTACACCAGAAAAAAGGTTGGAAAGATCTCAGTACAAAACCATGAATTCAAATTCCCATTATCCCTTTATCGCAGCAATATCTTTGCAGACATGTAAACCAGTGAAGAGTTACCACTAGCTTGACACAAAGGCTTCTCGCTTGGGACTGGCATAGTTGCACATGGTTTTCTTTCGGTGAATTCCTGAGCATTCACTTGATGTTTCTCACCCAACTTATATCTCTCCCTGAGATACCCAAAAGCCATACTCCAAACTCACTGTTTCTTCAACTGCAGAGCAGACAAATGAGTTCCTGAAACCCAGTCTTCTGGTAGCACCTCTGTTAAACTGATCACTTGACTGCATCCTATAACTGACAATTCAGTTAACTACTGTCCCAATAGCCTTGTAGCTTTACTTTTCAGAGAGCTTAAACCCTGTCTTCCCTTTCTGGTACACACACACTGAACCCATCCTCTCTCAACCCCTGTCTTTTTTTCCTGTCTCTGTGTCACTGTTGCTAGGCAACAGTAAAGCTTTTCTACTTTCTGTTTTGTTTCCAAACTCACTGAACTTCAAACCCTTTCACCCCATCCCCTTCACTTCAGGGGTTGTAAGGCCTCATTAAAAATAAAGAAAAAAACCTAAAGACCTGAAATCTTTCAGTGACAAGTCAACTCAGACACCCAGGCACCAAGGTTCATAAACAAAACCTAAGTGAAACTGAAACTATTTTTACCTTTCGTAACATAAATTTAACTTAAAATTATATGTTGTTCATAACAACTGTGCCTCTGCAAGTGTCCAACCTTGACTCAGTTGCAGGGCTCTGGCCTCTTGAGTTAGGAGGTTACAGGTTCAAGCCCAACTCCAGAGACTCTAGCACATGATCTGGACTGACACTCCCGTGCAGTACCGAGTGAGTGAATGCTGCACAGTTAGATATGCCTTCTTTTGGCTGAGATGTTAAACCAAAGCCCTGCTTGCAAAGGTGGACACTAAAGATCCCATGGTACTAACTGAAGAATAGATGGGCAGTTGTCTGGTCAACATCCAGTAGTGAGCCAACACCTAAAATGGATGATCTAGTCACTTATTTCATTGTTGGGCATTGCCATACATATATTTGTTGCCATATTTCCCTACATTCCTTACTCGATATTGACACATACACACCTTGTAACTCAGAGAGTCCATCATTTAGGACTAAGATGAGGAGTAATTTATTCACTCAAAGGATTATGAATCTTTTGAATTCTCTACTTCAGAGGGCACTGGATGCTCAGTCATTGAATATATTCAAGACTGAGATCGAGAGATTTTTGGGTACTAACAGATTCAAAGGATATGGGGATAGGAGGGAAATTGGAGTTGAAGTAGAAGGTCAGCCATGATCTTACTGAGTGCTGGTGGATACTCAAGGGGTTGTACGGCCATTCTTGCTCCTTCTTCTTAGGTTTTTATGTTCAAGCTATGGCTGCTGGATGGCAATCCTGACCAATTTTCCCCCTTCAAGGTCTGGGATACTTAGACTGATTTCAGTGTCCAGGACCAGGGACCTTCCTTGCCTCTATGAACCAGTCCACAATGCTGAGCTACTGGGGGTACTGTCTCATAGTTACTCCAAAGCTATTACCTACATAAAGACAGCCAGAAGTGTGTTTATTACAGAAAATAGTGGTTAGCTACCAGGAGCAATACAAGAACTTAGTTGGCTGGTGCTAAGCTTTGGACTTGGAGAACAGAAGGCTAGTGGTGAGTTATATGCAGGAAATGAGAGAACTGCCAGTGAATTATACACAGGGCATTAGAGAACTGGCATTGAGTTAGATGCAGGGCATTAGAGAACTGGCATTGAGTTAGATGCAGGGCAATCGCAAACTGGCAGTGAGTCATACATAGGGTATTAGGGAACTGGCAATGAGTTATACACAGGGCATTAAGCAAACTGGCAACAAGTTATACAAAGGGTATTAGAGAACTGGCAGAGAGTTACACACAGGGCATTAGACAGCTGGCAATCAGTTGCACAGGCACTTGATGGCTGGTAGCGTATTATATGTAGAACAACAGATGGTTGGCACTGAGTCATGCACAGGGCATTGGATAGTTGGCAATGAGTTACACAGGGCAAGAGAGTTATACACAAGACACCAGATGGCTCGCGGTGTGTTACACACAGGGCACCAGATGCTGCCACTGACTTATATACAGTGCACTAGATGTTTGTTAGTCTGTAATGCACAGGTCACCAGAGTCTGGTAATGAGTTACACACAGGACACCAACTACAGAGGGGAACAGAGAACTGGCAGTGAATTACTCACAGGGTACCAGACAGTTTGCATTGTGAATCATGAGGGACAC
This sequence comes from Cetorhinus maximus, assembly GCF_964194155.1. NCBI lineage: Eukaryota > Metazoa > Chordata > Chondrichthyes > Lamniformes > Cetorhinidae > Cetorhinus > Cetorhinus maximus. The sequence continues at coordinate 113,777,926 of NC_135891.1, forward strand.
CAGACAGTTGGCATCGAGTTACACACAGGACACCAGATGGTTGGCAACAACTTATATCAAGGATAGCTGATGACTGGCACTGCATTATATCATTATATTAGGATAACAGGGAGAAAAAGGCATGGAATTCATACGTAACTAGACCAAACTCTCCTTTGACACCCCCTGAATTTAAATATTGAACTCCAATCAGCTATTTGTGATGTTTAATATGTTGCCAGTAAGTGGCAGAGAGGAGGTGGAACAACAAAAGCCATAAGGTAATAAAGCTGATGCGTTCTTTTCTTTTGATCAGCTCGCTACCTGGCACGTGCAGAAACCCATTGCCACCAAGGAGAAATCCACACAAGGAGAGTTTCTGCTTGTTCAACGCAGAGTGCACACTCTCCCTCTCCCTCCCGTAGGGAAACAGTACACTTACCAAAGCCCAGGGAGCTTATGTACATGTCAACAGCAGCCATGTTTAGGGGCTCCCAGGAGGTGTAGAGGTATTGTTGGGGTCTAACCAGCTAAAGCTGCGCGGCATAAGAACCCCAATAAGCTTCCCACCACTCGTCCAGCCAAGAACAGCTCTACCCCATGGAGCGTTGACTGATGTGAGCTATCTACAGTTGAGTAGGAAGAATCAAGTCTAGCCCCAGTTACAGCACTGTAACTCTTTCAAGTACATTCACAGTTCTTGACTTTTTTTTTTCCGGGAGTGGGACATGAACCCACAACCTTCTGACTCAAAGGTGAGGGTGCTATGAACTGAGCCACGGCTGACACCTCAAAATATTAGTGGGATTTGATCCTACAACCTTCAGGTCTATTGTGTATTAAGTGGTTGAATAGCACTAACCTGCTGAGCTAGTACAGAGCTAGCCCCAGTTACAGTTGCAACCCACTAGGGTCCTATTAGTGAGCCTGACTGGTTAGTCAATCATTAACAGCCACCTGAATTACTGCAGGCCTACCTGGTTTGGCTCATGTGTCAGTGCTGATAGTAAGAGTAATATTTCTCTCCCAACTGTAGACTATCTCGCAGGGACCAACACACTTTCCTATAATACAGGCACAAGAGAGTGCAACAGAGTTTTTAAATCAAATATAGAATTGGACCAGTTTTAAGATTTAATCTTCAACCAAACTGGAACAAAATGCTGCATCATGCAACTAATTCTACTAGCAATCTCCGTTAGTGATAAATTGATCCTCTTTAGGGAGAAGGGGCACTAGGGTTGGTGGGTGGAGGAGGTGGAGGTAGAACGAGCTGCACCACCGAAGCTGTGCTAACCTTTGAACCCTATTCCTCACCACAGCAGTCAAGTAATGACTATTAACTATGAAGCTGAACACTAATGAAGGTGGGCTATTAGACAAAGGTTATTGACCTTTCAACACAGTCAAATCACACTCTGAATGCTAATTCAAGATCTGCTTAATCCAGTGTGTCCAATACAGGGCACTGACTTAGCAATGACAACCAGCTGTGTAATATAAGTGACAGTGGTTCATTTATCTTCCCCCAGCTTTTTTGCTCTCCTGCCCTGACGACACTGACGTGCTGCAGTACAGTTCCATGGACACCAGGTACCTCACATGGGAGTCTAGGTAATGGGTGAAAGAGGTTGTTTGGCTGGAACCCAATATGGTCTTCACCCAATGTGGTCTTCATCCAACATCCACACCCATGCATTTTTTACTCGAATTTTGGAATACAATAGTGATCAGGAGTGGGACATTCAGCTAATTTCTCCCTCTGTAGCCCAGAGCATTGAGGCTAATTGTGCTACCCTCTACTCGTGCCCCAACTGAGATCAGATAATGCAGCACAAACTTCAAATTCAACTTGGGAACCACTGATTTATATGGCTCACTTTCTAGCTCACATCCTACAATCCTCTGACTCTGTCCTCCTGTGCATCCTTCCTCCCCATCATTCTACTTTCAGTGGCAGAATGTTTCACGCCATCTCAGTCTTCCTCTGAGAAGTTTCTTCCTCAAATCACTCTGTCCTGCAACTTCTCTCCCCATCTTTATCTGACTAGTCAGCCATCTTTCCTAGCTCTTCTGCTCCGACTCCATGTTCACGCTCTCCTATATGAAGAAGACACTATTTAAAATGCAAGTTGTCGCTGTTCCACATTAGGCAAACAAATCAAGGAAAATTTTCAAAATTTTCAAATCCCAGTAAAAAAACAGCAATACTGGCACCAGTAATATTAAAGTTCCATTTTAGGGTATACAAGACCAGTCTGGACAAGTTTTACTGGTACCCTTCATTTCCAAGTTTTACTGGTTTTCCTTTTGGGATTAACATCAATAGAGCTAAACGGAATATTTTTTAATATTTCGGAGTTACCCAGAAGTTCAGTGACCAAAGGCACTGCCTACGCTGTGCAAGGGCAGGGTGAGTTAAGCTGTTGGTTGCAGTGGCTGCCACCTTCCAAACCCACAACCTCCACCACCTCGAAGGACAAGGGCAGCAGATGGGAACACCACCACCTGGAAGTTCCCCTCCAAGCCAAACAACATCCTGACATGGAAATATATCACTGTTCCTTCACTGTCGCTGGGTCAAAATCCTGGAACTCCTCTCCTAACAGCACTGTGGGTGTACCTACACCACAGGGACTGCAGCAGTTCAAGAAGGCAGCTCACCACCACCTCCTCAAGGGCAATTAGGGATGGGCAATAAATGCTGGCCTAGCCAGTGACACCCATATCCCATGAACCAATTCCGCACAGACAGACTGAAGGAAAGACTCAAGCACATGCCTGGAGGGATGGTGGGAGGGGGGGCCGGGGTGCGGTGAGGGAAGTGGTCACACACTTGAAAAAGCTTGTCAAAAGTGAGCATTTTTCTGCAGCTCAGACCTTCAGCTGGAGCTCCATTGACAGGCTTGGATTCAGGCCTCTTAAGCTTTTCTGCCCACTCAAGCAACACAAAAACATGAAAGTGCCACCAAACGCTCCAGGACGTTTCACCCCTCGGGCGCAGATTGGGCGGCTGGGCAAGTTGTACAATCCCCTTGCAAAAGCTGGCCATGGCGCAGTGAGTGGTGGAGGCGCTCACAGCCCCTTGCAATGTCTTTATTAAGGAGTGGACCAGTATCTATTATGGTTCAAGCTAACAGCGCAGCCTTGCAGTGCAGGTTAGGAGAATGCCTGTGCCTGAGCTGAGAGCACAGCATGCAGTCCAATGGGCAAAGCTGCCACCAATCGGTCAGGTGGAGTGGGGTGGAGGTGGTTGGGGTTTCAAGCAGACAATGAGCACACTACACACTGGTCATCCAAGTGGTGGCCAGCACTCTCCAGCATGCGTGAAAGGGCCTTCAGACTTAACCAAGAGAACTCTTAGGCCACCTATGCTAACCCATGCATCTCTCTTTGATCCTGCAGGAGGAGAACATCAGGATCATGGGACCTGGTGATTTAACGCTATGCCGCATGGCTTACAGAGACCAGAGAAGAAGAAGAAGAGTGTAGCGGAGGCGCCCGGCTTGGCAAAGGGAGAAGCACCTCCCTCATGATGAAGGGGCAGCAGGGCCTGATCCACAGTGAGCCGTTGCTGGTAAGCGCTTCACTAGACCCAGGGCCTAAAGGTGGCACCTGTCATGCCTGCAGATGATTGAGAACCAGTGTTGCCGAAGACTGTGCATGTCCAGAGAACTGGTCGGTCACATATGCCACCTGCTGCAGGAGTTGGCGCCATGGTGACATGGAGGGCATTCATTGTCAGAGGCTGTGAAAGTGATTGGGCGCTCAATTTCTATGCCATGGTTCCTTCCAAGGCTCCACAGGTGACCTGTGCGGGATCTCTTAAGCCTCCACACACAAGTGTACACAGGAGATCACAGACGCCATCTTCACGAAGGCATAGAACTTTGTGCATTTCACCCAGGATCAGGAAAGCCAGGAAGCAAGAGCACTGGGATCTGCACAGACCTCAGGTTTTCCCACAGGAGCAGGGTGCCGTCGCCTGTGCTCACATGGTGCTTAGATCTCCATGGCAACAAGCAGTCAACAACGTCAACCACAAGGACTTCCACTCGCTGAATGTTCAGCTGGTGTGCGACAACCACAAACACATCCTGCAGGACTGCCCATGATTCCCAGGGAGTGTCCACTACTCCTTCATCCTTAGCACGTCTCAGATCCCTGACATCCCCCAGGGTCCAGAGAGGCTGCAGGGTTGGCTCCTCGGGGACAAGGGCTACCCACAGAGGACACAGCTGATGATGCCCATGCAGCGGCCTCAGACTGCAGCAGAGCAATGCTATATCGAGGTTCATGTAGAGCAAACAACAGGCATTTTGAGAATAAGGTTCTGGTGCATTGACAGGTCTGGTGGAGCACAGCAATACAGTCCCCAGAGGGTGTCACACATCAGCGTCATTTGCTGTACGCTCCACAACCTGGCGCTGCAGAGGAGATGGTGGGGGGGGGCTGCATGTATCCTCCGATGAGGAGGACGTCAAAGGAGGTGACAGTGATGAGGTCTTTGAAGGCGAGGATGATGGCGACGAGGCCATCACGCTGGCCAGACAAGGCAGGCACGCTCGGGAGCCCTCAAAGCAGCAGGATTCGTGGAGGATGATGACGAGATGCAGTGAGGACAGTCCTGACATCCTCACCTTGCATCTGTGAACGTTTTGACTCCTGTGCGGCTGACGGCAGCGCACATACCCTCAGTGCTCAGGCACATGTCATGGAGACATATCGGAGCCCCTAATACGATTCCAGGAGGATGATGACGACATGCAGTGAGGACACTCCATAGATCTTCACATAGCCTCTGTGAATGTCTGACTCCCGACTGGCTGAGGGCAGCTCATTTGCGCTCTGTGATCAGGTCAGATCATCGAGACGCTTGAAATGCACCTGATCCTTTGTCAGCCTTCAGCACCTGACCCCTTCAGGAGCACCACGTCAACGGTCACAGACGCTGAAGAGATGAAGGGGAGCCAGCCCCAGCTCAAAGGTACTGAGAGCACACAGAGAGAATGACAGAACTCAGTTATGCCTGCCCACAACATTCTGGCAGCAATGACAAACACCATCGAGAAGCAGGCATCACTAATGTGTCCAGTGAGTGTGAAGCCGGACCATCACTCTGGTCTGATGTTTACACACTGCACAGGGAAGAGACCCCAGACTGAAACACCTGCCTTTATCTTGTGCAGGAACCAAGGTTTCACAACTGAGTGACACGGACACTGCTCATCAGAACAAGGGACCACAGGCAAGGAGACATTCTTGGGAGTTTATTTACAATAGCGAACAGGATGTACATGTGATTAACACACATGTCCAGGCTATGCACCTACATCTTCTTAACCTTCCTAACCCTGCCACTATGCCTTGGTGCTCCCCAGCCATCCACAGCAGAGGTGGAGGCAGCCTGCTGACTGCTACGCCCTGTCTGTGATGACCTTGACGGGCACCCTCTGAAGGGCCGAGACCTGGAGGGATCCAGCCTGCTTTCGGGGTCCCGCTGTGTGGCAGTGACACCCTCCTCGGCCTGTGGAGCTGGAGCTGGGGTCACAGGAAGAGGGGATTCAGGTTGGCCGGACACTCCAGGAGTCACCTGGGTGGATGGCACCTGCTGATCCTCCTCCCTATGGGTGCCCGAGGGTCCCTGGGTGACTCCTTGAGGAGAAGGGGAAGCTGGAGTGAAATCAAGCTGCCCCGCACCCATCTCACCATGACACTGTTGGAGGCCAGCAATAACGCCAGTGATGGAGTTCAATCCATGCAGCCGTGATGTCCTGGACCAAGGTCTCCATGGCAGCCGCCATCTTACAAGTATTGACCTCGGTGCATTGGCATGCCGGCGCCATCACCTCAGAAGGCGGACGGACTCCTCTATTGTGCCTTGCAATCTGAGGAGTGCAGCAGACATCCTTTCCTGATGTTCCTGAGCTTGCCTTTGCAACTCTAGCAACTGAGGTATGATCAAGCCCAGAGAATCCTCATCTGACTTGGACTCAGCAGATTTCTGGCCTCCAGCGGTCCTTCGAGTGCCAGAAACCTGGGAAGTCCCTGCCACCACCTTCTGTGGATCAGGCTGCGCGACGTGCACAACACATTGTGACCCCAAGGCTACTCTAGAACTAGGTCCCACTGAGGTGTGTGTCTCTGCGCTGGTGGAGGGTGTGGGTGAGCGCTGTGACGGGACTTCAATTAGGGCTTCATCAGATTCTTCTTTTGAGGTATCTTTGGGGTTTGAGTCGAGGACCTGAGTCGTGGACCCCCTCAGCTGCTTCCCCGATGTGCCTGCAAAAGCAAGGAGAGATAATTAGTGCATGGCAGGGGACTGCAGAACAGGGGAACTCACTCACAACATGGTTGTTTGATGGATGTTGCACTGCTGGATCCCCACTTGGTTGAGCACTGTTGACCTCACCGTCAGCACAGGAAAGGTCCAGATCATCGCCAGCCAGCTGGATGACTCTATTTTCAAAGTCTATGAGGACCTTGATGTCAAGCATTCCTCCAACAGTCTGCGACCTCTCCCTCTTGTTGTGTGCCAGCTTGTCCTGCATGAAGACAGATGGAGAGAGTGTAAGCAGGATGCCTGCCAGGCCAGATGATAAGGATGCCTGGCATGTGTGGATGGTGAGCAATGCCATGGACGGGATGAGGTCATGATCCACAGAGCAGATGAAGGTGTGTGAGGGAGTGAATGGTGATGCCCCTTGAACTGGCAGTGAGTGAGATCCCTGTGGATGTGTGATGGGCTTGTGAGTGTGTGAGTTAAGAGTGATGAGAAGAGTGACTTACCCTGGTGGAACAGAAGAGATCATTCATCCTCTTTCAGCACTGGGTGGCTGTCCTCTTTTGCAGAGTGTTGGTGCTGCCCACCACTGCCACCGCCTCCCATGCTGTATTGGCGACTTTGCTTGCTGGTCTTCACCCAGAGTGGGGGTAGAAGGCTTCATGGTGGGCCTCCACAGCATCCAGAAGGTGCTGCAGGAAGGTGTTGCTAAATTTGAGGTCAGCATGTTTCCTCCCTTTGACAGTCGTGACTTTGCAGCAGCTTCCGATGCCTTACAGAGAGCTAACTCTGTGCAGGGGCGCCCTTTAAATATGGAGCCCAGATTACTGAAGGCCTAAGGTGACGGTGGGGCGGATGAATCAGGGGCCATCCCACCAGCGACCTAGCATGTTTCCCAGGAATGCATTATTAATGAGGCAGGACACACTGGGAATGGGATGATGCGGCACAAAAAGCCATTGCGGCCGGCAGGTAAAACATCCTTTTCCCCGCCCGCTACCACACTTTGTGCAAATCTGGGACGATTCCGCCCGTGGTGTTCATATTTACTTATTCTATATTGTTTGACATTTCCTTCATAATGTCCCCTCTCAGTTGTCTTCTTTCAAGATAGGGAAAGCAAAGGTACTTCAATTGTTGCTTGTAGCTCAGTCCTTTGAAGTTAGGAATCAGTCTCCTCTCCTCCTCCAGGTGTTAAACTCCCTGTCCCTCAGCGGCCCTCGAACTGGACCCTCTACTCAGAAGCAGGACATTCAAAGTTAAAATAAAAGAAGCATATCAAACTCTAAATCATCCATAACAGGAGTTTAAGAGCATATGGATTACTAAAGACTAAAGAAAAAGCAGATCGTTTAGTACCAGCCTTAAGACATTCCACAGCAGAATGAATGGCTAAGCTGTAAACTAATGGAGAGAGACAAAAGGCTACAGGCAAATGTAAAATTGTTTTTACAGTAAGGTGCTAAAAGCTTTTTACAAGAACAAGGCAATCTGAAGTGATTTTACAACACACTGCAAAAGACCTAAACTATTGCTAAAATGACTAAGTGGCTTTTACTAAAGAAAACCAAGTGGAGTTGAGGATCAAATTAACCTTTTAACCTATGGCATTGTAACAGATACTCATAAAATACTAGATACATTAAAGTCTCAGGAGAGGATTCTGGAAGTTAAGAGAAGAGATGAGCCAGAGCTTGAAGTTAGTTGGCTCACACATCACCCCAGAGAGGGACAGGTTAGGCAGCGTAGTGAGAAAAGCAATTTCATGCTGCATGACCCCATAGACTGTAATGTTTTTTTCCTTCCAATGCCTCAAAAATAATGAAGCCTTGAAGAAGCTTCGAAAAGACAACAAACGTGAAAATAACATTAAACTTGTGGCTCCTGCAACTATTTGGTGAGTTCAACTCGTGAGTAACTCAGCCATTAATGATCAGGAAGGTCCGAGTTTCCAACCTTCTTCTGAGCTGGGCTAGTGGATCTCAGCTGAGATTGATGAGATGGGTGGTACAATCGGATGCAATTCCCCTGGCTCAGAGAGAGGGTAAACAGGGGTCAGGGTTCTCAACCCTCATTGCCATCAGATGAGCAGGGTGATAGTTAGGCAAGGATAGGAGAGGGTAATGACCCCAAATTAAATATATTTTTTATTCAGTTACGGGATGTGGGCGCCGCTGGCTGGGCCAGCATTTATTGCCCATCCCCAGTAGCCCTTGAGAAGGTGGTGGTGAGCCGCCTTCTTGAGCCGCTGCAGTCCATGTGGTGTAGGTACACCCACAGTGCTGTTAGGAAGGCAAGGTGTCAGAGAGTGAATGGTATCCCAGCCAACATCTTCAGGAGAGGCAAAGGAAATTCTGGCTCCTTGACTTACAACTTTGAATGTGAAAATTAGAAGCTTCCTTACATATGGTGAGGATAGATGTGGATACAGTGATTCATAAATGAAGGACCATTGTGCTCTCAGGACCAAAAAAGGCAAACTGTGTTGAAAATAAACAGCACAGCTCAAGCAGCACGTGAAAGAGAAAAGTTTCAGGTGATGCGCTCTGATCAGAGAAGCTCGTTTGACACACTAGATGCACTCCAACCTAAGCTCATATTAGGCACGTTTACATATTGGGGATGGGTGCTAGTACTGCTTATGGCACTGGAGGTGTGCCTACGTCAGGTGTGAGGCCAAGCTTTTTCCATCCTTCCTTGAGTGTGGGTGGGCCTTGGGGCCTTGGGAATGGTAGCAAATCTTTTTGAAATGTCCATTAGAAACCGGCCTTTTAAATTGTAAAACCTCTCCTTGGGGCCCTTGCGAATACCAGGAACATAGAGGAGACACTATGGTACAAATCACAGGAAGCAGATGTAATTCCTTCATTTTCATGGCTTCATAATACAACAGCAACTATGTGGCACCTTTAATGTAATAAAAAACCCCCAGGTGTTCACAGGAGCATTATAAAACAAAATACCACGCCAAACCACAAAAGAAGATATTAGGTCAGATGTCCAAAGCTTGGTCAAAGAGGTAGATTTTAAGGAATATCTTGAAGTAGGAAAGCAAGATAGTGAGGTGGAGAGGTGTAGGGAAGGAATTTCAGAGCTTGGAGCCTAAACAACTAAAGTCACAGCCACCGATGGTGCAGCAATTACAATTGGGGGTGCACAAAAAGCCAGAATTAGAGAAACGCAGATACCACAGAGGCTTGTGGGGCTGGAGGGGATTAGCGAGACACAGGGAGGGGTGAGGCCATGGAGGCATTTGAAAACAAGGATGAGAACATTAGATTTAAGTCGCTGTTTGACTAGGAGCCAGTGTAGCTCAGCGATCACAGGGGTGATAGGACACAGGGCTCATTAGGAGTGAGGAGACGGTCAGCAGAGTTTTGAATGACCTCAAGTTTACAAAGCATAGAATGTGGGAGACCAGCCAGGAATGTGTTTATCGATATGTATTTTGTACCAGACCCCACTATTTTTCAACACAGTGAAGACTGGGGTCTCAGCCTAATCAGGTCATATGTCAAATCCTATCCCAGACCCTGAAATTGGGGGCTTAAAGCATGATTATTACTTATGATTCATACAGTAGGAATTTCCTTGGGGCTTCTCCTCCTTCGTCGCTATAACTTTGACGGAAGTTCGGAGAGTGGGAGAACCCTCCACCCCCTGAGGAAGTTCCAGCTGTTGACTTTTATGTTGTCCCCTCCTCTTTGTCCTGGTCTAAGTGACCTTCTGCAGTGATGAAAGATACATGGCCAAGAAATTGCTTCATCTTTCCTTTCTCAGACACTGCCTGAGCTTGGGGGTTGGGGTAAGGAAGTGGGGGGTGGGGGAGAACATCTCTGTTTCCAAACAACACATTTACATTTTCACGACACGCATAGGAAATCTTCTCTGCTCCCATGCTGTGTATTATCAGCAGTTAGTGTTTTTGTTTCAGATTGCCTCTATTCAAGCTTCCATATATTTGATGTTTATTGCTTTGAAATCAGATCTTCAAGATTAGCTTGGTTTTTTAAACAAAAGCTTATTGTTTCAATGAGTACTTCAATCATAAAAATTGTGGAGTCTCATGTCTTTTTCCACTTGCCTATTAACCAAATGCTTTCAAGATACTAAAAGTCAAACTAATAACAATCCATTTTAGTCCATCTGTAGGGGTTACTTTATTAAGAAAGGACCTCTTAAAGGGAAACTGTCATCATTAAAAATTCCACAGGGCCAAAGATGGGGTTACCACGGTGATAGCCATCACCCCCCAAGGTCTCTGCGCTTTGATCCCAATTCTGGTGTCATGCCCAATTTTCATGGTTCCATCATTGGCAGCCATGCCTTCAGCTGCCAATGCCCTAAACTCTGGATTTCCGTCCATAAACGTCTCTGACTCCCTCTCTTTCTTTAAGATGCACCTTAAAACCTATCTCTTTCGCCTGCCCTTCATATCTCCTCCTGTGGCTCAGTGTCAAATTATGTCGGTCGATGTTCCTGTGAAGTTAAGAATGTTTAACTATTTTAAAGGTCCTATATAAGTTATTCTCCTCATTGAGCAATACTTTCACACAAAGAAAGGAAGGACTTGTTATTTCAAATGGGATGGAGTATAAAAATAGGGAAGTCTTGCTAAAACTATACAAGGCACTAGTTAGACCACACCTAGAATACTGTTAACAGTTCTGGTCCCCTTATCTAAGGAAAGATATACTGGCATTGGAGGCAGCCCAAAGAAAGTTCACTAGGTTGATCCTGGGTATGGAGGGATTTTCTTATGAGGAGAGGTTGAGTAGGTTGGGCCTGTACTCATTGGAATTTAGAAGAATGAGAGGTGACCTTATTGAAACTTATAAGATTCTTAGGGGGCTTGACAGGGTAGATGCTGAGAGGTTGTTCCCCTTTGTGGGAGAGTCTAGCACCAGAGGGCATAATCTCAGAGTAAAGGGGCACCCATTTAAAAAAGGAGATGAAGAGGAATTTCTTCTCTCAGAGGGTAGTCAATCTGTGGAATTCTTTACTGCAGAGGACTGTAGAGGCTGGGTCGTTAAGTATATTCAAGGCTGAGATAGACAGATTTTTAATCAGTAAGGGAATCAAGGGTTATGGGGAAAAGGCAGGAAAGTGGAGCTGAGGATTATCAGATCAGCCATGATCTCATTGAATGGCGGTGCAGACTCGGTGGGTCGAATGGCCTACTTCTGCTCCTACGTCATTATGGTCTTATGGTCTTATATAGCACTTTTCACAACCAGCAGGTAGATGAGATCTCGGTTTAACGTCTCCAACAGTGCAGTGCACTCTCAGTACTACAATGGAACATCAGCCTTGATTGTTTTGCTCAGGTCCTAGAATGGGACTTGAACACAGTACCTTGTAACTCAGAAGTGAGAGTGGTACCAACTGGGTCACACCTTTTTCATAAGATTTTGACAATTGTGGATACATATGTCTTAAATCAGTTGTATGCATTGTATGGCCTGTAAATCACCTAGTGCCTGATCCTTGTTTTACTCGCATCCATTGCTGCTTATGTGCCTCTGGGCCTTCTTTCACATCCTGCCTGGCTGAGGCTTGTTGATTGAGTTGGGACTCTGTGCTGTTCCCTCTCCTTAATATTATCTTCCCTTTTAATGAAGAGCAGGCAATGAGGATATAGGGGTACCCCAGCTTCCCTGCAGCAAGTGAAGGGGTCCCACCAAAACACAAGTATTGAATAGGAACACTGGTCCTAGATATTTCAGTGAGAAATGCTTGGCTTGAACCTAACATGATTGAAATGAGGACCTCATTGTATCAGGTGCAGGAGCAGCCCTATATCCCCTTGTTCTGTGCTGGAATCATATTGGACTAAATAGAAGCACAGGCCTTAGCGATGGAACGTGATAACATACTGCGACACTCTTTAGACTGACCCTCAAGATAGACAGTAGATCGCGGCTCTTGGCCAAGACAGATTGTACCTTTAAGCTGTTCAGTATCTTCCCATTTTGTGAAAAATAGAGAGGTTGGGCTGTTGCAGTACATTATCACCTTTCATCCCTAAGACCCGTGCTTCTATTTAGTCCAAGCTGATGACTGTATGATTCCACCAGTCTCAACATAGGATGCTTTGACAGAAGAAAACATCATCCAGATCATGCAGCTCCCCCCATCATCCAAGTCTGGGTAGGATTTCCTATCTCTTCTACTCTCCATTAAGACAGGAAGTTTTCCAGCTTCTCTTCAAATTTGCCAACTGCGACTCAGTCTAGTTCCTTATTAAGTCAAGCCCACAACAAAACAAAAAAACTGCCAAAATTTCGGCTTTGGTTTTAAGAAATTATGACAGAGAATAAAAGAGTAAAGAAATAATGATCCTTTTAAATAGAACACTGATTGGGCCACAGTTAAAACACTCAGCAGCTTTTGGCATCCATTATAAAAAGACAGTAAAGCCATTGAGATCCTCCAACATAGACTCAACAAGATGATAACAGAGATGGAAAACTATACTTATGAGGAGAGACTTGATATACCGGAACAATTTCCACTGAAGCAGATAAGACAAAAAGGAGATTTAAGAGGCATCTTTAAAATTATGAGGATTTTAATAGAGTATAGGGAAAGACATTTCCTCTGGCTGGGAAATCATTGATGAAGTGTCATCAATTTAAAACCAAAGAGAGAGGTTGGAAGAAACTTCTCTACACAGAAGGTTGTCAGAGCACGGAATGCTTTGCCAAAGGGTGTGGTTGAGCCAGAGACCATTGCATCATTCAAAAAAAAAGGATAATTATTTCAAGCAGGGAGACACAGACAGAGAGAGAGAGAGAGAGGGCTCTGGGGAGACAGCAGGGCAGAAAGACTAGTTTTGGACTGTGCTAGTGAATCTGACAAGCCAAATAGTCTTACGCGGCACTGTAAACTAAAATAGTTGTTTTCCAGCAGACTAGTTAGAGATGTTTCTTCCACTGCACCCGAGTAGAAAAATGATCATCTCACTAACCCCCTTTCACTTCACTTTCCGGTGCCCATCACACTGGGCTCCTGCCGTGTAAAGTGGGGACCCAATCGCCATCATCAGTGCAAATGTGGCAAATGGGATCCTTTCCCTCAATGGCACATTTGTAGAGTTTTCATGAATCTACAATGTTATCCATTCTCAGAGTGTTAGGTTGGTTAAACTACACAGCAAGATAAAGAAAGGCTTGCAAATGTCCCATTGACTGCACCCTTAAAAATTAACAGGAATCAATACCAATGCAAACTTGACGAGCCAAATAGGCCATGGCTCTCTAGAATTCTTTGAGTCAGTAAAATACTGTATCATCCTTATTTCATACTGTAGATATGAGGTAAATGAAGCCTGTATAGATATGTAGCTTCCTAACATTGGTATTCACCAACACTCATTTTGAAATGCACCATTACCCCCAAAGTGCCAGCTCAGCCTTCAGACGACTGAGGACAAGAGTATTTGAGGACTAGGATCTCAAACCAGAGACTAAGGTCATGGTTTACCGGGCAGCAGGATCCCCATGCTCCTGTATGCTTTGGAGACTTGGACAATCTATAACAGGCACCTCAAAGCACTGGAGAAGTATCGTCAGGGGTGCCTTTGCAAGGTCCTCCAAATCCAGTGGCAAGAAAGGCAGTACAACAGCAGCGTCCTCTCCAAAGCCAATGGGCCCAGCATCAAGGTGCTAATCACTCAAAACCAGCACCGCTGGGTGGCACATGTCTTTCACATGCCTGATGCCAGACTCATGAAGCAACTGTTCTACTGGGAACTCGGACACAGCAGGAGACTCCCTGGAGGACAGTGGAAATGCTTTAAGGATGTCCTCAAAACATCCCTGAAGAGGTCAAACATCCCTGATGACTCATGGGAGACCCTGGCTTGTGACCGATGACATGAATGAAGGTAGATTCAGAAAGGCACTGAGCATATCGAAAGGCTTCATCAGGAGCAAGCACAGGTGAAGTCGAGGTGTCAGAGTGAGCACACAAACCTCCAAACAACTTATCTAGCCAAACATCCAAGCATCACCTGCCTCACATATGGCAGAGTTTGCAGCTCGCGCATTGGACTTACCGGCCATCTCAGAACCCATCGAACTGGAGGGAAAGCAACTCATCCTCGATCCTGAGGGACTGCCTAAAAGGAGAAAAGATCCACCAGCAAACTCTAATCCTGGGCCACACAAGGGCTCATGGTCTCAAAACAATATTATTTTCATCAGACTTACTATTTATTAATTAAACTATCACGAATTATAGTTATTTTGAATATGAAAGTAACTGAAGCAGGAAAGGAAATGAGACAATGAAAAGTGCTGCTAACTCAGTAAATATGTACAATATTTATGCGCAATATGTGCCCAGAGCAATGCAGATCAGGAAGTTGCCAGATTCAAGCATGTGGGTTTAGTTAGTCAAAGTGGGAAGACAATAAATGTGCTCCCAGCTCCCCATTACCATCCAACTGGGAGTATGTGTGTCTGACTGCTGGCTGTGGTACAGGATTAAGAAAGGACAGGATCAGGTTCATCCATGAAGCTTCCCTGTGTTGGAGACAAAGTGCCTGCAATACTCATGGTCCTAGAAAGAACTTACATCTATACAGCACTTTTCACAACCTCAGGATGTCCCAAAGGGTTTTGCAGTCAGTGAAGTATTTGAAGTGTAATCACTGTTACAATATAGGAAAATGTGGTGGCCAGATGCTGAACACAGCATGGGTCCCATAAATATAAATTATACAAATGACCAGATAATCTGTTTTAGTGATTTGATGGAGGAATAAATGTATGCCAGGACACTGGGGAGAACGATCTTGCTCTTCTTCAGTGGAGTCATGGAAACATTTACGTCCACCTGAGGTAGATGGAGCCTTGGTTTAATATCTCTTCCAAAAGACAGCACCTCCAACAGTGCAGCACACCCTCAGTATTGCACTGAAGTATTGGCTTGGATCATGTGCTCAGGTCCTGGAGGAGGACTAGAACCCACAACCTTCTGACATATAGGCAATGAGTCCTACAACTGAGCCATCCACGCCATGTCAGAAGAATGACCACTTGCTTAATTCACAAGAGGGCAAATGAAACCGGTGGAACTTTATCTCAACATAAGTAATGACTTTCAGGGAGGAGGGAGGGAGAAGTTTAAAACGCATGCAGTTAAAACCGTCTTCAATCATGTGAAACAGTGTTTATTTTACTGAAATGGAAACCCACAGATTGTAGGTTCCAATTCCACTATGGCAAGTTTAAAAATTCAATAAATCTGATCTGACATCAGAAAAGGAAATGGCTGTGAAAGCTTCTGGCTTATTGCGGGGAAAAGAACCCACCTTGTTCTCCAACATACTTCAAGGAAGGGAACCTGCTGCCCCAGTTTGACCAATATGCGAGTCCAGTTTACACTGCGGTTAACTCTTCAACTCTGAGTGACTCTTAAAGTGTCACTCAGTTGTACGTGCCAGGGATGTGCAATCAATGCAGCATTGCCCACATCCTGAGAGCAATGAGCCATAAGATTAAAATAAAATACATCTATGCTCCCAAATTCATACCTTTCCTGCTAAATCCCACATCCTACGTGAATTATTTTCCGGAGCCTCAGAAAAGGTTTTGTTGTGAATAGAATATCACACTCGCAGCAGTGCGCTATAAAGACATTACTCATACAAGGCAGGTTCCTAATTAATGCACGCCCACAATGTTCCTCATTGGCAAGTTTCTCTCACCATCTCAAAAAATTCCTAGCTGTCATATAAAAGAATCAGAAACAATAGTTCTATTTACCTAATGGAACAGGTTTTCAGAGTTCCCATTGCCAATGGGGAGCCTCATCCACCAACCTCGTCTGGTCACCTTATTGTAAATAGGATATGGAGGCACTGGGAAGAGGTATAAATAAAAGACTTACAAAGATGATCCTAAAGCTGGTGATGGTATACCTATCAAGAAAGGATGAACAGGCTGTGTAGCTTTCCGATTAGATCTGGAGTCAGGCAGGGCTGTCCTCTCTCGCCTGTCCTTTTCGTGTGCTGCATAGAACCCTTTGCCGAGTCCATCAGGAAGGATCCGGGCATAAGAGGAGTGACGATCCCAGGCAGTGGAGGCACTCAAGTAAAAGCCTCCCTGTACATGGACGACGTCGCCGTTTTCTGCTCGGATCCGCTGTCGGTGCGCAGACTGATGCACGTCTGCGACCAGTTCGAACTGGCCTCGGGAGCCAAGGTAAATCGTGGGAAGAGCGAGGCCATGTTCTTTGGGAAGTGGGCTGACCGATCCTTTGTCCCCTTCACTGTCAGGGCTGACGGCCTGAAGGTGCTGGGGATATGGTTCGGAGGGACCGGGGCATGCGTTAGAAACTGGAAGGAGCGAGTGGCTATGGTGAAAAGGAAACTGGGCATGTGGGAGCGACGCTCCCTCTCCATTGCGGGTAAGAACCTGGTCATCAGGTGTGAGGTACTCTCGCTGTTGCTGTACGTGGCGCAGGTCTGGCCCATTCCACACTCCTGCGCGATGGCGATCACTCGAGCCATCTTCCGCTTTATCTGGAGGTCGAAAATGGATCGTGTCTGCAGGGACGCGATGTACAAGCCTCTAGATAAAGGGGGAAAAAACGTGCCCAACATCGCCCTCATACTGATGGCCACCTTTGTGTGTGGCTGCATCAAGCGGTGCGTAGACCCTCAGTACGCAAACACCAAGTGTCACTACGTGCTGAGGTTCTACCTGTCCCCGGTGTTGCGAAGGATGGGTCTGGCCACGCTGCCGCGGAACGCTCCAAGTAGTTGGACCGTGCCGTACCACCTGTCCCTGGTGGAAAAATTTATGCAGAAAAACACCTTTGACCACAAGTCCATCAGGCAGTGGTCAGCACGTAACGTCCTAGAGGCCCTGAGGGAAAAGGAGAGGGTGGACCCTGTGGGATGGTTCCCCGAGCAGACTGTCAAAGTCATTTGGCAGAATGCCTCATCGCCAGAACTTTCCAACAAGCACCAAGACGTAGCTTGGCTGGTGGTGAGAAAGGCCCTCCCCGTCAGATCCTTCCTACACGCCAGGAGTCTCACCCCCTCTGCACGTTGCCCTCGAGGTGGCTGTGGTGGGGAAGAGACCGTTGTTCACCTCCTTGTGGATTGTGCCTTTGCAAAGAAAGTCTGGAGAGAGATGCAGTGGTTGCTGTCGAGGTTCATCCCGAGCAGTTCTGTGACACAGGACTCTGTGCTCTACGGGCTGTTCCCAGGGACACACACCGAGACAAACATCGACTGCAGCTGGAGGATCATCAACTCGGTGAAAGACGCGCTTTGGTCTGCCCGAAACTTGTTGGTCTTCCAGCACAAAGAGTTGTCCCCGACCGATTGTTGCGGACTGGCACAATCCAAAGTCCAGGACTACGTGCTGAGGGACGCACTAAAGCTTGGGGCAGCTGCCGCAAAGGCGCAATGGGGAAGGGTCGCTGTCTAAGACCTTTCTACCACAGCGCACCAAGAGACTGGGAACTGTTAAGAGCCCCTCGGGCTGTACAGATCAAAATGAAAGGCTGTAAATGATTGTAATATTGTTTGTACTGATGCACCTGGTGATACATTTTGTAAAAGTTTAACCTGGATTGTACCCTTGTAATGTTGTTTTTGAAATGGTTTGGAATGTGATTGAAGATAATTTATGAATAAAGTATATTTTTACAAAAAAAAAACGGATGAACAGGCTGTGTCTCTTTTCAAGTGGATATAAGAGATGGCCGATGGGTGACCTAATAGAGGTCTTTAAATTATGAAAGGTTTTGATAGCATCATAGGGCTGAATTTTCACCTCAGGACAGGAAACAGGAGCAGGGACTGTTTCTGGGTCCCGAATCTGATCCTGGGGGGGGCAACAGTCACTGGGAATTTGCCTGGGGCGCCCCATAATTGGCATGGAGACAGGTTTCCCATCCAATTAAGGGCAGCGGGTGGCCTCTCGAAGATGGAGGTCCAGTCAGAGACCTTCTAGCTTCAGAGGAGCGCACCACCGGAGTGGAAGGTAAGTAACCGAGAGGTCGCTTCACCAAGAAGGTGCCTTCTCAGCAACTTTTTTAAAACTTCAATTAAAGTATACAAAAAGCAGCCAGGCCATCACTGTGGAGATGGGAGAGGTGAGGGGATGGGACAACCCTTCTAGAGGGCAGCCTTTGGCTGCACCTCTGCCCTGGCTGGCAGGGAGGGCCTGCAGGCCTGTCAGGAGCAGCCTACCTCTAGGTGCCCAACTCCATGCAGTTAAACCATCCCCAGTCGCGACAGGAAACTGGAGGCCAACTGAAGAATCCCAGTCAGCCTCCTTAGTCCCTGGTTAGCAAGCCTCTTAGTGAACCTTGTGGCCTGCTCACCCTTAGGGGTTTAGGTGGCCTACCTGAGCCCGGTTTTAACCAACAGCGGAAACAGGGCCGAGTACCTGGTGTGCCAGCCGGCCTTGTAAGTTTTGGGACCCATCTGCCTTCGTTCCCAACTTCGGCAGGGCCCGAAAATTCAGCCCAAGAGCGTGATTCCACTTGTGGGGAAGAGCAAAACTAGATGCCTTCAATATAAGATAATCACCAAGAAATCAAATAGGGAATTGGGAAGAAACATCTTTACCCAGAGAGTGATGAGAATGTGGAATTCTCGATCAGAGGAAGTGGTTGAAGTGAATAGTATAGATGCATTTAGGGGGAAGCTAGATATGCATATGAGGGAGAATCGAATAGAGGGTCATGCTGGTAGATGAGGGATGGTGAGACATGACTCAAGTGGAGCATAAACACTAGCATGGTGTAGTTGGGCTGAATAGCCTGTTTTGTGCCATATACCTGATGAAATGTTCCTGGAGCCTCCAGGAATTAAAGACTAATCTCCTGGACTCTCAACGAGCCAACATAGGAGAAAACTCAGAGCTGCACGATTTAATCTTTGAATAGTTTGCTTATTTGTGATCAAACGATTGGAGATCAGGAGAACAGGCTGTCTGAGTCAGCGGGGCTTTTGGAGGCAGGAGGTTGCGTGATTAAAACCTCCAGGAACACATCCAACTAGAGTTCGCAAGCCCTCCCCACAGGCTGGCTGAATGGGCGGAAACATAGCAGATGAAATTTAATGCCAAGCAGTGTGAAGTGATACATTTTGGTAGGAAGAACAAGAAAAGGCAATAAAAAGTAAAGGATTAAATTCGAAAAGGTATACAGGAGCAGAGTGACTTGGAGTGTATGTGCACAAATCATTGAAGGTGGCAGGGCAGCTTGAGGAAGTGGTTAAGAAAGAAATGGGATCCTAGGCATTATAAATAAAGGCATAGAGTAAAAAGGCAAGGAAGTTATGGTGAACCTTTATAAAACACTGGTTTGGCCAATTGTGTCCAATTCTAGGCACCACACTTTAGGAAGGATGTGAAGGCTTAAGAGAGGGCACAGAAAAGATTCATGAGGTTTTTTTTTAAAACTCCCTCATGCAATGCGAGTATCGCTGTCAAGGTCAACATTTGTCGCCCCTTCCTAATTGTGTTTGAGAAGATGGTGATGAGCCACCTTCTTGAAGAGCTGCAGTCCATCTGGTGCAAATACACCTACCATGCCCTGAGGGAGTTCCAGGATTTTCATCCAGTGACATTGAAGGCACAGCGATACATTTCCAAGTCAGGATGGTGTATGGCTTGGAGGGGAACTTTCAGGTGGTGGTGTTCCCATGCACCTGCTGCCCTTGTCCTTCCAGGTGGTAGTGGTCATGGATTTAGAAGGTGCTGTCGAGGGAGCATTGGTGAGCTCCTGCGGTGCATCTTGTAGATGGTACACACTGGCTGCCACTGTGCACTGGTGGTGGAGGGGGAAAATGCTCAAGTTGTTGGATGGGATGCTGATCAAGTAAACTTCTTTGTCCTGGACCCCATCCACTAACTTAAGCATTCACTCCCTCCACAGCAAAGAATGGTTCCAGGGATGAGGAACTTCAGTTACATGGATAGAATGGAGAAGTGGGGCTATTCTCCTTAGAGCATGCAAGATTGAGAGGAGATTTGATAGAGGTGTTCAAAATCATGAGGGATCAGAACAGAGTGGATAGGGAGAAACTATTTCCATTGGCGGAAGGATCCAGAACAAGAGTGTTTTTATAATGATATAAAGGCACCAATCACTCATAAGGGATTGGGTAAACACGTTGTGGCCACACAAATGCCAGGAAATGACCATCTCCAACAAAAGAGAATCCAACCATTGCCCTTGATGTTCAAAGGCATTACCATCACTGAATCCCCCTTATCACATCCTGGGGGTTACCATTGACCAGAAACTGAATTGGACTAGCCATATAAATACTGTGGCTACAAAAGCAGTTCAGAGGCTAGGAATTGTGTGACGAGTAACTCACCTCCTGACTTCCCAAAGCCTGTCCACCATCTACAAGGAAAGAGTCAGCAGTGTGATGGAATATTCCCCACTTGCCTGGAAGAGTGCAGCTCCCACAATACTCAAGAAGCTTCACACCGTCCAGGACAAAGCAGCCCGCTTGATTGGCACCACATCCACAAACATGCACTCCCTCCACCACCGACGCACAGTAGCAGCAGTGTATACCACCTACAAGTTGCATTGCAGGAATTCACCAAGGCTCCTTCAACAGCATCTGCCAAACCCACAACCACCACCATCTAGAAGGACAAGGGCAACAGATAGATAGGAACACCGCAACCTGGAGGTTCCTCTCCAAATCACTCACCATCCTGACTTGGAAATATATCGCCGCTCCCTTCCTAACAGCACTGTGGGTGTACCTACACCACATGGACTGCAGCAGTTCAAGAAGGCAGCTCACCATCACCTTCTCAAGGGCAACTAGGGATGGGCAATAAATGTTGGCCCAGCCAGCGAAGCCCACATCCCATGGATGAATTTTTAAAAATTATTTAAAGTAGGTACATGAGAACATATATACATGGATAGAAAGCTTAAAGACATCAACAGCAGGGCTGTGTGTGCTGTTTGCTGCTCACAAGCCAGAGTGAAACTGAGACTGGATCATGTGACACACTTCCCTTTAAGGCATATTACAACAACAAGGCCACCGATTTAAGGTGAATGTCAAACATACCAAAGGTGGCATAAGGAAAAATTTACTTTATACAGCGAGTGGTTAGGATCTGGAATGTACTACCTGAGAGTGTGATGGAGGCAGATTCAACTATGGCTTCCAAAAAGGAATTGGAAAATTAGCTGAAAAGCAAATATTTTCAGGGCCAAGGGGAAAGGGCAAGTAGTTCTAGCTGAGTCGCAATTGTAGAGAACTGACAAGGACATGAAGGACTAAATGGCCTCCTTCTGTTCTGTAACCATGCTATGAAAGGGAAACTATGAATATGTTGCCTTCCATTACCCATGATCTTGAAAAACTGGTCCTTAAAGGCGCATTTCCCAACCTAATCACAATCGACCATGGGCTTACTGGATATTCCGTTTTGATGGTGGGTCCAACACAGCCACGCCCAAATCCATCCTCACTTAACATCCACAATTCCCACAGGGTGAAGAGTGGAATCTGACTGATTTTTCCTTTCCTAATCCCAGATATTGAGGGCAATTGGAGCTCGCAGCTCAAGCCAAGGTTTTCTAATACAACAAGTTATATTTATATAGCCCTCTAGCATAACAAAACATCCCAAGGCACTTCACAGGAGCATTATAAAACAAAGTACGACATTGAGCATATAAGGAAATATTAGGTTAGATGACCAAAAGCTTGGTCAGAGAGGTAGGTTTTAAGGAGAGTCTTAAAGGAGGAAAATGAGATAGAGAGGGCTTTCCAGAGGGCCTAGGCAACTGAAGTCACAACCACCAATGGAGCAGTGATTAAAATCAGGGGACGCACAAGTGGCCCAAATTAAAGAACTGCAGATATCTCAGAAGGTTATGAGGTTGCAGGAAGTTAGAGATAGGGAGGAATAAGGACATGGAGGGATCTGAAAACGAGGATGAGAATTTTAAAATCAAGATGTTACTTAACCAGGAGCCAATGTAGGTCAACGAGCACAGGGGTCTTAGGTGAACAGGGCTTAGTGTGAGTTAAGACACAGACAGCAGAGTTTTGGATGGCCTCAAGTTTACAGAGGGTAGAATGTGGGAAACCTGCCAGGAATGCATTGGAATAATCAAGTCTGGAGGTAAGGAAGGCATAAATTAGGCTTTCAGCAGCAGTTAAGCTGAAACAGGGATGATGTTATGGAGGTGGAAATAGGCAGTCTTTGTGATGACAGGAATATGATGTTGGAAGCTCATCTCAAGGTCAAATATCGCACCAAGGTTGCGAATACACTGGTTTAATCTCATAATGTTGCCAAGGAGAAGGATAGAGTTGGTAGCTGGAAACCAGGTTTGGAGCAGTGACTGAAAAACAATGGCATCTGTCTTCCCGATATTTAATCGGAGGAAATTTCTGCTCATCCAGTGCTAGATGTCGGATAAGCAGTCTGATAATTTAGCAACAATGAGGAGTCGTCAAGATTGGTGGTGATGGTGAAGATACAGAGCTAGGTATTGTCAGTGTACATGTGAAAGCACAGTGCAGGCATCAAACCTTTGGATTTCCTAGTCTCTACAGTTCAGTTCCACACTGGGCAATGCACTCACCAACCAAGCTTTCAGGGGAATTGCCCCACCCAATTCTTTTCTGATTGTGTTGTACTTCTAACCATCCAGTGTATGCTATTGGCAAGAATAGTTAACAGTGCACACACAAAAGTAAATACATGTACACCGTTTCCAATATGATCACAGCTTAGTGGTCAGGAGCAGGAACCCTGCCCAATTTCTACTCTCATTGCCAAGGGCACATATTGGTCAACTATCTCACTCTATGGCTGTCCTGCTCAAGATTTGTTAACTCAACACAGACCAGAGCTAGAAACTGGTAAATTTATCCAGGGAGTCTTTGGAAAAATTATACAAAAAAAACGTCTTTCTATTTTTGTTGGTTTAGTTCAAGAGTGTAGAAGCCTTTTGTCTTTGTTGATTGCTCAGATCCATATGAAGCCCCATGGGCCACACTGAAGAGCAGGAATTCCGAATGGTGAATGTGTTCTAGCTGCATTCTAGTGCCTGTGCAATCTCTACACAAGATTTAATTCCATATTCCTGTTAATTTGCACATAGCTCAAGCTACTAATCTTGGTGCCCCAATTTGGGAGTTATTCACCAATGAGGTAACAGCACTAAGAACAGGTCTTTCCAAACCGCCACAGCATTGAAACAGGCCAAAATCAGCAAAGGCCGAAATATATCAGCACAAACAGAACTGACTTTACTGGGCTCCAAGTCAGGGTAATCCCGGGCTGGAGGACCAAAGTTAGCCCAAGAACCGTGTTTTCAACACTCCTATTTAAGCCAAGTACTTTCTTAAAGCGTGAATATCAAGCACTTCACTGAAGGAACTGAGTTCATTCAGTAAATTGTTGGGAATAAAACCCCCAACTTTTATATCTTTGTGACAGGAGCCCCTCAGTGCTCAATCCTTGGCGCTCAAACCAGTGATGTTATTTTACTGCTCAAAACCAAAATGTTCACCTACAAGGTGCAAAAAAATTAATTCTCAGTAAATATTTTTTTAAGCATTGTTCCTGATGAGTATTCAATATCTCCTCTGTAAATCATGAAGGTCGATGCCCCTGGTGGAACCCAAATTGTGCAATCAGCTCCAGACACCATTACAGCCTTGGTCCAAACATGGACAAAAAAGATAAATTTCAGAGGTGAGGTGAGAGTGACTGCCCTTGTTATCAAGGTAGCATTTGACCGAGTGTGATATCAAGGAACCCTAACAAAATTAAAGTCAATGGGAATCAGGAGGAAACCTCTCCATTAGTTGGAGTCATACCTAGCACAAAGGAAGATGGTTGTGGTTGCTGGTGGCCAATCATTTCAATCCCAGGATATCACTGCAGGAGTTCCTAGGGTAGTGTCCTAGGCCCAAACATCTTCAGCTGCTTCAACAATGAGCTTTCCTCCTCATTAAGGTCACAAGTGGAAGTATTCGCTGATGATTGTACAATGTTCAGTACCATTTGCGACTCCTCAGATACTGAAGCAGTGCGTGTCTGTCCAAGACCTGGACAACAGTCAGGCTTTGGCTGCTGTATAGTGCAAATGTTACATGCTACTTAAGTGCTAGGCAATGACCATCCCAAACAAAAGAGAATTTAACCATCTCCCCTTAACATTCAATGGCATTACCATCACTGAATTCCCCACTATCAAGATCTGCCATTTTCAATTGACCAGGACCTTAACTGTACCTGCAATATAAATACTATAGTGACAAGAGCAGGTCAGAGGCAGGGAATTCTGTGGTGATTAACTTACCTCCTGACTCTCCAGAGCCTGGCCATCATCCACAAGGCACAGGTCAAGAATATGATGAAATAGTCTCCACTTGCCTGAATAAGTGCAACTCCAACAACACTCAAGAAGCTATCCAGGACAAAGCGGCCAGCTTGATTGGTACCCCATCCATCACCTTAAACATTCACTCCCTTCACCACTGGCACACAGTGACAGCAATGTCTAACATATACAAAGACACACTACAGCAACTCACCAAGGCTCCTTCAACAGCACCTTCCAAACCCATGACCTCTACCACCTAGAAGGACAAGGGCAGCAGATGCATGGGAACACTACCACCTGCAAGTTCCCCTCCAGGCCACACACCATCCTAATTTGGAACTATACCTTTGTTCCTTCCCTGTCACTAGGTCAATGTCCTGCAACTCCTTCTCCAACAGCACTGTGGATGTACCAACACCAAATGGACTGCAGCAGTTCAAGATGGTGGCTCACCACCATCTTCTCAAGGGATAGGCAACATAAGCTGGCCTTGCCAGTGACACTCCCATTTTTTAAAAAGTGAGATTCCCTCAAGATTTTAAACTGTTATCATACACGAGATTGCTTTGGTAAGAGAGTAGAACAATGTCCAATGTATGGACTCAGGAGTTAGAACATTTGACTCAGATCACAAAGGATCTGGCAGCTATTTCCTGGAAGTTGTTTTCCTGTCTTTAGTTTTCAAATAAGCATTTAAAAAAATTAAAATGTCACATCAGTAAACCCAGCATCTGCTAGTGGTTACTACAGGTGTGCTACTGGGTCACATGGACCAGGAGGGTTCCAGCTTTGATTGCCAGTCCATGCTGAGTTTGCTGATCTCTGACAGGGTCGACGTTCTCGATTGCTATCTGCTTTAGAGTGTATGTACATACGTTGGGAAAGAACAGTACGAGGCTCAGCTGCAATGACCTACAGAGATGAATAGCTTGCTGACATTTACTGTCTAGGCGCACACATAAAATCGTCGCATTTTACAGCACAAAAGGAGAACAATTGACTCATCGTGCGTGTGCTGGCTATCTGAACAAGCTAACCACTTTGTCCCACTGCTCTGCCCTTTCCCCACACAAAAAGACAGAAAGGCTTGCATTTATATAGTGCTTTTCACAACCACTGGACATCTGAAAACATTTTACACCCAATGAAGTATATACCTTTTTGTTCTTTTACTTATCAAATATTTATCTACTTGCCCTTAAAAGCTACTATAGATTCGCTTCCAACACTGTTTCTGGTCGGGCACTCCAGGTTCTAAAAACCCTTTGTGTAAAAATAAAATCCTAACCTCTCATTCTTTAGGTTATAATCTTAAATTTATGCCCTCTAGTTATCCTGCGCAATGGAAACAACTGTCCCTATTTAAGGTAGCAACTTTGAACACGTGAAGAAAGTGAGGTTACTAAATAACGGCCGACCCCCATGAAACTGGAGAAAACCGGGTGGGAAAGAATTCTACACAATACACAGCAAAGGTTGAATGAAACATGCAACATAATCACGTTCATATTTAGTTGACGAACTGAAAGGTTGGATTAAGCTAATTTAACTAAGTGAAATGCTTAGATAGAGCAAAAAATCATATAACGGCAATCTTCCAGTACGGGCATAAGAGCTTCCTTATTGAACAACTGTACAGACCAGAAAGATTGACAAGTTTAATTGCTGATCTGTGCTGAGTTAGGTGATTGTAGTGTTTAACTGTTTGGTGTTTGATTGTGTGTGTCTGGTATCCGCTTTCTGTTCTGTGTGTGAGATTTGTTAAGCCTGGGTGCGGTTATTGAAAAAAGAAACTAAACTGTAAGCAAATAGCTGTAAGCATAAAAGCAGACATTTTAAAGCATTGAATAAAACTCCTGCTACAAACATATAACCTGCAGTGTATCATCTTTGCATATCTCCGAGGCACAAAACACAACATTGATCTCAATCAAGATGCCAGGGATGCTGCAATTTATTCAAAATCCTAGGGCTAGGGAAGGAAGCAAAAAAACCCAGCTGGTGTTCCTGCTCTTAATTATTGTCCAGTAACTGCTGCTGAAAAATGGGCTTGTGTGGCTATCAGGTGAGAAGCAGAGGATCGCCGTTCTGGCTGTGATGCCTCCCTCACACGTTCAAATGGCTTGCTGACAATCACAAGGCTCAACATGAAGTGTGGACAACTAGAGGCACTGGGAGGCACCTGAAAGCTGTGGAACCACAGCCCAGAGCCAGAGCTTCCAGTGGAAATGGAAGGGAGACTATTTTGGGGGAAAAACAAACAACTTCAGATATTATTCTTCACTGTTTAAATTTAATGGAGCATCAAATTAGTGAAAAGTAACCAATTCTTACCTTTGTCTGAAAAGTAGCAACGGGATATAATTCAAGCTGGAATACACCAGCACACCAAACAATTCTCATCACACCAACCCTATATTACAACAGTGACTATGCATCAAAAGTACATCACTGTTAATTGTATATCAATTGTGTTTAATTATATGTAGGTGGAGGGCAATAATTGGGGTTTCACTTGAGAATACAAAAAAAGAGACTTAGTGAAACTGTGGTGTGGTTGAGTTCAGGGGTACATGTTTACATTTATTTACAGAGTAAAACATTATAAGACTGAATAAAGATTGGCTCCAATATCATCCTTAACCAACTGGCTATTGGGAATAGAATACTCTGACCTGATGGCCTACATCCCAGGGTCTTAAAGGAAGTGGCAGCGGAGATAGTGGATGCATTAGCTATAATATTCCAAAATTCCTTGGATTCTGGAAAGGTTCCAGTGGATTGGAAAAATGCTAATATAAACGCCCTTATTCAAAAAGGGGGGGAGGGGAGACAGAAAGTGGGAAACTATAGACCAGTTAGTTTAACGTCTGTTGTTGGGAAATTGTTGGAATCCATTATTAAGGAAGTAGTAATGGGACATTTGGAAAGTCAAAATGCAATCCATCAGAGTCAGCATGGTTTTATGAAGAGTAAATCGTGTTTGACTAATTTGCTAGAGTTCTTTGAAGATGTGACAAGCATCCTGTAGATGTCGTATATCTGGACTTCCAGAAGGCTTTTAATAAGGTGCCACACAAAAGATTAATACACAAGATAAGATCACACAGAGTTAGGGGTAATATATTAGCTTGGATAGAGGATTGGCTAACCAACAGAAAGCAGAGAGTTGGGATAAATGGGTCTTTTTCTGGATGGCAAGCTGTAACTAGTGGGGTGCCAGAGGGTTCGGTCCTTGGGCCCCAACTTTTTTACAATCTATATTAATGACTTGGATTCAGGGGTAGAAGGTACTATAGCTAAATTTGCAGATGACACCAAAATAGGTGGGAAAGTAAGTTGCAAGGAAGAAATAAGAAATTTACAAATGGATATGGACAGGTTAGGTGAATGGGCCAAAATTTAGCAGATGGAGTTTAACGTGGATAAGTGAGGTTATCCATTTTGGTCGGAAGAATAAAAAGGCGACTTATTATTTAAATGGAGAGAAACTTCAGAATGCTTCAGTGCAGAGGGATCTGTATGAATCGCTGAAAGCTAGTATACAGGTACAACAGGTAATAAGGAAGGCAAATGGAATTTAGGCATTTATTGCTAAAGGAATGAAGTATAAAAATAGGGAAGTGTTGTTGCAACTGTACAAGGCATTGGCGAGACCGCACCTGCGGTACTGTGTACAGTTTTGGTCCCCTTACTTGAGGAAGGATGTAGTTGCATTGGAGGCAGTTCAGAGGAGGTTCACTAGATTGATTCCAGAGATGTGGGGCTTGTCTTATGAGGAGAGATTGAGCAGTTTAGGCCTATACTTGCTAGAGTTTAGAAGGATGAGAGGAGATCTAATTGAGGTACATAAGATACTAAAGGGGATAGACAAAGTAGATGTGGAGTGGATGATTCCCCTTCTGGGCCATTCTAGAATGAGAGGTCATTGTTTTAGGCTAAGGGGTGGTAGATTTAAATCAGAGATGAGGAGGAATTACTTTTCTCAAAGGGTCGTGAATCTGTGGAATTCACTACCTCAGAGTGCAGTGGATGTCAGGACACTGAATAAATTTAAGGAGGAGAGAGACAGATTTTTAATTAGTAATGGCTTGAAAGGTTATGGGGCGAGGGCGGGAAATTGGAGTTGAGGTCAAAATGAGATCAGCCATGATCGTAATGAATGGCAGGGCAGGCTCGAGGGGCTGAATTGCCTACTCCTGCTCCTAGTTCTTATTGTCTGTAAAGTGCTTTGAGATGTCCTGAGGTCAGGAAAGGTACTATATAAATGCAAGTCTTCCTTCCTTAGCTCTTATCTAACAAAAGAAAAGTTTACCAAGCACTTTTCATGAAGGCAGCACTCATTTTTCAAAAAATCATTCACAGGATATGGGCATCGCTGGTAAGGACAAATTTTTATTCCAGATATTTAATTAATTAAATTAAAATTCCCTAGCTACCATGTTGGGGTTTGAGCTCATGTTTTCAGATCACTAGTCCAGTAGGATAACCATAATGCTATCATGCCAAGCAAAGATCATATTAAAACTACATGTACTACATACAGTTTAGGAATAATTTTTCAACTTTTCAGGTAGCTTCACAGGCCAGCAGCACCCATCAGTATTTAGGGTGAGCAATTTGTGTTCAGCAAAATGTTCAAAAGCTCATGCCACTGTTCAAAGAAGAGCCGGAAGTTCTCCCCAGTGTTCTGGCCAACATCTCTTCTTCAAGTTACAGCATCAGAAACTAGTTATTCATCTCATTATTAGTGCACAAAGTGTTTACCAATTTAACAAAATAAACTACACTTCAAAATAACCCGTTTGAAATGAAGCAAATTGAGCTGAGCATCCTTATAATATCACACCATTTCATCCCATTGCTGTGTCCAAACCCAAGTCATTTTTTTTTGCTTGTAGAAATTAAGGGATAAATTTTAATCTGACTCGCTGGGCTGGGATCGGCTGGAATCCAGGTTTTATAACATTATGTAATGGTAGCAGGTATTGTGAATTTGGGAGCAGAGGTCTTTGCACCCATGACTCACTGACCTCTGCACTTAAATTCCTGATAAATGCTGCAAGGTGCTGGGACTGTTGATATGTAAAATCTGCCCTTACCACCATTTCAGAGTCATGGTCCCATGTGATCATAAGGAGAAAGAACTTGCATTTTTTAAGCCTTATATCATGCACTTTTTGAAATTTAGGTACTTGTGATGTAGAAAACACCAACAAGATCCTGCAAATAGCAATTTATGATGTTGGTTAAGAGATAAATAATGGCCAGTACACTGGTGAGAATTCTACTACTCTTCTTCAGATAGTGCTCTGGGATCATTTACATCCACGTGAGAGAGCAGACAGGGCCTCAGTTTAACATCTCATAGGAAAGATCCTCCTCCTCCTTCAGATACTATGCCGAAGAGGGCATTGGTGACTATGGACTTCCATTGGGTTGGTCCATGATTATGCTTGGCAAAGTACTGCAGTGGTTTGCCGTTGCCTTCTGCAATATGGCTGACCAGGAAACTCTCTTACCACCTGCCATCAGGCATATTGGAAGGATTTACAGGCTGATAGTCAACCTGTTTGGCCATGTTATGCACGCACCTCATAGGAAAGATGCTCCTCCTAAAGTGCACTGCTCTCTCAGTACTGCACTTAAGTGTCAGCCTAAATTTTATGTTCAGGTCTCTGGACTTGAACCCAAGACCTTCTGACTCAGAAGTGAGAGTGCTAATACCAAGCCACAACTGGCACCTACTCTGACGCAAAGCAGCAAATGTTACCACTCAATCACAGCGGATTCCTACACTGAGCTTCTTCTCCAGTCCGGTTTAATTCACCAAATATTGCTTACTAGGAGTGACAGTCATTCATTTTGGCTTTAAAATGTGATCTGTTTTGATGCATTTCATGTTAAAAAAAATCGACACATGCTCCATGTTTAATGAGTTTGCAATCTAGATCAGTCTGATTATCAGTGTTACTCCCAGCATTTCTCTCATGTTGGCAGTTCAGTACAGATAAGCCCCAAGCCTACCATCATTGTTCAGCTTTTGTGGCATGTTCCCTAATTCATGCTACTAGTGTCAAACAATAGGAGTAGCGACATCCGAACAGAACAGTTGCAGGTCCCTAAAGCTTGGTTCTGTGAGCTTATGCCTAAACGCACTAGATTTAGGAAAGTGCGATGTTTTCTTATGGAGAGAAATCGCACAGTCTACATCAGGTAAACAGATCTCTACGGGTGTACATTTCTCACCAGCTTGATTTGGAGACACTTCAACGTAAAGATGGATTTCTCCATGTACTAGGTGCCTAATTAATCAAGAAACACAAGTGAGCAAACAGTTGGGCTCAAAAGCTTTGCTTTCGAAACAGGTTTAGCATCAACAATCACTTTTTGCTCTCAACCTCACCTACCTTGGGCAAGAGTATAACATTCTAGTGCACTAACTACCTCAAAATACAGGGATTAAATAAATAATAATCCAGGTTCAAAAAAGGAGATTCTGAAAATGGTGCCAAACATACATTCTCCAAACCAATAGCAACATGGGATCAGAGGCGAACAATCAATATAGAATCTCACTCTGTAGATTTTAGTCTACCAAAAGGTTGGCAACAAGAAATCTGACCAATTCAATCTGTAACATTGTTGCTCTTAAAACCAATAAAATGGGTTAAAGACTCTTAAAACAGGCATTTAATATTATAAAGTAAGGAAGTATGCTTTCCAAATTGATAGTTACGTGAATTGATAATCAAAAACATTTCAAGAATTGGCATTCATACTTTATTGAATCAATAGTGTGTATATTTTAAATGGATTTTCTATGCTGGAAACTGTGTTGGCCTCCCAATGACAGAAAGGGTATATATTTTAAAAATATTTCATAGGATGTGGACGTCGCTGGCAAGGCTAATTGCCCTTGAGGTGGTGAGCCACCGTCTTGAATTGCTGCAGTCCACTAGTGTAGATACAACCAAATTACTATTTAGCACAGAAAAATGGTGAAATTGGCCTTTGGCATAGTGCAAAACCACAGAAAAATTGGTAGTCACCTTTACATCTTGCCTGATTTTCTACTCCATCGACTTCACTTGAAAAGAAAATCGGGCACGGTGTAAAACAGGTTAACAATTAATTATTGTTCATTTTGTAATATTGTCGTAGGCCTATTTCAACCATTACGTTTCTTGAGAGGGTGGACAACCAATATGATTCAGACCATCAGGGGTTTAAGCTATTATGCAAATTGAGATTGTTCTCTTTGGAAAAGAAAAGAATTGGAGGTAATCTAATGGAGGCTTCAACATTACAAAGGGGATTGTCTCAGATAAATTGTTTGCAGTGCCAAAGGGAGAAGAGTGGCAAGTTAACAAAATAAAAGTTAGATATACCCGGACTGTCAGATAGAATCTTTTCACCCAAAGGGTAACAAGATTGAGGAACTAATTACTACAATACTAAAAAAGAATATGCAAATGGTTTGAAGACCCAACTTCATGTATTTTTGATGATGGAAAGGGTTAAAGGATAGATTAAGAACACACACACATTGTGAACACACAAGTTTGTCCATCAAAAGGGAAGCTAAGGACTATTCCTCTTCCTGAAGTGCAATCCAAAAGCAATCAAAGTAAAAGTACTGACATGAATAATACACTTGTTGTTCCCTATTGCAGTTACATTTGTTCTATTCCTGAAAGCAAGAGAACTGGAGCCTAATCTTTATGCACTCGAGGAGCTTTAACTTACAGAGATACGCATTACAAAGTGGGACTGGTTAGCTCAGTTGGCTAGATGGCTAGCTTGTGGTTCAGAATAATACCAACAGCAATGGTTTGATTTCCCTCGCTGGCTGAGCAAGACTTAGGTCCTGTCTCTTCATCCTGCCTCTGAGAGTAGAAGGCAATGGCAAACCACTGCTGACAAAAACTGCCAAGAAAAATGGCTCAGAATGAAGCTTCAGCAGACACTAAACCAAGGACCTGCCTTTGAGCAGAGTACACGTGATAGTACATTACAAACATGCACCTCCAAACCCAACAAACAGTTTCAGTCTATTCCTATATATAGGGCCACAAGTGAATTCCCAGTTAATGCCTACCACTTGAATAAACACTCAATTAATATAAAAGTAACAACGGTTTAAATATTTAAACAAAAAGGAAAGAAACATGAGCAATTTAAGAAAAGTTACCATAGCTGCAGATTGTAGTAAGGGACAAAAATTTAAATTTAGCCCCCTGCTTGTGCAAATCAGTTCATTATAAAGCAGAGGGAGCTGATCATTGCATTGCTATTATTTCTACAATGATCTAACTCTGCATTTTTCTTTAAACAGAAAAACCAAGGTAGAGGGCCAAGCCCTGATAGTGCAGGACATCATCAGGGGTTGAAAAGAATAGGAAAGATAGGGTAAATTGAGAAGCAGAGAATAGATGATGCTGAGCTTGTGTTTGAAAAGGAAAATGGGCAGTTAACTCCAGCCCATCAAATTGTATTCTCAACATTAGGAAAGTTTTAATTGCAACAAGTATTAAGAAAGAAAATCTTTACAATAGGATAGTGATTGTTAGTTAATTCTTAAACCCAAGGAGGGACACGACAGAGAGATAAATCCTACTGTGCATACATGCAAAATGGGTCTAACCAAGTATAAGAAAATACAGAATCGGTTCAGCTGGGTGGGTGTGCACGAAAGAGGATGAATCATCAAATTCAAAACATTCCAAAAAAAAAATGAACGAGTCCCAAAAGACAAGCCTTCTCCCAAATTTTAAGGGGATGAAGAGAAGTCAACAGAACTTTGTCACCCAAAGGGAAAGTGGGTCAACTCATGCATTCCTGAAATGCTAAGCGCCTTCCCCTATCACAAGTGAGCAAGGGAAAACAAACATGCTGCTGCAAAACAGTATAATGTTGGGCTCACACATGTCTCAAGCATTCTGTTTTAGAAGGCAGCAATGGAAATACAGATTTTTCTTCTCTGGTGCCTGGGTTATCAGATTTACTGGCCAGCCATCCTTGACCCTGAAATGACAAGTTGCCCCAATATTGGCACACAGCCTCACGCACACCTTTCACACCACATCACAAAGCCGTTTGCTTCTTAACTCAAAATCGTTGCATATAGAAAATAAATACCCACATTAAACATCTAGCAGGTGCAGCTCCTCAGATGGTTTGTGACATTATATAAAGCAAAATAATGAGAGAAACATTTGGAATGGTGTTTGTGCAAGTGTTTTCATGCAGGGAGCTCATTACTACATATTGTACCATTTGGTAAATAAGGCTTTTAAGCAGTAAAGCAGAAAATTGGTTTAAAAATTACACAGCCATGGATCACACCGTAAATGTTTATCTGTAATATATCACACTGTAAATGTTCTGTCTCAAGCAAACACAGTAACCCTCACCAGGACTCTACTCACAGCTCCCTCATTCACAGAGAAACAAACCAGTCCAAATGCTCTCCGATGAACTACAACCTTGGATGTAACATGTTGTTTATAACCAGTCATTAATACAGGAAACAGCTTACACATCCGCCCTTGCTAACACACCCCTTGCTGTGGTGCTCAGGTACCACAACCTCACAGAGCACACATCATTTGTGGCTCCCTCGTTTTGCAGGGGGGAAAAAAAAATCATTTCAAGCTCACCTTATCCTAACTATAGCACAACCTCTAACATAACATGTAATAATTCAGCCTGGGAGGGAAACTGTGTCGGGGTAAAAATCAAGTATCTGTAACATCTTCCTTGCCAGGCTTCTCGAATTGTTCGACTCCGAAATACATAAGAGCTACTGGTTACATTGGTCAGCTTTTACAATTAAAAGTTGATATGAAAAGAGCACCTCTCCAAGTCGCAAGCATTTGGGTTTTCATTAAGAGGCGGAAAGTAGAGAACAATACAAAAAGCTGTGGTGGCCACATTTAAATTCATTTAAAAAGGGTTTATTCTCTTTTTTTTTTGGTGAAGTATTTGGTAAATCGGCAACGTTGGGAAATAAATTTCACCAAATATTGTCGTGGCGTTTGCAAAGATAAAAAGCCCTAATCGTGCCGGATGTCACGGTAATATACAAGGGAATTAAATACACGACCGTCCTCCCGCGGATGGAAGAACTAACGACGGAGCCTCGAAACTAAACAGCGATTGAAGACCTCGCTTTTATGCAACTTGTAATCCTTAAAACTGTGCAATGTTAACGAAACAGTTAACCTACTATATCAGCTTTAGCAGACAGAATGCACTTAAATTATCCCAACTGAATTTACAAAAAAAACGAGGATAATGATTTCTTGGGTTCAAATTGACTCTTTAACACCCAGACCCCTTGTTTTTTATTTTTTTTAAAAAAAGAGTAATTGTAATTAGGGTTCAATTGGAAGAAAACCCCCTAGTGTTACTTTAAATAAAATGAAAGATATAACTATAAATAAATGACAGAATTTCTTCTGCCAATCACTGTAAAAGAAAAAATCAGTGACGACATTTTAATTGTAATTTTAATCAAATACCTTTGTGTCTTGATTAATTCAAGTCTTTTAATTTGATCATCGTCATTTTCACTGAATAAATACAGGTTGTTCAATATGGTCAATTAAAGAAACTAAAAGAACTAGAAATATTTTTAAAAAAGGAATTATTTTTAAATCTATTAATATCAGACTCTCTTTATGATTTCCCATTAACTGCTTTGCTGCCCTTTACTGTAGGTGGTGCTGATGCTGTTCAAACCTTTGTGCATGCCTGTGAATCGGTCCTTCAGAACAGTTAACTCATATATCTTCCCAAATTCCTCAAAGAGGGGCTTCAGGTCATTCTCCTCCAGGTTCCGTGGGATCTGACCAATGAACAGCTTAATGGCGTCGTGGTCCTTCATCTGGCTGTGGTTGTGCTGAATATCAGCTCCGTTCATGGGCTTTAACTGGTGCTGGGGCGGCTGCTGCTGCTGTTGTTGCTGTTGCTGCTCCTGCTGCTGAGCTCTGTCTGCCTCTCTCAGTCTGGCCATCGCTAACCAACAGAATGAAGAACACAGGAGGCATCACTCAGCTGTACAGAAAAAAAAAAGACTTCCTGTTTCAGCCTGTGTGCTCAGTGGTGACACCCCTTGAGGACTGGCTGTCTGGAAAAGCAGTTTGTATATTCCCCTTTCAGTTTAGCAGCAAGCAAGGTTTAGAGAGATCGCTGTTAATTAACCCTTGGAAGCCATGAGTTGCTTTGTTATTTCTTCTATTAAAGACTTTTGCACAATGTGCACAAAAGCAAGACGATCGCCTGGCAAGAAATGCAAAATAAAATACACTGGTATTAAAACCAGTCACCTGAACACTCCATCCAGCAAAAGAGTCCTATTCTTTACACAAAAACAGACACGTACACCATGGACATTAGTAAAAAAATAGGCTCAAGATACAGCAATCAGTCAAGCAGGATCACTCCAATTGCTTGCCCATGTTTATATATTTAATATACACCTGAGTGATCATGGAATATGATCATGCAATGTCCGGTTCACTGGAAGCCTTATGGACACCACAGGAAACTGAATGCTTCACTGATCCAAATTTCAAAATTGCCATTTAAAATTGTTTTCCGGTCACTGACTTTTAGTTTGGACGAGCTGTCCTCAACAGAGGGTTGCTTGTAGCTGTTCTGGTGCCATTGGGCAATGCCACTGCTTTGCAGCCTGTACAAAATAGGACACACATACAGATCTCCCAAATATCTATTCACAATCAACATTTTAGCAGCCGTTTATTTTTCAAGTTTACCTTTGAAGGGGGTGAATGGCCTCCTTCTGTGCTGTAACTATTCCATGATTCTATGAACTGCTCAGTCTCTTCACACCCCCCTCCCCCCCGCCACCCGAACCCCAGGGGTAACTGAGAGGAAAGAACATAAACAAGACCGCGTGACTGATTCTCACTCAGGCATCAGGATGATGACAATCCAGGCTCCCAGAATTACTCCAACCCACAGAGGAGAGAGGGCAGAACAGGAGGCCTCGAGTGAATTTGATTCGCAGTTTTCAGAATATGCATGGCTGGTCAGTCATCATTTGCTAATAGTTTTCTTTGTCTGAACGTCAGAAAAAAAAAATGAAATGAAATTCTGCATCCCCTATCAGTTTTTCTTCCTGTTATTTTACGCTGACTGAGGTGAGCGATCGCACTACTTGGCAATGGTACACTTTCCGTTTCAGATGCCCAACATCAGCAGCAAGCAATCCCCAGGGCAGCGACAAAAGCTTCCACTCCTCTCTGCTCCTACAGTGTGCCTCGGTACTATCTTCTTAAAAGTATTTCCTGCATCACTATGGCTGAAAGCGTTTTGGAACGGAACAATATCTGTAGGAGATTACCGATTTAATACCAATGGCCCACGCCTACTAAGTTCTGGGCTGAGACTGCACCAACCTATCCCACACAAGATCCTTACAGCCAGCAGACTTTTATCAGTTTTGGGCCAGTTTTGAACCCTAGCCCCAGGGATAAAGAGAAAGTATCCGACCAATTGGATAATTAAATCCTCCTACTCTACACTGTGCATCGTTGCAGGTTGGGCAGGTGACCAAGCTGGATTGGCCTATCAGAAGTACATTTCTGTCACTGTCCTTTCAAACTTTGCTTCCTCTTCCTAAAGAAAGTGGTCTCTTTTCACAATAGCATAACTGAGCTGGAAATTAGGGCTGGATTTTACAGCCCTCCGATGGTGTGTTTGAAGGTGGAGGTGACTTGTAAAATGCAGAGTGTGGCCGGCCCACCACCCATTGCCCGACCTGTCTCCCAATTTACTGAGGGTGGGTGGAGGCATCTGGTTGCCCACTCACCCTTGGGCCTATTGAGACACTTAAGTGGTCAGTTAAGTGCTATTTACCTGGTGGAGGCCCAGACCAAGCGGGTAACCCAGCAGGTTTTACTGGTGAGCTGACGTTAGGCAAAAAAAGGGTAGGGGGGGCAGAACCTCGTTTTGGGAGTCCCCTGTGCTCTTCAGAGCCATCCTTCCCCAAGCTCAGGGCCCTCTTCTTCAGGTTTTGGCTGTAGTCCCAGCAGTGGCCAGCACTCGAACCTGGTGCTGCTGGGGCTACAGAGTTGCTGACCAGATGGGGGAAGAAGTCTTGCCCTGAGCCTATTAATGCCCCGATGGGGCAGCCAACTTTCTCGTGGGAGGTCTCCCAGCTGACTTTTTAGTCAGATGGGTGGAGGACACTGTGCCCCCGTAAAATCCAGCCCAAGATCAGCGGGGATGATATTCATGGCCAGATGCCCCATTATTTTATGACTCAGCATGAACTTTCATTTGGGAAACTATTTCTATACCCTTTCGGCCTGCTCTGATCAAGTAGTGCCATTATAGAAAGAGGGATAAACTTGCGTTCATAGAGTGTCTTTCACAATCTCTCTATGTCCAAAACACTTTACAGCCACTGAAGTATCTTTGAAGCGTAGTCACTGTTGCAATATAGGAAATGCAACAGCCAATTTGTGCACATCAAGCTCACGCAAACAGTAATGTGATAATGACCAAATTATCTTTATTTCTAGAGATGTGGGTTGACGAATAAATACTGGCCAGTGCTCCAGGACATCTGCCCTTCTTCAAAATAGTGCCCTAAGCTTCTTCATGTTCCACCTGCGAGGGCAGACAGGGTCTCAGTTTAACATCTCATCCAAAAGACTGCTCTTCTGACAGTGCAGCACTCGCTCTGTACTGCACTGGTAAGTCATGAATAAATATAAACATATCTAGACTGTAGTCATGGCACTGCATATGAATCACACAGGGTGAGGCCAAGGATGGGACTGCCCCGATTATAAATCAGCAACTTGCAATATACTGAAAGGGTTAAATTCAGGTAGCAACTTGGGGCATGAATGTTGCTTTCTGTAGTCTACACACTGCAGTTACTAATATCAATAGCATTGGCTAATAGCTGGGATTCCTGATTAAAAAGAGACAAGTTGAAGGGATAAAAGCAAAATACTGCCGAAACTGGAAGTCCGAAACAAAAACAGAAAGTTCTGGAAAAACTCAGCAGGTCTAGCCGCATCTGTGGGGAGAGAAACGGAGTTAAGGTTTCAAGTCCGTATGACCCTTCTTCAGAGCTGAAGTTGAAGAGATGTGCAGCTACATGCATCGCCGTCATCGTCGGCTGTCTCTCAATTCGAGCATGAGGTCTGCTCAGGATCACAAGTTCCTGCCATCGGCCTTCATGTGATTGAACAGGCCAATTCCCCACCCACAGGTCTTTGGGCGCATGGGGCAGGACATTCCATGAGGTAGTGGGATCCAAAGTGCAGGATTTGCTTCCTTTTTTCCCCTCTCTGCCGCCTCTCTGCCTCATCAGTAAGACATTGTGATTCAAGGCATGATGCAGCTTGATGGACAAGTTGTCACCATTTCGAACGCTTGGCAGCAAACTCCTCCAGTCATTATTGTCAAAGCTACTGCGTTTCAAGGAGAGCTTCAGAATGTCTTTGTAGTGTTTTCTCTGTCCTCCCCGGAACTTTGGTTATTTGAGAGTTGAGAAAACAAACAAGACCAGGCGGGGGAGGCACTTTTCAGCCATCCAGACACTGTGCCCAGTCCATCAAAGTTGATTTTGCAGGAGTTTTGCTGAATGCCTGGAGAGGACAAAAGCTTGTGCTCGAAGAAGGACACAGCATTTGTTTGACAATCCTCCTGTTGGATCTGGAGGAAGCAGTGAAAGCATTGCTGATGGAATTTCGCTAGAGCTTTTATGCGTCATTGATACACAGTCCAAGTCTCACTGCCGGACAGCAGTGTGGTGACGACAACTGGTCTGTACACTAGGACTTCTGTTGACTTGCAGAGATCTTTGTTGTCAAACACTCACTGGTATAGTTTGTAGAAGGCTGAGCTGGTGCAGCTGACCCAGTGTCGGATCTCCTCACTAATGGTGGCCTTTCGAGAGAGGTGGCTGCCAAGCTATGGAAGTGCTCAACATATTCCACAAACATTCACTCCCTCCACCACCGACGCACAGTGGCAGCAGTGTGTATCATCTACAAGATACACTGCAGAAACTCACCAAGGCTCCTTAGGCAGCACCTTCCAAACCCACAACCATTACCATCTAGAAGAACAGGGGCAGCAGGTACATGGAAGCACCACCACCTGGAAGTTCCCCTCCAAGTCACTCACCATCCTGACTTGGAAATATTTCACCATTCCTTCACTGTCGCTGGGTCAAAATTCATGAACTCTCTCCTTAACAGCACTGTGGGTGTACCTACACCACATGGACTGCAGCAGTTCAAGGCCGCTCACCACCAACTTCTCAAGAGCAATTAGGGATGGGCAATATATGCTGGCCTAGCCAGTGATGCCCACATCCTGTAAATGAATTTTTAAAATTCCAGAATCTCTCCTCCAACATTTATGGGGGTGGTGGAATATTTGGCTAAGCCGATGTGGGTTGATATGAGTTTTGTTCTGGCAACACTCGAGGATAGACCAAATCTCTTGTGTGCAGAATTAAAGAGATTGAGAATGGCTTGCAAATCTGGTGCAGAGCGGGCAATGACATTGCATCCATTCGCAAACTGTAAATCATATATGTTTATGGTTGTCAGTTTAGTTTTGGAAGTGACCAAGATTATGGAGTTTTCCATCTAAGTGGTATTTAAAGCTAACACTAGAGAGCAGTTGATCGTTGATGAGGTGAACAGCCACTGTCAGATAGATTGTAAGTAGTGCAGCGGCTGCCGCACAGTCTTGCTTGACCTTGGTCTGGATTTTGAAAGCACCCATTTCAGATCTCCCACTGCAGGATTTGTGATGAAATTTCTTGGACATCCAAATCTTTGGGGCACAATCCACAGAGCCTCGCGATTTACGGAGTCATATGCTTTGGTCAGTTTGATGACTCACTGAAGAGTTCCTGGTGTTGTTCTCAACATTTTTCTTGGTTTTGTCTGGCAACAAAGACCATGTTGGAGGTTCCTCTGGAAGATCTAAAGCCACACTGTGTCTCTGGGAAAATTTCTTCAGGCACAGGAAGTAGATGGTTCTAGAATGTAAGTCTGGGTTTTCCCTTCAACGGGAAAGAGGGAAATACCTTCATAGTTTCCACAGCATGATTTATCTCCCTTCTTGAAAATAGTTACAATTGTCACATTCTTAAAAGTCAGGGGTGGGAAGTTATTTTTCCTCCCAAATCTGTAAAATAAGCACATGGAGTCTTGATGTGAGCAAAAGCCCACTAAGCTTTGAAGACCTCAGATGGTATACCATTGGGGCCACAGGCTTTGTTGTTTTTCATCCATATGATTGCTTGTTGCAGCTCTCCCATCGATGGTGGTTCACCCATGGATTCTACCAACTTTGACATTAAAGTCCTCCAAAGGGATGATCTTTCCTTCTTTTGGGATAGCAGTGAGGACATCATCAAGATCCAAATGAAACTTTTCCTTAACACTTTCATAACTGCATTTGTGCATACTTCACAAGCATATACATCACACTCAGTCTAAGCTCGTACATGCACAGAAAACTATTAATTTCGTTAAGAGTGCAGAAGTGAAAGAGTGGAGGTGGCAGATCAATGGAACTGACTACTAACCTTCTTCCAACTGTATATAAGCCCAGCAGGAAACCCAAACATAAGCTTTGTTCACAAAGCAGAGACCAATTTGACACAACCCAAGCCTGTACCAGCAACCACAAGATGAGATCTTGGAAAATTACATATTCCATTTCAACCGCCAGCTGAGAGTATAACACAAGGTTAATTATATAATGTTTCAGCTGTAGATCTTTCATCGGTCTTTTGAATAAGATGTTAAACCAAGGCCCCACCTGTCTTCTCAGATAGACATAAAAGATCCCATGATACTATTTCAAAGAGCAGGGGAGGACTACCTGGTATCCTGGATAATATTTATCCCACAATCAACATCACAAAAACTGGTCATTGTCGTATTGCTGTTGTGGGAGCTTGCTGTGTACAAATTGGCTGTTGCATTTCCTACATTACATTAGTGACTACACTTCAGAAAAGTAGTATTTCATCGACTGTA
Source organism: Cetorhinus maximus (assembly GCF_964194155.1). Lineage (NCBI taxonomy): Eukaryota > Metazoa > Chordata > Chondrichthyes > Lamniformes > Cetorhinidae > Cetorhinus > Cetorhinus maximus. The sequence goes on from NC_135891.1 coordinate 113,819,602, forward strand.
AATGCTTTGGGACATCCTGTGGTCATGAAAGGCACTGTATAAATGCAAGTCTTTCTTTCATCAGAATCAGGATTTTAGTGAAGGGTCTATTCCTGAATCATTAAATTATCTCTTCTCTCTTCACAGATGACTGGCCTGCTGAGTGTTTCCAGAATCTTCTATTCTTATTTTAGTAAAGGCACGGCCTCAAAGTTACTGCTGGTCATATTCAGATATTAAATGTGGTGACTAAAAGTTTTTAGGCTGTAATAAACACAATAGTTAAGCCCATATACTGAAAGATCATGTGTAAAGTACAGGTTATGTCTCCCATATGGTCAACAAAAAGGGAAAAAGCACTAATTCTCTGAAGCAGCTGAACTTGTAATGGGGCTATTTTAATTGGACCAGTAGGGGTGGCATTGGTAGCCCCAGTGACGCCAGACAGAAGTCAGTACCATAAGTGCCTCCATCTAGCAGGGCAGTGCAAGTAAGAAGATGTGTACAAAGAACATTGCTGAGAACATTTTCTGTAAAATTGAGCTTTACAGAGTGAAGATGTTTTACTGACCAGACACTCCAACTCCTACTGCAAGGACTGAGAGAAGTCAATCCACTTTATAGATTTGCAATTAGAGAGATGAGCCAATCCACTTCTGCCAAGAATTGTTTACTGCACCAGGGATGGTGAGGGGATAGCAGAAAGCAGGCCACATCAGTCAACTGACAGACCTGGATATTGCTGACTTGTTATTTGTATCTTCATTTCACTTAAATTATGTAGTAGCTTGGGTGTTGGACCTCACAAACTAAAATAACTCCTTGTTCTTCAAATAATGGCATGCGATCTTCTGCGTTCATCTGGATATGGATCAAGTAGACCACATCATTATGTACGGGATCTCAAGTGATTACAGGTGTGCAACCAATCACTTCTTGTACTCATGGACAGCCAGTAATGTGGTAGAAATGTGCAGCCCACTGGCATTGTTGCTGCTGCTCTGTGATCAGCACTATCAAGCTTTTAAACCTAAAGATAAAAACAAAAAGCTAAAAGCTACTGCGGATGCTGGAAATCCAAAACAAAAACAGAATTACCTGGAAAAACTCAGCAGGTCTGGCAGCATCGGCGGAGAAGAAATCAGTTAACGTTTCGAGCCTTCATGGCCCTTCGGCAGAACTGGAGCATAGTTAGAAGAAGGGAGAAATATAAATTGGTTTAAGGTGGGTGGGGGGGGGGGGAAGAGACACATTGAGGGTGTGGTGTGGTGATTGTGGAGATGAGCAGATAATCAAAAGATGTCACAGACAAAAGGGTCAAAGAGGTGTTGAAGGTGGTGATATTTGTCTGAGAAAAGTGCTAATTAAGAATGGAAGACAGGATATTCAAAGTACAGCTCTAGTGGGGGTGGGGTGGAAAGACTAAAGGTTTTAGTTTTAGATTTAAAAATAATGGAAATAGGTGGGGAAAGAAGAATCTATATAAATTATTGAAAAAAAAAGCGGGGGAGGGAGAAAAGAAATGGGGTGGGGATGGGGGGAGGGGGAGTTTAAGATCTAAAGTTGTTGAATTCAATATTCAGCCTGGAGGGCTGCAAAGTGCCTAGTCGGAAGATGAGGTGCTGTTCCTCCAGTTTGCGTTGGGCTTCACTGGAACAATGCAGCAAGCCAAGGACAGAAATGTTGGCAAGAGAACAGGGTGGAGTGTTAAAATGGCAAGCGACAGGGAGGTTTGGGTCTTTCTTGCGGACAGACCGCAGGTGTTCCGCAAAACGGTCGCCCAGTTTGCGTTTGGTCTCTCCAATGTAGAGGAGACCGCATTGGGAGCAACGAATGCAGTAGACTAAGTTAGGGGAAATGCAAGTGAAATGCTGCTTCACTTGAAAGGAGTGTTTGGGCCCTTGGACGGTGAGGAGAGAGGAAGTGAAGGGGCAGGTGTTGCATCTTCTGCGTGGGCATGGGGAGGTGCCATAGGTGGGGGTTGAGGAGTAGGGGGTGATGGAGGAGTGGACCAGGGTGTCCCGGAGGGAACGATCCCTACGGAATGCCGTCAGGGGGGGTGAAGGGAAGATGTGTTTGGTGGTGGCATCATGCTGGAGTTGGCGGAAATGGCGGAGGATGATCCTTTGAATGCGGAGACTGGTGGGGTGATAAGTGAGGACAAGGGGGACCCTATCATGTTTCTGGGAAGGAGGAGAAGGCGTGAGGGAGGATGCGCGGGATATGGGCCGGACACGGTTGAGGGCCCTGTCAACGACCGTGGATGGAAAACCTCGGTTAAGGAAGAAGGAGGACATGTCAGAGGAGCTGTTTTTGAAGGTAGCGTCATCAGAACAGATGCGACGGAGGCGAAGGAACTGAGAGAATGGGATGGAGTCTTTACAGGAAGCGGGGTGTGAGGAGCTGTAGTCGAGGTAGCTGTGGGAGTCAGTAGGCTTGTAATGGATATTGGTGGACAGTCTATCATCAGAAATTGAGACAGAGAGGTCAAGGAAGGGAAGAGAAGTGTCAGAGATGGACCATGTGAAGATGATGGAGGGGTGGAGATTGGAAGCAAAATTAATAAATTTTTCCAGGTCCCGACGAGAGCATGAAGCAGCACCGAAGTAATCATCGATGTACCGGAGAAAGAGTTGTGGGAGGGGGCCGGAGTGGGACTGGAACAAGGAATGTTCCACATAACTTTAAAGCTTTTAAACCTCCTGAGTAAAGTATCAATTACCTCCTTGATGCATCTCTCTGTAAGCAGCAGACAGGGTAACAGTGCAAAAGTAGCCAGACTGAGGACTCCAGTACCGTCTGGATTGTAGATGTTGCCTAGAATTTGGAGACAATACATCTCTGACACTGCCTCTCTGCTAAGTCTTAACCTCCTAATGTGCTGATTTTCCAATCCCAAGTAGCTGTACCTAGGATGTACGTCTGCCAGGTAGCAACACTGGTTGGTATGCACATATATGAATACTTCTTCGCTCTGTCTTACATCCTTACCAGCCCTTTCCCAATAATCTTTCTGAGTCAGGAAGCATTCTATACAACACTGTGCCTCCACCCTCACCTTTGCATTCAAAATCGAAACCATTTACTCAGCTGCTCCCCCATTCCCTTCCCAACAATTAACCACTCTATCGCTGAGCCTCCACCTCTACCCAGTTCCTCTCCCAAGTCCTCTTCAAGCTCAATGACAAGATCCTTGACCCCATAACCACTAAGCTACAGAACATTTCATTTCCCTTGGTTTCCATGGAGACTGACATTATAAATCGTTTCCTTTCCCTTTCAAATCTGCTATCACCACTCTCTCTCAAAAGTGAACATCTTCAATCCTCCTGTTCTTAAGTACCACCAACCTCTATTTAACGTGAATTGGCTGTAACCCTTCAGCACATCGTCTCCTAGACCTGAGCCCATCTGACCTAACAACTCAATCTCTCCAGTCCTGTCCTTGCTGAAATACACTGGCTCTCGGTTCTCCCAACAACTCCAATTTAAGATTCTGATCCTTGTTTCTTTTTAAATTTTTTCATGGCTTTGGCTTTTTCAATATCTATAACACCTACTGGTCCTACAAACCTCTTCCAACTTTCCATTCCTCTGAGCAGCTTCAGGGCTTCCCTGCCCCTGCCCCACCATTGGTGACTGTGCCTCCAGCTGCCTAGATCCCATGCTCAAAATCCTTCTCTAAGCTCCTACTGACCCTCCATCATCCCTCCTTTAATATGGACCATAAAGCCTACTTTTCAACCAGTTCTTGGTCATTCCCGACCCCCTCCTCATCCCTCCCTTTGGTTTAAGCATCCATTTTTTGCCCTTTTGCTTCTGTGAAAATTCTTGGGGCATTTTTCCTTGTTAAAGGTGCTAAATAAATTCAAGTCATTGTTGATGTGTTATACTTTCAGAACATAAAGATGCTGGTGTCTTTCAAAGATGGCTCATACACAATTATGTTATCATTATTGTATTGAGCTAACAGAGTACTTTAGTGCACAGAAGTCTCCACTCAGTTCAGGATCAATAAAGCACCTTTCACAACCTCAAAACCTCCCAAAGTGTTTTACAACCAGTGAAGTACTTTTGAAGAGTAGTCACTGTTGTAATGTAAGAAATACGGCAGTCAATTTGCGCACAGGAAGTTCCCACTAACAGCAATGTGATAATAACAAAAAGCTAAAAGCTACTGCGGATGCTGGAAATCCAAAACAAAAACAGAATTACCTGGAAAAACTCAGCAGGTCTGGCAGCATCAAAGTTCTGCCGAAGGGCCATGAAGGCTCGAAACGTTAACTGATTTCTTCTCCGCCGATGCTGCCAGACCTGCTGAGTTTTTCCAGGTAATTCTGTTTTTGTTTAGCAATGTGATAATGACCAGTCTTAGTGCTGTCGATTGATAAATATTGGCTAGGACACCAGGAAGCATGCTCTTCTTTGGAATAGTGCCATAAGATCTTTTACATTCACTGGGAAAGGCAGACAGGGCCTTAGTTTAGCAACAAAAAACAGGAGCAGAGTTCAGTTGAAACATGTCCTATGTCTTTACCTTGAATTACTAGCTATAAATCTGCAAATGAAGTTTCCCTCGCAGAAATGTTTGTCCTTTATCCAATGCCTCCTCCCAGGGCCTGGTCAATAATGAAAAATAGTCTCATGGGGAGTGACAGGCATGAGTACATGCCTTGCTGTCTATTTTGGATACTATTATTCTTCCATTTAACCTTAACGAGTGGAACAAAAATCACATTAAACAATTCTACGTCTAGAGTTCACCATTCTTTTCATATTCTCTGACGTTAGACAGCTCTCTAAGTGACTCAGTGCTTAATGGACAGTGCAGTGAGGTACTGAGTCATAGGCAAGGAGCTAAATTTGACATGGTCTGTGCTGAGTAAGCTGATGCTGGCTGGGGCAACTTTGCAAAAACTACAATTCGTCTCAGAGTCTCAGCATTTGTGGAGTGGAAGTGGGGGGGGAGGCAGGAGGGCTAGGAAGGCGAATGCCAAAAAAAGTGGAGTGCTTCTCCCTCACAATAACTAAACAGTGACCCCTACTGGAAAGGGCACATGATTAGTAAGGGAGATTTTGTCCATCATGTAGAATAAAATCATAATTCCCTTCCTTATAGTACACATGAATTCAGTTACATACGGCACAGAGGAAATCTTGTCCACCACCACCAGGGAGTACAGGATAACATCCGATTGTACAAAAAACAAGTGAGTACAGGTCATCAGCTTCATTAATGCTCACCCTTATGCATCATGCTCCCCAAAACTAACTTCTGGGAGAAACAAGACACAGAGGAAGAAAAAAGAATACCAGGATAAGGGAAAAACTGGAAAATTCCCCCACAAACTCCCTTGAATAATCAAGCAAGATCCAAGAGATCATTGCTCCCCCTGACATGGCACTAGACACATTTATCTACAGCCCTGAGATGTGCCAATGTCCTTAGGGATAACAGGGGGAGATTCTCCTCACATAACAAAATTGCACACTAGTAGCTCATAATTTTCTGTTCATCATTCAAACATGGCAAGTTTCAGGAACCTTGGATAACGAAGGATATTGTGAGATTAGTCAAAAAGAAAAGGGAAGCATTCGTAAGGGCTAGAAGGCTGGTAACAGATGAAGCCCGTGGAGAATATAAAGAAAGTAGGAAGAAACTTAAGCAAGGAGTCAGGAGGGCTAAAAGGGGTCATGAAAAGTCACTGGCAACCAGGATTAAGGAAAATCCCAAGGCCTTTTATACATATGTAAAGGGCAAGAGGGTAGCCAGGGAAAGGGTGGGCCCACTCAGGGACAGAGGTGGGAATCTGAGTGTGGAGCCAGAATAAATGGGAGAGATACTGAATGAATACTTCTCATCAGTATTCACCAAAGAAAGGACTTAACGGTCGATTTGTCTAGGGAAGAGTGGGTAGATAGCCTGGATCATGTTGAGATCAAAAAAGAGGAGGTGTTAGGCGTCTTGAAGAATATTAAGGTGGATAAGTCCCCAGGGCCAGATGGGATCTACCCCAGAGTACCGAGGGAGGCAAGGGAGGAGATTTCTGGGGCCTTAACAGAAATCTTTGTATCCTCACTGGCTACGGGTGAGGTCCCAGAGGACTGGAGAATGGCCAATGTTGTTCCATTGTTTAATAAGGGTAGCAGGGATAATCCAGGAAATTACAGGCTGGTGAGCCTTACGTCAGTGGTCAGTGGTAGGGAAATTATTGGAGAAGATTCTTCGTGACAGGATTTACTACCATTTGGAAGCAAATGGGCATATTAGTGAGAGGCAGCATGGTTTTGTGAAGGGGAGGTTGTGTCTCACTAACTTGATCGATTTTTTCGAGGAAGTGACAAAGATGATCGATGATGGAAAGGCAGTGGATGTTATATACATGGATTTCAGTAAGGCCTTTGACAAGGTCCCTCATGGCAGACTGGTACAGAAGGTAAAGTCGCACGGGATCAGAGGTGAGCTGGCAGGATGGATACAGAATTGGCTTGGTCATAGAAGACAGAGGGTAGCCGTGGAAGGGTGTTTTTCTGGATGGAGAGCTGTGACTATTGGAGTTCCGCAGGGATCAGTACTGGGACCTTTGCTGTTTGTGGTATACATAAATGATTTGGAGGAAAATGTAACTGGGCTAATTAGTAAGTTTGCAGATGACACCAAGGTTGGAGGAGTTGCAGGTAGTGAAGAGGATTGTCAAAGGATACAACGGGATATAGATCGGTTGGAGACTTGGGCGGAGAAATGGCAGATGGAGTTTAATCCGGACAAATGCGAAGTAATGCATTTTGGAAGGTCTAATACAGGCAGGAATTACACAGTAAATGGCAGAACCCTTAAGTGCATCGACGGGCAGAGGGATCTGGGTGTACAGGTCCACAGGTCACTGAAAGTGGCAACGCAGGTGGATAAGGTAGTCAGGAAGGCATATGGCATGCTTGCCTTCATTGGCAGGGGTATTGAGTATAAAAGCTGGGAAGTCATGCTGCAGCTATATAGAACCTTGGTTAGGCCACACTTAGAATATTGCGTGCAATTCTGGTCACCACACTACCAGAAGGATATGGAGTCATTGGAGAGGGTGCAAAGGAGGTTTACCAGGATGCTGCCTGGTCTGGAGGTTATTAGCTATGAGGAGAGGTTGGAGAAACTCGGATTGTTCTCACTAGAGCGACAGAGATTGAGGGGCGACTTGATAGAAGTTTACAAAATTATGAGTGGCATGGACAGAGTAGATAGTCAGAAGCTTTTTCCCAGGGTGGAAGAGTCAATTACTAGGGGACATAGATTTAAGGTGAGAGGAGAAAACTTTAGAGGAGATGTGCGGGGCAAGTTTTTTATGCAGAAGGTAGTGAGTGTCTGGAATTCGCTGCCAGAGGAGGTGGTGGAAGCAGGTACAATAGTGGTGTTTAAGAGGCAGCTTGACAAATACATGAATAGGATGGGAATAGAGAGTTACGGACCCTGGAAGTGCAAAATGTTTTAGTTGATGGGCAATATGATCGGCGCAGGCTTGGAGGGGCGAAGGGCCTTTTCCTGTGCTGTACTTTTCTTTGTTCTTTTGTATTAATGTCCTTTTTGATCCTTGTAAAACTCTATATGTTTTCTTTTATTCATTCACGGGATGTGGGCTTTGCTGGCTGGGCCAGCATTTATTGCCCATCCCTAGTTGCCCTTGAGGTGGTGGTGAGCTGCCTTCTTGAACCACTATAGTCCATGTGGCGTTGATACACCCACAGTGCTGTTAGGAAGGGAGTATCTATCTGACCCAAAAGGCCAGACTTCGACTCCATTTCATCTCTCACGTCCTTCGTAAAGGATTAGTTTTGGTTAAAACGTTTCCTACAAATCTAATCACTACACTCCCTGGGTGGAATTTTGCGGCCTCGTTGTGGCGTGGGCGGGGCTGTAAAATGCAGCAAGCATTTCAAAATCCACAAACAGAACTGTCCTGGCAGACCGATCGTGTCAGCCTGTTCCTGCCCCACGGAACTCATTTCTCGTTATCTTGACTCCCTTCTCTCTCCCCTTGTCCAGTCCCTTCCCACCTACATCCGTGATTCCTCTGACACCTTACGTCACATCAACAATTTCCAGTTCCCTGGCCCCAACCGCTTCCTCTTCACCATGGATGTCCAATCCCTCTACACCTCCATCCCCCACCAGGATGGTCTGAGGGCCCTTAGCTTCTTCCTTGAACAGAGGCCCCAACAATCCCCATCCACCACTACTCTCCTCCGTTTGGCTGAACTTGTTCTCACACTGAACAATTTCTCCTTTAACTCCTCTCACTTCCTCCAAATAAAAGGTGTGGCTATGGGTACCCGCATGGGCCCCAGCTATGCCTGTCTCTTTATGGGGTATGTGGAACATTCCTTGTTCCAGTCCTACTCCGGCCCCCTCCCACAACTCTTTCTCCGGTACATCGATGATTACTTCGGTGCTGCTTCATGCTCTCGTCGGGACCTGGAAAAATTTATTAATTTTGCTTCCAATCTCCACCCCTCCATCATCTTCACATGGTCCATCTCTGACACTTCTCTTCCCTTCCTTGACCTCTCTGTCTCAATTTCTGATGATAGACTGTCCACCAATATCCATTACAAGCCTACCGACTCCCACAGCTACCTCGACTACAGCTCCTCACACCCCGCTTCCTGTAAAGACTCCATCCCATTCTCTCAGTTCCTTCGCCTCCGTCGCATCTGTTCTGATGACGCTACCTTCAAAAACAGCTCCTCTGACATGTTCTCCTTCTTCCTTAACCGAGGTTTTCCATCCACGGTCGTTGACAGGGCCCTCAACCGTGTCCGGCCCATATCCCGCGCATCCTCCCTCACGCCTTCTCCTCCTTCCCAGAAACATGATAGGGTCCCCCTTGTCCTCACTTATCACCCCACCAGTCTCCGCATTCAAAGGATCATCCTCCGCCATTTCCGCCAACTCCAGCATGATGCCACCACCAAACACATCTTCCCTTCACCCCCCCTGACGGCATTCCGTAGGGATCGTTCCCTCCGGGACACCCTGGTCCACTCCTCCATCACCCCCTACTCCTCAACCCCCACTTATGGCACCTCCCCATGCCCACGCAGAAGATGCAACGCCTGCCCCTTCACTTCCTCTCTCCTCACCGTCCAAGGGCCCAAACACTCCTTTCAAGTGAAGCAGCATTTCACTTGCATTTCCCCTAACTTAGTCTACTGCTTTCGTTGCTCCCAATGCGGTCTCCTCTACATTGGAGAGACCAAACGCAAACTGGGCGACCGTTTTGCGGAACACCTGCGGTCTGTCCGCAAGAAAGACCCAAACCTCCCTGTCGCTTGCCATTTTAACACTCCACCCTGTTCTCTTGCCAACATGTCTGTCCTTGGCTTGCTGCATTGTTCCAGTGAAGCCCAACGCAAACTGGAGGAACAGCACCTCATCTTCCGACTAGGCACTTTACAGCCCTCCGGGCTGAATATTGAATTCAACAACTTTAGATCTTAAACTCCCCCTCCCCCCATCCCCACCCCGTTTCTTTCCCCCCCCCCGCTTTTTTTTTTTAATAATTTATATAGATTCCTCTTTCCCCACCTATTTCCATTATTTTTAAATCTAAAACTAAAATCTTTAGTCTTTCCACCCCACCCCCACTAGAGCTGTACTTTGAATATCCTGTCTTCCATTCTTAATTAGCACTTTTCTCAGACAAAGACCACCACCTTCAACACCTCTTTGACCCTTTTGTCTGTGACATCTTTTGATTATCTGCTCATCTCCACAATCACACCACACCCTCAATGTGTCTCTCCCCCCCTCCACCCACCTTAAACCAATTTATATTTCTCCCTTCTTCTAACTATGCTCCAGTTCTGCCGAAGGGCCATGAAGGCTCGAAACGTTAACTGATTTCTTCTCCGCCGATGCTGCCAGACTTGCTGAGTTTTTCCAGGTAATTCTGTTTTTGTTTTGGATTTCCAGCATCCGCAGTAGCTTTTAGCTTTTTGTTTTTATTTCCAAAGTCCATTGACTTCAGCAGGACCGTAAAATCCCACCAGCGTAAAATTTCACCTCCTGCTTCAGCTCACACATGAAAAAAATCACTCCCATGTGGAGCGCTATTAACCCCTTGTGTGAATCACAACCTTCATAAGAGGAGAACTTAGTAAGGAGGGAAAAATATAGTGCAAATGTCATCCAAAAAAAGAGAAAGACTTGCATTTATATAGTGCTTTTCGTGACCATTCGATGACACAAAGTGTTTTACGGGCGATTAAGTACTTTTTGAAGGGCAGTCACCAATGTATCGTAGGGAGAAAAACAAGAACATATCAAAAAGACATTAATTTTTTAAATAATTTGCTTCTACAGAACAAGTATCCAAAAACTGTTTAGAGAGGTTTGTGTGGTTTTATTTTGGTAATTTGAGAAAGATACTATTTTTAAACTATGAACAGGTTCTTCAACTCATTAACTTCCTAGACTTTCTAAAAACAATACTCAATTCCAGCATTTTAACCAGTCTGAATTTTTTTAAAAAGACCAGGATCGAAAACTAGCCATTTTGAAGCCATTCCAGACATCCATAAATGCTTAGTATACAGTTTGAACACTGGAGATTTACATCGTTTTCCAAAGTGGCTGTTGCAATTTATTACTTTCACCTGATTTAATTATGATTGAGCGTTCCCCCCACTGGCTGAGTGGATAAATAGTGTAACACTCAGTCCAACCTGTAGGCCACCAAACCCTGCCAATCTGGCTCTCGAATCTTAAGCAAAATGGCAGTATCATAATTATTTATTAATTGGTTTGTCCTTTCTTGATTTTAATGAGCCTAATGAGACTAGAGGTTTGGAAATGGCTGTTTCTCATACAGTCATTGGTGGGCACATGAAAAAAAAATTACTGCAACTTGAGATATGTGCTAACTAATTAGAACATGAATTTCAACTTTATATGCAGCCCATGAAGACACCCTTGGTTTCAACTAAAAGGTCCCAGGGTCAAATTTTAATCTGTGTTAACTAACCTCAGCCAGGGCACCAATTGGAGCATTGCAATTTCTTGCAGCAGCCACAGGGGAGGAGGAAATAAAAGTTAACCAGTTTCTCACTGCTGATTGCTAAGTACTGATGCCTGACTCTACATGTGTGCACTGACCTAATTTAGCTCCCAGTCCAGCAAAGGCTCGATTTTAAAAATCTCATCCATGTTTTCAGATTCCTTCAGGGCCTCAACCATTCCCATCTCTGTAACCTTCTCCACACCCTACTGCCCTCCACTCTTCCAATTCTGACCTCTTGAGCACCTTGATGTTAATTGCTCCGCCACTGGCAGCTGTAAGTAAGCCTTAAGGTCTGGAATTTCCTCCCTAAGCTTCTCCACCTCTCTGTCTCACAATTTAAAACCTACCGCTTTGACCAAGTTTGTGGTTGCCTTGCAATGGATTGGTTTTGTTGGATAACACTCCTGTAAAAGTGCCTCGAGGCATTTTACTACATGAAAGGCACTGTATAAATGCAAGTTGTTATTGAATGTCATGTGATGGTAGGCTTAATATCTTCGGTCAGGCACTGTAGAATCAAATGCTCTGACACTAACTGTTTAGGTTGTTTGGAAGAGATACCAGGGTGCCATCAGCACCATAGAAATATGTCTCAGCATTTCATAGCTACATTTGTATAATCAAATGGCCTCTGTTCCGACCAAAAATTTGTAGGACTCTCTTGTGTCTTGATGAATACTCTATACCCAATGCTCTCCTGGCCAGCATTCCTTCCTGCACACACTAAACTCCAGCTCATCTCCTATGTCACCTAAGTACACATTTCCAGGTCTCCTTTGTTCCCACTGATAAACACTGGCTCTAGATCCCCAGTGGTTCAAATTGCCAAAGGCCCCAGGAAACATTCTTGGCCCAACTATCTTTACGTAAAGGCTTCTGCTGCTTCATCAATGACCTTCCCTCTAAGCCTTTATATCATTTGTTGAGTTCTAGCTGGTGCTATCCAAAATATCAAGTTTAGCTTTGAGAAAACATATGATCTGTTTCTCTCCACAATTATCTTCCAGATATGGATTAACACATCATTTGTATTTAATTTGTTGGTCACACAAAGGGGTATCAGGAATCTTGAGATTAAAGATGACTGCTTGAAGTGTCTTCAGTTATATTGCTGTACTCCAAATCTTTCAGTTTCGCCTCAACTTTCTTCCACAAAGGAAATGGTACTTAGCAACAACACAAAGCAACAGGAATGTGGGACCTCTTTGCAAAACACCTTCAAAACACCAAGCATGACCATGAGCTTCCAGTCTCCTGCCATTTTAATTCTCCACCTTTCTCTCATGCTGACCTCCTTGTCCTTGGTCTGTGGCAGTGTTCCATTGAAGCTCAACGTAATCTAAAGGAACAGCACCTCATCTTTCAATTAGGCACTCTACAGCCTTCCAGATTCAACATTGATTTCAACAACAGAAAATGCTGGAAAACTCAGCAGGTCTGGAATCATCTGTGGAGAGAGAAACAGAGTTAACGTTTCGAGTCCAAAATGACTCTTACTTGCAAGAGGTGTTCCAAAGAAGTCATATCGGACTCAAAACGTTAACCCTGTTTCTCTCTCAAAGATGCTGCCAGACCTGCTGAGTTTTCCAGAATTTTCTGTTTCTATTTCAAATTTCCAGCATCTGCGGTATTTTACTTTTATTGATTTCAACAATTGCAGACTGTTATCTCTGCCCCCATTTTGTTTCCTTTTCTTTGCATGTGTCAGTCATACTCTTGCTTTTCACCTGTTTTTGCTTTCAGATGGTAGCTGTTTATCATTCTGCCATTTGCACCTCCTCTCAGCAAATCCTTTGTTCCGTTACTTGTCCCATTACACCCTCTTTGATCCTGCAACTCTTTTGTCCTTTAATCCACCCAATCACAGATCTTCCCTTTTGTGTTTTTTTCCACCCTCTTGTGTTTTACTTAAAACAATTTCTAATGTGTCCTACTTCTGATGAAGGCACAGACCTGAAACATTTACTTAGTTTCTCTCTCCACAGATGCTGCCAGACCAGCATTTTCTTTTTTTATGTAACAGGAATAACAGACTTGTCAATATGCAGTGTAAACTGTACGCCCTTCAGCTAGCCTTTAGCTTTGAATACATGAGAGAATTCACTGCAAATAGTATCTTCTGATGTTGGCAGATTGATGTTATGTACTGCTGAAGAGAGTTGTAATGTTTGAGCTATATGTTGGCCATATAGACACTACATTGCTGATAAGTACATCTGCTGAGCTTGTGGGACTCAACATGAGCAAATCGTTTGCCAACTGCTGGAAGAGGCTTTCATTTCTCAAATGGAAACAAGTGGATCTGCATGTGCTAGAGCTTCGTGTGATTCAGCAACAATGGATTGGTAACAGGTTTTGGCATTAGTGCTCCATGGATAGCTGCAACAAACAGCTTGAAATTATACTATTGTTGGTTCATTGTTGCTCACTGAACTGATTATCTGCTGTTGTGATATGGTGAATAAATACAAGTCAGTGTCTGTAACTTGCTGTGTGTTATGTAGATTGGATTATTTTATGAATATGTACCAGGTGTACAGCTGGATCATGGACAGCACTGGGAGATTTAATTCTATTTTACTACAGTACATTATTTGCCCATTGCTGGATATCATCAATAGGGGAGCAATTTTCACCACAGTTGTAACACACACATAGTTGATTTGTCTCGACTGATAATTCTCCTGAAAAGGATGACACTTAACATTATTCCTATTGATAAAGGCTTGTTGCTTTATTCCCACATCCATTGCATGCCAGTCAGTTAAATTCAAGGGGCTAGTCAGTTCTTATAGCTTGACAAAGATGTGTCCGTTCTCCAAATCTTGACAATTTGAGATAATCATCCTTCGAGCTATGATTTGATATCAAGATTTGCATCTTACATTTCACTGCTTGTCGATTTATATGGGTACAAAAGGCATCTACAGATTCATATCTTGCAATCTGCATCATTTCCTATAAGAGACAGGATGTCAAATTTATCTTGACTATGTTTCTCCCCCACCCCCCAACATAAATGATAAATCAAAACATTCATTCACATATTACTGTGGCATCAAAAAACGTACCATGAAACACTCATTTCTCCCATCTTGAAGGGATTAGAGTTGATTGGGGATAAGTGAGACAATTGAGAGGCTATATTCCTAGTAAAACTGTAGTTACTTAGATGAATGCTGACACATGAGATGCATGAGATTTATGGCTATTGACTCATTCAAGACATATGCAAGCAATATCTAAGCAAGGCTGCATACCTTACAGGAATTAATCAATCATATTCACACTTTTTGAACTAATCTTCAAGTCCTCCTAAATTATCCATGAACCTCATTAATATTCATAGAATTTTACAGTACAGGATCCTGTTCAGCCCATTGTATGAACGTGGGTGATCTCAAAGAACTATCCACTCACTCTTATCTCCTTGCCTTTTAAGTTTTTATTTCAAATAATGCATATACTCATGTAAAAGTCGACCCCATGATTTTGCCATAGAAAACTAATTTTTTTTTATATACCATGTATAAAGTCGACCCTAGTTTATCAGGGATCAAAGCCGAAAAATTTCAGAATCAAAGTATAATCCTGGAGATGTTAATGATTCAATTTCATTGTACGCTGTATAAATAATTAAAATACATACAGATAAGTAAATGCTTAAAACATTTTTACTTTTGTTTTGTTTTTGTTTCTTCAAATCATTAAAATGATCAGATTATAAATGATAATATGAATTCTTCAGTGTTGTTGATTTTTACTTTATTTCACGGCAACAATTTTTCGGGATTTCCCTTGTGCCCAAATCAAGCATGCATGTCAAACCCTTGAAAATGATACCCTTGTAAGAGTTGACCCCACCCCACATCACTTATGGCCTAAAAAAGTGGTCCTAAAAAATGTAACTTTTTCAGGTATATAAGGTGTGTATATCCTCATCATTTTAAATATTTAAACACTGTTTCTGGAAGTGCATCCCATATCCTAACAACACTCATTGCAAAGACAAATTTACCATTAGGGTTATTGTAGGTATAGCTGTAGGAAGTTGAAGTTTCTGCAATTTACAAAGCTTTTTTAAAAAAAATTCATTCATAGAATGTGGGTGTCACTGGCTAGGCCAGCATTTATTACCCATCCCTAATTGCCCTTGAGAAACTGAGTGGCTTGCTAGGCCATTTCAGAGGGCGTTTAAGAGTCAACCGCATTGCTGTGGATCTGGAATCACATGGAGGCCAGAGCAGGTAAGGATGGCTGATCCTAAAATTTGTCCTAAATAAGAACATTAGCAAACTAGATGGGTTTTTACAACAATCAACAATTCCAGACATTTTTTTTTTTAATTAACTTCAAATTCCACCATCTGCCACAATGGGATTTGAACCCAGGTCCCCGGAGCAGTGCCCTGGGTCTCTAGATTACCAGCTCAGTGATAATACCACTACGTCACCACACTCTCTAGTAGTAGAGCTGTGCAGATGCAAATAGGGTTGTGTCATAAGAAAGAACACAAGCAGTAAAATTAGGCCATAGTCAAGATGCTGTTTCACTATTCAATAGCTTATGACTGATCTGTTACCTCAGCTCCATTATCACACCCTATTCCCTTATCCCTAGATTCCCTTTCTGACCAAAAATATTGTCCAGATCATCAAAGAGAACTCCCCTGCTCTTCTTCAAAATAGTGTAATAGAATCTTTTATTCCACCTGAGGGGGCTGATGGAGCCTCAATTCAATGTTTCATCCAAATGACAGTACTGTCAACAGTGGAGGAGGCTCAGTACAGACTGGAATGCCAATTGAGGTTGGAGCATAAGGGTCTGGCACATACAGGGTTAATGTGGGACTGAATACAGTGCTACCCACACAATGATGTAAGAAAGATTTTTTTTTTGAAAAATATACTTTATTCATAAAATATCTGGAAGAACATAAAGAAATGACCCAGACCCAGGGGTCAGTGTGGTGTTGAGCAGAAATGAGTAATGACCCAAGCATGGAGACAGCTCCTCGCATGTACCCTTTACTGTACATGTGTTAATAGTTCTGGTAATTAAAGACTTCCAGTTAATCTACTAAAGGCTTCTTTAAGACACACTATTCTGTAACCAACACCCTCCCAGTACAGATTATGTGCTCAAGCTTCTGGAGTGAGACTTAAAACCACTAGCGGCCAGAGAAACCCTGACTGAGCTACTGCTCACTGGTACAACTGTCTACTGAATTCTCACAATGGAATGCTCAAATATGGAGTGCATGATATGCATTGCATGTTTAACATATCACAGCTGGAAAAGCCCATTTCTTTATTAACTCCTCATAAAAGAGCCCTTCATCCCTGGTATAATCTCAAACTGCATTTGTTGCCAAAATGTCATGGTTGTCTTTAGAAATATATGAATTATTTATTTGCACAAAATATCTTTGGTTCCAAGTGATACAATCACATCAACTTTATTCCAACAGAAAACTTCAAGTTCTGCCTCCAATGTCTAGATGACAACCACTTGAGAAGAAAAAGCCAAGCCAAAAAAAAAAACCTTTGAAAAAAATTGGAAATTCTTGCTGGGCATTTAAAAAATTGGATTGCAATTGCAAATGCAAAAGTTCAAGAGTGAACACAGCAAAACACAGATCTGATTCTCAACGGTTCTAATGAACTAACCCCTGGCGATGATAAAACTTAATGTGATGTGATTTTTACAAACAGGTTTACTAGCACTCTTTAATCTTACTCATAATTACCATGATGTAGGTCTGTGAAAGCAGTTTTGAGTCTAGCGCCTGTCAGCTGCAACCAGATTTTGCAAACCAATCTGAGTTATTGACCTAGAGCTTGAAATTTACAACTGTTCTGATTTACTCTTTACACAAATAGAGTAATAAAGCAACATTAAATTTATCTCGGTCATTTAGAGGTAATTATAATTACCCAGATTTACCCATTTACAGCAATAAAAGGGACAAAACAGCTAAAGAAAGACTTGCATTTATATAGCACCTTTCATGACCACTGGCTGTTTCAAAGTACTTTACAGCCAAAGAATTTTTGATGTAGTCACTGTTGTAATGTGGGAAACGTGACAGCCAGTTTACACACAGCAAACCCCCACAAACAGCTGTGACCAGATGATCTATTTTTTCTGATGCTGATTGAGGGATAAACATAACACCCTTGCTCTTCCTTGATATAGTGTCCTGGGAATTTTTACATCCATCTAACAGGACCTCTGTTTGACATTTCATCTGAAAGACAGCACCTCCAACAGTGCAGTACTCCCTCAGTACTGTACTGGAGCATCAGCCTAAATTTTTGCCTTAACTCATAGGATTTGAAGCCAGAACCTCCTGATTCAGAAGCGAGAAACTGAGCCATAGCTGATAGCTAAACATCACAATTGTGCTCCATTGACAATTTTTTGGGGGTTTTATGGGATGTGGGCATTGCTGATTGCCCTTATTCAGAGACCATTTTTTAAGAGCTGTGGATCCACATGTAGGCCAGATCAGACCCTCCCCTAAAGGGCATTAGTGAACCAGATGGGTTTTTACAACAATGGTTTCAATTTCAGATTTTTATTGAATTCAAATTTCACCATCTGCTGTGGTGGGATTTGAACCAGAGCATTACCCTGAGTCTCTGGAATACCAGCACAGCGACAATACCACTACACCATTGCCTCCCCTTATATGCAACAGGAAAGTCACTACCTAAGTAAAAAAAAAATCATAGTTTGATATACACTAAAAGTTTTTGAATTAAAAGTAGGTTTTGCTTTGCTAATATAATAATAAATCTCAAATGGTCTAATAAAAACACAACTGATAAAAAGTTAAACACCAAAGTAAATTATTTGTGCTTTCATTACGATGTGAGTGCCAATTATTTTCATTTTGATGGGACCAAGGTTAAGAGGAATTGGGAACTCAAAAACTTAAGATATCGAAAAAGTAGGTCATACGGCTCCTTGAGCTTGTTCCACCATTCAATAAAGATCAAGGTTGATCTTCTACCTTAATGCCACTTTGCCACCCCATCCCTGTTAGCAATTAAAGGTCTTGTCAAAGAAATCTTCATGCCCGATTACAAATTCTTCCATTGTCTCACTACACCCAGAACCACAGCTTACACACACTGCTCTTTAAAGTCACAGATCTGAGGCCTTTGATGGCCTTCAGCTGAAGTCTGGAATCATCCTATCTCTCTTCATCTTTCTGTAACTCTCCCAATCTTTAAAAACCTCCCGATATGCCATCTCTTCAATCACACCTGTGTTCCTTTCCCCATCTTCTTCCAATATTACTCCAAGTACCATTAGCTTTTCTGAGAAAGGCCTTGATATCTTTTAATGCTTTAAGACAAACTTTTATGTCTAGCCTAATTAATAAAAATAACAAATTTAAAATGCCCATGTTCTAAAAACTATATTTTCAAAACTGATTTTGATTCCCAATATTTCCTCAGTGGAGGCATTTGCCACAAGAGAAACTTGCTGCCTGAAGTGTGGATAAACACATTGGTCATGCCAACTCCACATTCTTGCCTATCTTGGACATTTTACAGCAGACAGGCACTTGAGAAAAAAAATTAAAATAATAATAAAGCAGTATTAACCCAACTGGAGCAATTCAGTTGTTTTATCGTTATACTTATGCAAAGAAAACTCAGAAAGTACCTTTTACATTTCCCCAAATTGCTGTAGTTAATTTAGTTTATGAACAGGCTTTAACAAGGTAACACAATTTAACCATGCATCTAGTTTATGACGAGTCTCTGCAATTCACATAAATTTAACAAGCAATGACAGAAATTAATACATTAGATTGTAAATAAATTGAGGCGTAAATAGTACCTTGCTAGCAATTTAACAAGACAATATTGCATGTGTTGGATTTGTTTATGAATCTGTAATCTGTAAGGTGCCATTTCTTTATACACAAATACAAACTTATCAAGCTGTGGGGCAATTGATAACACAAGGTATGTTGCACAGATGGGGAGGTTGTATATATGTATCTAAAGGGTGTTTGTTATTCAGCGAATCTCAGAATAAAATTGCTACAAATGTACCAGTTGTGGTTTCTGTTGGACGCTTCCAAAAATTAAATAAGTGAACCTCAACTGAACTTAAGTCAACCAGGGGTGAAAAGTCAAGGATTCATCGACTTACACATTCTCACAGCCTTTCTAGCCCTTAATCTCTTTTTAATCAGGATACAAAACTTCTCATGTCTACCCTTCTTTGAATACTCGGCAACCCTCAAAATGCGATGCGAATTTCAGACTCCAAGGTTACAATGGCATTATTGTTGGGAAAAACTAGAAATATACTCTCTTCCAAATAGAGGGTGCAATGGAAATTCCCACTCTCAGTTCTTCTTGTCGGGCCACTCCAATTAATCTGACCAAATACATTGACACTCAATTGGTTTGAGTGCCAGGTCTCCATCAAAATAGGTTACAAGCTCATTAGGCTCTTTAGGAACTATATTAAAAGTTCTCTTTGCACTGGATGCAGTTACAGTTTGCAGTCCTGCAGCTTTACTCTTTATGTTATAACCAAAACTTCCCATACATACATATAGAATTAATGATTTTACTTCTGGCATATGTATCCAACTTGCCTGAGGGAGTGATGCATGCTGATTGCCTCACAACTGGCAAAGTGTCTACAAAATTATTTTCTCACCACCTCAAAATTAATTTCTTATACACTTCTCTCATTAAAAATAAATAATTATTCACTAAGCAATTAAATTGCTAACTTTGTTTCCAAAATTCCTTGGCGCACCTACAAAACATAAGTACACTTATTTTACAAAAAATGTTGTTCGATATTAGAAAACTGTACACCCATTCCAAATCAGAAAACAGCATGGAACAGATTGCTGAGGGTAATACTGTTGATGTTGTGCTTATGAACTTTCTAAAAGATGTTTGATAAAATGCCACATAAAATAGACTAGTGAGAAAAATTAAAGCCCACCAGATTAAACAGAACAGTGATAGCCTGGGTACAAAGTTGGCTAAGAAACAGAAAGAGTAGAGAGCAGTTGCTTTTCCGGCTGAAAGCAAGTGCAGAGTGTTGTTCCTTGGGGTTGGGACCACCACTATTTTGGATATATATTGAGGACCTGGATTTGGGTATACTGGGCACAATTTCAAAGTTAAGATAACATGAAATTTGGAAGTGAGTGATCAATGAGGCAATGAGGAGGCGGGGGGGGGGGGGGGGGGGCGGATAGTGCAGACTTCAGGAGAAAAGAGTAGACAGATGGCAGATAAATTTTAAAAGTAGGAAAGTCTTACATTTTAGTAGGAAGAATGAGAGGCAATGTAAAATAAAATGTGCAATTTTAAAGAGGATGCAAGAATAGAGAGAGACCTGGGAGTAGAAGTACACAAATCTTTGAAGGTGGCAGGACAAGTTGCAAAATGGGTTTAAAAAAAAAATGTATCTTTGAATCCTTGGTTTTATAAATACAAGTACAGAGTGCAAAAACAAGGAATTTATGCTAAACCTTTATAAAAACACTGCTTAGGCTTCAGTTGGAGCACTGTGTTCAATTTTAGGAAGGATGTCAAGGCCTGGGAGAGGGTGCAGAGCAGATTTACTAGAATAGTACCAGAAACTTGTGTGGAGAGACTTGTGAATGTAGGGCTGTTCGCCTCTGGGCAAATAAAAGTCAACAGGAGATTTGACTGAATGCAGTTTTTGATGGAGTAAATAAGGGAAAACTATTTTCAGCATCAGAAGTGTCAGTAATCAGAGGACACAGATTAAGAAGGCAATTGGCAGTGAACCCGATGTGGTACATAGGAGGAAAAAAAATGTACGGAATTGTTGTGACCGACCAAGAATGCATTTCTTGAAAGGGTGTTGGAAACAGATTCAATAACTTTCAAAAGTGAATTGGATGAAACCTGAAAGGGAGAAAATGAAAGGGCCAGGGTAAGGGAATAACTGGATAACTATCAAAGAGCTCACACAGTCACAATGGGCAGAATGGCCTCCTTATGTGCCGTACCATTCTATAATTCTATTAACAACCTACTCCCACCAGACACATATGCCTAATATCTAGTATTTTAATGCAACCCTTACAATTTCTGGGTGGATGTCACAATAGCCTAGCTTTGAATAGCATTCTTTTAGAGAAAGGAAAGGAAATAATGCTCAATCTGAACTTGGTCAAGATTGCACAGCTAGACAAGCTACAAATGACAGCACATGGAACAGTCAACTCTCTTGAATGTCACAATTTACATCAGGCAGATTGGCAATGGCCTGTATGGTCACTATTCCCAGGGCTGCCCATGCTTGAAATGCCATAGATCAACTTTTAATTATGTGATGGAAGGGGGAGCTTCACCCCTCTCTCTAATTTTCTCCAGTCCTACAACTCTCAAGATTTCTGCACTCCTCAAATACTAGCCTCTCAAGCATCTCAGATTTTAATTGTTCCACCAATGGTGACCAGGCCTTCAGCTGCCAAAGTCATAAACTCTTAACGCCCTTCTTAAACCTCTCCAGCCGCCTCTCATTTTGGCTTGAAGACTTTTCAAACCTACTTTCTTGAACAAGCTATAGATGATGTATCCTAATATCTCCTTATGCGGCTTGGTGTCAAATTTTGTTTTATAATGCTCTGTGAAGCACCTTGGTATGTCTTAGGTTAAAGGTACAATACAAATACAAGGTGCTGTTGGAGAATTGAATCACTCCATGAACTAGCTTTAAGTCAAACATTCATTCAATAAGTGTACCAAAAGCGAACTTGGATAATAATGGGAACATAGAACTTGAGCATATTGTATCCAAAGTTCCAAATAGGCATAATTTTGATTATTTTGGGAAAACGTGCATATGAAGTTTGGCATTAATTATATAACTTCAGGTTACAATAGATTTCTGCCATCCTCAAAAGTGGTTCAGTTAAAGGAACACTTTTAATTTAGAAATGCATCTTGCAAGACAATCTTAATGACACAGAGAAAATGACATTTAACTTGATTTATTGAAAATAGTGAACACTTTAATAAAATCATTATTTTTCTTTAAAGTCAGGACAAAATAACCAGTCACAATTTAGTTGTATTCAGTGGTCAATGTGGTGAGGCTGCAGCTAAATTTATCTAAAGATACCTCTCCTTTTCCTGCCCATTTCTCTCTGCCTTTCCACTTTATATACACTTTCTGAGGCACAGTTGAAAAGGAACTAAGTACTCTTCAGTAGATACCCAAGCAAGAACTAAACATTGAACAACACCAGAGTATTCACCTTAATTCAATCCTAGCCTACCACAATATTCTGGAAGGAAAAGGACAGAAGAACTAGAGCCCTACTTAACATTTCCCATTTCCAACTCAGCCAGAAGCCAACTGCAACCCCCAAGCTGCTGCCCCTTTAATAATGAACTAAGTACTGGCTGAAGGTTTTTTTAAAAAAAAATTCATTCATGGGATGTGGGCATCGCTGGCAAGGTCAGCATTTGCCACCCATCCCTAATTGCCATCAAGAAGTTGATAGTGATCTGTCTTCTTGAACCGCTGTATTGCATTTGGTTTAGACATCCGCACAGCACTGTTAGGGAGGGAGTTCCAGGGTTTTGACTCAGTGACAGTGAAGGAATGACGATACAGTTCAAACTTGCTTCCTTCTCAGCCCTTATTACATAGCTACAGACCACCTTAACCAGCTGAACCATAAAAAGGAAGTTACAGCATTCTCCTTTAAATCACTGGCGTGAGACCACTCCATGCTTGCTTGATTTAGAACAGCTTAGCAATAGATTATTTAAGCAGCACGCTGCACCACTAAGTAAGATTATCAGACATTTTACCAGGTCTTTGGACTAAAAATATTACAGAACACGCAACAACTTTAAGAACAGTGCCTTAGGGTTACCAGTTTTGAGGGAACTGAAAATATACAAGTAGTTTGGGATTAAAATTTCACCTCTAACCAAAGTCTAAGAAAAGTTTTCTAATCAAATATGCATTAAAATACCATAGGAGTTATTTATTTCTTCAGTGCTTCCAATATCAACTGACATCCATTGGATTTCCATTCTGACTACACAGTAATGTAATTTCTAACTTTTAGAACTGTCATCCAATCATCAAAGTGACTTGAACCCCAGGCTGTTGCCGATTTAGAACCCATCACCACAGTGACATTCACCTGCTATGCTACAAGAAAAGAAACACACCAAATCGAAGAGAAGCTTGTTTTTGCAGCTACAAGATAAAATAAGTGGACGTCGATTTTCACAAGTTAGAAAGCACTCAAGGGAGGAGAAAAATGTGGAATCTGGTAGGTCTAAATAATTTTGTAATTTAAAACTATAAACCTTTTATATAGAGGCGTGTTGTACTTCTGAAATGTTGACATCTCTTTTTTCAGCAATGCTCAAGAAATGTTGGTTCTTAAAATCTGCGCTTGCTTTGAATTTTAGAAAGTCAGTATTAAACACAAATTCAACTATTTAGGCTTACATGCAAGGAATGGGTATGTGCGGGAGATATTAGAATTGGTCAACTCAGCATATACCAGATCCCAGTACAGGTTAAGGGCGGAGGAGAGAGGGGGTTGATGGTGGCTGAGAGTTTGGGGGACAAATATATAAACCCATTTACTTTTAGCAAACTGACTGGTGTTACATATATATCTACACAATGTACCCAGGAGACACTGATGCAACATGTGGAACAAGATGCAAAATGAAAATATTGAAACTAGACCTAAATGTAGGACAAAAAGAATAACTGACACCATTCTACATGCAAACAGCTCCCTCAAGAGGCTAAAAAGAATGGTTCACAAAATTTTACATGTTCCAGAGATATATATGTACACTAGAATGTGTGTGAACTAATAAGAATTTAATAAGGTGGTCAGTTTTGCATGATGTCCGTCAGCTGAAGCAAAATGGGACCTGTTGTAAAAGAATGGACCCAAAGCTGACCAAGAAAACTGTCAAAATTGTTATAAAATGTGACAACTACAGTAATTACTGTGGTGAGATGGCTTATTATAAATTGAACCACCTTTGCCTTCTTAGCTTATATCAGCCAAACCCCTGGAGATTACAGCTACATCACTCATGTTCTTTATGCTCTTTGCAACATACCAAGTAATTTTTTTTACTTACTTTCAATATGTGCTGCAAGAACAATTAACATTAACAATTGATACTCGTCGTAAGTGCCATTTCTAGTTATCTATTCACTTCAGTAACCACCCCCTTCAATTTGTCTCCTGTTCTCATTCCTGCCTCCTTTCACAGGCACTTCCAGTCCTGCCTTCAGCAATTGGCCAGACATCTCCCCTGCCAATACTGAAACCAACACTGCCCTGGGGCTCCTACAAAAGGAAAATTGGCAATTACTACAGATGAAAGAGGCTGGTGCCAAAAGTGATAAAACTCAATGCGAGGTACAGGCCATTACGGAGCTGTAAAAACTGACCACAGGAGTGCAAAATGCCCAAAATCTGTATCAAAGCCCATTCAGATTTGAGATCGTTCCTTCAGCTTGCAGTTGTACTCTGGAATACCAGCCTCTGCTTTATGACTTGGGCACTTGTTTCCACAGCACAAAAAGAGCTTCCACTTACTTTTACAAATTTGCTCACCTGCAACTCAATTATTTAGTTAATAGTCCTGTATTAAAGTATTTGCAGAATATTGCCTGTAGGAATGGAGCAGGAACACCTGTACATTACAAAATTCACCAGGAAGAGGAGGGTATTGGCCCCTGGCAACATGGTCATTAAAAAGTTTTTTTTTAAAAAAAGTGTTGAAGCCAAATAGTCCGCAGCAAATGTTGAGATATATTTTTACTGAAAGTTAAAAATATGGCAGAGTTTCATTAATGGTCTATTTAGAAATGGTCCTCCCTAGCCTGCAACTGAGTCACAGGGACAGATGGCCCCCAGATTCAATTCCTGTTTGCAGCTAGCTAATCAAGCCATGTGGCAATAGAGGGGAACCCTAGATTAGAATGATGCAGCTAATTTGTCCCCTTGTGCTTCTGAAGCTCTTTGAAAAGAACCATCCATTAATTCACTCCCTAGTCTTTCCCCATAGCCCTACGAATTTTCCCTTTATAAATATTTATCTCATTCTCCTTTGCAAGTTATTAGTGAATCTACTTCCATTGCCCTTTCAGATGGTGCATTCCTGATCATAACAACTTGGACAGTGTTTTTAAAAAGTTCAAAAGTAAAGGATGCTGCTTGCTGGTTAGTGATGCTTGTTGGAAAGTGAATACGCCTGGCATCATCCAAGGAAAGGATTAGGTTTGGCTGGGCTCTCCTCCCTTTCAAATCTTCAGTCAAATAGGGTGCCAACACACACCAACCAGTTCACATAAGAATGGCCAAGTGCAATGCAAAAGCCCATCTGCAAAAAGCAACTTCTCCATCTGTATAGCACCTGGCAAAGACAATGCACTTCAGCATAGGCATGAAAAATAAAGCATGAGCATGATATTCCTGGTGCCACCAGCATGATCGTAAGCAGAATCAAGATATCCTTGCCAGAGGTCAGGAGGGGGCATTAAGTAAAAATACCTGCAAGACTGGGGAGAAAAAACAAAAACCCTTTAAAGAATTTAAGCATTTATGGCAAAGCACAAATTGCAGTTAAATGCAAACAAAGATGTAATTACTATTAGTAATCTTTAAGGACACAACAACACAGGAATAAAACAGCTTTATTGTGAGTTGGGGAACAACTGTTAATGAGTTGAAAAAAAGACACAGCAATTTCTTCTTTGACTCTTATTGTGATCTGTTAGTGGGATTTATTATTCTGTCAGGGCCATGTTGGATTGCAAAACAGATATTTATGGCTCAGTCAGAAAAGCCCAAGGGAATTTGGCATTTCTGTATAGAATCCTGTTCACCTAAAACTATTAGATTAAAAAAAAATAAAATTGCAAATCATGTACTTATTTTGTTTATAATCCAAGGAGTACAAGAAATAGTGGGATTAGCAAAAATGCAAAACAGACTTTCTCTTTAAAATATTCAGTACAAATCCATCTCCACCTTGAGCTCACCATTAATAAACTTTTCACATCTCAGATATAACTACTGGGAAAGCAAGGGGGTGCATAGAACCAATATGAGCAGCCTATGACAGCAAAGGCAAAGGCACTTCAAGGGGATATATATGCGATTGAACACCCAGTGTTATCAAATGTTATAAAGGGAAAATATATGTACACTTACTGATTTCTCTCTAGTCATTCTCAGTTTTAAAAAAAAACTACCGGGTAAAGGTAGGTTAGGAGATGCACCTGATGCGAGTATCATGAACTTTCATTTGGTTGAACTTTAGTGCCTAAACTGGCCAGCAATCTCAGAAATTCAGTTCAAAATATCACAAATATCAAGAACAGTGCAGCAAGAGATCCTCGATGAGGTGAAACATGCTGCCCGAAAAATGCAACAATTGTTCTCACAAATTAAAAACTGATTGCTTCACCTCACATTGCCTCTTTGAGGAATGCAGCATCGCCAAAAGAGGCAACTAGGTAATCCAGTTCAGAGGGCATTTTCTGCAAGGAAGCTGCCCAGGAGTGCCCCACTGAGACCTTTCCTCCAATCCTATGGGAAAAGCAAAAGAAAAATCACACAAGCCTCCTTTCATCTGGGAAACCAAGTGATACAAACTAAGGAGTGCAAAGCTACATGTTACTATACATCGCATTGCCAACTTTTATGCAGATTAATAATCTGTACAATGCTCACCTTAATGATCATATACAAAACGTTGTAATGTTATTCATGCAATCTCCAACAAATTGTGACACAATAGATTTTATTATACATTTATGAAATGCTATTTATAAATAAGGGCAATGGTCTATATGAAGATCCCCTTTGCTGATACTTTCATCCCCAAGGTTTCTTCATCCAACTCTTGATGTATAAGAGTAGTCTCTCTGCTGATGCAAGAAGCCAATTCCTCAATCTTCGTGAAGAAACTGTAAAAGTAAACAAAGTTTTTTTAAGAAATGAAATGGGATAGGAGCTAGGTAAGGGTTGAGGTTAGCACCCATCTAAAAAATGTAGACATCTTTCACAACAAGCAAACGAGAGCTGATGACTTAGTCAGAAAACTATTCAACCTGCACTGCAGCACTGTAGGTGAATCAAGGACTTAAAACATATGCTGCAACAAATGAAACAGCATTAGTTTCAATATTGCTGGTATTGATTTCATTTACAGCAACAAAATTTGGGATACTGATAACTACAACAAGGTTTTTATAAAGGAGCTTTGCTGTGTCTTTTTCTTTTCCCTCTAACATTCTCCCATTTTCTCCTGAAGAGTGACCCACGTTGAAGGATATGGTTTCACAAACACTGGCCAACCTCCAATAACTTGCCCAAGAAACTTAAGAACAACAAGCATTGTCAGATCAGCCAATTGAAGGAAAAGGCATCATGGTGACTTCCATTTCGATTCATGAGGTACCAGCATCAGTACTAGGCAAAGTGGGAGCTGTACCGTTAGGTAGGTTGTGATCTGAACTGTGCAAGGATCAGTGTTCTAGCAAGTCTAACTATATAATTCGCAAAAATAGGGCAGTAGAGAGGGCTTCAAACTAACTAGTGGGAGCGAGGGATCAGATGAGGGAAGATATGATAAATTAAAGGGAAAGGACAAGGTAAGAGAGCAAGGTAGCAATAAGGGAACTGATAATCTGAGCTTGGCAAGAAGGGGCAGAGCATACAAACTAGAAGTGCGCCAGCAGATAAGGCTAGAGGTTTTTTATTCATTCACGGGATGTGGGCATCACTGGCTAGGCCAGCATTTATTGCCCAGCCCTAATTGCCCTCGAGAAGGTGGTGGTGAACTGCCTTCTTGAACCGCTGCAGTCCGTGTGTAGATACACCCACAGTGCTGTTAGGGATGGAGTCCCAGGATTTTAACTCAGCGACAGTGAAGGAACGGCAATATATTTCCAAGTCAGGATGGTAAGTGGCTTGGAGGGGAACTTCTAGGTGGTGGTGTTCCCATCTATCTGCTGCCCTTGATGGTAGTGGCCGTGGGTTTGGGAGATGCTGTCTAAGGAGCCTTGGTGAGTTCCTGTAGTGCATCTTGTAGATGGTACACACTGCTGCCAGTGTGTGGTATTAGAAGAAGTGAATGTTTGTGGATGGGGTGCGAAACAATTTGCCTGTTGTGTCCTGGGAGGTATCATGCTTCTTGAGTGTTGTTGGAGATGCACTCATCCAGGCAAGTAGAGTATTCATGACTTGTGCCTTGTAGATAGTAGACAGGCTTTGGGGAGGCAAAAGGTGAGTTACTCGCTGCAGGATTCCTAGCCTCTGACCTGCTCTTGTAGCCACAGTATTTATATGGTTAGTCAAGTTCAGCTCCTGATCAATGGAAACCCCCCACCCCCTAAGATGTTGATAATGGGGGATTCAGCAATGGTAATACCATTGAATGTCAAACGGGAGATGGTTACATTCTCTCTTGTTGGAGATGGTCATTGTGTGGCACTTGTGGCGTAAATGTTACTTGCCACTTGTCAGCCCAAGCCCGGATATTGCCCAGGTCGCTGCATTTGGACATGGACTGCTTCAGTATCTGAGGAGTTGCAAATGGTGAACATTGTGCAATCAGCGCACATCCCCGCTTCTGACCTAATGGTAGAAGGAAGGTCATTGAGGAAGCAGCTGAAGATGGTTGGGCCTAGGGCACTACCCTGAGGAACTCCTATAGTGATGTCATGGAACTGAGATGATTGACCTCCAACAACCACAACCATCTCCCTTTGTGGCAGGTATGACTCCAACCAGTGGAGAGATTTCCCCCTGATTCCCACCGACTCCAGTTTCGCTAGGGCTCCTTGATGCTATACTTGGTCAAATGCTGCCTTGATGTCAAGGGGAGTCTCTCTCGCTTCAACTCTGGAGTTCAGTTCTTTTGTCCATGTTTAAACCTAGGCTGTAATGAGGTCTGTTACAAAAATAACGAAAAAACAGAATTAAAGGCACTCTATCTGAATGCACTCAGCATTCACAACAAGGTAGATCAATTGATGACACAAATGGAAGTAAACAGGTACGATCTAATTGCCATTACAGAGACAGGGTTGCATGGTGACCAAGATTGGGAACGGAATGTTCAAGGGTATCGACATTTAGGAAGGATAGGCAAAAAGGGAAAGGAGGTTGGGTAGCGCTGTTAATGAAGGGTGAGATCAGTACATTAATGAAAGAGGACCTTAGATCAGAAGATCAAGAGGTAAAAGCAGTTTAGATGGAGCCAAGAAACAGCAAGGGGCACCAAACATTGGTAAGAGTTGCTTACAGGCCACCAAATAGACCTGGTAATGTAGGGCACTGTATAAATCAGGAAATCAGGGGTGCATGTGACAAGAGTAATACAGTAATCATGGGGGACTTCAATCTACATATAGACTGGGTAAACCTAATTAACATGAATGCTATAATGGATAAATTACTGGAATGTATATGAGATAGTTTTCTGGAATAGTAAGTTGAGGAACCAGTTAGAGAACAGGTTATCTTAGATCTACTATTGTGCAATGAGAAAGGGCTAAATAATAATCTCCTTGCAAAGGAGCCTTAGGAAAGAGTGGCCATAATGTAAAATTCCATCATATTAAGTTTGAAAGTGATGTAACCTAAACAAAAGAAACTACAAAAGTATCAGAGGCAAATTGGTTGTGCTAGATTGGGAAACTAGATTAAAAGGTAGATAGACAATGGCTAGCATTTAAAGAATTAATACATGGTTTACAAAAAAATTACATTCCTTTGAGGCAGAAATACACAGCAGGAAAGGTGATCCTACCATGGCTAACAAGAGAAGTTAAAGATTGTATTAGATTAAGTTGCCAAAAAAGTAGTAAGCCTGAGGACTGGAAGCATTTTAGAATTCAGCAAAGGAGGACTAAGAAATTGATAAAGAGGAAATAGAATATGAAAGTAAAACTAGCAATAAACATAAAACAGAATGAAAAAGCTTCTATAGCAATGTAAAAAGAAAAAGATTAGCAAAGACAAATGTGGGCCCACTACAGGCAGAGACAGGAGAATTTATAATGGGGAATAAGGAAATGGTAGAGAAACTAAACAAATACTTTGTGTCTGTCTTCGTGGAGCAAGATACAAAAAACCTCCCAGGAATATTAGAGAACAAAGGGTGAGAATAAGGAACTGAAAGAAAGTATGAGTAAAAAAAGAGTACTGGAGAAATTAATTGGACTGAAAGTTGATAAACCCTGGACCCGATGATCTACATCCAGAGAGTTGAAAGAGGTGGCTGTACAGATAGTGGACGCGTTGGCAGTCATCTTCCAAAACTCTATAGATTCCGGAACAATTCTTGCAGATCGGAAAGTAGCAAATACAACGCCACTATTTAAGAAAGGAGAGAGAGAGAAAATGAGCAACTATAGACCTGTTAGCCTGACATCAGTCAGAGAAAATGCTAGAATCTATCATAAAGGATGTGATAACCGGACACTTAGAAAATAATGGTAGGATTGTGCAGAGTCAACATGTACTTATGAAAGGGAAATCATGTTTGACAAACCTGTTGGAGTTTATTCAGGATGTAACTAGCAGAATAGATAAGGGTGAACCAGTGCATGCAGTGTATTTGGATTTTCAGAAAGCTATTCGATAAGGTCCCACACAGGAGATTAGTAAGAAATATTAGAGCACATGGGATTGGGGTAATATACCAATTCTCAAACTGGCTACGGACAGAAAACACAGTAGGAATAAACGGGTCATTCTCAGGTTGGTAGGGTGCGACTAGTGGGGTATTGCAAGTTTCAGTGCTGGGCCCCAGCTATTCACAATCTATACCAATGATTTGGATGTGGGGACCAAATGCAATATTTCTAAGTTTGCTAATGACACCAGCCAGGTAGGAATGGGAATTGTGAGGAGGGTGCAAAGTGGTTTTAAGGGGATTTAGACAGGCTAAGTGATCAGGCAAGACGTTGGCAGATGGAATATATTGTGGAAAAATGTGAAGTTATCACTTTGGTGGGAAAAATAGAAATGCAGAGTATTGCTTAAATGGTGAGAGATTGGAAAGTGTTGATGTTCAAAGGGACCTGGATGTTCTTGTTTGTGAGTCACTGAAAGCTAAAATGCAGGTGCAACAAGCAATTAGGAAGGCAAATAGTATGTTGACCTTTATTGCAAGAGGATTTGAGCACAGGAGTAAAGTAGTCTTGCTGCAAATGTATAGAGCCTTAGTGAGACCGAACTTGGGAGTATAATGTACAATTTTGGTCTCCA
This sequence comes from Cetorhinus maximus, assembly GCF_964194155.1. Classification (NCBI taxonomy): domain Eukaryota; kingdom Metazoa; phylum Chordata; class Chondrichthyes; order Lamniformes; family Cetorhinidae; genus Cetorhinus; species Cetorhinus maximus. Next base: position 113,850,946 of record NC_135891.1, read on the forward strand.
TATCAAAGGAAAGATATACTTGCTATAGAGGGAGTGCAATGAAGATTCACCAGACTGATCCCTGGTATGGCGGGATTGTCCTATGTAGCAAGATTGAGGGGACTGGGCCTGTATTCTGTAGAATTCAAAATATGAGAGGCGATCTCATTGAAGCATGCAAAATTCTTAAAAGGACTAGACAGGGTAAATGCAGGAAGGATGTTTCCTGGCTGGGGGTCTAGAACCAGAGATCTCAGAATAGGTAGGCCATCTAGTACTGAGATGAGGAGGAATTTCTTCAAAATCTACTAAATATTTAACTCGAGGAAATACAGTTCCTCCAGAATTGGACATCTGAGAACCAAACTGGCACAGAGACCAATCCAGTGCACAACATGCATACTTTTCCAGGAGAAGGGAACAGATAGTAATCTGGAGTAGAAAATCTGCCTGATTTCTCAATTCCCTATCCCAGAGACAGCCCACATATAGCATCGATACTGATGCCCTGCCTGAGATCAAGGAATTGGTTCATTTATACCTCAGTTGTGATTCTCAGTATGGATGCATTTCTTATACTCCACTTGGTTATCCCATTCAAAAAATCTTTGGAATTCTCTACCCCAGACGACTGTGGAGGTTCAGTCATTGAGTTTATTCAAGACAGAGATCGATAAATTTCTAGATATTACAGATACCAAGGGATATAGGGGCAGTGCGATGAAAATGACATTGAGGGAGAAGACCAGCCATGATCTAGATGAATGGCAGAGCAGGTTCAAAGGGCCGAATGGCCTATTCATGCTATTTCCTACATTCCTATACAGCACCCTTTATGCAGTAAAACCTCCCAGGACATTTCAGAGAACTATAATCAGACAAAAATTGATACCAAGCCAAAGGAGGAGCTATTAAGCGTAAAGAGAAGCTTGGTCAGAAGATTTTAAAAAGAGTCAAAGTCAAAGAACGAGTTGTAGAGCTGTACAGTTTAGGGAGGGAATTCCAGAGCTTAGAGTCTAGTTGTCTGAAAACACTCCCTCTAATGGTGCGCAAAAATGAGTGAGGAAAGCACAAGGGTCCAGAGTTGGAAGAACACAGTTCTCAAAGGATTTTAGGGTTGGAGGAGGAGATATGGAGAGGGCAAGGCCACAAAGAGATTTAAAAACTAGGATAAGTATCCTAAAGTTGGCATATGTGGGACCAGGATTGGATAGAGAAAATCTCATCTTTATGGGTTGGAGCCTGGTCAGCTGAGAATTGGAATATTCAAGCCTCGAGGTGACAAAGGATAATTGAGGGTTTCAGCAGCATCCAGACTACATTATGGGAGGTGGAAGTAAGTGGCCTTTATGATGGAGAGGATGCAGGGTCAGTTAGCTCATCTTGGGATCAAAGACACCGCTGAGTTTGCAAACAGTCGGTTTTAACCTGAGACAGTGGCTGGGTAGGGGATGGAATCGCTGGCAAGGATTCAGATGTGGGGCAGGGGCAAAGACAATGCCATCACTCTACTAAATATTTAACTTGAGGAAATACAGTTCCTCCAGAATTGGACATCTGAGAACCAAACTGGCACAGAGACCAATCCAGTGCACAACATGCATACTTTTCCAGGAGAAGGGAATAGATAGTAATCTGGAGTAGAAAATCTGCCTGATTTCTCAATTCTCTATCCCAGAGACGGCCCACATATAGCATCGATACTGATGCCCTGCCTGAGATCAAGGAACTGGTTCATTTATACCTCAGTTGTGATTCTCAGTATGGATGCATTTCTTATACTCCACTTGGTTATCCCATTCATAAAGTCATAAGAACTGATCTCATTATCAGTACCTTGTCACAGTGTGACAATAAAAATCACATTTTCAGTGTCACAGTACAATTCATTTTGTATTTAGCTTAGAAGCAGTTAATCTAGTCTTTAACAGCCATCTTTGGGAGGGGCCACAGGCAGATCAGATTCATTAGTAGATTGTTGGCATCAATGTCAACCAGTTATCCTGGATAGCAAGTCTCTAGACATAAAAGTCTTTGGCAGATTTCACTGTATAAGCAAAATCATATTGATCAAAACAGGAAACTCCTTAAAGGCCAGCTACACTGCAAATTTTATGGGAATATAAAATATGCTTGGTATAACTGATCAAACTAGCATGAGTTCAGGTTTCAGCACTAGGTATGAGACCACAGGCACACCCACCCCAGTGCTAACTGTTCCATGGTGGACTAAACTACTTTTACGCATTTCATGTTAGTGAAAAATCGCGAGATTGGGACAGTCGGTTCTACACTACCCACTAATAACATTTTCCATGAGTTGGCTCTGTACATTATTTAAATATACATGCATAGTCCTTTAGGTTTCTCTTCTTCTCTCCTCTTTAAAAGGCAGTACACAGCCATAATTTAACAAACTCAGCGCCTGGCTCCCATTACTCTGAGGATGAGGGGGGTGGGGTGTTGTTCTTAATCATTATTAAAAAAAAATCAGTCTTTCATGGCATTATAGTCCCATTCTCCCCATAACCCACTATGCAAATGAGGCCAGAGCTTAAAGAATAGGATACGTTGAAGCTTTTTCTGACTTAACTCATCGCACATAAAGCTTTAAGTAAATTAGGGTCAGTGACATAAATGGAGCATACATCATATTCCATAGCTCATCTTGTATAGTTTCCAGCACATTAGGTTTGTAGCTAAAATTAAAAATCCAAATATTAGTTTTAAAATGGAATGAATAAGATACCCAAAGTGCAGAGTCACTCCAATGATATCACTTCAAACTATGCAATCATACACCAGCTTTGCAGTTATGAGATATATGCTAATAAGTATAAAAATCCATTTCATATATTTATCACGCTCACTAAGTATGAAATCACCAGTGAGATGATGAAAATCTAGATGATCAGATTTTCAGAAAAACAAATAAATTGCAAGTTCCAATATTTTCATAAAGGTATGGAGAGATGGGAAGATTTAATAAAGAACAGGTCTATTATACTGTTAAGAGGCTGCAGCGGGGAAATTTTCCTTCAGAATTACTATTTATATATCAAGTCTAAGTCTAATTTAACAAGATTGATTTGCATTGTATGGACATCATTGCTCAGGATATATGATAGACACAACTCACAAACATGCAAGCAAAGGTGATAATAACTGCAGAAAACAAAGATGTTCATTCACAACAACCATCTCTGAATTTTTAAAAACACAACTGTCATTAAGACTCATTGCCAGTAATTAATAAGAACCATAAAATTATTATTGGATGGATAAGGAAGGAGAAAACACAGAAAAGAAAAGCTGTTCAACTATCCAGGTCATTCACTCAGAATGGCCTACAATTTCTCAATTTTAACTATTCCTTAAATGATCCCAACGTTTTTGCCTGCATTACCCTCCCTATAATTCTATTTCAATGTTGATAGCTGTGTTTGAGAAAGAAATTCCTAGTATTAGTTCTAAATTTGAATTTTGTCTATTTGAGCCAGTGCCATCTTGCTCAACTATTTAAGCTGTGTTCTGGATCAGCTTTTCCACACCATTTACCACCTATACTCTTGAAACAAATTCCTTTCAAAGTCAATGAGCCCCAAGTTTTGCAATTAAGTTAGGTAACGATATAAATCTAAAATCACATCCACCCTGAAGAAAAGCAATGGCTGTTGGACTAACCATCATTTTCTGATTTAGACTTAGATATCAAAAGCAATAGTGATGTGAAGTGTTTCAATTAAAACTAAGCCGCTTTATGTGCAACCATAACCAAATGGTGAACTTATTGGACTGACTAAATTTGGCAACAGTATTAACACAAGTTATATTTTTCAATCAAGTGTTAGACTGGACAGAAATTATGTATGGTCCCTCTAAGCCAGGTGCTACAGTGTTTCATTTTGTTCCTCGTCACAGACGCACAGGACGCTGTGAAACATTGGTGAGGGAGAGAAGTTCGAGAGAAAGGAGAAATTTTCCTGCACATCACTAGGAATACCAGGCTTTCTGTTGCACCTTTTTTTTAAAAAAAGGGACTTCAAGAGTGATCTTTTTTCCAAATCCCCAGCATTTGAATAAAATTTGTATAACTACAGAGCTAATCCTACTCTTTAAAAATCTTCCTCATTCCAGCCCTATATTTCAAAGGGTTCATTAATAAAGTTGTCTGTTCCAGTGAGGAAGACTGGAAACATCTTACTTTTAAGATTCACAGTTAAGTAAAGGAACTTGCATTTATATTATATCTCAATATAATCTCCAGAATGCCTCAATGCACTTTATAAACAATGGATAACTTCTGAACTAGTCATTGATGTAGGAAAACACTGTAGCTAAATTATGTAATGTTGGGGAGACAATGGCATAGTGGTAATGCCACCAGACTAGTAATCCAGAGGTCCAGGCTAATGCTCTCAGGTCATAGGTTCAAATCCCACCATGGCAACAGCTAGGGAATTTAAATTCAATTAATAAATCTGAAATATAAAGCTAGTATTGGTAAAGGTAACCATGACGCCACCATCAATTGTCGTAACAATCCATCTGGTTCACTAATGTCCTTTAGGGAAGGAAATCTATCTAGCCTGGTCTACGTGTGACACCAGATCCATAGTAATGTGGTGGACTCTTAACTGTTCTCTAAAATGGCCTAGCAGGCCACTCAGTTCAAGGGCAATTAGGGATAGGCAACAAATGCTGGCCTTGCCAGCAACGCCCATGTCCCATGAAAGAATAAATTAAAAAGCTAGGATCCACCGATATTAAATGAATGAATGTCCAAGTGATTTGCTATTGGTGCTGTTGGCTTAAGGAGCAATACTGGGGGTAATTCATGCTCCATGCAGTGGGATCATTAACATCATAACATTCCATTCGAAAGATGGCACCTCCAACCATGGAGCAGTCCTTCAGTGTGGCACTGAAGTGTTAGCCCAGATTATATACCAAAGTTTGTAGTGTAGCTTGAATCCATAATTTTCTGATTCACAGGCAAGAATGCAATCAACTGAGCCAAACTGGTACTTAACTGTAAGAGGCATGGCAGTTACCTCATACACTTAAGAAAAAAAACTAGGAAAATCCATTTTAGCAAGGCTCTGATTTTCAACTTTCAAAAATTAATGGATTCATGACACGTGACCTCCAAAACACTAGCTAAAAACTCTGATTTTATTTCATAATAATGGATTTTATTCATTCACTGCGAGTGACTGACTTTTAAAAAAAAATCTGCATAAACTACCTGTAGTGCCCTCCCCATTTAAATAAATGGCTGTAAAACGCATTATTTATTTGTAAATTATTCCCTCCCCAAGAATTCGCAAGGTAGCAAGTTTCTGATTCAAATGCAATACCTTTCCTGTGCTTCTGAGGCTAGCAGTGATTGACATGTTCATTTCTTTCAGCTAGATTAGAGATTTAACACTTGAAATTATGTCATTCCCACACCATATTTTATAAATACACACATGCATATATGCTTATGTATAATACACACACTTATTTATATAAAACTGGGATGAAAGTCACTCAAATAAAATTTAACAAAATCCTATGATTAACAAAGTCAGAGAAAAAGTAAAATTGAGCCATCTCAAGTAGTCAGGGAAAGCAGACAATGCCACAGATAAAGGACTCCAATTTAATTTTTGAAAGGGATTGTGCACACATACCTCTTCATCTCTGTATCTGTCTTTGCAGCAGCCTCTCCAAGCTCGATTCCAGCTTTTGAATTATTTCTGTCTGGTCTGAGTCCAAGTCCATCTAGCAGCTGATATGTTGTCTTGAGATGAATTTTCAACTCCTCTGTAAAGAGAAGGTCAACTCAAGTATCTCAAAACACAAAACCACGTTTAAAGATATGAGCCTAAGAGGTGTCTTTGATTCTTCTTCATTTTGGGAAAAGACCTGGTTACTCAGTGATGTTCCTCCTCTCATCCTTGGGAAAATTAGATGAATTTAAGATAAAAACAAAAAGCTAAAAGCTACTGCGGATGCTGGAAATCCAAAACAAAACAAAAACAGAATTACCTGGAAAAACTCAGCAAGTCTGGCAGCATCGGCGGAGAAGAAATCAGTCAACGTTTCGAGCCTCCGTGGCCCTTCGGCAGAACTGCAGCATAGTTTCAACAAGGGAGAAATATAAATTGGTTTAAGGTGGGTGGGGGGGAGAAGAGACACATTGAGGGTGTGGTGTGAGCAGATAATAATCAAAAGATGTCACAGACAAAAGGGTCAAAGAGGTGTTGAAGGTGGTGGTCTTTGTCTGAGAAAAGTGCTAATTAAGAATGGAAAACAGGATATTCAAAGTACAGCTCTAGTGGGGGTGGGGTGGAAAGACTAAAGGTTTTAGTTTTAGATTTAAAAATAATGGAAATAGGTGGGGAAAGAAGAATCTATATAAATTATTGAAAAAAAAAAGCAGGTGGGGGGGGAAAAGAAACGGGGTGGGGATGGGGGGAGGGGGAGTTTAAGATCTAAAGTTGTTGAATTCAATATTCAGCCCAGAGGGCTGTAAAGTGCCTAGTCGGAAGATGAGGTGCTGTTCCTCCAGTTTGCGTTGGGCTTCACTGGAACAATGCAGCAAGCCAAGGACAGACAGGTTGGCAAGAGAACAGGGTGGAGTGTTAAAATGGCAAGCGACAGGGACGTTTGGGTCTTTCTTGCGGACAGACCGCAGGTGTTCCGCAAAACGGTCGCCCAGTTTGCGTTTGGTCTCTCCAATGTAGAGGAGACCGCATTGGGAGCAACGAATGCAGTAGACTAAGTTAGGGGAAATGCAAGTGAAATGCTGCTTCACTTGAAAGGAGTGTTTGGGCCCTTGGACGGTGAGGAGAGAGGAAGTGAAGGGGCAGGTGTTGCATCTTCTGCGTGGGCATGGGGAGGTGCCATAAGTGGGGGTTGAGGAGTAGGGGGTGATGGAGGAGTGGACCAGGGTGTCCCGGAGGGAACGATCCCTACGGAATGCCGTCAAGGGGGGTGAAGGGAAGATGTGTTTGGTGGTGGCATCATGCTGGAGTTGGCGGAAATGGCGGAGGATGATCCTTTGAATGCAGAGGCTGGTGGGGTGATAAGTGAGGACAAGGGGGACCCTATCATGTTTCTGGGAAGGAGGAGAAGGCGTGAGGGAGGATGCGCGGGATATGGGCCGGACACGGTTGAGGGCCCTGTCAACGACCGTGGATGGAAAACCTCGGTTAAGGAAGAAGGAGGACATGTCAGAGGAGCTGTTTTTGTCTGTGACATCTTTTGATTATTATCTGCTCACACCACACCCTCAATGTGTCTCTTCTCCCCCACCCCCCCACCCACCTTAAACCAATTTATATTTCTCCCTTGTTGAAACTATGCTGCAGTTCTGCCGAAGGGCCATGGAGGCTCGAAACGTTGACTGATTTCTTCTCCGCCGATGCTGCCAGACTTGCTGAGTTTTTCCAGGTAATTCTGTTTTTGTTTTGTTTTGGATTTCCAGCATTCGCAGTAGCTTTTAGCTTTTTGTTTTTATCTTTGTGTTTGATTGACTGCCACCTCTCTTCAAAAAAATGCCCTCTTGGAAGAAGTATGGTTCTGTCCTCCGACAGGATTTCCGACTGTCTCTTCTGCCCTGCTCACCTTCATTGCTTTCCATTTCTCTCCTGGTGTTTGACAAGGTGTTTACTAAAACCCGCTTTCACAGCCATATCTCCTTTCTCAGTGACTGTCTCCGTCTCCGACTCACCCCACGTGGATTTCAACTGAAATTCCATCCCTCTTGTTTCGAACCCACCCAGGATTACAGGTATCTCCGGGACATAAAACGTTTCTCAGACTGCTGTTCCCGTCGCATTCTGAGATCCACACTCAGTGCCATGCGCCGCCATTTGAACACACTCGACCTCTCCCTCCAGCAGCACCGCCGCACCCTTTTTCAAAGCTGCGCGTGCCCCCAGTTTCATTTTATTCTTCGCCTCATCCGTCGCCTCAACAAGAAACTTTTTCTCTTTCTCTCAAGTGCTAAGGAACGCAAGCTCCAACAACTCATCGACTCCAACACCCATCTGGGACCCTCCACCCCTGGTTGTCCCTCCGTCCTCACCCCATCTTCCAATCCCAGCCCCAGCCGCGTATTCACTATACCCCCTGACCTTCCCCTCTCCGATGCTGAACGTTCAGTGCTCAGCAAAGGACTTAGTTTCATACCCTTACGCCCTCATCTCAATGAATTTCGGGCTCGGCATGATGCTGAACTCTTCTTCCGCCGTCTTCGTCTCCGTGCTCACTTCTTTGGGCAGGAGTCCTCTCCCCGTTCAACGGATCCTTTTACCCACCTCCAATATTCTCCCTCCACTTGGACCCCTCCCTCTGGATTCTTACCTTCTCTTGATCTTTTCATTGAGAACTGTCAGCGTGACATTAGCCGTCTCAATTTCTCTGCTCCTCTCACCCATTCTAATCTGTCTCTCTCTGAACTCACTGCACTCCGTTCTCTCAGGTCCAACCCCAACATTGTCATCAAACCCGCTGACAAGGGTGGTACTGTTGTTGTCTGGCGCATTGACCTCTACCTCGCGGAGGCTGAGCGTCAACTCGCAGACGTTTCCTCCTACCTCTCCCTGGACCATGACCCCACCACAGAACATCAAGCCATTGTTTCCAGGACTGTCACTGACCTCATCTCCTCTGGAGATCTTCCTCCCACAGCTTCCAACTTGATAGTCGCCCAACCTCGGACGGCCCGCTTCTACCTCCTACCCAAAATCCACAAACAGAACTGTCCTGGCAGACCGATCGTGTCAGCCTGTTCCTGCCCCACGGAACTCATTTCTCGTTATCTTGACTCCCTTCTCTCTCCCCTTGTCCAGTCCCTTCCCACCTACATCCGTGATTCCTCTGACACCTTACGTCACATCAACAATTTCCAGTTCCCTGGCCCCAACCGCTTCCTCTTCACCATGGATGTCCAATCCCTCTACACTTCCATCCCCCACCAGGATGGTCTGAGGGCCCTTAGCTTCTTCCTTGAACAGAGGCCCCAACAATCCCCATCCACCACTACTCTCCTCCGTTTGGCTGAACTTGGTCTCACACTGAACAATTTCTCCTTTAACTCCTCTCACTTCCTCCAAATAAAAGGTGTGGCTATGGGTACCCGCATGGGCCCCAGCTATGCCTGTCTCTTTATGGGGTATGTGGAACATTCCTTGTTCCAGTCCTACTCCGGCCCCCTCCCACAACTCTTTCTCCGGTACATCGATGATTACTTCGGTGCTGCTTCATGCTCTCGTCGGGACCTGGAAAAATTTATTAATTTTGCTTCCAATCTCCACCCCTCCATCATCTTCACATGGTCCATCTCTGACACTTCTCTTCCCTTCCTTGACCTCTCTGTCTCAATTTCTGATGATAGACTGTCCACCAATATCCATTTCAAGCCTACCGACTCCCACAGCTACCTTGACTACAGCTCCTCACACCCCGCTTCCTGTAAAGACTCCATCCCATTCTCTCAGTTCCTTCGCCTCCGTCGCATCTGTTCTGATGACGCTACCTTCAAAAACAGCTCCTCTGACATGTCCTCCTTCTTCCTTAACCGAGGTTTTCCATCCACGGTCGTTGACAGGGCCCTCAACCGTGTCCGGCCCATATCCCGCGCATCCTCCCTCACGCCTTCTCCTCCTTCCCAGAAACATGATAGGGTCCCCCTTGTCCTCACTTATCACCCCACCAGTCTCCGCATTCAAAGGATCATCCTCCGCCATTTCCGCCAACTCCAGCATGATGCCACCACCAAACACATCTTCCCTTCACCCCCCTTGACGGCATTCTGTAGGGATCGTTCCCTCCGGGACACCCTGGTCCACTCCTCAACCCCCACTTATGGCACCTCCCCATGCCCACGCAGAAGATGCAACACCTGCCCCTTCACTTCCTCTCTCCTCACCGTCCAAGGGCCCAAACACTCCTTTCAAGTGAAGCAGCATTTCACTTGCATTTCCCCTAACTTAGTCTACTGCATTCGTTGCTCCCAATGCGGTCTCCTCTACATTGGAGAGACCAAACGCAAACTGGGCGACCGTTTTGCGGAACACCTGCGGTCTGTCCGCAAGAAAGACCCAAACGTCCCTGTCGCTTGCCATTTTAACACTCCACCCTGTTCTCTTGCCAACCTGTCTGTCCTTGGCTTGCTGCATTGTTCCAGTGAAGCCCAACGCAAACTGGAGGAACAGCACCTCATCTTCCGACTAGGCACTTTACAGCCCTCTGGGCTGAATATTGAATTCAACAACTTTAGATCTTAAACTCCCCCTCCCCCCATCCCCACCCCGTTTCTTTTCCCCCCCCCACCCGCTTTTTTTTTTCAATAATTTATATAGATTCTTCTTTCCCCACCTATTTCCATTATTTTTAAATCTAAAACTAAAACCTTTAGTCTTTCCACCCCACCCCCACTAGAGCTGTACTTTGAATATCCTGTTTTCCATTCTTAATTAGCACTTTTCTCAGACAAAGACCACCACCTTCAACACCTCTTTGACCCTTTTGTCTGTGACATCTTTTGATTATTATCTGCTCACACCACACCCTCAATGTGTCTCTTCCCCCCCACCCACCCACCTTAAACCAATTTATATTTCTCCCTTGTTGAAACTATGCTGCAGTTCTGCCGAAGGGCCACGGAGGCTCGAAACGTTGACTGATTTCTTCTCCGCCGATGCTGCCAGACTTGCTGAGTTTTTCCAGGTAATTCTGTTTTTGTTTTGTTTTAGATGAATTTAAGCTGTATTCACACCATTAAGCCACTTGTGTGAATTGTATTTACATAAACAGGCACAATGCACATCCCAATATCTTCTGCAATTTATCCAGCAACCCGAAATGGTCAATTCACAGACTGCCTCAAACCTGCCACGTATTAGAATGTCAGATCTACATTCCTATCAAAAAGCTTCAGGGGACTGTGTAGTGCATTAGGTCAGATTTCTTTTCCATCTCTGGGCCTTGAGTTAAAATCTAGACAAAACCAAGATAAAAAGTGGCTTGTGTGCGTGAAAAAAATCCTATGTGAAAGGAGTGCGGGCAGTCTCAATCCAGCTCAAACTGGGAACAGGTCCACAGCACAAGACTGTCGCCATTGCTGCATAAGATTGCTAATTAAGTGCTTCAATGTGGGAATTGGAACAATATTATTTTAGTGCAGTAGGAAGTACTTTACCAAGATTGAGGCGGAAACACATGACTGAGGTAATAATAAGCTGTAATGTGCAAAATAGTATGGTATACCCTAGCACAAGTACACATCTGAATGAGAATGAGGGCAGATGAGGAGAGGTGTAGACCTCCCACACTACAAGTAATCAACTATGAAATTAGGGATAGGGGGAGCTGTAGAAAGTCAGCACGCACCACTTTAGTGCATGTCCTTGCAATTCCACAGGCAGGAGCTGATAGCTGACCATCTATCTACTGCTTGGCATTGACAAATAATAAGTACCCCATAAAATAAGTTAAAAACCTAATAAAACTGCTTATGATGTATTACCCTCCAACCACAAAAATTAAAATAAATGCACACAATTTAAGATGGCAAGAAGATCTTGCATTAATACAATGTTGCTTTGCATCAAGGTAAAATTTATGCGATTTTTGACTGGTGTCAAATTAAATCAATGCATCCAAAAAGCCTTAGAGGAAATCAGGCTTCCTGAGCCAAGTCCATTCCATGACTCAGCCCACTGGAGGCACATTTAATGAAAGTCAGTGCAGTTCTCTTCTCTCCTTCCCACTCACCAAATAAAAAATAAATTCCTTGCTGCAGCTTATTATCTGCTGAGCATCCTACAGAAGAAAAATAATGTGTACAGTATTACAAAGATCTCTCACTGGTTCAGTGATCAAGTTAAATACCTAGTGTGGAACTAGACAGGTTTGATCACAAGTCTGTATTGAATCAGTTGATTGAAACTCGAATAGATACTTTTGTCCTGATCGCAACGCAACTGCCTATACTATAAAAGTGAACGTCTTGAGTTTCAGAGATAAAGCCGACATACTAAATTACAGTGCAATGCCCCAACAGCGCTCAGCACTCACTAACAAACATCATAAGTGAATCAGCATCATCGGGAGATGGGGAGGGAGGACAGCTGGACAGGGGTGAATGCAACAAAGTACTAATGCCAAAGGAAACAGTACAAGACAACTTTGACAGAGATAACTTCAGCAAGCATGTGGCCACTTATCCTCCGTCTAGTTGACACCGGAGCGATCCCATACATAGTGAATGTCTCCACAGCACAACAAGATACAATGGGTGCACTGGTCAGTGGTAATAAACTGGAAAAAAAATCAACAGATGCCATCTTATAGTTAAGGCACCCCCAGCACAAAAGAAATTGAGAGGTGCAAGGATTTTATTTTTTGTACCTTCCAGCAACATAAAATAAGTGGCTCCAGTCTTTCGCTCAGCAGGAATGTTGAGTGCCACAAAATTAAATATTTATTTCAAGTATCAAAGATGTGACATAGCCTCCTTTTGCATATGGCTTATTTGCAGGAAGGGAGCTATTTTCCCTGCCCCAAAACTTTCTCCCCTTTCTCCTGAAGGTGCCAAGTCTTGCTGGGGTATAGCTCCACAGGAGCTGACAGGTACTCAGGCAAGTGCTATCAGGGCATATTGAGAGGAACAGTAAACTACTTGATCATGGAATACATCACTGCCAAATCTCTCATTCATGGTGCATCCACTTTCCAGCAAGGATTATTAGAAAGCAAACAGGAAATGGAATTGGGAGGGGGAGAAGGAACATAAGTGCGCCAAAGCCAATTGTAGTACCTCCCTGTGCTTCCCCAGCTGAAGTTACCTAACTCAGTACAAACTAGGGATCTTCTAGTTTGCATTATTCATTTGCACTTTGCCTTGATAGTATGACCTTCAGAGAAGCCAAATCCAAAATTATTGCATCCCCTACATCAAAAGGCTGAACTTGGCCAAGGACTTAAACCTACCCAAATTCTTCCTCTGGTCTTCTGGCATGTAAATGTTCTTCATTTGAAGGCCATGCCTCGTTGTATCAAGAGCCTGACCAAAGGATTTGTACTGAATTTTGAACTGCTGGTTAGATGCCACCACAGGTCTTAAATGCTCCAACTGTAATTAGAATGAATTGAATCCATAATTCAAGCTAAATGCAAAAGATATGACTACAATAAGCTCAAATGCTGCTGTAATACACGAGTTGTAAAACTTATGAATGCACACAGATTAAGCAAGTGCAAAAAATTTATAACGGCAAAAAGAGGGTAGCTGGCTCCACCATATTTACATTCCTTTCCCATTTACTCTTTCTCCCCCCAACCTTGATTTTATAACAAGCCTGTTCAACGTACAGCCTGCGGTCAGGGGCTCAGAGCAATGCTTCATTCCGATTATTATAGATGGTAGTGCTGAAAGTCACCAATCCCTCCTCCCCAATCTCAGTCAATACATTCACATAAAAAAGGGACAGGATGGATGCTTCCACTCTGGTCTCGTAAAACAGGTAGATCTCAAACCAAACTTTGCAAGGGGCCCCTACAAGACAAAAACTACTCCAGTTACACTGAAGCTCATGCCATAACAGGTTAATTTGAAGTTGCATTCACACGAGTATTTAATAAATAGGCAAAACTTTTTTTCTAACTTATGCATAATGCTTAATGGATTTGCCTGGTAGCAAAAGCAACCTGAAGGTTACATTCCAAGACCTGCATGAATAAAACAAAACAACTAAATGTCGACTTGAAGAAGTACCATAGTAGTAAGCATATTTACACTTGCAAGTCAGCAATTTAAGTTTCTTACTGGTCATGAGCATGAATTGAATGTATTATTTTACATTGCTGCCAACAAAGTAAGAAAATTAAGTTACCAAAAGTCATTTAAATACCTATGCCTATTTGTGGAAATGTTTGTAAAAAAATACAATCTAAATTTGAGAAGCTATATGTCTTACCTATTTCCATTTTAATAACTTTTGCCAAATGCAGCCCACGTCAAGAGCCAGGATATCGAATCAGACCCACGATAAAATTAGTTTTACATCCTTGTTTTATAATCTTTTTCTCTTTCTTCTCAACTGTGTTCCATTGTTAATGCTCCTTAAAATTTGACACACTATTTGCTTTGCTGCCACCTTTATTCCTTGAGAAGAGTGCTCATAAAACAGCCGAGGGCCCAGCAATTGCAGCAAATTGCTTCTTCAACCTGCTTCCACTTGCATCTTGGATGAAATGGGGTGTTTGTACAAGTAAATTATTCCTCCTCCCCAATCCCCAACGGCCCCCACCCTAGCTTTACAATAGAATGCAAAGATGCTAGAGGAAGCATTAAGAACTGTCATTCAATTCTCATTCCCTAACCATGGTCTTCTGGTTTTTAACTTTCACAATCACCCGACCCCACTTTCACCACTGGCTCATCTTGACACAAAAGGCTTGGACCGATTAACAGAATCCAAGTCTTGGAATGCCAACAGTGTCTGGCACCTGCCAACAGAATACATTCTCGCTCCATTCTCCAATAGGAAGTAACGTTATAGCCGAGGTGGGTTGTAGCCTTATTGAACAGCAAGAACTTTACACCATTGTTTCCTGTAATCTTTAGCATAACTAGCATCCCACTTTGGGTACAACAGCATCATAGATTTTACAAATCTGCCATCAGGTTAAGATTATCCATTCCTTTTAACATAAAAACAGGGAAAAGTCAGCCCCATGTTTGTATTTAGGGACAATCAGATTTCTATTAGAAAGGAGAGATCATATGACTGAAATTTTATTAGAAACGGGGGAAAAATGAGAGTAATTAAAAAGAAATAGCAGGAATCATTTACAAGTAAATATGAAAGCACCTTTAAAACATCACCGTGGCTTGCAGAATGGTGTAGAGCAGTTGTGTGAGGGATAGGATCTCAACAATAAATTGGACTATAATCTCCCCCTCCCCTCTATCGCCAGTTAATGTTAACTTACCTGCTGTTCTACAATTCCATCTAATTGCTTGTTCTTTTCTTGCAGAATAAGCTCTTGTTTCTGTTGAAATATTTCTCGCCGCAAATGCTGGTTTTCCTCTTCAATCAGAAGCAAGTACTCTTCTGCCTTTTCTTGGTATTTTGCCAAATTACTTTCTCTCTACATATGGAGTAAAAAAAAACACAATGTGGAACAGGTTCCCTGCCTCCAAACCTCTGCCAGTACTATTGCAGTTTTCAAAATTACTTTGAATTTTGAGGTCAAAGCTGAAAGGTGCTAATTCGGAGGGATGGAATATTTTCTATTTCAGAAACAAATCCCAGCACAGGCATGGATCCACCAATCTGTTCTGGAGTCCAACTGCAAGCCAAGTTTGTCAATCAAATCAGGTTGACTCTAGACAAGGAAGCCCTCAGACACAGATTCTCAAGTTAAAACTCAATAGCATGCAGGTTTTCTGACCAAAACACACTTCCAACATAACCCATCCCTTTTATATCCAGGCCAAAGGGAATGAAGTCAACTGCAGTGAATGAGAGAAAAGGGTGTTAATGTGAGCTAAACAGAGAAAAAAAAAAACAGAAAACTTTAGAAGCACTCAACAGATTAGTCATCATCTGAGGAAAGAGGAAGGTAGGGTTAACACATTTCAGGTCAATTTTAGAACTGGGAGATGTTATAGATGAATGGTTCATGAAAGAGGAATAGAGCCATGTAAATGGGGGTTGGAGGAGAAAATAATTTTTGTGATTAGGTGGAGACCAGAAATAATTAAATGATGGAAGTGATGGAATTGATGCTTGTCAACAAGTCTGATACTGTTGTCAGGACTTGACCCAAGTGCTACACATTCAGAGGGAGATTGACAGGTCACACTTGCCTTTTGCAATGGAAAGATCAAGAGATGCAAGAAGCCAGATGGATCCAAATGAAACAGGAATTCTAAAGAAACAAGAAAGAATCCCCAGCAGGAGGAAGCATCCTGGCTAAAAAAAAAACAAACAGCGGGTGTAAAGGTGGCAGAGAAGAGCTTAGCGTGATGCAGAGTTGGATATTCGATATTGGGGCACAACAGAATGATTCTGAGGGCTTTGGGATCAGAAGAAAGTAATGTGGAAGAATGATCAAAGAATTATTTATGCTTGCAGTCTTTGCCACTGAAAGGAAGGAGAAAAGATGCTTGCTAAAAAGACCAGATGAGGCAAAAAGGTGAACCCAAAGATCAAGACAGCTCTAAAATAAAATGAGTCAGTTGTGCTGAAGAGAAAAGGTCAAGAGTATGCGTGAGAAAGATAAGTTGGCCTTTCAGGTAGGGCCTACATTATAATATTTAACTTTCTTTCTCAGACCAGCACTACACACTTCTACCACTTTCTACTGGGATATAACCTGGAGGAACAAATGTTGGTGCAATCATCTCATCTCACCATAGAGGCCAAGTAGGAGTAGAGCAATGCATCAAAATTATGCACTTCAATTGCATCTTCTTCAGGCAGCGTAGGAGGCTACATAAAAGAAATGAATTTCTTTTAAAAAATGTAAATTATATCTGGATGAGTCAAACCAAAGCAAACACACAGGGTTAAAGCATTGAAGAAATGTAACCACCATAGGCTCTTTGTTATTTTTAAAACTTCTATAGATATTTTAATCATTCCAACAATGGAGTGGCCACGCCTTCAGTTGCCTGGAAACTCTGGAATAACTTCCCTACACCACTCTGTCTCTCTACCTCACTTTCCTGCTTTGAGATTCCTTAAAAACCACCTCATCTAACCAAATATCTCCTTATATGGCTCAGCATCACACTTTGTTTTATAATGTCCCTATGAAGGGTCTTGGGATGTTTTTCATTTATATAATGCAATTAACATTATAAGTTGTTGTTGAAATCAGAACTTGCAACTTGGAGGCAAGCATGCTGCCAACTGAGCTACCAAAAAAAGTGTACTTTGCCATGTCTTTGCTACTGAGATAGCATTCTACCTGACAACAGGTCTATGATTAGGTTGGTTTTCCCTCTTGGGGACAGGTCCTTGGGCAATCTGATAATGTCATCTGAGTGGCTGTTATCCAAGTGTGAGCTTTGACTGCAAAGTTTGTTTTGTCAGCAGAATTTTTTTTTAAAGTGTTGTACGGAAGTCTCACCTGTCATTTGCACAGATGCATTTCCAGAAGTTCCTTTATAATCAGGAACATGAATCCTAGCCACCTTTCTCTCTCCTACTCCTTTCACTGAGGGCTCCACCATCCAGGTGTAGAATCCACAACCAACCCCCACCCACCAAACCTCGCCACTGCCGAGGGGTTTTACATTTTTTGTAGTTGCCAGGTGGATGTATGAACTGCTCACTAAAAATGACAACATTCTTAATGCTACTTCTTGAATACTCCTGAATCATTAATTCTCTACGTTTTCAAGCTTGGTTGAAAGCTTTAGATAGCTAAAGAATATTGTCTTAATGTTCAGCAAAATATGAACTCGGTTCATTTCAAGGTCTGTTTTTTAAAAAAAAATCAAGAATGTTGAACATGTCAGATGAGTATAGACCAATTATTATTGGTTTGAATGGATGGATTTGGCTTTGCACTGATTCAAGCCACCTAAAGTGCACTAAATAGGAGTGAATCCACTTCCAAAAGGTTCACAGTGCTATATAAAAGTGTACCCTCTTGCAAAGCCAAATTTTTCCAAAGTGCAGCTGTCTGGGAACTTAAAAAACATGCAAGGTTCGAATTTTGAAATGTTAACAGATAGGATGAATGTGCTCCTATAATTCAAATACAATTGCCATTTGTATAATTGTCAATGGCAAAAAACTCCATTACACGCGTGCGATTTGAGAGCTGGTAGCGTCAATCTAGACCTGCATGACACTGTACATGTGCTGGTCTGAGATTGGTACTGGAGTATAATTGGCCACTTAGCTGTTAAGTAGCAACTTGTTTTAAATGCCCGATAGGGATTCTTGTTGAAATCCAATACTTCTTAGACTGACTGACTTAAATTGTTTACAAGTCCCTCTTTTTGTTAGTGTGACCTTGATGAGATTGTGATTGGCAGCTAGTCACCTGACAATTAAGTTTAATTTAAATGGTATGAGCATGCAGGATCAGGTGGAAATTGATTTTGGTGTGCTATGCGCTTATTCCATTTATTCTTCTACTTGAAGAAGCTGACACTTGTACAGGTTGCAGTGTTCTCCAGCACCTCACCAATTCTTTATGACCTGAGCCCAGGAGATAAACATTAACCAAACACTGAGTGCAACCCTCTCACCGAAAAGCAGTAGAGAGAAGGAAACCCTGCCTCACTTTCCAAACCGCTTAATCCCTTTAATAGGTTACTAAAGTTAATTGGATTGTACTAAACTTCAGTGGAAAGTTGAACCTGTAACTGTTTTCAGTATGCCTCGCTGTTGTACATTGACTTACTCAATTGATGCATCAAGGGGCATGTTCATTGAGTATCAGCCTTGGCTCAGTGATAGAACTTTCAGTGTCAATTTAAAAGTTTAGGTTCAAGTCCCACTCCAGAGACTGGAGCACAAAAATCTAGACCAATGCTCCAGTATAATACTAAAGGAATCGGAGGTACTGTCTTTCAGATGTGACCTTAAACCGAGGACTCATCTGCCTTTTCAGATAGGCATAGGAAACCCAATGGCCCTATTCAAAGAACAGAGGTGTTATCCCTAGTGCCCTGGCCATTATTTATCCCTCAATCAACATCACTAAAATAGATGATGTGATCATTATCACATTACTGTTTTGTGGGATCTTGATGTGTACAAATTAGCTACCACATTTCCACTTCAAAAAGCACTTCATTGATTGTAAAGTGCTTTGAGATGCTGGTGATTATGAAAAACGCTATATAGATGTAAATCTTTCTCTTTTCTTTTCATAGATATGGTCCGTAGGTCAACGACTCTCCTTTTGGAGAACGAGGAGCAAAGTAGGGGAAAATACTTGAAAGAGCACGCAACAGTTTATAAGTTACAAGAGAGACCATAACAGCATTTATATTTAATGTAATACAGTACTAAAAAAGATAGGACCACTATGGTCTTAATGTTAGAGCCCATACTTCTTTCATATTAACATTAATTTATTAAATCTAATCAATTAAAATTTAGTAATATCTGGGTTTTGATCAACAATATTGAATGATTCAGATTGTCATACATGTTCCTTTTCCCCCAACCCCATAGTTCACATCAATTCTAAATTTTGATAATAGTGAAGATATAAACTAAGAGAGGATTATTATTTAGTTAGGTTGGGCTTAGGAACAAAAGCATACACAAGCTCATCAGGTTCCTACCTAGTTTCAATTTGATAAAAGTGATGCAGTTGATTTGGTGTACATGGACTTCAAATGCATTTGATAAAGTGACAGATAACAGGCTTGTCAGCAAAGCTAATGCCTATGGAATAAAATGGACAGTAATAGTACGGATACAAAACTAGTGGAGGAAACAGAGCTGTAGTAAACTGATGTTTTCTGGACTGGAGGAAGCAGATATAGAGGGGTTCCCCAGGGGTCGGTGTCAGGTCCACTACTTTTCTTGATGTATATTAATGACCTATACTTGGGTGTGCCAAGACACAAATTCAAAATTTGTGGATGACACAAAATTTGGAAATATTGTGAACTGTGAGGAGGTGAGTGATAAACTTCAAGAGGACATATACAGGATGGTGGAATGGGCGGACAAGTAGCAGATGGAATTCAATGCAGAGAAGTGATTCATTTTGGTGGGAAGACCGACGAGAGGCAGTATAAAATAAAAGGGGGTGCAGGAGCAGAGGGACCTGGGGGTATATGTGCACAAATCATTGAAGGTGGCAGGGCAGGCTGAAAAGGTGGTTAAAGGTATACGGGATCCTGAGCTTTACAAATAGAGGCATAGGCATACAAAAGTAAGGAAGTTATGGTAAACTTTTATAAAATACTGGTCCAGCCTCAATTGGATTATTGTGTCCAATTCTGGGCACCACATTTTAGTAAGGTTGTGAAGGCAATGGACAGGGTACAGAAAGAATTTACAAGAATGGTTTAAGAGATGAGGGACTCCAGTTACATGAATATATTGGAAAAACTGGAGCTGTTCTCCTTAGAGAAGAAGATTAAGAGGAGATTTGAAGAGAGATTTTCAAAATCATGAGGCATCAGTTCAGGGAGGATTGACATAAAAGTTTCCGATGACAAGGGTCGAGAAACAGAACACACCTTTAAAGTGGTTGGGAAAAGAAACAATGGTGACATGAGGAAAAGCCTTTGTAAGCAGCAAGTGATTAGAATATGGAATGCACCACCCGAGAGTGTTGGGCTATTAACCGAAGGGACAAAATTTGCAGGGCTAAGGGGAAAGAAGGCAGGGGAGCGGGACTAGGTAAGTTGCTCTTGCAGAGAGCCAGCATGGACACAACTGTTCGAATGGCCTCCTTTTGTGCTGCAACCATTCTACGATCCTACCCAACAAAATGGGCATGAAAAATAAAGCAATTTAGGGCTTGCGTCAGCTCATTTGTAACAATGAGAGCTCAGGTGTTACGTTTCTAATTTTAAGTATAATAATCTTATGGCAACAACTCACATTTATATAGTGCATTTAGTATAGCAAATTGTCCCAAGGTGCTGAACAACAGCGATAACAATAATAACAAGCCACAAGAGGTAAGTAGGTATATAAAAAGAGACATCAGACAAGACACCTGAATTCTAGTAAACATAATGAATAGTACATTTACTGTTGAAACACACTGCAATTGTTTTACTTTTATACTCAGGTTATATCCAAAAATATCTTTCAGCCCTAAAAGCAAAAAGGTGAAGAATTGGCAGTTACATGTTTATTTCGAAAGTTGGTAATGCTGGGAGGAATCAAGAGAATCACCCAAAATGCAAATTTGAAGTACATATTGGTGGTACGATTTTTTTCCAATGATGTATTGATATCAATAGCCTAAGTAAGCCCAATAATGACATTGTACATTTTATTTAATGCAAACAGTTTCTTACCAAAGCAGGTTCTAGAACAGATATATATTCTGGCATTTCAATTGCCGAAAATTCAGCTGAAATCAGAAACAGGCAATAATTAGGAATCTTTTGCTGCACCAGCAGCAAATCAAAAGACAATTTTCAAAAAGGCATTTTTATTTACAAATCAATAAAAGCTACACTGCAATAGCTCATCATCTTCCTTTCATGTTGGTGCCAATATGGGGTACACACATCACATGGTTGAGGCTGAAATGCTGCTCACCTGCATGGCTCAACAGCCATTCACCATCTTAGCTGGCTGATCCACACAGGACACCAATCAATATACAATTTATTCAAGATTACTGCATGTACGTAGAGGAAGAGATGCTGATGCATCCATAGGAGTAAGCCTTTATCCAGTACATGTTAGGTGCCAGTGAGTAAAGACACCTAAAACACTATACAGGAACTCTCATGCTTTCCTATAATTATTAGCTTATTTAACTTTGACACAGATAAAAAGTTGGTGTCACAGGCAATTTTCAAACGGTTCAAAGCCAACTTTACTCATCTTGAAAAGGTACTTTAATATTAAGATTTTTTAGCCAATTGCCATCCCACAAAATATAAAGAGGGAAAGGGAGGTAAAGGAAAGGAAAGAATCCTGGTCTGTACAGAAGGGGAAAACTTACGCTTCATGGCTGACAGATCCCAGTTTAGAGAAGGCATAAGTGCGCTTTCTTCAAGCCCTGTAGAGTGGAGGTCCAAACACTTTTTCTTTACATTTAGTCCTGTTAATAGAAGTAAGAACGCATCAACATACATCACTTAATTTTATTATGCATAGCACTTCATCTGAAGCCCCAGTGCCCAGTTGTTGTTTATTTGTAGATGGAGTGTGGGAATTATCTGGTAAGTGTTGGATGATGTTACGTTCTCTGTAGAGACCGGTAACTATTTAAAGGGCGATTCACTGAAAGGATGACATGTCAAGATTTCAAGCTTTTACTGCATCAATGACTAAAGACAAAACTCTACCATGTAAACACTATTTTCTTTTCTTAGGCAACTTATACTTTAAACAACCGAACAGGATTTACCTTTTTCTACTTTTACTGGCAACCAAAAACCTCAATTGTGTTATGTTACTCAGTCTCTTAAGTAAAAATTCACTTCTCCTGGAACTAATCCAAAGTGTTTTGCAGCTCCCAAGGGTTTTACTTCTGTTCTTTTCCTTTCACAATACTATCTTCCACAGTGAGTGTTTTCCTGGGTATCCTCCCTCTAACTTCAGCTAGATGAACCCTCCAGCCTTGATTTAACTTCTCATGTGTTTGGTTTTCTTAAACATTAAAATTTAGTTTAAGCTTCGATGCGCATTCCACATGGTGAACAATAGAATCAGCAATCTCTCTACTTAAGATGCAGACCTGGCCAAAATCTATCTTTTTGCTCTCCAACTCTCAGTCGGCTGCAGGTCACTTAAGACCAAAACTGCAACCGCCCTTCCCTCTGTGGTATCTCTGAGTTTATAGGGAAGTCGGTAATCGGATCTCAAAATGGCTTCCTCTACCCTCCTCTCCATGGCAAATGGGAAACATACTAGCCCTGTATCCAAGTAGAAATGTTAATCAGCTACCCTAATTACCACTGTTTTTCTTCTTAGAAACAAAGGGACAGGTTCCAGCACAACTATTTACCATTGGACACCAATAACACCTTTCTAGGTTTTAGGAGACTTAGGGTCTGCTCAATGTGGATGTAGAAACAGCTGTCATTGTTCCCAGCTGTTAACAGTTGGCACCTCACTTTCAATAAAACAAAGTGACTCTCCTTTTGATCTAACAACTAAACCACCCACATATACCGTCAAGTAGACTCCAGCAGAGGTCACATGACATCTTTCATTTAAAGATACCGCTCTAAACCATGATAACCTTACAAACTAAAAGATATAGACATAATAATCATATAAACCTCTCACTCCGAATAGTTAGCATTTCTGAAACTGAAAATTAGCTTAATCTTTTGAATTCAATTCAAAACTTAAAAAAAACAAAGTAAACTGCAAGCTAGTTTATGGAACCTGCCCATCAGTGGCAGCTACCTGTCAATCAGATACAAGTGATTACCTGAATAGGTGCCAGTTATTTTGAGCAGGAGGCTGAGTTAACACTTGTAGCTTGGTTGAGGTTCAAAGGTTTATAAATATAGATAGGGCCTACTGACACATGGTGGTCGCAAAAGGAGTGCAGTGTAAATGGAGTGCAGAAGTTGGGAATTTGATGAGAGCGGGAATTCATGCAGAGAGGAGGTGCTGCTTTTTGCCTCCAATATTTATAATGGTTTGTGTAAACCTGAGGCAATAAGTATTTACCCAGTGTTTTAGCATTTTTATGCAAGTTAGTGCGTGCAAAAAGAAAACAAATTAAAGGTAGATTATAAATAATGCTCCCATTCCCTGAATGGATAAAAAATCATTTTACTAAGAGCCGAAGAGGTCAAACAGGAAAATCTAGTTCCAAATAGTAGTATCGACCATGAAAGTCTTTTTTTGCTGGGTGATTATTTGAGTTATTGATCCATTGGTTACAGCCACTTACGTTTCAGCCCAGGTTCTGAACTTTTCTCATGACCCTATTAAAAAGAAGAGTTTAGGTTAACCTAGCAGTTACAGGAAGCACTCAGCTGTTTTAGAATATCACTTTTCCCAACACATTCTAATGATATATCAGTAAATTTGAGACTAAATTAACTCCCTGGTTCTGTTGTAACCTTTCCCACTTTACCAGATACTTCCACTCATTGTTGCGATGCAGTTCCATACCAATCATTTACTTTGCTGCAACTTATCACTGTGACCATTCTTCACTTGTTAATCCACATATAAACACTTTGCACTAGGGTCACCAGTTAGTGATCGGAACACAAGGTGGAGAGGGGTAAAGACTGCTGATTTTTCTCTTCTATTGCTCGAATGTGCTGTGACCAATTGCAGCAGTCTGACAGTTACGCCAACTAAGAGCAGCTACGGCAGCAGAGACCAGGGGCTGAACTTTTTGGCAGAGGCCCTGTGCGGCCAGGGGTGAAAGCTGAACCAGCCCAACTCCAGCAGGCAGCGCGGGACCCGAGGGTGGCATTTTGCCAGGAGAGCCAATTAACAAGCCACCACCAGAGCTATCATTCTACTGAGGACAGCGTCCTGCACCAGACCCCTCCCCAAGCCTGCCAGCCCAATCAGACAGCTGGTAGCTCAGCAGCGCCACTACTCATGGCGGGGGAGAAAATGAGGTCACAGTGCACAAGCACTACTGTGATCAGAACTACCTAAAGGTGACTTGAACACACATCGCCTTGTCTAATGAAAAAAAACTTACCACTCATTTTGCTTATGCATGGAGGTTATTAAAATGATTAAAATACACAAAATACTCCTTCTCTAGCAGATCCTCAACGATAGGAACCTGGTATGCAAGTACAAGGGTAAATAAGGTCCTTTCACCTAAACTTAAGGTTTCCATACAAATTACCACACTCCCTTTTGGGAATCTATTGTTGACATCAATGGAGACAGATGCATCATTGCTGGGGAATGGAAGCAGCAGCAGCAAGTATAGCACATTTAGAGTAATAAAATGTCCAAAGTGCTTCACAGAAATGTTACAAAGCAAAATTTGACACCAAGACACATAGGCCTGAATTTTTCAGTCGGCGGGCGGGCTCCAGGGTAGCGGGCAGGGATAGTTGCCCAGCGCCAGACACGGGCCATAGCACTCAGCTCTACCTGTGTGGGCAGGGGGAGGAGGGAGAGTCGGGGCCAGTGTTCTTTTGCACGTGCGCACTTCAATCTCCCTGAGGCACGGAGCTGCCTCAGAGAGATTGAAGCGCTTTTGAAGTAAATAAATGGTTTGAAAATTTAATGAAACATGTCCCCCTCATGTGATTGTGGATGAGGTTTCCAAAAAAACCACGAAGGCCGCTTGGCCTTTTTGCCTGCCCGCCAACCTCAAGGTTGGACGGGCAGCATAAACAATTACATTAATTAATTTGTTAATGGACTTAATAGGCCTATCAGTTATCAGCGGGCAAGCACCGGAAACATCACGAAGCAGCGCAATGACATAGGATGTGCGTCATTTTACACCCACTCCCCAGCACGGCAATTGAAAAATTCAGGCTTTAAGGTGATATTAAGAGATGGCCAAAAGACCACCAGAGAAATCAGACCCGAATCAGGCTTTCCATCCACAGAACAGGAAATGGGAATATGTGACCAAGCTTCCCTCCCTCATACAAAAAAGAAATGCTAACAAAGCAGCCTGTTTGATTGGCGCCGCATCCACAAACATTCACTCCCTCCACCACCGACACACAGTTGCAGCTCTGTGTAGCACCCACAAAATGCAATGCGAGAACTCACCAAGCCTCCTTACACGTACCTTCCCAAACCCATGACCACTATCATCTAGAAGGACAAGGGCAGCAGACACATGGGAACACCACCATCTGGAAGATCCCCTCCAAGCTTCTCACCATCCTGACTTGGAAATATATTGCTGTTCCTTCACTGTCGCTGGATCAAAATCCTGGAACTCCCTCCCTCATAGCAGTGGTTGTACCTACACCACATGGACTGCAGCAGTTCAAGAAGGCAGCTCACCACCACCTTCTCATGGGCAATTAGGGATGGGCAATAAATGCTAGCCTAGCCAGTGACACACATCCCATGAATGAATTAAAAAAATACTAAACCATCGTCCTCCCTCTAAAATAATATATAGGTTTAGTCTAAGTAAGTTAATCTGATTAGTGATATAAATACAGATTTGTGTTTTACATAACTAACATTAGAACCAATTAGAAAGAAAAATATCACCTCTTACCTTACCGACCACTTTCTTTTTCATAGCTGCAGCTTCTCGAAATCTAGATGGTACTACTCGAGCTCCTACAAGAAAAGGTGTGGGGAAACTATTTCATTAGCTCAATTGCATTGCAGCAATATATTAATTTTTTTCCTGATCTTAACAATTAGCATCTCAGTTAAAAAGAGTACAAACTTCATAATAGATATGAATAATGTAAAAATAATGCATAGCTGGGAAGAGTGCAACATGATTTAGTATTTCTGAAAGTTGCAAGACCAAACCTTAAGTCCCTCCTTTTTCCTCTTCACCCAAATAATCTCCATAACTTCAACACAATGCCACAAAGGCAACTGCAGAGTTTAACCTGCAGGGTGGTAACCACCCCCCCCCCCGACTCCTCTATAAACTCACCTAGAGCAGTGTACACATTTTTGGTCTCCTTACTTAAGGAGGGATATACTTCCATTGGAAGCAGCTCAGAGCAGGTTCACTCGGCTGATTCCAGGGATGAAGGGGTTGTCTTACGAGAAAAGGTTGAGCATGTTGTGCCTATGCTCATTGGAGGTTAGAAGGATGGGACCTTATTTAAACATAAGATTCTGAGAGGGTTTCACAGGGTAGATGCCAAAAGGATGTTTCCTCTCATGGGGGAATCTAGAATTAGGGGACACAGTTTAAAAAATAAAAGGTCTCCCATTTAAGGTGGAGAAAAGGAATTTCTTCTCCCAGAGAGTTGTTAGTCTTTGGAATACTCTTCTCCAGAGAGCAGTATCTCTAAATATATTCAAGGCCAAGTTAGACAGATTTTTGATTGACGAGGTAGTCAAGGGTTATGGGGGGCAGAAAGGAAAATGGAGTTAAGGCCACAAGCAGATCAGCCATGATCTTACTGAACAGCAGTGCAGGCTTGAGGGACCAAATGGCCTACTCCTGCTCCTAGTTATGATTCTATAACTCTCTAATCTGCTCCTTCTGGCTGCAATGTTCAGAATTCAGACATGGAAAGGTCGGTTTCAAGTTATTAATAAACATTTTACAACATCTTTATAGATGGTCAACGATGCACTAAGAACTTACGAACAGGTTTACCACAAAAAAAAACTTTCCCTTACCTTTTGTCTTCCCACTATATTCCTCCATTGAGGTCCCTCTAGGGGGAAAAAATACAAAGTTAAGTCATCAAAGACTAAACTGCTGACTCGATGAAAAAGGATAATTCTTTCTAGATGAGATGAGATAAGATGGCACTTAAATAAGGATTAAAAAGTCTAGAAATGCATACAATGCTGTCACTACAATTTCAGTGAGGCGTAATGGTATGTATGTGAAATCATATTATTCCACCAAAATATCCAGCAATAGAATTACAGATTGTGTCTTTACAAACTTGTGTTGCTTGGAGAGTATTTGGAGCTGCACAGCACTGGATGAAGAGGGCAATAAACTGGCTGTTACAGATTTGTCACTGTCATTGTGCAAATGAACATACAGTAACATAAAATTGTGCAACACTGGCTTATGTTTGCCCTATGGCATAGTGATAACAGTATTTAGATGCATTCACTGGTATCACCATGTCAACAAATCAGTCAACATCGGAAGGAGGCACTGCAAACATTAACCTTTCATTTGAATTTGTGCTTCTTCCAAAGGTTTTACTTTTTATATACAAGAATGAAATGCAATAAAACAGTATTGTTTTCTTAATTCATGGAGATCACAGGTAAACAATTTATATTACACCTTTAATATAATAAAGGATCCCAAGGCGCTAAACAGGAGCATTCGTCAAGAAAAGTTAGATACCGAGCCACATAAAGCTATATTAGGGTAGATGGCTAAAACAAACCTCTTTGGCCGAGCTTTTGGGGAACGTTGTAAAGGAAGAGAGAGAGGTAAAGAGGTGGTTTAGGGACAGCATTCGAAAGCCGGAGACTGGGCATCCAATGGAGGAGCACAAAATCGGGGATGCTTAAGAGGGCAGAATTATATATCTCCTCAACTCAGAACTAAATGGAATTCTGAGACTGTGACCCCATGTTCTAGATTCCACAAACAGGGGTAACATTTTGTCAGTATCTCACCCGTCAAGCCCCTTAAACATTTTGTATGTTTCAATTAGATAAGCTCTCGTTCTTTTAACTCCATGGAATATTGACCTAGTCTACTCTATCCCTCCTCTTAAAACAATCCCCTCATCGCAGGAACCAATCTAGGGAATATTCATTGCACTCCCTCAAGGGCAGCTATGTCCTTCCTTATCACAAGGAGACCAAAACTGTATACAGTACTCTAGGGGTGGTCTCAACAATGCCATCCATAATCAGTGCAAGATTTCTTTACTCTTACATTCCAAACGGCTTGTAGTAAAAGCTATCACACCATTTGCCTTCCAAATTTCTTGCTCTCCCTGCATGTTAACTTCCTGTGATTCATGTACAGGGAGGCCAGGTCCCTCTGAATGCAAACATTTCTCAGCCTTCCACCATTCAAAAAAATATCCTGTTAATTTTCCTATCAAAAATCGATGACTACACACTTTGTTACTTTGTATTCCATCTGCCAAGTTCCTGCCACTCGTCCAACTTGTCCATATCCCTCTGCAGCCCCTTCGCATCCTCATCAGCACTTTCTTTCCTGCCTAACTTTGTATCTTAATGTTTCTTCAAAAAAAATGTTAATAGTACAAATTAGTTCAGCCAGTCACATTAGTCTGCAGGGAACAAAAATCCTGCAGACAAAAATTGTTCATTTTTCTATTGGCAGAGTGGGTGGGGCAGTTGCTGTGCTGTTGAAGGAGAAAGGGAAGGGATGTGATTCTTGATTGATCGCAAGATTAACCATTGTCGGAATCAGACATGACTTACTGACAAGTGGTGGGTGGGTGTCTGAAAAAACCAGCTGCACCGAAATATCCAAATATTGTTACATATTACTTAGGAATACTTGGTGCTAGTGCAATAGAAGAATAGAAAGTTACACCCCACCCCCAGTAATGATCACCTCGCTGCTTGACAAGGGCAAAATTTAGCAGCGTTTGAAAGACTGATTTATGAAATTGTTTTTCTTACTCGCAGAAGCCTCATAAAATATGCCAGTAAGACTGTCATCTTAGCTGTGAGTTCAGAGAACTGCAGGAACAGCAGAACACAAAGCCAAGTGCAAATTCAAAAATAGTTTGCGTTGAGGAGTCTATTGCTAATTAAACCACTTACAGTCTATGTGATAAAAATCAAAAGCCACAAAATTTCTGGGCTCCGTTTCCACAAATAAAATAATGGGACACATATTCTTGTGTATGTCAGTTGTTTTTCTGATGCTTAAAAGATCAATTGATAAAGTATACATCATTTCAGGGGAGAGAGCGCCACATTTTTGTAGGAGCATTCTCTTCACATTCCCCTCTTTTCTAAACATACTCATATCTGCAAATAACTTTGCAACTTCTTGCATTACATTTCAAACAGTTTCTGCAGGCGCCTATTGTATCAACTTGAGGAAGTCTGCACGCTTCCCCACCCGCTTAATTTCAACTATATAAAGTTGATGCAGCTGGCTTCATCACGCATCAAAGAAGCATTCTTAACTACTGACTCAACATCCAAATTAGTAATAAGCAGGTGGAACTAACAGAGAAACCAGAACGCCACTTTGGATACTTACATGTCTGATCCTTTGCTTTCTTCTTTATATACTGTAAATAATATAGGATAGAATACATTAGTATACTGCACTCCTCCTGCTGTTATAAAAGGAAAACAGCAGGCTCTAAATACACCAAAGACTGCAGCAGTAACTTCAGTAAAATCTGACATACTAATTAGTGGAACAGTCATACATGCAACTTTTACATTCAGCTTTTACAAAACATCACACCAGATTTCACCTTGTTTTAGGTCATAAAAATTTGTCTCAAGATACAGTTCATAAAGCAAATTTTAATAACTCCAGCACTATCTCATCTGAAAGTGATCAAGATTCAGACTGGAATTTCTGTATTATTGCCCATGAGAGGAACAGTTTTGAAGTGATTTGGAATGAATGACCCACCCAGAGGGTCATTAGTCTGTGGAAGTCTCTTTCCCAGAAAGCAGTGGAGGCTGGGTCACTGAATTTATTCAGGGCCGAGTTAGATTTTTGATAGACAAAGGGAGTCAAGGGTTATGGGAGACAGACAGGAAAGTAGAGTTGAGACCACAACCAGATCAGCCATGATCTTATTGAATGGCAGAGCAGGCTCAAATGGCCAAATAACCTACATCTGCTCCTAAGTCCAAAATTCCTATGAAAAATTTTTTTTGCGCGAGATTACCTACCGCTGAAGTTATGTAGCAGTTTCTTCTACCAACCGAGCACCCCCCTCCAATCCCCTCTAGAATGCCTTCTAGTATTGCTCTCAGGGTATGCTCAATAGGGAGCAATGGTGGTATGGTGGCAATGTCACTGAACTAGTAATCCAGAGGCCCAGGCTAATGCTGAGTTCAAACCCATCACAGCAGCTCAACTAACAAATCTGGAATATAAAAACCTAGTTACGGTTATCAGCTGCTTCACTAATGCCCTTTACAGAAGGAAATCTGCCATCCTTATCCAGTCTAGTCTAAATATGACTCCAGACCCAAGCCAAACCTATGTGGTTGACTCTTAACTACCCTCTGAACTGACCGAGCAAAGCATTCAATTATAGCAATTAGGGGTGGACAACAAATGCTGGCCTTGCCAGTGAAGATTATGTCCCATGAAACAATAAAGAAAAAAAAAAGGCCTTATTTCCTTCAGAAGATGGAGTTGGAGGGGCTTCCTGCTGATAAAGAAAATAATTTTATGCAATTGAGCAGCTGACCAAATAAAGGGTGACAGGTTTCCTACCCTAAAGGAAGACATCAATAAACCACTTTACAACAATCCAACACTCTACCCAGTAATTTCTTCTAATACTCACCCATAAATAACCATATTTTGTGAAGTCAAATTCACAAATTCTCACAACAGGATTTGAACTCAATTGCTGGATTGCTAGTCCAGTACAATAAACAAATACCATACTAGTACAAGCAAATGCTTGCAAGCATTTTTAGAAATTTAAAAGAAAATCCAAGCTTTTTGATTTCCACCCAGTCATTGCAGCAAGGATGGAAATATCCACTAGTGATAACACTTATCAAGTTAAAATAAGAGACAATACACTGAATAAGTTCAGTCAATAGAATTAAATATCAAGGGCTGTATATGAAGAGTGGCTGAGTCCAATACCACCAGTTTTGTGCCATTGCCCAAAATGAATTTCTATCCTCTTTTGAGAAAAATAAAAGTTTTAAAATCGAGAGAATTAAAATAAACTAATGAACTTGCATTTATATGGCATCCTCCACATCCTAAGGATGTCTCAAAGCTGGCAAAGTACTTCTGAAGTGCTGCTGTTGTATTGTAGGGCAATACAGCAGCCATTTGCACACAGTAGAAATTAGCTCAATAAGCAGATCATCAACTTCAGCTGTATTGGTCGAGGGGTTCCCGAGCATTCGATTAGATGTGCTCAATTCTCTGGATTGGGTCTTGAATCCATGACCTTCTGGATTAGAGGCGAGAGTGCTACACACAAGGTCAACATTCACAGAAAGCACAGAATTTCCAATGGAAGCTGGCTGACATTTGCACACTGCACAAGAGAAAAGACTAGGTAATACCTTGAATCGTAAAACTTACATTTCTTGTGAGATGTGTTTTGAGAAGCAGCACATGATCTTGGTGTGACACGTTGGAATGTGTCACACTGGCTCAATCTTTGCCTTGGAGTGTGTGCTGGTGCTGGTCTCTGACCAGGTGTTGCAGGTAGGGGTGACTTGGGTGTGGTGAGCAAATTTCGTGAATCACTCAGATTTGGCACACTTTTTGAGCTCTTAAGCAATCTGGAAAGAAAAAAAGCAACAATGGATTTCAGTTAAAGTCCGATAATCCTTCCTTGAACCAAATACAAGTATCCAACAGATCTCATAAGTGACGCAATTGGAAGCAGCTATACCTGATGCAATAATTTTTTTTCCTTTTCACCAATTTCCCCCCCTTCCTCCAGAAGATGTTGACACTTGCAGTACTGCTCAGTCGCCTCTAGTACCTCGTGCAAGACATCATTTTATATAAAAGTGTAGACAGTGAATACAGACAAGAGGCTCCACAATATTTTGCATCACAGTCAAGTTTAATCCAATTGTCACTGGCTGTCAAGACGGGTGCACTTCCAGCAAGAGACTTACCAGCAGCCATCAGAAGCGGAAATCCTAGGTGATTTTCCTCTCTCTAACCTGGATACATTGAAGCCAATAGTAAATCCCCTATTGCGGAACTCCCTTCCCCACACAATCTTCCCCACAACCGCCCCCAAGATTAATTTAATATCCAGCTTTATGCAGAGTTTGAACCTCAGGGCTGATATCAGAAAAACCAATAGACTTAATTTAACATCCTTGAAATACAAATTAATTACCACCTACAAATGAGCATGAAGACATTATATTTTTACTAGATAATATTTTGAAATAGCAACATTTGGTGGCCATCCCAGCACTTTTGTTCTCAAAACTCCACAAATAATAGCTTTAGAAAGTCTAATTTCCTCAGTTTCAACTATATTGGAATACAAAATAAAATGAAATTTGTAAACACAAATGCCAAAAATCTTAATTTTAAGAAGGAAGTGGTTATCAAAGCAACACTGTAAAAAGCCCAAGTTGGTTGGATATGGGTATGCTTAATGGAATCCAATGAAATATGTGATCAATTCACTGACAATTATTGTCTTATCCAAACTTCATTAATACTGTAGTAAAAATCAGTGTTGTCATCAGGTTTATCTACCAATACACCAGTAAAATTCTATCGAACCAATCCATTTTAATATTGTGTCCAACATTTCTGACATAAATGAATGCAATGTTTCATTCCATTCCCACTAAGCACATAACCATCAGTACTGCCCCTAGTATGTGTTTGAGTGCTCTCTTTAGACTAACTAAAATCCATATTTACACTACAAGGTGCATTGTACATGGATATATATATTGGCGATGGAACTTTACTTTCGGTAATTTTATCTCTTCTTTCTTTTCCTTCTTAACAGTGGGAGCACAAGTTTTTTTTATATAAACAACCAAAATGAATTGCAAAATAATACAGGTTAAGGAATTACTTACTATACCATGTGCAAATCCAGGGGATGAGGGAAACAATAGGACTTAATACTCACGCGCCTGATCCATTTGAATCTTCATTAAAAGCTGCAATTTAATGATAATCACCATTACACTGGTTCATTCCTTATTACATATTTTTCAAAAAGAATAAAATAAAAAACAATTTAAAAACAGAACTAGATCTACAACAAAAAAAATTTGAAAGTGAATCGATAACTAGATATTTTCACAGCAAAATAGAACACAAGCTTTGGAGAGTTACACGTACCTAATACTGGAAAATTGTCAGTGTTGTTAGAAATCCCCAAAAGAACAGGCACTACAACTTCAGCACCGAATACCAAAGCACAGTATTATATACTCCAGCTGCTGTAACAATTCTCTTCCCTAGCTTTGATCTCTAGCACTTAATTCTTTAAATAAAGTTGACA
This sequence comes from Cetorhinus maximus, assembly GCF_964194155.1. NCBI lineage: Eukaryota > Metazoa > Chordata > Chondrichthyes > Lamniformes > Cetorhinidae > Cetorhinus > Cetorhinus maximus. Next base: position 113,884,403 of record NC_135891.1, read on the forward strand.
CAGATTTAAAAAGACAGAAGTCTGTAGCAATTTTAAAAAAAGCTCCCCTATAAAGAAATCTCATCATAAATTGTCAAATGCTTACTTCACACCAAGATCCAGGTAGATTGCCTTCTCATTGCTACACCATCTGACGTCGCTGAGCACTAATGCACTTCTGCTGAATGCAGAGTACCAGCCAGTTTTCCCTCAGATTAGGTAACTCCAAATTGGGATTGGTTTGTAGGCTGGGTTCAATTTCAGTGCCTCCCCCACCGCACACTCATGTATTTGCAGCATAGCAATGAAGCACATACCCAGCAGCTACAATCCTGGATTAGGTACCCAGAGGTCCAGAATTCAACTCACACAAAAGCTGTCATAAAAAGCCACAGGCTCACTAATATCCCTACATGATCTGTACTACTCTAGTTCCATACTACATGGTTGATATTCATTAGATATTTTAAAAGAAAATAGATACATACCCCTGTATATATTATCAATATTAAAATAGTCTCAAAATTTCCCCTTAGATTTTTATTTGTCTTCACCCATTACTTAAATTGCACTGATGGAGTGCGCATTAAATCAGGAGCTGGGGGTACATGCCCCTCGACATCCCAGATGAAATTCTCCTGTCTTTTTTTGTGTAGTCAGTCGAGGTATTAGGTGCTGCGAGAACTGTTCATGTGCCTGTAACTGCACCAGATTGTTCTACCATCTAATATTAAAAAAAGTGAGTGACATTTCCCTAGAGTCAGCAGCTTTTTTTTCCCTGTGCTATCAGCTGAATGATCCATTGATGCTGGTACATGTAGGTTGCTGAAGTTGTAAATCGGGGCTGTTGCTGTAGATTTACAATGTTATTGAATCTATTAGTCATAGTTACAGTTCAATAGCCGGCAGCAATTGAAGTGCGCATATTGGACCAATTACTTGAAGATAACTTAACACAAAAAGTTCCCAAACTGAGACAGAGATGCGCATCAATAAAAATTTAATCATTCATAGAACATAAGTCTCAGCTCTCATCTGCACTGACAGATAAAGCTTCTAATTTCAATATGCTTCCCTGAAAGTGCTAGTGCTCGACTGGTTCCATAAATACAGGCAGCTCAGTGGTGCCTCGCCCATGCAGCTAATCTTTATACTCGAGGCTAGAACAAGAGTTTTATCAAGCTAGAGTAGGTCATCGATCAGCAAATAAGGAGTAAGAACCTTGGTTGATCATTGTTCTTTCCTCCCTCCTTCCTAGCCTAAGGTTGCAGAATTCAACTGATATCCAACTACTGCCCTGGCAGAGATCAGCTAGCTTGCTGATTTTTAAATTGCAGTGCAGCAAAAGGATGGCCTGAGTGCATGGCCAGCAGCTACATTTCTACAATAAGCACAAAAATTTGGAACCTTTCGCAAAGAGATCCTCAAAATCCTGTGTAGTTTTCATTGCAGATCTTCAGGAATTGAAGATCTGATGGTTGTCAGCCCTAATGTGAGCAGCTGCTTAAAGCTCAGTTTTGCAATTTCACATCAAGATAGAAGAACAGTGCTGATGTACCGATGCTCATTCCAAAGTTTATTTTTAAACACCTCTCACTACCAAAATCCATTGTTTGATGCAGCACATGAAAACTCTGTAGGAATTAAATCCACACACCCATTTGGATAGATGGTAGCCATTTAAAAACAATGACAGAAAAGAAGCAATAAATAAATGGAGAAAGCAGAGCAGGAAAGACAGGCATTAAGGAAATTTGGCGGTGGTGGTGGTTGGGGGGGGCGGTTTGCGCGGTAATGAAGGAAAGATGTTATGGGAGCGAAAACTATGAAATATTGGCACAAAAATGAATGAAGTATACCAATAAGCCCCAAAATCAGTATTTTGAGTGGAGACAGTAAATTTGTCCAGATTATTTGGGGGACGGGGGGCAAAGTTTTGAAGAACTTCTGGTGCGCCAATGATTTAGCACTTAAAAGCGATGTGTTTTGGTTTGTGTCAAGTAATTGACACAAAAGCAAGACAGAATTTAATTTAAAACAATTCTGAATATATAGTTTGCAAAAAACTTGGATCACATGCTATCCCTTACTAGCATAAGTGCAAGTACATGGGAAGGTTTCCGAGCTAGGATCTGATAAAGATAGGCTATTCCTTTTTAAGGGAATACAATTGTCATGAACATTTCTCTCTCTTGACATTGAGTGATCAGATTTATTAAAAATGGATAAACACAGCCAAATCCTCCAAGATATTTCTTGCAAAGTTAATATTTGAGACAAAAGTTGCCTTAGAGCTCAGAAACATGTACTTCATTCATGAGCTGGTGCAGGGGACATATTCCAATGGCTTCCTCCTTCTCTGCCTGATGAATGATTGCCTCAGAAGCAGCCAATTTAATCCAAAAGGCAAAATAAATGAGATGCATGTTCCCAACTCAGTGGGGGTGGTCTACAACTATAAAGACTTCATTCAGCACAGAGCAGGGATTGCAATGTTCTCATCTAGGACAGCAGTGCAATTGGTCACAACACCCTGGGCTAGGGTGGAGGGGGGAAGGAAGATTCAGCAGGACTTCCACTTCTGAACCCTAAAGGAAAGTACATGTGCAGAGGATTATGAATAAGCAGTAGTCGAGAACTGGATATTACTCATGTGCAATTCTCGCCACGATCGAAAAGCCAGGTAAGATTCACTTTCAAAATTCAAATACAAGCAGCAACCATTTGGGAGGTATGCAGAGGGCTGCAAGGACCCAATCAGCCATTTCACAGCGCAAGTTACCAACTCACAAGAGGACAGAGAAACTGGGGGGTCAGGGAAGGGGATGGGAATGGCGGTGGGGGGGAAGCATGCTATTACTTACATTTACGTGGCCCAAAAGAATCTCTCCGTTTAAGACTTGGTGTAGTGGGCTTGATGAACAACTGCTCTGACGCGACCTGCATGGTTTTCCGTTGAGAAGATTGCACTGATGTATTGCAAGGCGACTTTGATTCAGTCTCAGGTCTCAAACGTTTACTGCTAGTCAGGTTCACTGATCTTTTAGGGGCCCTTTCAAAATAATGAAGTCACACAAGACAAGAAAGATAGATTACAAGGTGATGGTAGACAGCGTGGTTTTATATGATCTTAGTCCACGATAAATACAAGCAGCAATGCTAACTGTTCTATTTTAAAGGAGGCATTATTTGTTTGATGGGGGGGTGGGAAGACATGGAAAATAAGTCTAATCTGTGCAAAAGCACAACTTCACTCCCAGAAAGTGTTTAACCAATATTGCTGAGAACTGCAATTACTCAGCATACACATATACTGCAGCGTGTTTTTTAAAATCTTATACCAGTTAGTTGGCAGCAAACAGTGACAACAGCCTTAAAAATAAAAATGCACTTTTAGCTTAGTATGTACACACATTAATAGAAAACTCCCAATGGGCCTACTTCATGGTGATTCTTTAGCAAAGTAGCATCACAGACTGACTCCGTCTACAGAGCAGCTTTTAAAACTACTAGCGGCATTACTGAACGATGGGAGCTTCCATGGAAAGAAGCTGAAGTAGCACTTGGAGTTGAAAAGGCTCGACCTCCCTTTTTATTTGCTCATTTTAAAACATTTGCCATTAGCTCAAGTGATGAGCACCCTTGAAGAATTAAATTTTGGACATGATTCCTTGGGACTATGCCTTACTTGATCAGAAGGCACAGACTTTCAGCAATTAAAACAACATCAGCTCAACTGCACAGCCTGCTAGCAAACAAAAGTCACTTCCTCGAACAAAATATCAAACTGATTTTCACATTTTTCACTTACTCTATACGTTATTTGGAAATTGAGGCACAGGTTGGCAGGTTACATTCTATGGGCAGATATAATGACAGAAAATCAATCTCATGTCAAAACCAATAGAATTTGACCGAATAGGCGCAACAGGATGGGTCTCCTACTTCAATGCTTTTTTTGTGCCACTAGAGGTCCACATTGAACTAGATAAATGCTATGACTTCGAGTGACTGCAAATAATGGCATGAATTCACACAGCTCCAGCACAAACTCAGGAAACTGCCACACAACTGAAGCAATTTCAGTCACTGAACTTGAAAATAATTTAAAATGCAACTATATAAATATACATCTATATTATGCTTTGAATAATGTATGTGTACAAAACTTCAAAATTTAAGGCAAGAGGATATCACTGCAATAACAGAGGTTTGGCCATGTAACTCTCAGCAACTATATAATCACAGCACAGGATGATTTGGTTCAGTCACAATCAGATTAACAGACTGAACATGATCTAAAAACACAGTGCATATGCGTGCACTGGCAGAAAGGGGCGGTAATGGCAGGAGAAACAGAAAAATAGAACCAGGAGGAGGTCACTTGGCCCTTCGAGCCTGCTCTGCCATTCAATATGATCATGGCTGATCCTCTATCTCAACTATCTCTATCTCCCGTGCTCTCCCCATACCCCTTTAGAGTCCAGAAATCTAACTATTTTCTTCTTAAATATATTCAGTGACTTGGTTTCCACAACCTTCTGTGGTAGGAAATTCTACAGGTTCACCACCCTCAGTGAAGAAGTTTCTCCTCATCTCAATCCTAAATGGCCTACCCACTATCCTGAGATTGTGACCCCTTTTTCTAGACCCCCCCAGCCAGAGGAAACATCATACCTGCATCCAGTCTGTCCAGCCCTGTCAGAATTTTATATGTTTCAATGAGATCACCTCTCATTCTTCTAAACTCCAGTGAATATAGGCCTAGTCAGCCCAATCTCTTCTCATATGACAATCCTGCTATCCCAGGAATCAGTCTGGTGAACCTTCGCTGCACTCCCTCTATGGAAAGTATATCCTTTCTTAGGTAAGAAGGCCAAAACTGCACACACTACTCCATGTGTGGTCTCACCAATGCCCTGTTTAGCTGCAGTAAGGCATCCTTGCTCCTGTAACTCAGGTGCTCTCACAATGAAGGCCAGCATACCATTTGCCTTCTTAACTGCTTGCTGCACCTGCAAGGACACCCAGGTCCCTTTGTACATCAACATTTCCCGATCTATCACCATTTAAATAATACTCTCCCATTCTGTTTTTCCTACCAAAGTGGAGAACTTCACAAAATAACGTTATACTGCATCTGGCCATGTATTTGTACACTCACTCAACTTGTATAAATTGCATTGAAGCCTCTTAACATCCTCCTCACCATTCACATTCCCACCTAGTTTTGTGTCATCAGCAAACTTGGAAATATTACATTTGGTTCCCTCATTCAAATCATTGATATATATTGTGAATAGCTGGGGCCCAAGAATTGATCCCTGCAGTAACCCACTAGTCACCACCTGCCATTCCAAAAAAGATTCATTTATTCCTACTTTGTTTCTTGTCTGCTAACCAATTCTCAATCCATGCCAATATATTACCCCAATCCCATGTGCTTTAATTTTGCACACTAACCTCTTATGTGGGACTTTATCAAAAGCTTTCTGAAAATCCAAATACACCACATCCACTGGTTCTCCCTTATCTATTCTGCTAGTTACATCCTCAAAAAACTCCAGTAGGTTTGTCAAACATTATTTCCCTTTCATAAATCCACGTTGACTTTGTCTAATCCTGTTATCACATCCTTTATAATAGACTCCAGCATTTTCCCTACCACTGATGTTAGGCTGACTGGTCTATAATTCCCTGTTTTTCCCCCTCCCTCCTTTTTTAAATAGTGGGGTTATATTTGCCCCCCTCCAAATCTGCTGGGGCTGTTCCAGAATCTACGGAATTTTGGAAGATGACAATCAACGCATCCACTATTTCCATGGCCACCTCCTTTCGTACCCTGGGATGTAGAATATCAGGCCCTGGGGATTTTTCGGTTTCCAGTCCCATTAATTTCTCCAGCATTGTTTTTTTAGTAATATTAATTTCCTCAATTCCTCCTTCTCACTAGACCTTTGGGTCCCTAATATTTCTGGGAAGTTATTTGTGTCTTCCTCTGTGAAGCTAGAACTAAAACAGTTGTTTAATTGCTCTGCCATATCTTTGTTCTCTATTATAAATTCTCCTGTTTCGGACTGTAAGAGACCTAAACTACTCTTCACCAATCTTCTTCTTACATACTTATAGAAGCTTTTACAGTCCTCTTTTATGTTCCTTGCAAGTTTACTCTCATACTCTAGTTTTCCCCTTTTAATCAATCTCTTGGTCCTCCTTTGCAGAATTCTAAACTGCTCCCAATCCTCAGGCTTGCTAATTTTTCAAGCAACTTTATATGACTCCTCTTTGAATCTCTATCTTTAATTTCTTTTGTTAGCCATGGTTAGGCCACTTTTCTGTTGTGTTTTTGTGCCAGAAGGGAATATGTAACTGTTGCAATGCATGTTTTCGTTCCTTAAATGTTAGCCATTGCCTATCCTTTTAACGAAGTTCCCCAAACTATCTTAGCCAACTCATGCCTCATACCTTTGTAGTTTCCTTTATTTAGATTTAGGACCCTAGTTTCGGATTGGAATATTTCACTTTCCATCCTAATGAAGAATTCTACCATAACTGTTTCCTAAAGGACCCCACACAACACAAATATTAATTAACCCCTTCTCATTGCACAATACCAAATCTAAGATAGCCTGTTCCCTCGTCGGTTCGACATACTGGTCTAAAAAAAACCCATCTCATACACTCTCCAAGCCCAGTCCATATGTAGATTAAAGTCACTCATGATCACTGTGGCACCCTTGCTACATGCATCTCTAATTTCCTGTTTAATATTGTCCCCTACCGTTTGGAGGCCTATATACAACTCCCACTAATGTTTTCTGTCCCTTGTTGCTTCTTAGCTCCACCCAGACTGATTCTCCAGATTTTGAGCTAATAAACCCTCTCACTACTACACAGATTTCATCCTTAACTAACAATACCATGCCATCTCCTTTCTGTCTGTCCTTCCTAAGTATCGAATACCCTTGGATATTCAGTTCCCAGCCATGTCTCTATAATCATAATCATATCGTACCCATTTCATCTATTTGCACTGTTAATTCATCTATCTGATTGTGAATGCTCCGTGCATTCAGATATAGTGCCTTTAGACTTGTCTTTTTACACTTTTTTTTGTACTAAGACCCTATTTGCTGCTAGCCCCCGTTTCCTCTGCCTTCCACTTTTGCTTTTTACTTTTCTGTCTTTCATTTCTATCTTTGTTCCCCTCTCTTGTCTCCTCCTACTCAGGTTCCTATCCCCCTGCCACTCTAGTTTAAACCATCCTCCACAGTACTAGCGAACTAGAGAATTCTTCCAATGCTGTCCTGGCCAGCCTCCCATCTTCCCCCCTCCATAAACCTGACCTCATGTAAAATTCTGCTGCCCATATCCTAACTCACACCAAGTTCCATTCATCCATTACCTTTATGTTCACTGACCTACATTGTCTGTTGGTCCAGGAACACCTTTTTAAAATTCAATTGCTTGTGTTCAAATCCCTCTGCGGCCTCACTCATCCATACCTCTAACTTCTCCCAGGCCTATAACTCACCAAGTTTCTCCAATTCAGGCCTCTTGTGCATGCTTGATTTTTAATCGGTGCAGCATTGGTAGCCATGCAATCGGCTCTTGTATTCCCTTCCTAAACCTCTCCATCACTTCACCAGCAGCACCCCCTTCACCCTCCCCTCCACTGCCCCTTAATGACTTCTGAGGCACTGCTTAAAACCTACCTCTCTGGCCAAGCTTTGATATCCTATCATCTCCTTGTTTGACTCCGCATCAATTTTGTTTATGCCTGTGAAGCACCTTGGGATGTTTTTCTACATTAAAGACACTAAAAAATGTAAACTATACTTATTCTCCGGCCTCTCTTTCACAAAAATTTTAGTAAAGGTAGTGTGGACAACTGCCAACATTTCAGCCTGCTGGGTCTTCAAGTACAGTGTCATCTCAGCTACAATCTTGTACATAATATTTTTCCAAGCAGGGGCTAATCCATATTTATGTCCTGTCCATTATTGCCATATAGTTACTGAATATTACTATTAATGAGGACAAACCATTTGCATTCAGTAATAAATTACATTCCACTGTAAAAAATGCACTGCATATAAAATGGGCACACAATATTTGCAACTTCACAATTTTATTCATCATTTTTTCCCTCCTTCTCCAAATGTGATAATTCTCCAAAGGTGATAACTCCAAGAAGTCCGCACACATTTTAGCATTTAAATCCTTCAGCATCTTTCACTCATTAAATACACATTCAACCAACTCCTGTGCCATTTCCCTTAATATGTCAACTACCTAGGTCGCCTGTTTGTAACGCAAATTAAATCTTAAAACACCATTAAAATTACGAGAATAATACACCCTAGATCACCATAACCAGTAGCCCTGCTGGGTGCTGAAATCTAACAGTCCCATCTATCTGACTGACAGCTACTGTCACCTCTTCAGTTTTGGATCAGACTGTGTACTCCAAAAGTCTGAATTTCAAACTCCACTTCTCTTTCTCTCTGCAATACAATACACCTAATGATGCAGACACAAGTGGCGCTCTAACCCTCTCCTGGTCAGCTCCAGACCAAACAACATCTGGTAACCCTACAGTAACTGGCTCTCTTTAAATAACAAGACTGCCAGAGTACTTAAATCTAAACTCCAGACAATAAAAAAAAAACAATCTTACAATTCTATAAAGTGCTCATGGAGTCTGGAGATAAGCATTCAAGGAAATCAAAACCTCTCAAGGACGACTGTTTTTTTTTTCCCAAAAGCAAAATACTGTAGATGTGGAAAACCTGAAATGGAAACAAAAAATGCTGGAAACACTCAGCAGATCTCGAAGCACCGGCAGAGAGAGAAACAGCGTTAACGTTTCAGGTCCATGACAGTTCTGATGAAGGCATAGTCCTAAAACATTAACAGCGTTTCTCCCTCCACAGATGCTGAGATTTTGCAGCATTTTTTGTGCTTTCATTTCAAAACTTTTTGGGCTTTCATAAAAGTAGGTCGTATAGGAAACAGAAAGTGTTAACTGAACGAGATAAGCTGCATGCAAGAAAAATAAACAAGAAACCAGAAGTCAATCATTAGCTATTTTATTTAACTCACAAAACGCTCCTCCGACTGCAAGCCGCCATCTTTTGTTCAAAAACTGCCGCTTTCCTCTTAAAGTGAGGAAATCCCGCCTTCCACTGCAGCCATTGGTCAATCACCCTCGAGCGCTTTCGCTTTTTCGAACAGTGATTGGCTCATATCTACGCCAATCATAAGGAAAACCCCACCCCGGCCATAGCAAACTAAGATTGGTCTATTGTCCCGGCCCGTCCCTCAGATTCCCATTTCTGATTGGACCCTGCAGACGTCAATCATTATCATGACAAGCTATTTTGTGCGCATGCGTATTTTCCGCTTCTCCGGCGAATCCATGCAGTTAATTCCAATTTAACTCCTATAAAAATTATCAATCTCGCCTATTTATTTCTCATTGAGAATCTGGATGCTTTTCTTCCGAACACCGGGCAGAATAAAAGATGTGACCGCACAAGGAGAAGCGGATCGGGGAGGAGGAAGAAGGGTGCAGATGATTGACAGAACACCTAGCCATACAGAAGCCGATGCGTTCTAATTATGCTAATATGAATGCTTATCAGCCAATCAAGTGGGAGTGGAGGCTGGGGTAGCTTTTAGGCCCCCCCGTGGGGGGTTTATGTCATGCCTGAAGGACCCCTCCGGCCGTCAGTGTCAAGCGAGAGCGTGTGTGGTGGAGGAGGAGGTGGTCAAGGACCAGAGATTTTATTTTTTAAAAAAGAAAAATTATTCTTTAAGCGTTTAAAAAAAACATATATATATATATATAAAAGGAGACTTGCCGAGAAGGAAATTCCAGAATGTTCGAAGAAGCGAGTGAAGTGTTTGACAACATGTTCAAGGGCTCTTTTCCATTGACTTTCATAGTCTTCATCCCGGCGGTGTTGATCCTGGTCTCCCCTCTGCCCATAGAGGCGGCCCATGAGTTCACAGTGTACAGGATGCAACAGTATGACTTGCAGGGACAGGCCTATGGTGAGTATCTCACCCTCTGTCATGTCAAACACCATCCAATGGCATTTTCACATGATCAATTCATTGGAAAGTTAAGCAACACCCACTGTTGAGACTGCATTTTTTTGTGCCAGGAACTTTCAAGGGCTATTCAGGACCCATGGGTGTAAGGGGAGGTCTACCGCTGTTCTCCCCAATGTTTTGTTGCACTCCAGAGACTTGAGCACAAAAATCCAGGCTGACGCTCCCAATGCAGAAGGCTCCAGAAGATTTGTGGGTTCAGATCTCACCCCATGGGATTTGAGCGCGTAACACATTCCCAGTTTGGTACTGAGGGGGAGCTCTGCACTGTCGGAGGTGCCTTGTTTTGGAAATGTTAAACATAAGCCCCATCTACCCCTTCAGGTGGGTGTAAAAGGCATGGCACTATTTTGAAGAAGAGTAGGTGAGTGGTGTCAACATGACCAAAACAGGTTATCTGGTTATTATCATATTCTTGTTTGTGGGAGCTTGTTGAGCACAAGTTGGCTGCTGTGTTTCCTTTGTTAGAGTAGTAACTACACTTCAAAAGTACTTCATTGACTGTAAAGTGCTTTGGGATGTCCTGAGGTTGTAAAAAGTGCTATATAAATGCAAATATATCTTTCACACTTGGGTATGATTCCAATATCAGCCAGTTTTGGGGAATGTTGACAGGCTGTTTGGCTGCAGGGGATCTCACAGCTGAGTGTCATTCTGCTCTCTCATGTCCACCCAGATACATTTTCCAGCAGGAATCACTGGCAATTGAACAGGAGCAGAAAGCCTGTCTGACTCCTTTTCTTTCCACCCACCGAACTCGATGTCACTGAAGCCAGTCGTACTGTCCTTGCTGTTTTAGTCAGGCGGTGATCTGAAACAAAAACAAAAATATCTGGAAAAACTCAGGTCTGACAGCATCTGTAGAGAGGGATACAGTTGACTTTTCGAGTCTGTATGACCCTTCATCAGAACTAAGACATATGAGATGAAATAAGAGATGAGATATAAGCTGGTAGAAGGGGTTGGGACAGGAGAGCTCGATAGGGGGCCAGTGATAGGTGGAGGCCAAGAAGAGACTGCCAAAGATGTCATAGACAAAAGGACAAAGGGGTGTTGACGGTGGTGATATTATCTAAAGATTGGGCTAATGGGGACATTAAGGGAAGCAAGCTAGTGGCAGATGGCCCTAGTGTGGGTGGGGTAGGGGGAAGGGATCGAAATGGGCTAAAAGGTGGAGATGAAACAATAGATCGGAATAAATTTAAAAATAGGGAAAAGAAAAAAATATAGTTGCAAAAAAATTATAAATTATTGGAAAAAGGGGGATCGGAAAGGGGGTGGGGATGGAGGAGAAAGTTCATGATCTGAAATTGTTGAACTCAATATTAAGTCCGGAAGGCTGTAAAGTGCCTAGTCGGAAGATGAGGTGCTGTTCCTCTAGTTTGCGTTGAGCTTCACTGGAACGTTGCAGCAGGCCAAGGATGGACATGTGGGCATGAGAGCAGGGTGGTGTGTTGAAATGGCAAACGACAGGGAGGTCTGGGTCATGCTTGCGGACAGACTAAAGGTGTTCTGCAAAGCGGTCACCCAGTCTGCGTTTGGTCTCTCCAATGCAGAGGAGACCGCATTGGGAGCAGCGAATGCAGTAGACTAAATTGAGGGAAGTGCAAGTGAAATGCTGCTTCACTTGAAAGGAGTGTTTGGGCCCTTGGATGGTGAGGAGGGGGTAAATAAAGGGGGCATGTGTTGCACCTTCTGCGGTTGCATGGGAAAGTGCCGTAGATGTGAAGCTCTATGTTCTCATTTATGCTGAAAATGCACATAACAGTTCACTGTAGGATGAAAGCAAAATACTGCAGATGCTGGAAATCTGAAATAAAAACAAAATTGCTGGAAAAACTCAGCAGGTCCAGCAGCATCTGTGGAGAGAGAAACAGTTAAAGTTTCAGGTCAGAAGAGGTCTGAAGAAGAGTCCTACAGACTTGAAACATTGGCTCTGTTTCTCTCTCCACAGTTACTGCTGGACTTGCTGAATTTTTCCAGCATTTTTTGTTTTTACTTCACCTCTGGTTGTCAGCTCAGTTCAGTTCGGAGCTCTTGCTTCATCCCACAAGATTATGGTTTCAAGCTCCCCATCAAGGTTTGAACACAAACTCTCATCACCAATACAATGTTGAGTGAATGCCGTATGGTTGGAAATGATATCCTAAAGATACTGGCCTGGAATTTTCTGCATATTTGAGCTCATGTACACATGCAGAAAACAAATCATATATATAAAAGCAAAATACTGTGGATGCTGGAAATCTGAGACAAAAACAAAAATAGCTTTTTAAAAAAAACTCAGCAGGTCTGACAGCATCTGCGGAGAGGAATACAGTTAACGTTTCGAGTCCGTATGACTCTTCATCAGAACTAAGGAAAAATAGAAATGAGGTGAAATATAAGCTGGTTGGACAGGTAGAGCTGGATAGAGGGCCAGTGATAGGTGGAGGCAAAGAAAAGATTGCCAAAGATGTCATAGACAAAAGGACAAAGGGGTGTTGACGATGGTGATATTAGCTAAGGAATGTGCTAATGGTGACATTAAGGGTAGAAAGCAGGATGAGCAAGTGACAGATGGCCCTAGTGGGGGTGGGGTGGGGGGAAGGGATCGAAATGGACTAAAAGGTGGAGATAAAACAATGGATGGAAATAAATTTAAAAATAATAGAAATAGGTGGGGAAAGACATATATTAAAAAAATATAAATTATTGGAAAAAGGGGGTGGGGATGGAGGAGAGAGTTCATGATCTGAAGTTGTTGAACTCAATGTTAAGTCCGGAAGGCTGTAAAGTGCCTAATCGGAAGAAGAGGTGCTGTTCCTCCAGTTTGCGTTGAGCTTCACCAGGCGAAGGACAAATCACATATATAGCATAAAATGTTGTGGAATTTTGTGCTCAAGTACAACAGCCCAAATCTCCTTGATTTTTTATAATTGTCAACGATCCTTCTGCCCTGCTCATAATAAAATGGGCCCATACCAAAGTTACAGAGCCTTACACACAAGTTTCCTGAAATTAGCCTTGTCGTGAATGCTTTGTCAAATTGTGACCAGATTTTTAGGTCCAACAGCTACAACTCGCATTTATAATAGTGCCTTCAACATGGTAAATCTCCCAAGGCTCTTCATAAGGTTGTTATGAGACAAAATTTGACATTGAGCTACATAAGGAAAAATTGGGCAGGTGACCAAAAGTTTGTTTTAAGGAGTGTCTTGAATGAAGAGAGCAGCAGAAAGGTTTAAAGAGGGAACTTTGGAGCTTAGGTCCTAAACAGCTGAAGGCTGCCAGTGGAGGGTGAAGGAAATTGGAGGTGCACCAAAATTAGAGGAATGCAGATCTCAAAGGTTGTAGGGCTGATCATTATAGAAATAGGGAGGGGCAAGATCATAGACAAGAACCTTAAATGCGAGCTGTTGCTAAACCAGGAGCCAGTATAGGTCTGTGAGCACAGGGGTGACAGATGAATGGAACTTAGTGCAAGTGAGGATATGGGGTAGCAAAGTTTTGGATGAGCTAAAGGATACAGAAGGTGGATGATGAGAGGAGAGCATTGGAATAGTTGGGTCTGGGAGTTACAAAAGGATAAGTGAGGATTTCAGAATTGCTTAGAAAGAAAGATCTCCATTTATATAGTGACTTTCATGAATACCAATGATCTTGAAACGTTTTACAGCCAATAAAGTACTTTTGAAGTGTAGTCACTGTTGCAATGTAGGAGGCATGACAATCAAAATGTGTATGGCAAGATCCCACAGGAGGCAATGTAATAATGAGCAGATAATCTGTTTTCGTGATGTTGATCAAGAGATAAATATTGGTCAGAGCACCAGGGATAACTCTACCCCTTCGAAAGAGATCCCATGGCCCTATCACATCCAGCTGATCAAGCAGTTTAATGACTCCGCAGTGCTGAGCTGGAGGGTTAACCTTGATTTTTGTGCTCTAGTCCTAGAGTGGGATTTGAACCCAGAACCTTCTGACTCCTAGGTGATAGTGCCATCTACTGAGCCTGACTAACATAGGTAGAGACAGAGATGGGTGATGTTACATAGGTGGAAGCAGAGGCTTTTGATGATGGAGAGGATGTGGGGTCAGAAGCTCATCTCGGGTCCAATATTGTCCGGAATACATTTTTATGGTATTGGTGTAAGTCACATTTAAAATTAAAAAGCTTCCCTGATTGCAGGATCTTCAGTATGCTGTCCCTAATGTGTATAAACGATGGTTAAATGAGTTGAAATTTTAATTTGCATGCTTAAAGAAAAAATATATGGTGTGAATTTCATACTTCACTTCGTTCCTGATTGTTTTCGCTTGTTCTAATGAAATTTGTAGGAAATTTGAGTGTAACTTCAGGTGGATCTTGCTTAACATAAGGTGGTGATCAGATCCTACATCAGCAGCTCAACGTGTCTGGACAGCTTGTAGGTTCCATCTGCTGCTGCTGGTGCATAAATAGCCAATTGTGTTCAGGAAATTACCATATGGAGACAGCCATGTCTTTTTGTGGATGCCCTTGTGTTTGAAGAAGGTATTCCCATTACTGACCCATGGGGCCCGATCATACTATTCAGCCCTCGCCGTTTGCCATGGAGCTTAGCATTGAAATCACTGATAAGGAAAAGAACATTGAACAAAGATGAGAAGATGATTAAGTTGTGAAGAGGAGCTGCAGAAGAGACAAATGAGGATGGATAGAGTTAAACGGCAGGGAGGCACAAGAAGCAGCAAATTGGAATGACTCCAAGACACTGTACAGGATTATATGGGAAATGACTGGTACAAGAAGCAACACCAGTGTACTAATGAAGGGCAAGGATGGCAGGAACACTCTCTCAACCAGCCCAGCACCTCAACAGCTGAACATCAACTTGAAGAAATTGCCAGATTGGAAGTCCAAAGAGCCATCAGCCTGAAGAACAAGGCACCTGGGATCATGAGATACTAACAGAGCTATTGAAACACGGCAAGAAAACCATCACAACAGAGCCCACAGACCTGATTAACAAGATCTGGACCAAGGAGGACATCACAAATGACTGGAGTTGAGGAGTAATCGTCAAGCTGCCAAAGAAAGGGAAACTTCGCGACTGCAACAACTGGAGTGGCATAACACTGCTGACAGTATCTGGCAAGGTCTACAGCATGGTGCTGCTGAACAGATTGAGAGCAGAAGTAGACGGTACCCTCCGCAAAGAACAGGCAGGCTTCTGGGTTGGCAGATCATGCAGCGAGCAGATCTTTATGGTCAGGAACATCATAGCGCAGAGCCAAGGGTATCAGATACCACTTGTTATCATTGATTTCAAAAGAGAATTGGATTGCTATCTGAAAAGAGAGAGCGTGCAAAGTTACGGGGATAATTCAGGGGAGTGGGACTAGGTAGAATGCTCTTTCAGAGCCAATGTAGACTTGATGGGCCGAATGGCCGCCGTTTATGTTATAAAGATTCTGTGAACTTGCTGTTGGCAGAATAGCTTAAACTACTGGGTTGCATCCACAGAGGCAATTCCAGGCCATGATGCAACCCAAGGATTGATCTGTTTGCTACTGATTTGGCTATGAGATTTGATAAAGAATAGGGCGATTTCTCAATGTCTCAAACAACACCATTGGAGAGAAAATCTGTGCGTTGTTTGTTATTGGGACAATATTGGCACAGAGTGGCTGCTGTTTTTGCATTCACTGCAGTTCAGCTGTAATCCATATGGTACAGCACAGAAATATTTTAGTCTGATTGGATAGACGCAATTAAATTTTGCCCTTTACAAACATCGTGATAGGAAGAGAGTATTTTAACTTGTGTAGCACAAGGGTGAGGTTCTAGTTACACATCTGTTACTAGTGGAATGAGCCATCTGAGGTCATGAACTTAGTATCATGCAGAATGTGTGGTAGTTTGTGTGTTTTATTGTTTCTTTAACATATTGAAACCAGTATGCAAAGTAGACCCAGTGTTACATGGGTGACCATCGTGATTAAGATTCTTCACCCTTCCAAGTTCAGAACTGAACTACACAATAAAGGGACCTTTGTTTGAGTTTGCCGCTGACAAACTCATTGAGATTCTTAATACCTTCAAGAGTTAATATCTCCATGTCACAAGCTGCAGAAGTATGTGGGCATAAAGAGGCCTGTTTTTAAAAAATATCAGGCCAAATTTAGGTTTAAATTTTTAGGAATTTCTACATATCCAAAACTCCTTTTTTTTAAAAAAAAACGTGCTGTACAGACAGAAACCCTAGTTGTAATACTGTGCATGTTGATTAGCTGGTCCCCATTGTGGTTTTCCATTCCTGACTGAAGAAACCTTGAATCAAATTTCAGCCTGAACCAACTTTTTATACGTAAAATTATGCAACCTAACTCTGTATATTGACAGGTAAGGTTATTTTATATTTTCCACAATCCACCGAGGGTGGACAATACTTGGCCCGCTGAGTACAGTGGTTGAATATTCCACTCCTGGAAGTGGGTTTAGAGCTTTTTTCCAGCAAGGTTGAAAGAAATGTCATGTCACCATAGGGAGAGTAATATAGCATAGTAGTATTCACTTGGTGTGCATGCACAATTGGAGTGCCTAAAGTAATACTGCTCTTGCTGTTAAGAGATTCGGAGGTCCCCAGGCAGCATATACTTTCTGTACATAACCAGTAAAGTGATGACACCCACCTACAGAGAAGGCCTCAGATAAACAGCCCACAATCTAGAAAACCTGCTGAGTTTGTTATAAATGATGTTGGAGTGGCAACAAACACCAAGCTAGAATTTTGGACTTCTAAATCCCTGACTCAAACAGTTATATCTGGCAACTCCAGGTTTTCATGTGATCTGTGTGTAAGAGGGAGGAAGGAAGCAGAAACAGCTTAAACACTTGGCAAAGAAATGATTTTGATTGGCATTTATGGGGGGAGGTGTGGGTAGATTTTCCTACGTCGCCTAATAAGGCCCTGAGACTGAGATGTGTGCAGAGTAAATTGTTGACTATGTAATGTTGCTTAGTCTTTTTTTTTAAAAAAAGGTGTTTGTGTTTTCTCAATTAAATTTAGAAATTTACATAAAACAATGTACAATTACCAAAACAGACTGATTTCAAATTACTCACTAACCTATTAACAAGACATTTGTTCAGTTCACAATTCAGAATGGAAAGGTAAATGGGTTCTAAGAGTCAAAAGATGTGTAGAACTGTGGTATTTGGATGTAGTTGTAAGACTAATATTAACAGAAGTTCAGATGGTGCCTCAAACAGTGGGATAATAACTTGAGAGAGAGGGCATTTGCAGCCCAATTCTATTTAACCTATCATCCCTGTAGATTTTCCACTATATGTGCTTCTCAGTCTCCATTCAAAACCTGCCTGCCTGTTGGACGTTGACTTGAGCTGGGATTCAGACTGTTTGTTTAATTTGCAGCTTTACTTGTAAGAGGGCTGCACCAAAATATCGCTGTCTTTGATGGCACAAGAATGCACCTTTTGAGTCTTCCACTTAACTTCACTGGCATTGGCAGAATTAAAACAGCCGCTCTTGGCACCACTTGGGTTGTTTTTGTTATTTTGAGTCAACCTGTAGATCTGTAGATGGACCGACCTCTTGTCTTGTCCATGCATGTCTGCGAGGCAGTTTAGCATTCCTGGCTCACATGGGCTTGACCCCAACTTGGAAGATAAATAGAAGTTCTCAAGATGTTGATGACCTTGGCAAAGCTGCATTTTTTTTTTGAGTTTTCACATTTTATTTTGCAACTACTGTACATGAAGGCACAGTACCACAACAGACCAATGTACAAGACCTTCTCAGGACCAGCATCTGAAGTGCCTCTAAATTGTTGGTCTTAGAATAAGATGTATAAACAGAAGCATCAGAATCCATTTGCCATGTAAGATTCAACAAAGCCTGATCAGTACTGCATCTTCAGTAGTTGTTCCACCTGGACCTCTGTCTCATCTTTCGTCTTTTACACTTCAGCCTGTGCATACACTTCTTCCGCCACTTAGCTCTCATGTCAACAAGGATCTCAAAATCTCAGAACCAAAATGCTCCATTCCTTGTTCTGAAAAGGTGGGTCCTTGTTGATGCAACTTGAGTTTGTTTGCTTGATGGTTTCAGACAGCATTAAGAGAACCACATAATGTTAATGCGTAGCCAAGACCAGTTAAGATGGCATGTTCTGCCCTTTGAAGAACATTAGTAAAGCAGTAAAATTTTTATAGCAATCTGGCAATTACAGTGGTCAATCCTCTGATGCCGATTCAATCATTTTCCATGGTAGTGTTGGAATTCTGAAACTGTGATTGATTGCTGACCTTCTGCACTACCAAACTCCACATGAATTAATCCCACTCTTTCATAGTTACCAGTGCAAAGTCTCTGCATCCTAGCTTTGGCAGCAAGCACCCCAGATTCTGTGTACAATTAGGACATTAGTGAAATTCTCTTTTGTTTGTTGGTCCTGTCTTTTGTAAATCGAGTGAAATGACCCATCATTATATTGTAGTACTCTTTAATTGTAAGTTTTGGTTCCAGAGTTGATTTTTTTTCCTGTGTTGGAAATGTCTGTCATCTATTCAACAGGCCCTATTACAAGTAAGATTGAAAACTTACTTAGAAGTAAAATTGAAATCGGGTGTGGAGTCTTGAGACAGATCTAACTACAGTTGCGACAGATCCGTCATTGCTGGTATTATTACTGAGAGCTGTTTGAAAGATATTGCACAAGTAGCATATTGCACTGTATTAAGGTACATTAGCTTAAGTATATTATTTTCCTCTGCAGAATATTGGTGATATTTTAAATAGGCTAGTGGCAGTACTACACTATATTAATGTTGTAGATGTTAATGTTCTACTTTCTGAAAGAGTTGCACAACTGAATAAATATATTGGCAATATAGATATTGTAGAACATATTAATCTTGGAAATGTAATCCCTAATGTCTGAGTGAGAAGATTTCACGTGAGCTTCTTAACCCATTTCCTATTAATCCATCACAGTTACAGTAATTATGGATTACTGCCTCACAGTGTGAGAGAAAAGCAGATGGAGCTCAGAACACCTGACAGAAATTAAATGAAATGGTCTCCCTTCCCATTGTGAGTTATATATGGCGATAAAATAATGCAAATTTGCACAATTTTAAATTATTGGAAGGAGTAATATAAGCATGATAATCTGCTGTAGCCTATTGTATTTATTATTGAGAAACCTATTCAAAAGGCCAGGGTTGATTCTGCATGACATTTCTAAGACGGAAATAATTACAGAGAGGTTTAAGTAAATGAAGGAGCTGATGCAAAACTGGGGTATGAAAAGGCTGTGGACTTTAGACTGAGGAGAGGTATGAAGTTCCATTTTTTTTTGAGATCCTGAAAATAACAAAGTTGAAGTAGCAAACTACATAGCCTTGCTAGAAGCACAGTGCAAAGGATGAAAATGTGAAACAGTGTGTTTGGCACTTATGTGGAAGAGGAAGGTGCAAGAAAGCAATGGTCAATTTAGAATATAGTAGGCAGTAAAGTTTGTGAAGGAGAGAGGGACAAGGGTCACCAATCAGACAACTTTATTTCTCCTGAAAATGCACCATTGTTGCAACTTAAGTTGTTGAATAATGGAAGAATCATGTGGTTAACCGTTAACTTTGAATATAAAACCTGTTACAAGTTTTGAATGCCTAACTTGCTTTATTACTGTTAGTTCAGTTGCCTAAGAAAAGGTGAGCTTGCTTACAAGATTTGCTCTTATAGGAATTCAGTTTCCATTTAAAGGGGAGCTTTGCCAAGAATGGTATAGTGATGTTCCAAAAGTGACAGCAATCTTTTTTGCCTAAAAGTGGACATCCCTGAGGTGCTTGTTACCTTTTTATCTTAGACTATGCACTAAAAATCAAGAGATTAAAATCTTTCAAGATGTCAGTGCTTTGGTGATGGTGTTTTCACCTCAGAGTCAGAAGGTTGTTGATTTGAGCACAATCTAAATTCACTTCAAGGCAGGACTAAGGGAGTTCTGCCCTGTCGGATTAGAAACATAGGACTTAGGATCAGGAGTAGGCCATTCCGCCCTTTGAGTCTGCTCCACCATTCGATAAGATCATAACTGATCTGATTGTGGTCTCAACTCCACTTTGCTGTCTGCCTCCCACCCCAGAACCCTTAACTCCTTTATCTATCAAACTATCCAACGCAGCTTTTAATACATTCAATGACCCAGCCTCCACTGCTTTCTGGGGAAGAGAATTCCACAGACTAAAGACCCTCTGAGAGAGAAAAGTTCTCATCTCCATCTTAAAAGGGAGACCTACTACAATATTTTTAAACTGTTCCCCCCACCGCCACCCCAAGTTCTAGTCTTCCAGTCTCCCCTACAAGAGGAAACATCCTCTCAGTATCCATCTTAACAAGTCCTCTCAGGATCTTGTGTTTCACAACACATAAGATTGCCCCTCATTCATTTAAACTCTAATTGGTATAGACCCAACCTGCTCAACCTTTCTTCACCAGATAAGCCCTTCATCACAGGAATGAGTTGAATGAACCTTCTCTGAACTACTTATGCAATTATATTGTTTCTCAAATAAGGAGACCAAAGCAGTACACAGTACTCCAGATGTGATTTCACCAAGGCCCTGTACAGCTGCAGTAAAACTTCCTGATTTTTATACTCCGTTCCCCTTGCAGTAAATGATAACATTCAACTTGTCTTCCTAATCACATGTATACTAACTTTTTGTAATTAATGCACCAGGACACCCAGATCCCTCTGTACCGCCAGGTTCTCCAATCTCTCTCTATTTAAATAGTGTACTACTTTCTATTCTTTCTGCCAAAGTGGACAAGTTCACATTTTCCCACATTATACTCCATCTGCCAAATATTTGCCCACTCTCTTTATCTATCTATATCCCTTTGTGGACTCTTTATTTCCTCTTGACAACTTAATGTCCTACCTGTCTTGATGTCATTGGAAAATTTAACTACCATACATTCAGTCCCTTCATCCAAGTCATTGATGTAGATTGTAAATAGTCGAGGCCCAACACTGATCCCTGTGGCACTCCTCTAGTTGCAGTTTGCCAACCAAAAAAAGACACATTTAACTCTACTCTCTGCTTCCTGTTAACTAACCAACCCTCTATTCATGCTGATATGTTACCCCCTCACAAAGCTCTTATTTTGTGTAGCAAAAGTTGAGTTGTTGGCCTCGGTTCTGCGGCAGTACTTGTCTCTGAATTGAGGTCATCAGTTTAAATACCAGATCGATATTCGATCTTAAGAACAATATTTAGCTGTGAAAACAGCAGAAATGTCTTTTTTCCTGTTTCCCTTTTTTAAAAAAATGGACCCACTTTTTGTCACGGGATGGAGAGAGGTGATATGTCAGTGATTCAATGACATTGATCATATTTTGCATATTCAGTTATCAGAAAAGGTTGACAATATACAATCTGAAGAAAGCAATACCTTTTTAACTAGTAGATGATGGCATGTATTTTGTAAATCCTTTGTTAAGCTTTCCCCCTTAGAGTGCCCTTTTTACACAACACACCCTTGTATATTGTATTCTGTCCTTTTCTCTGGTTTCATCGTTTGCAAACTTAAATGCATTTTGTACAAGTCGGGTTTCAGTTCTGTGCTTTAATGGATAAAAGCACCACCTACTGTGATACTAGAACATCCTATGTTCAGCCCTGTCTTTACCGTGTTAGCTGATGTCAACCATCAAATAGCTTGTCTACACTTACTGTTTAAGCTCACATGAAAAATGCCTAGTCTGACAGGGAAACAAGGGGCTGCTAGCTGCCTTTGAAATTGTACTCCAGCAGGGAAAATTGGATGGTGAAGAAACAAACTTTAGTGACAAAATTAAAATAACTATTAAACCATTATGGAATCCTAGGAATGGGAGGAGGCTATTCAGCCCTTTGAGCATGCTCAGTTAGATCATGGCAACATATCTCAACTTGATTTGCCTGCCTTTGGTCTGTATCCCTTATGTAACAAACATCTAGCAATCTTTGCCTTAAAAGTGTCAGCAGCAGCGGTCCCTCAGACTCGAGGATGACGTCCGTCAGGCTTGGTGTGACTTCAGATGACTGGGAAGCCCAGTTCTGGATCCACATGTTCTTCCGCAGTGGGGGGGTGTGTTGGTGCACTGGGGAGTGGAAATTGCAGCCCCAAGTTGACCAGCTCCTCCTCCCTCTGCCGTTCTGCCTTGCTGTCAAGTTGCTGAGCCTCGAAGTGGCTTGCGCCTTGGTGGACCAGCTGGCACCATGCCAAGTGATGGGCAGCATCTCCTCCCAGTCACTGGTGTTAATACCTCCATGCTTTAGTGCGACCTTGAGCGTATCCTTATACCTTTTCCTTTGGCTGCCCTTTGAGCGTTGGCCAACGGAGAACTATAAGAGTAGAGCCTGCTGAGGCAGGTGGTTTTCAGGCATCCGGACGCATTAGCCTATCCATTGGAGTTGGTTCAGCAGGAGCAGGGATTCAGTGCTGGTAGAAACAGCTTCATGGAGGATGCTCGCGTTAGTTCGGTGGTCCCTTTAAAAGTATAACTTGTCCCAGAAATACTTTCTAAATTTCAATCCTGAGTGGCCTAACTAATTTTAAGATTATACTCTCACATTCTTGATTTTCCCACACCAGAAGTCGTCATTTCACTGTATCAACTCGATCTATCCAGTCCTTTTTAACATTTTAAACAACACTCATCCCACAACGACAACTTAGATTTATTTAGTGCCTTCAACATAGTAAAACATCCCCTAAAGTTTCATAGGAGTGTTATTGGACACAATTTGACTCTATATCACATGAGATATTAGGATAAGTGCGTAAAAGCTTGATCAAAGAGGTATGTTTTAAGAGCATCTTCAAAGAGGCAGAGAACTCCAGGGAATACCAACCAAGTTTATGTTGCCTGTTGACCTACTTAGCATGAACATACAAATTAGGAGCAGGTGTAGGTCCCTCTAAGATGAAAGCAAAATACTGTGGATGCTGGAAATCTGAAATAAAAACAGAAAATGCTGAAGAAACTCAGCAGGTCTGACAGCATCTGTGGAGAGAGAAACAGAGTTAACATTTTGAGTCCGTATCTGAAGAAGAGTCATACGGACTCAAAACATCAACCTAGCCAGATTTGCCTACATCCCAAGAATGGAAAAAAAATTAGTAAACAATTGGATTTTTCTTTCTTGGCCCCAAAGTGGATGGCCTTCGCGCTTGTACAGATTGAACTCTCATCTGTCTCAGTTTTGTCCATTCACTTAATCTATGTCTTGTTGCAACCTCCTGGTCTCATCTGTTCTACTTATTGTCCCTCCTTACTTTACAAATAGTCAGTACATACTATCCTATATATTACTGAGTGATAACAATGGCCAATAAATGGATTCCAGTGAGGTTTCAAGTTTATCACAGCCATCATATTGATATATAAATATTAACTATAAAAATGCCTCTGGGTGTTGGCATTAGGATCCTGGATGGCATGGAACAATACTGTATTTATATGCCTTAGTGCTTCGAAGTGACGCATAGATGGCCATTGGATAGTATGTAGTGGTTGGTTGCAGTCACGGATCAGGAACTGTCCATTGATGCCATGACGCTTCATGCTTTTCTAATTGCTGTATTTACTGATGGACTAGTATTATATAGCAGCTAATAACTTCCTCAGAAATCCATGTGCCATTCTCCAGGATGTTGTCTTTCTAGCACTATGATGCAGTTTAAATTTTTCCAATGAACACTATTTATTGCACAGTTTCTGCTGTTTAAGCTCAGAAGGTGCACTGAGAATGTCATTGACATTCTACTGTAACTCCTGATGCTGAACAGGAACAGTTTTGTGTGCCCACTCATCACCCACTTTGTCCGCCGCTGACATCATTGTTGTGTGCCCGTTGTCTGCCATCCCTCTTCCGAGCCTTCACCACTTCCTGCTCACCAAGCAAGGGGCAAGAGCTCAGGAGAGGGGCAGCAACAGGGGCTTGGGACAGGGTTGACAAGGACAGTGTTCTTTTCTGGCTGAGTTTGATCTGCAGCATCTTTTGCCTGGGTGCATCCTCTGCAGTTGTCAGGCCAGCAAATGCTGCTTTCTTTTTCTCCCCAGTTTCACCCTCCTTTCTTGAGGATATTGACTTCTACTGAGTGGCTGTACAGACATCAGCAACCGTCTGATGCCTTCAGCAAATAATCATTAATGCGTGTGCCCCAGGATGAATTGTTGGCAAGTTGTACCAAAGCTATAGAGATCAAATAAAAACGACAGGATCAACTTTCAGTTGTGTAATGCTGAAGAACTGAAGTTTGTCTGACTCTTCTCATATTTCAATCTGTTGATGAAGGTTAAGAAACCTATGATATGGATCAAAATTGAGTGTGCAGGACACCACCAAGGTTAGAGGTAAGACAAAGTCATTCAAGCTGATCCTTAATCTTTTGTTTAAAAAAGTATATTTTCTCTTCTATAATAGAGTTAGTCAAATTACCCCATAGTCAAGCTGGTTCCAACTTCTATCACATTGCCTTTGGGGGAGCTGAAATAACAATAATGCAGCCTGGGGGCCTGCTGATTATAGGCTCCAAGGATTGGCAGCTACCAAAACACTGTTTCCCTCTTCCTCTTGACAGGTACAAGAAATGCCATGCTGAACACAGAGGCTCGAACAATCGAAGCAGATGTGCTGAGCCGCCGGTGTGTGATAATGAGATTAGCAGAGTTTACCTTTGAAAAGTTCCAGGAGGCCATACGACAGAGCGCAGGGGCAGTGGTAATCATTCTGCCCCAGAACATGTCGACAATGCCTCAGGATGTCATCCAGGTAAAGCAGCTTTCTTGTATTTTACCCAACTACAGGTACAGTGAAGAAAACCATTATGGGGGCACAAGCGTATAAAGGATAAGGGGTAACTGAAAATTATTATGTCAATAATTGTTTTTTTTCAGTGGGTTAGGTTAGCATTTTGACAGATAAGTGAAACACAAGTAGGCGTGAGAGTGTCATTTAGAGCCTGACTAGATGATGGGTACCACAATTAATTCACTGGCAAATGGATTTTGAGTATTGCTGAAAAAAGACATGTTGTGGAAGCTTTTCATCTTGCACTCATCAGGACAATTTGCAAGAATGACAAATGTAAAGAGAACAACAGTTTATACTGCATGAGAAGAGAGCACTGATTAGTTGGCAAGTGGATTCTGAGGCATTGCCATGGAGAATGCACCAGTTAACCAATAAATGACAGTTAACTGGTGCTTTCTCCATGGCAATATCTCTACCAAACAGAGTCCTCTTGCCAACCAATCAGTGCTCTCTTCTCATGCAGTATAAACTGTTGTTCTCTTTACATTTGTCATTCTTGCAAATTGTCCTGATGAGTGCAAGATGAAAAGCTTCGACAACGTGTCAATTTTCAGCAATACTCAAGCTCTGTACTACCAAATGACAAATGGATTTTGTTGAAGCATCCAACCACGGACCATCTCCAATCGGCACTTAATAAGACATCAATCCAAAGTGATCAAAACAATGATGAGTTGAAAGTCGTCTATATCTGTTGGCTGTCGCTGTCCTACTTGAAAGGTGTTTGGAGTGTTTCAATCCCATCCCTAGTGGGCATGGGCCCACAACATAAAACTTCCCTAATTTGGCACAAATTTGCCATTCCAGTCAGAGAAGCTAATGTGGGTAATGCGAAAATGTTATGTTGATCCTTCTGAAGTTGGAAATCAAGTAGGTTGCTGTGACAATAGGAGCAAATTTTAATCTGCATCGAATTTACTCATTATTGAATGTGCCTGGCTGTACTAGATTCTAACATTGGCTGCCAGTAATGGAAAGCTTGCTATTCCCCAGTACTGACATCCCTCCTACTTGAGTATAAAATTTACAAAATGTTTTATTAAAATTAAATCTGTTACTTCAGTTAAGTTGCTTTTGAAGGGATAAATGAAACTGAACTGCATGCCAGACATTCCACAGTTTGCCCATGGAAATGTTTTGGAATTTATGAAAAAATTGAACATTGAGCTTTAAATTTCAACTCCTATTAGGTTTAATTGTGTGGCAATTTTTGAAAACTTTTTGACCTCTAAGGTCCACCTTTGGCTCAGTAGGTAAGTGTAGAGTGTAATGTGGTAACTAGGAAGGTCCCTGATGTGTACTGTTAGCTGATCCCAGTAAGGACCGCAATGTGATGCTGCATTTGACTTCTCACTATGGGCTGATGATAGAAAATAACCATGATTCCTGCTCCTACTTTCTATTGTTACCTCTGCACACTCCAACATTAGTGACCATCTTCAGGAGAATCAGGGAAAACAATTTTGGGTGGTGGAACTTTAGCATCTTCTCTGATTTGTCAGTGGGTACTGGACTGGCTGACTTTTTTCTTAAACTTGCAGCAGTTTATGGAGATCGAGCCAGAGCTGTTGGCAACTGAGACAATTGTGCCGGTATACTTTGCCTTGGAGGACAATGAGCTCTTGTCAATACACGAACAAACAAATTCAGCTTCTGTCTCGCAGGGCACTGCCTCAGCTGCAGAAGGTGGGTTGAACCATTATTGTCTGATTATGAGTAAAATTTGTTAGCCAGAATCACAGCTGTTTGTGTAGTATTATCAGTTTGCCTTCAGTCAGCCAACCTAATGTTGTTTTTATGAATGCAAGTGGCTCCTGCTCTGGAGAAATCCTCTTAAACGGTTAAGTTTTTTTTCACACTGGGAGGAGAAAGGGATTCATTTGGGTCCCCTTTAATCTCCCTTGACTATCAGTGAGCTATCTGCCATGTTACTGCCTCCCTTAATTGGCAACCATGAAGTATGTTCAAACTTATCGATGCTCCTCATTTCCTGCCTCCACCCTGAAGAGCTGTCCAGTCTCTAGGACACTAGGACGTAATTCTCCAAAATTGCATGACTGAGGCTGGAACAAAATCAAATGCGTGCCATGCTAAATGTATTAGCATGGTCTTGATCACTCATATATTTTGTTGACTTCAGTGCCCCCTCTCACTCCCACCTCATCTTACAGCTCAAATGGCCAATTTTCATGCAAGCAAACTTTCAACACTGCCTTGTGTTTATTAGCAACCTTGTGTCTCAGCACCAGAGAATTCTGCTGTCACTTGACATCGAATGGGGAGAATAGGCAACTACAGGCCATCGGTTCTCCCGGGGTTTGATGATGTGAACCTTGAGCAGGTTACAATTATCAGGGAGCCCTGACTTAAATTTTCACCTTAACCTTAATCCCAGATTTTGTTTTTCAGTAATATATATTTATGGCAATAGTTTTCAAACCTGTTTGTAGAAATCCCATATTATCACACTTCCGGGACACCCGGAAAACCTTGGCATGCTTTATTAGGTGGCCCCTTCCCCTCGTAATGCACTCCAGGACCATCACCCAATAGAAATCTTGAAATGCTTTATCCTGAATTCCCAAAAGAAAGAAAACCACATTATCATGGCATTAAATATATGCCACAGCTGAAATAACAAAGACCACTAGAAAGATAACAAATGCAGAATGATAGAAGAAATATCATCTGGTGGACGACACCTCATGACACCTGCTCTCTCCACAACCCCCCGCCACCTCCCTTACAATCTGTGGATCCAGCTTTGAAAACCTCTGGATTACAGCAACTGAGTGGCCCAGGCTGTGAGCATACTGACCTTTCCCTATTAGTTCAACTCCTCCTCAGGCTGATTCAGCAAAGGTCTTATATTTTTTCATTTGTTTTACGATGTGGGTAATACTGGTAGGGCCACATTTATTGCCCATCCCACATTGCCCCATTGCTCCTTGAAGGGCTGCAGTCTTTGTGATGGTGATGCTGCTCCTACAATGGTGTTAGGTGGGAGATTCCAGGTTACTGATCCAGTGGTGGTGAAGCATGGCTATAACCTGTGATATTGCTGCTCTGACCACTGTAAGGTACCTGAATGAAAAGGTGCAGGATAGAGCACAGAACTCAATGCTTATTGCTGTTCAATTGATAGCTCTTAAATAAACCATAGTGGTGCTGAGGGGGGAGGTCACTGCTGGTATAGCTAGTGTGGGAAATGTTATGATGTAGTTGTTAACTGCTGGTAAGGCTGGGGTTAAGATGATGCATTGTAAAGGGAGCTTTGCACATATTTCAGCCATAATGTAGCCATACCAACTACTACCACCTCTGAAGCATTAATTTATTTAAAACTCAACACATTAACTATTTAAGAGCAATATAAAATATCTTGTGGAAATGTATATCACAATGACTTTTTTCTTGAGTTTTTTAATTGCTCAAGAAATAACCAATACTATATTACAGTGCTATTACAAAACTGTAGCTAATGTTTAACATTCTGTAGCTTGTTTGCTTCCTTCATATCTTGACAATGTGCTGTTCGGCAGTACCTGGTTCTTTGCCCAAGTGATCAATTGGCAGAAACTAAATATTGAGTTAGGCAACTGGGTAGGTTAGAGGAAAGCAAAATAAAAGTAGAAAATGATGGATGAACTCAGCAGGCCAGACATCATCTGTGGAGTGAGAAACAGAGTTAACGTTTTGAGTTTGTATGACCTTTCTTCAGAGCTAAAGAGAAGTGGAAAGTAGGTTAGATATTGGCTGTTCACCTGGAGGACTCACACTAGTGCAGCAAAAATCCCCCTGCCTGCTGGTGTTATGGGCTTTTATATGTCAAATGATTTTGAGCAAATTAATCCTGTAACTGGTGGTCATGGCCTTACAGCAAACAAAAAGTCCCATGCTCGCAATCTGCTTCAGAAGTCACAGGAGGGCTACTCTAGGAAATGAAAAGTGCCATACTCATTCAGTAGTACATAGGTTTCTGATGCTAGAACAGAATTGTGTTGTTGGGGCAGAATACAGGGAGCATCAGGTTCTGATGAAAGCTATAATTGACCTGAACGTTTATTCTGTTTCTGAATTTGCTTGGGAGTGCTTGATGCTAATGCTGGTCATCAAAAAAATGAGGAAGAGTTCCACTTCTCAGCACTAATATTCCTCATATTGTATATGATAAAATGAAATGAAACATAATGGAAAAGGAATAAATTCTCACTGTGATGATCAGCTTCAAAATCAGACTATTCTTAGTTTCTTGTCTCCTAAAAGCTTTGAATCCTTCTGGAGTAGAGTTCTACAGATGCTAATCAACCTCGTGTATCTTGCTGGTATCTTGCTGGTATCTTGTGGTGTTTCATAGCCAATCCCAATCCAATCCTTACCTAATGTCCACACAGACACAACAGGACTCATTGAATGGCAGTCAGGAGCAGGAACCCTGGCTGACTTTCTTTTCCCTTCCTAACTGACTGTCATGAGATGAATTCTAATATCTCTTTAATTTCCAACCAAGGTCACCAAACTCAACACAGAGCAGGAATTTAAAAGAGACAGGACAGGTTAATGTTTCAAGCAGAGATTCATCAAGAATGCCATTTTCTACAAAGAGCATTCTTGTCTACAAAGCTCGAATGTAACACAGAGCAATGTTTTTGTTTTTAACGATAGGTTATCCATTTGAGACTTGATTATATAAGTACGTAGATAGAAAGAATGCTGAAATAAAAATACAATCAATACACCTCTGATCCATCAGCAACTGCTATTCTTGATAAATGTCTGCTTGAAACATTAACCTGTCCTGTCTCTTTTAAGTTCTGATGGGCCTTTTGAATACTTGGAAATGTTTCTGATTTTAATAAATATAAAGTCATTTGTTCTCCATGTTAGTATTAGCATGTCAGTAATGTGTACATGAAATGTCATAATCTATCCACTTAAAACTGTATGTAAACACCCTGTCCTGCCAAGCTGGAACATTGTCAGATATATTTATAGGTCTGTTGGTGGTGGGAGCAGTTTGAAGTACTAAGATTTTTATTTTTATCCCCATAAAGCATTGACACCAAAAGACCTTGTTGACAATACTGTGCAAATGTGTTTGTAAACTCTGCCAATACCTTGAATGCATTGAATAAAATATATTTGTTTCTTTCCTCCCCAGTCCTCTTGCACACAGCCACAGCCAATGGCTTCCAAATGGTTACAAGTGGGGCCCAAAGTAAACCCATTAGTGATTGGTCAATAACCAGCCTTGAAGTAAGTTGAAATCATACTTCTCCATTGTAATGGTTGGAGCTGGTGCTACAGATGAAGTTTGCACAGGCTCAATAGAATGACTCTTGGGCAATTAGCAGAACTGAAGTTGGTTGTAAAGAATTGGAGCAAAAGAAGTTGTGTAGTTTAGTGTACAGTTTCAAATTTTGACCTTGCAATTTTTTGAAGAAAGACTCAGGTTGAGTGCTTCTCCCCATTTCAGGCTTCAACTAGTATTCAAAGCTGTTCACCCTCATTGAGCATCTAGTCAATCAACCTGTTCCCAGGCAGGCTTTTTCCTCCCAACCAATAGGAGCAGGTGTAGGAGCTGCTATTCCAATCAAATCATAGCTGATCTCTACCTCAACTCCATTTTACTCAGCTTTGCTCCAAATTTCTTAACACCCTTGCTGAACAAAAATCTTATCGAACTCCATCATGAAAATTTCAATTATCTGCAAAGCTTCCCTCTCCAGATATAGGACTATCAGTGACATGGGAATGATTGATTCTGCACTGAGAGGTTATGACTGCCAATGAGTTGAGATGTTGCTCTTAGAATTCAAACTTCTGAAAATTGGGATCCAGCACTGAGTGAATTCCCTTGGGCTTTTCTGTCTCCTGCAGCAATACCCAGCATTTGCCATAGTGCCTTTACGATCTGGAAAGTCCTCAGGTGAAATGGTTGAAGAGCAGCAGTAGGAGAAAAATTGGGGAGATGACGGAAAACATGATTGAAAAGATAGATAAGGGATAGGCCCATAAAGGAGGGAGAGAAAGAGCAAGATGGAAAAGTCTATGGAGAAAGAGTAACATTGATGGAGCAGAGGAAATGGGGTTTGTGCTATCAGAATTGGAGAACCAAACATCATGGGGTAGCAGAGGCACTTTAAAGCCTTTAAAACCAAAATGTGCAGTTATCTCACTTTTTTGATTTACCTTGAGTTTATTTCTGTTGGTTTCCACTTTGTCTCCTAGAGTGTGGGATTTTATTCTTCACTGCGGTGCCTTAAGTGATAATTTAACACCAAATGGTGCAATGTGAGGCAGTAGGATGATCTGTCTTTTGGCTGTTGGAATCATTCTTGTGCACAGAAAAACAACTCCTTCAGTTAATGGTTTTAAAGTGTCAATTTAGTTTATAAAATGTTTTTGATTCTCTGCTAAGCTAATAAAAAGAATTTGCTCCTGAAAGTGTGAGGTATATGCCTTTATATTTCATACTTATATTGTTCCTTTAGGGCAGATTGACTGGTCTGGGTGGAGAAGATCTTCCCACCATTGTAATTGTAGCACACTACGACTCCTTTGGAGTGGCTCCTGTAAGTACAACCCTGGCTAATCGCTGGATGATTAGTACTGTTAGTGGCTTTTTTAACCTGTTTTGTAATTTTTACTGACACCAAGATTTAATTGAAGTATAATGATCATGCAAAAGTCTTA
Source organism: Cetorhinus maximus (assembly GCF_964194155.1). Classification (NCBI taxonomy): domain Eukaryota; kingdom Metazoa; phylum Chordata; class Chondrichthyes; order Lamniformes; family Cetorhinidae; genus Cetorhinus; species Cetorhinus maximus. Next base: position 113,916,051 of record NC_135891.1, read on the forward strand.
TACTACAGCCTGTTAAACATGTAACAGACACTAAGAGTTTTGCTGTTCCAAACTTTGAAACATCAGAGCATCACACAACTGCCTGGTGGATAAAGGAACTACCTGATGCAGCACTGAACAATACTGCTTGCACTGAGAGCTGATCTCAGGCAGGGCTTAGTAAGGTGACTAAAGCTGAAGTTATTAACCCTGAAATGAAGGGGCTGGGACAGGGTGAATTCCTGCTCCAGATCTAGTCATCCCTGCTGGGAAATGTTCAAGTGTGGAAATTAGGTAAGAAAAGTGTTGCAATCGGCGATGATATGTTTTCCAGTTCTCAAGTAGCCTGCTGGCATTTATTCTTGGCCTGTATGTAAAAAATGTCTGCTCAGGCAGTTTGCCAGAGAGCTGCAATGCAGTAATACTATATCCAAGCAGGAGTGAATGCTGGACGTGAAGTGGGTGATAAATGTTATAAGTTCAATTAGTACCTCTTAGTCCATCCATAAACCTAAACAAATAAATAGTGAGTCCTGTATCTTTCCTCAAATTGTTATTTTAAACCCAATTCTCAGTAAGTTAATTTCTATAATAGCACTTGAATTTATCACTTAATTGGTTGCTCATAGAAACATTGACAGTAAGAGCAGGAGTAGGTAATTCGGCCCTTCAAACCTGCTCCACCATTCAGTATGATCATGGCTGATCATCTACCTCAACACCATACTCTGCTCTCTCCCCATACCCCTTGACACCTTTAGAGTCTAGAAATCTATCTAATTCCTTCTTACATATATTCAGTGACTTGGCCTCCACAGCCTTCTGTGGTGGAAAATTCCACAGGTTCACCACCCTCTGATTGAAGACGTTTCTCCTCATCTCAGTCCTAAATGGCCTACCTGCTATCCTGAAGCCTTGACCCCTTGTTCTAGATTCCCCCCCCAGCCAGAGGAAACATCATCCCTGCATCCAGCCCTGTCAGAGTTTTATACGTTTCATTGAGATCCCCTCATTCTTTTAAACTCCAGTGAATACAGCCCTAGTCGACCCAATCTCTCCACATACGACGATCCTAGGAATCAGTCTGGTGAACCTTTGATGCACTCCCTCTATGGCAAGTATATCCTTTCCTGGCTAAGGAGACCAAAACTACACACACTACTCCAGCTGTGGTCTCACCAAGGCCCTGTACAGCTGCAGTAAGACATTCTTGCTTCTTAACTGCTTGCTGGACCTGCATGCTTGCTTTCAGTGATTGGTGCACAAGGCTGGGCTCTTTTTGGTTTAAGCTGTGCTTTGTACACGGCCTTGTGCTAAGTGTGGATCACATAGGAGTAAACTGAATTACCTGGTACAAACTGAACGCTACAACAATAGACAATTGAGAGTGTATTGCCCTAGACTTGCTAACTGCAAGGCACAGGTAGAGCTGTCCTGATGGACAGGAGAAAGTCGCACTTGCAACAAGCAGGTTAAGTGGCTGATGCTAATAAGATAGTAATAAATGCACTCAAAAGGAAGAAACTTCATCATTGAGACAACCCAAAACTACTAAATTTAACTGTGCTAAACAAGTACATGTTGGAATGTGATATGGAATTGCAGCGGACCTGGGGTGTTTCAACGTGGTTCAGAATATAGTTGGCTGTTAGGCAAGTTAAATTGAGACATTAGAGGGATAAACTGGATGTGCCATGTTTTTGTCCCTGAACGTTTTGTATCTTTACAATAACCTTGTGTGTGTAATAAGTGTTTCTTTCTCCCCTTCCCATCCTATCTCCCTCCTGGCAGTGGCTGGCTTATGGTGCCGATTCAAATGGCAGTGGTGTAGCAGCTTTACTAGAACTGGCACGACTGTTTTCCAAACTCTATACTTACAAGAGGACACATGCTGGGTGAGTGCATAAAGGGACTCCAAATACTTGATTATGAAACATTGCTAAAAGTAATTCTGAAATTTGTTTCAATTTTGCTTTTAGCTTATATAAATGTATGAATATAAATCTGCAAGTCTATTATAAAGAATAGAAATGAGATTTTCTGACATACTGTACTAAGGTGCACTGAGCACATTGCAATTTTAATTTAGTATCAGTGATGAATGTGCAGATTCACTTACATATAATAAGCATACTATGAGTGGGTTTGCTACTTTTTTTCTCTTGCCTGAACCCCTCCAATTGATCCAGGGTATCATGTGTGCAAGTGCAATCCCAAAACACTGTGTGTTGCATGCGCACATATGGTGTGAGTCCCTCCCTCCCTCCCACAGCTTTCACTACTTAATGTTCCTTCAAACTTTTCATATACCCAGGTTGTATCTGTTACGTCCGTCTTCCCTCCAGCACTTGATTCTAAATAGTGCTTTGTTTTGATGTTTTTTTTTCTGAAATCCTATTTGCTCTGCAATACTTTTTCAGATATAATATCCTGTTCTTTGTGTCCGGAGGAGGAAAATTCAATTACCAGGGCACAAAACGCTGGCTGGAGGATCACCTGGATCACACAGGTAAGATGAAGGATTGTGTCTCTGCATTGGGAGCAGGAAGCCACCTCCCCAGCAGAGATGTAAATCACAGAGAAGAATGCAGGTTGCCTATATACCTCTGATATTAAATTACAATCCTTTCCACTAAAGTTGCCTATAAACTGTGTCTGCACAGCTATCCAAAAGGTACCGCGCAGGCCACTCATAGGCTGTCCCCTTAAGATATCACTTGTGCAACCATGCAAAAAATTTAAAGGTACGCACATTCAAATGAGCAGGCATGGGAAGGAAAAAATTTACGGAGGACATTGCACACCACTTAAACCAACCATTTTTAAGCCTAATATTTAGCATGAGCCACTTACCATCACTGCTGTCATTTACAAAGTTAGTGCTTACAACATGTTAAGCATGCCTGCTGTTTCAAGCAGGGACGAATATTTGGTAAGTAGTTTACGTCTCGTTATGGTCCAGGTACCTATTCTCAGTTATTCCCCATTCGGGCAGTTCTGCTGAAGATGGGCAGAGCTCAGTGATCTCCGTGGGCAGCATCAGCCTGGAAGCACAATTCTGGCCTCTTGTGCATCTCCAAGTTTAAATGCTCCACCATTTGGTGGCAGTGCCTTCAAGTGTCTCGGCCCTCATTTACGGAGCTCCTCCTCAGCTTCACAGTCTCTCTCATCCTTTAAGATGCTCCTTAAAACCTACCTCCTTAAGCAAATTTTTGGCCACCTGTTCTAATATGTCTTAATGTAGCTCTGTGTCAAGTTTTGTTTGATAATCATTCCTGTGAGGCATCTTGGGATGTTTTTACTATGTTATGGGCATTACATAATAACAATGGTGTATATTGCACTTGAAAAAGGTGCGAGCAGATCAGAGTTATTGATCACTGAGTTTGCATCGGTGCCTCCCATGTATCTCATCAGTAGGATAGTTCAGGTATAGTCAGCAATGGCGAAGATAAGCAGACTTTAAACAAAACACTTGAATTAGAAACCATCTAACAGGCAAAATCATGCTAACACCAACGCACCCTCCAAAAGCAGTGGTGAACTGTACCCCTAAAAAGATGCACATGATGCAAACTTGTTCATGGAAGCAGACTTCTTTTTTAGTTCTTTTGCAGGGTGTGCTCATCCCTAATTCCCCTTGAGAAGGTGGTGGTGAGCCGCCGCCTTGAACCGCTGCAGTCCATGTGGAGTAGATGCAACCATAATGCTGGTAGGGAGTTCCAGGATTTTGACCCAGTGACAGTGAAGGAACACAGATATGGTTCCAAGTCAGGATGGTGTGTGGCTTGGAGGGGAACTTGCAGGTGGTGGAGTTCCCTGCTGCTCTTGTCCTTTGAGGTGGTAGAGGGCGAGGGTTTGGAGGGTGCTGTCGAAGGAGCCTTGGTGAATTACAGCAGTGCATCTTGTAGATGGTCTACACTGCTGCCACTCTGTGTCAGTGGTGGAGGGAATGAATGTTTGTGGGTGGGGTGCGAATCAAGCAGGCTGCTTTGTCCTGGGTGGTGTCAAGCTTCTTCAGCATTGTTGGAGCTGCACTCATCCCAGCAAGTCGAGAGTATTCCATCACCTCCTGACTTGTGCCTTGTAGATGGTGGACAGGCTTTGGGGAGTCAGGAGGTGAGTTACTCACCTCAGAATTCCCAGCCCCTGACCTGCTCTTGTAGTCACAGTATTTATATGACTGGTCCAGTTCAGTTTCTGGTCAATGAGTAAGCCCCCAGGATGTTGATAGAGGGGGGTGTTCAGTGATGGTAATGCCAAAGGAGATGGTTAGATTCTCTCTTAATAGAGATGGTCATTGCCTAGCACGTGTGCCACGAATGTTACTTGTCACTTATCAGCCCAAGCTCTCACCAAGTTTTTCCCAACACTATTTTAAGAAATGTTAAATAACAAGAAGGAATTCAGGAAAATCGCCTTTTGTTCAGAGAGTGTGAGAATGTGGAACTCGCTACCTGGGTGATAGAGGCAAATAAATGGTTGCATTTAAGGGGAAGTTACATAAGTACAGGAAGGAAAAAGATGTAGAAGTTAGATAGGAGGTGGTTCGTGTGAATTATAAGCACTGCCTAGAACGTTAAGCTGAATTACCTGTTTCTGTGCTATGTAATTGTCTGTAATAGTTCCCTTATAAACTCCTATCTGTCAGTTAAAATGAGCAGGGAGTTTACAGATTAAATCCAAAAGTGACATCACAGGAGTCTCGTAAGTTGATTGCTTGGTGAGTATAGGTCTTTCCAGACTCGGCACAGAGGAGACAATTGGTGAGTGACAGGTGAGTTATTATATTGTACTATTCTGTAATAAACACTTTATATAAAGTTTATGTCAGCGCAGCTTGGCCATGTAGAATGTGCATCCTGAAGAATGTGGGAAGTTGTGCAGGCACAAAATGCCCTTGATGACTACATCTGCAGGAAGTGTCACAGCTGTTGCCTCCCTGGTGCCAGGGTCAAGGGTGTCACAGAGCAGCTACAGACATTCTTTTGAGGGAGGGTGAACAGCCATAGATTGTGGTCCACATTGAGATCAGTGACATAGGTAGGAAAGGGGATGAGGTCCTGAAAACAGATTTTAGGAAGTTAGGAAGGGAATTAAAAAGCAGAACCTCAAAAGCAGTAATCTCAAGATTACTCCAAATGCCACATGCCAGTGAGCATAAGAATAGGAAGATTGAACAGTTCAACACATGGCTGGGGAAATGGAGTAGGAGGGAGGGCTTTAGATTTCTGAGCCATTGGGACTGGTTCTGGTGCAGTTGGGACCTGTACAAGAAGGATGGGTTACACCTTAACAGGATTGGAACTAATATCTCGTGGGGAGTTTTATAGTGCATTTGGAGAGGGTTTAACCTAGATTTGCAGGGGAATGGGAACCTGAGGGGGAAATCTGAGTGGAGAGGAGAAAAACTGGCAGTGGGAAATAGAGAAGTAGTAACTGATGAGAATTTATCAGAGAGTAATAGCAAGGTAGATAGAATACTTGGAGAGTTTGACAGAATTAGAGTAGGCAATAGTAAGTCATTAGATGGGGTCAGAGTAAGGGGGAAAGTTTTTTTTTAAAAAGCTTGAATCATGTGCAAAGGGACAAGAGGGGTGCAAGTTCCTAGAATGTGTTCAAGATAATTCTCTACAGCAGTATGTTTCCGGTCCAACGAGAGGGCAGGCACTGTTGGACCTGAAATGAGTTGGCCAAAGTGGATCATATATCAGTAGGAGAGCATTTAATGGACAGTGACCATTGTATCATAAGGTTTAAGTTGGTCATGGAAAAGGGCAAGGAACAATCCAAGCAGGGATAATTATTTGGCAGAAAGCCAACTTCGACGGGATGAGAATGCATCTGAGTTGTGTGACTTGGAATCAAATGTTGGTAGAAAAGATGGTGACTGATCAATGGGCTATCTTCAAAGAAAAAGTATTGCAGGCAACGTCAAGGTATATTCCCTTGAAGGGGAAAGGTAGGACAAATAAATCCAGAGCACCCTGGATGACGAGAGAGATAGAGGTGAAGATGAAAAGGAAGAAGTGTGTGTATGACAAATGTCAGGTAGAAAATACAATGGAGAATCAGGCTGAATCGGGTAGAAGGACCAAAAGGAAAGTGAAAAAACTAATAAGAAAAGCAAGGAGAGAGCATGAAAAGAGATTGGCTGCTAACATAAACAGGAATCCCAAAGTCTTCTATAAGCATATAAATAATAAAAGGGTGGTAAAGGAAAGCGTAAGGACCACTGGAGGCAAGAGAAATAATGGAGGTATTAAACAAATACTTTGCATCTGTCGTTACAAAGGTAGAAAATGCTACCCAGACCGAGGTGAGAGAGGACGTAACTGGTACACGCCAAGAATTTACAGAATTTGAGAAGGAGGAGGTGTTAGAAAGGCTATCTTTAAAAAAAAAAGGTACCAGGACTGGATGAGATGCATCCAAGGGTGCTGAGGGAAGTAAGATTGGAAATTGCCGAGACATTAGTGATAATCTTCCAGTCTTCCTTAGACACAGGGGAGGTGCCAGAGGACTGGAGAATTGCAAATGTTACACCCTTGTTCAAAAAAGGGTGCAAGGATAAAGCCAGCAACTACAGACCAGTCAGTTTGACTTCAGTGGTCGGGGAACTTCTGGAAACTATAGTTTGGGACAAAATCAATAGTCACTTGACAGGTACAGGATTATTAAGGAAAGCCAGCATGAATTCATTAAGGGAAAATCTAACTTGCTGGAGTTTTTTGAGGAGGTAACAGAGAAGGTTGATAAGGTCAAAACTGTTGATGTGGTATGTATGGATTTTCAAAAGGCATTTGATACAGTGCGACATAACAGACTTGTGAGCAAAATTCTAGCTCATGGAATAAAAGGGAAAGTAGGCACTTAGATAAGAAATTGGCTGAGTGACAGGAAACAGAGACTAGTGATAAATGATTGGTCTTCAGATTGGAGGAAGGTTTGTAGTGGAGTTCCCCAGGGGTCAGTGTTGGGACCCTTGCTCTTCCTGCTATATATTAATGACCTAGACTGTGATGTTCAGGACATGATTTCACAATTTGCAGATGATATGAAGATTCAAAATGTTGTCAACTGTGATAAGGATAGTCTTGAATTTCAAAAGGAAATAGACATGTTGGTGGATTGGGCAGACAAGTGGCAAATGAAGTTTGATGCAGGGAAGTGTGAGGTGATTCATTCTGGCAAGAAGAATATGGAGAGAGTATGAAATAAAGGGAGAAACTCTAAAGGAGGTGCAGGAACAGAGGGTCCTCGGTGTATATGTACACATTCGTTGAAGATGGCAGGGCATGTTGAGAGAGCAGTTAATAAAATATACAGTATCCTAGGTTTTATTATTAGGGGCATTGAGTACAAGAGTAAGGAGGCCATGTTGAACTTGTATAAGACACTAGTTAGGCTTCATCTGGAGTACTGCATCCAGGTCTGGGCACCATACTTACGGAAGAATGTGAAGGCATTGGAGAGAGTACAGTGGAGATTCACAAGAATGATTCCAGGGATAAAGAATTGTAGCTATGAGAGTAGATTGGAGAGATTGGGACTGTTTTCCTTGGAGAAAAGAAGGCTGAGAGGAGACTTGATAGAGGTATTCAAGATCCTGAGGGGTATGGACAGGGTAAATAATGAGACACTGTCCCCACTCAATGGAGCATCAAGAACTAGAGGGCACAGATTCAACACAAGTGGCAAAAGGAGTAAAGGTAATGAGGAAATTTTTTTCCACTCAGAGGATGGTTGGAGTCTGGAACGAACTTCCTGAGAGGGTGGTGGGGCAGGTTCGATCAAGATATTCAAAGGGGAATTGGATTGCTACCTGAAAAGAAATAATGTCATGGGATAAGGCATGGGAGTGGGACTTGGTGGAATGCTCTTTCAGAGAGCCAGCGCAGACTCGATGGGCTGAATGGCCTCCTACAACATAAAGATTCTATGATTAGATTCACCCCGCTTCTGTGAAGAGAGCCAGAGTTCATCAGAGTGTCTGCACTGGGCTGTAATCATGTGGATGGGCTCCATGTTTTCCAGATTCCAGCCTTCTACAGGATAACGTTGCTTTCGTTTTGTGCCTCGATACCTTGGGCAGTGATGATGGCCTTTATCTTCATGTTTCAAAGCCACCTAAGGATGCGACCCCACAGTACACCTTCCTGAAGGAGCTAGAAACGGTAAGTGTGTTGCCACATCAAGCTCAGGTTTCCAGTAGAACTTGAGGATCTGCCAGAGGTGCAGCTATAACATGCAGCAGGGTAAAACCCTGGGCTCATATTTCCCCATATTTCCACTTTGCACTGTTATTTTTGCCGCATTACCTTTACATGTAATGCTTTATCACTTTGTTAGTAACTCCTGAAGCACTTAGCACAATAAGTTGCTTTCAAAGTGTCCTGTTTATAGGATGTTGCAGATGTAGGGGATGGCTGTCGCATTGGCCTACATAAGGATGGCTTAGTTCCCACTCTAGTGGGCAGGTGAGCATCCCGCTTCCAACCCTCTGCCAGTGATGCTTTGTGCCAACTATATACAGAGTGCCTTAGAAGGACTTGTTCATTTTTCTCTCTTTACTCATGGGGCAGAGATAAACTGCCCTCTAATGCCCAGTGCATCCTACACACAGCCAGGCTGAGATCGGAAACTCACTGTGGAAAATGGCCATTGCATTTACATAAAATTAAAAATTTACAGTTCCACTAGTAAACACAATTCCACCCTCTCACCCCAACACCAACCCCGCCTTACTCTGGAGTTGAGAGGGGAGGTCCCAGATTTGATCCTTGACATGTGCTCAATTGATTGATCTTATCCAGGGTTGAGGCTTTGTTTACCTCGATGCCCATCATAAAAGGAGAAAATCGGTCAGTGCCCCAATTCCTGAATAGAACTTTTCTGCTCACAGATCCACTGTGTGGCCTGTTCTGATTTGGTCAGTCTCATAGGGGCAGGTGCTACAATTAGCCTCAGTGCTGCAGAATGAATCAATCCAAGTTCTTTCTTCTGACTATCCATTATTTCCACTGGGAAATGTGTTTGTGTGTGCACGTATTGGCTAGGATAGCACAGAAAATCAGCCTTTGCTCATTTACTCTCCAAGGTTGAGCATCTATATTCGTACATGAGGAACGTGGGAGTTGATGGTGCTTTGGAGCTGATCCTGGCATGAGATGGCGGAATGGTCAGGCGGGGGGGGGGGGGGGGGGGGGGGGTTGGCGGGTGGCTAGGTCACGTGTCCAAAATAAGAAACCTGTGGGTTCGTTGAAAACCGAAACTATTTTGAATTTTAAAATGTAGGTGACCTCCAGGTTTCCAGAAGTTAAATTCTCCATGATCCATAAAAAAATCAACTTGGCGGAGGACATGTTGGCCTGGGAGCACGAGCGGTTTGGAATTCGCCGATTACCAGCGTTCACGGTATCCCGCCTAGAAAGCCATAAAAACAGCCTTCGGACCAGCGTTATGGACATGAGGTGAGCAGCCTCCTCTTTGCTGCTTTGATTATTTTGTTTTAGTACATTTCGCTCTGTAGAATTGAAACGTTCAAATTGTGATGCACGAAAGTAGGGGCATGAAGGAAAGCGAGGTAGAACTTCTCCCAAAAAGGAATTGCGGAAAAAAATTTCTAGGAAACAGAACACATCAATGAACTAAAGAGGCAGTTGGGTGAGAAAGGATTGAGGGGATATAGTGAGGATACAGGTTTGATTTATCAAAAAAGATCAGGTTTGTTCCTTAAAGTAATTGTGTTTGTAGATGTTGGCCGCAGGCTTATCTTGGCCTTGCAATAATTGTCGAGCAAAGATTTCATCGATTGCTTCCCTTCCAAATTTAGGTCCCAGATTAATATTCAGAAGTTAAGCCGCAATACCATAATAATTGCTGAGGCACTGGCACGGGTAATTTACAACCTAACAGAGAAGGTAAGGATGTTTCTTTCTAATTTATTTACCATTACTACTTTTTTTCCCCCTGCACGTGCAAGTAACTGTCTTGCTTTCATTGAACGGACTTGTCTCCCCGTGATGATCTGGTGAATGAAGGAAAGGATAGTATTTGGTTGGGAAGGTTTTTTTGTCAATAGAATATGTAGCCATTTTCTTTTGAAATAAAACGTGAGCTTGGGGATGGCAGTGACTGTGGTTTGAAGCTCCCCTGTGTTGTACAGTGAGGTACTAGGTTCTGAACTTCCATCTACATTATATTGTGTCCTATCTCAGTTATGTAACTGTGTGTTAAGAGTTCCCAGAACTATTTTTGTCTCGCAACCTTTCTCTTTTATCTTCTAAACCCTCTTTAAAAACCTATATCTCTCCTCCGGAGAGTTTTCTGCTCCACAATTCCTTCAAATCCTGTGCAGGGTTCACCACTCCACCAGTAGATGGAGGAGTGTGAGATAAAGCTGTGTCAGTGTTGTTGCAGCTGTTATCTCCACCTAGTGGCTGGCTGTGGATTAGCATGTGTAGAACTGGAAATAATCTCCCCTTCTGCTCCCTTCTGGAGTGCTGAAGACTCCATAATGGGTAGGAGAGCAGCTCCTCTTTTTGTAAAAGAAAGGATGCAAAATTGAATCAGTACTGTTTAAATATAAATTAAAGAATGTTAATATATATTGGATAAAAAGAGAAACATCAAGTGTTGAAAATATGAAATAAACATGAGGAGTTCCAATTTGGAAGTTAATCCATCTTTTTCTTTTGGACTCTGATGGACCTGATGTGTTTCCAGAATTTTCTGTTTTAATTTCAGTATGTTAATCTTAGTTCAAAAAGGCTAACTACAGCAGTAGCCACTTCAGCGAGATGTTAAACACTGGCTTACTTGCAGGTTACTTGAGGGTGGATTCTGATATTCCACGCCCATGGAGTGATGGGACTCGGTTCTCCCTCTGACTCTGAGCTCCCCATTTTGATCTTGCTGCTACAGAGAGTTGGCAACTTGTGCCACAAATGCAGGAAGGAGCCTGTGCCTCTCAATAAGGCTCTCTTTTAATTTTAGCTCACTGAATTGCAAGTGGAAGGAGGGGAACATCAAGCAACTAATCTGCCAAAGGTTGCCAGCCAGATAGAGATGGGCCACAGTTGGCCTTTGACCCATGTCTTTGTGTTTTGTGTGCACAGTGTGTGTCTCGTCCAATTCCATCACCCACCCCCCACTTCTGCAATTTGTATGTTCAGCCTTTACAGGGCTCTTTCTTTATAAGTTTGTTGTCTTTTTTAGGGTGCACCAGAGGACCTTCAAATCTTCACAGAGCAAATGGTAAGCAGAATGCTTCTTAATTTCTCTAAACTTCGCTTTCCTTTTTTTTAAAGCAAGAGACATCCTAGCTGCTGTGTCTTACTCAAGTTGAGGTGCACGGTAGCTGCAGGTGAGTCTATAACCCAGTGAACTGAGGTAATGTCCTCTGTAAATGCTCAGCAAGAGGATGAGGTTGGTGGTGAGGATGTTCTGAAACAATGGGATCAGGGTCCGGTTTCCAATCAATTAGAGTCATGGGTATTGCCTGACCTCCAAAGTGTCAGATGTAGTTAATTTAGGCTGTATTATAATTACAATAGCAACAGAATCAATTTGCAGATCATAACAAGTGACATTTATTACCTGGCTGCCATCACAGACAGCTTTTGAGAGCTCCACATGCGCATGCAAGGATCCACACACTTGGGATTTTTTTCTATGTACTGAAGTTAATAAATACCTTCCTGAGGACTTACAGATCTCTTATGGATTTTCAGACCCTCCTTGGCACCACACTGGAGTTGTACTTCTTCCATAGCAAACTTTTTAATCATGTGAAATGGCCTCCTCCCAGGTGTTGGGCAAAAGCAACCCCAGAGTTCTATTGTAACCACTGTAATGCAATAGTGCCAGCATAAATGCACGCCTAGGCTCGCTGGATTTTCAATCCGATCGTCTGTCTAATTGCTAAATTCACTGCCTGATGTTGTACTAAGCCATGAGCACCAGATGGTCCTAGAACCAATCCGTAGTCTGTGATGTTTGTTGATCTAAGTCAAGGCTGCATTTAATCAGCTTTCACTCATCTCAGCACCACTGACCTAGGGAAGAGAAGAAAAAAATTCTGGGATTTCTGCTCTTGATTCACTGTCCTACGATCCTTGATGAAAGGTGCATGTGTATGGCATTGAGATGAGGACAGCATTAGACTGGCTGTGGTGCCCCCTCCCTCATTACAACATTACCTGCCAGCTTTCCCATGAAGAGCAATGACACTGGTCAAAGTACTGCGGGTTGATAGTTTTTGTGGAACCTTAACTAAGCACATCATCCTCTCCAGGAGAGGAAAGAGAGAGGGATACAAATGTAATTAACATCTTTTTTTAACCTAGTGGTTAAAGTGTGGAACTTGCTACCATAAGGAGTGGTTGAGGTGAGTAGCAGAGATGTAGAGTAGAGAAAGGAGTAGATGAAGAAAGGTGGGAGAGGGCTTGTGTGGAGCACAAACAATGACGTGGACCAGATGTTCTGTTTCTGAGCAGTGGTAATGTCACTGGACTAGTAATCCAGAAGTCCAGGCTAATGTTCTGGGTTCAAATCCCACCATGAAATGTTAAACCTTTTGGGTGGATGTGAAAGATCCCATAGCATTTTTTCAGAGAAGAGCAGGGGAGTTCCTCCCCCCCCCACCGCCTCCAACCCGGTGTCCTTGGCAATATTTACCCTTCAATCAACACCAAAAAAAAATCTAGTTATTATCAGATTGCTCTTAGTGAAACCTTCCTGTGCGCAAATTGGCTGCTGCATCTCCTATCTTAGAACAGCAAATATATTTTATTGGCCATAAGCACTTTTTTAATGACCCGACATTGTAAAAGGCGCTATATAAATTCAAGTCTGCCTTTTACATTAAAGAGAAAAGCAGTAAATTCTGAACAGCGGGCAATATTGAGAGGATCGGGTGGTGGGACTAATGTGTGTTCAAGAAGGTTATTGAAAGCAGGGGGGAACTGTACAGATAGTTGCAGAGGACAGAGTGTAGTAGATAAAGGAATGGTCACCAACGTAGAACAGAGGAAGCAGGGGACAAAGGGTAGTCCAGTGTTAGAGGAGTGGAAGGTCTGTGTGTGGACATGACAGACTGCTGATCACTAAGGCATAATGGAGTTAAGCTGTACGGGATTTGTCTGCCTACTTGACACTGGCACCCAGTAGAACTTGGAGAGGCCTGAGGGAAAAGTGCTTAGGCTGCGATGTTTTGGATATGTTGTAACTTGTGGGAAGGGATAAAGCTGAAGAAGAGGGTCAAAAATGTTTCTCTGAAGAAGCTGTGGATTCAGGTTTAGCTGAATGGTAATGAATAGCCAACCGTATTTTCTGTAAAATTGTGAGATTCATTTTCCCTCCTGTCTTGATGGTATAACTATAACTTGGCTGTAGTAAAACAAAAATCTTAAATGCTTTTATGTGGAACTCAGTTTTTGCAGGCTTTTAAAACCCAATCATAGCATCACCTTATCATTTCTCTTCAATTTGCATCAGCTTCTCTCCTACTCCTATCTGCTTTCACACCTGCCTTAGCAAACGTAAATTTGCATCATATGCACAACAGTTTAAAATCACAAACTAAAGAGCAAGATGTTCTGGAATATGCGTACTTTCCGTTTCAGTACTGTTTGCTCACCATCTATCTGTCTTTCCCCCTTCACCTCCCCAATTCAGCAACTACAAGAGGACCAGCTATCATCAGTACTTGACTGGTTAACAGCCCAGCCTAGGGCAGCGCAGCTCATTGATAAGGACAGCATCCTGATCTCCACAATGGAGTATTACATGAGTCGATATTTGAAAGATGTTAAACGCCACCATGTGAAGGCAGATAAAAGGTACCTTGTGCTTTTTAATAAAGGAACAATACTGAACTAATGCTATGTAAGCAACACCAGAAATATGGACCATTTATGATGGGAATTACCTTGCCTATTGGCTACATCATAAGTTTTTTTTGTAGTAAGTATTGAGGCCTTTGTATGAATCAATACAGTGATTAAACGCTGGATAAATTGGCACTGATTTTTGTCAGTCATTAATCTATCAGTGTGGGCACCAACTGCATGGAGATTCCTGGCTGTAAATGTCCATGATGGTGATTATCACAGAGATGGGAATTGCAGAGTGAGAACTCAATATTAACTCTCTGGTATATACCAGAGCAAATTATGCAGAACTGGAAGTGATGTGGCAATGGTACACTTAACTCTACATTCTGGTGATGGTGGGAAAGGTTAATTCAAATTCACAAGAATCTAAGTTCCCTCCTTCTTCCATTCCTTGAGTGACTGAAGTAATGAGAAGCTATTAGTGTTGCTCAGTGATGTAATCCTATTGCTATTGCTCCAGTTTGATGGGGAGTGACCCATTATTCCCAGTGATTTGTCTTGCATCCATTACTGAAGTGTTGATGACATCCCCTCCAGATGGTGGTTTCAAATCTCACTCCAGGTCCTGAGTACATAATCTAGTTTGGCACACTGGTGCACTGCTGGGTGCCCATCCTTCAAATGAGACATTAAGCTCTTATCTGCTTGTTCAAGTAGACAGTAAAAATTCCTTGCTACTCTCCGAGGATGAGCAAGATGTTCTCCCAGTGTCAACACTTTGGGGTATTTGAAAGCTGTGGTAAGTTGCCATATAAACGGGGATATTTGCTTTCACTGGTGCTTCCTAGCCAATAGGGGTGCTGTAGTTGGAGTTTAGTTGCATTGCATTTATCTTCACAAAGTTGAGCTGTTTTGTTATAACAAGATTTAATACAATACTAGCAGAAACATATATAACTAACTGGGGCAGTAACTGAGGGTCTCAAACATGTGAGTTGTGAAGCTGGAATTTTAACTGTTACAAGAAAAGCAAGTTTTCTTGAAGTTCTGATGGAGTGGATGAATAAATAATTTTTTTCTGTTGATTGCAGAGATCCAGAATTTCTCTTCTATGATCAGTTGAAACAAACCATGAATGCATACAGGTATGAAAGACAGACCACATGAGTGGTCTGTGGTCCGTTATGGTTGTTTACTAACCCTGTAGCTTGGTGGGTATTAATGTAGCACTGAGTCTTGGAAGCTAGAATGGCTGTGGGCTGAGTTGGCTGGTGGAGAAAGCTTTATTTGGCTTTCACAAGCATTTGGTGGGGGTTAAGGAAATTTGCCTGATTATCCTACTCCTGATCGTTAACCAGTAATTCCCACTGAAGAGTATGCAAATGTGGACATGAAGCAAGCAATAGATCTGGCTCAGTTGTGAAGTCACCCATAGTCGAATAGCCTTTCAATGCTTGCTGTCCGGACTCGCATATCGAAGAATGATCACTTGGGTGTGTTGCCAGAAGAATCTATGCGTTCAGAAGATAAGGTACTGGAGGACTGCTAGTGCATAGAGAATCTTCCCCCAGCACACCAGTGCTTGTAAGAGAAGAGCAGAAGAAAACAAGATTATAGATTGAACAGTGATAAATTCTGAAACAATCAGTGTACCACCATCAACTATCCCATTAGGCATTTATGATTAATTTAAGGAGTATAATGATTTATTCACGACAGACCAAATTGGTTGTTTACCAGTAGCTCTAATACAAGAATGACACTTGTTTTAATTTTAACGTGATTTATTAAGGAACAACATCTGCATACTGGCCGTTGTGTTTCAGACTTGATTATTCGTAGCTGATTGATCACAATTGCTGTAAATCTTTTTCATATTCTTCAAATCTAACCTTTCCTCTGATATAAATAATTAGACTCTTTTCCCCTAAACCTTTTGTCTTATATAGTTCTTTTTTTTTGCACAATGTGACCAAATCATGGATTGGGCTTTCAGACCAGGGTGACAAAGGCAAAGTCCCTGGAATCATTTCAAGAAATGGTTGGTTGATGTAATGGATGAGCTAGGATAAGTTGAATGGTTTTCTCATCCATGTTGTGATTATGGTGCAAAGAGCAAGCTGCAAAATTTAAAATATTTGTTAGATGCTCTAATACGTTTGTCTAGCTGCTGTGGTGTTCTTTTTGAGGGATGTAAGTTATGCCTCCACGCCTGGCAACATTTTCAACAAGAGAAAACTGTGAATGAATAGCAAAATCTCCAATTTTTCAATCCACCTTTTAAGCCTAGGTCTCTGTTCACTTACTCTTATCACTATAACTTTTGGATTATTTGTATTTTTCTCCTCTACTTTTACAATTGGTGGCAAAACCTTTGTATCTATAACAAAATTCTTTCCTTAAGATCAACCCCCCCACCCCCAATCTTTCTTCCTCTGCCCATACAACAGCTTGCATTTGCATAGTGCCTTTAACGTAGTCAAATGTTGCCAGGCAGAATTCGACATAAGGAGATATCCGGAAAGCTTGGTCTTGAGCAGACCAGGGATAGAGAAGTGAAGAGGTTTAGGGAGGGAATTCCAGAGCTTGGGGCTGAAGGTACGACTGCCAATTGTCAAGCAAAGAAAAATCGATGTTGTACAAGAAATCAGATGTGGAGGACTGTGGAAATATGGGTGGATTTCTCAAAATCCACCATTTCATAGATTTGAATACAGCCTGAGATTAAGCCAGTCTGTTTGCAATCTGGGTGTCATGTTTGATCCCGAGATGAGCTTCTGACCTCATTCGTGCCACCACTAAGACCGCCTGTTTCCACCTCTATAACATCGCTCACCTTCACCCTGTCTCAGTTCATCTACCGCTGAATACCTCATAGATGCCTTCATTGCCTCTAGACTTCACTCCCGACCAGCCTCTCTCATTCTACTGCACATAAACTTAAGGTCATGCCAAACTTTGCTGCCTGTGTCTTAACACTCAGCAAGTCTCATTCCCCTATCACCCCTTTGCTCATTCACCTATGTTGAAATCCATGTGTGGCTGCAGGAGCTTAGGGAGATGGAGAAGAGCCTGGTCATCAAGGAATTTGAGCACATGGATGAGGATTTTAAAACTGAGGCATTACCAGATTGGGAGCCGGTATAGGTTTTTGAGTACAGAGGTGATAGGTGAACAGGACTTGTTGCGGGTTCAGTTACAGGCAGCAGATGTTCGTAAACTGCAAAATCTCCAAGCAAACCTTCGGCATTAGGATACTCTGACCTGGTTTCAATCACCGTTCCCCTACTAAGTTTTTGCTCGATGCCTGATTTTTTTTTTTCTTTTCCCTCCCCCCATCTTCTTACTTCCACCGCCCACCCCATGAAGTATGGTGGGATTTTGACATTACATTTAAGGCAGCACATAAATCCAAACTCTTAAGATATTTATTATATAGGTAATCTATACTACTACACTCAATGAGCACCACAAATAATGGTTTGTTTTCCTGTCCCTTCAGATTTCGAAAGTATTATGGCCACTTCCAAATCTAATACTAACCTAGATGAGAGACTTGTGTTTATCTTGTGATTTCAGCCTCTCCTCCCTTTAGCCATTGAAGTGACACCTCTTCAATATGTTCTCTTTGCAGAGTGAAACCTGCCATCTTTGATCTACTGTTGGCATTGTGTATAGCAGCATATCTAGGAGTTACCTATTTTGTTGCCCAGGTGAGTAATTGTATGACCTGTATGGGAACTGTGTTGTTCAGCTTTGCAGAAGTGAGGCAGCCAAGTGCGGGGGAGGGGATAAAAGATCTGTTAGGAAGAATTATCAATCTTTTTCCACATTACTTTCTACGTGCATGGTCAGCATGGCAGATAAGTATTGGGATGACTGAAGCCATTGTTTTTGGTCCCCACTCCAAACTCTGTTTCCTAGCTACCGACTTGACCCATCTCCCTGACAACAGTCTGACAACAGCATATCAGTGTGACCACTATTCCTTTTCCCTTATGCATTTAAGGGAAATTTAGTGTCCCCTTAATGCATTAGTGCTTCCATCTAAGAGGAGCATGGCAATGATATTTTATTGGTTTCTTGACACAAATGCAGGAATAAATTCCCAAAATCCATAATTTCATAGATTTGAATACAGTCTGAGATTAAACCAGTCTGTTTGCCATCTGGGTGTCATGTTTGATCCTGAGATGACCTTCTGACCTCATTCGTGCCATCACTAAGACCGCCTGTTTTCACCTCTGTAACATTGCTCATCTTCACCCTGTCTCAGCTCATCTACCGTTGAATACCTCATAGATGCCTTCATTCCCTGTAGACTTAACTCCTGGCTGGTCTCTCACATTCTACTGTACATAAACTTGAGGTCATGCCAAATTCTGCTGCCTGTGTCTTAACTCGCAGCAAGTCTCATTCCCCCATCACCCATTTGTTCGTTGACCTGTGTAGATTCCCAGTCAAGCAATGTTTTGATTTTGGAATTCTCATCCTTGTTTTCAATCCCTCCATGGCCCTGTCCTCCCTCTCTCTGCAATCTCATTCAGCCCCACAACCCTCTGAGATAGCTGTACTCCTCTACTTCGAGCTTCTTGTCTCCCAATTATAATTGATGCCTAGGCCCGAAGCTTTGGAGCTTGTTTTCCTTCTTTAAGACACTCCTTAAAGCATACCCCTTTAACTAAGCTTTTAATCAGCTGACCTAATACTTCCTGATGTGGCTTGGTGTCATACTTTGTTTTATAATGCCCCTGTGAAGCACCTTGGGATGTTTCATTTTGTCAGTGACGTTATATAAATGAGTTGTTGTTGTAGTGGATATCTACTTAGAGCAGAATTTGGTATTTGGTTTTTTTTATATTTGTTCATGGAATGTGGGCATCGCTGGCTAGGTCAGCGTTTATTGCCCATCCCTAATTGCCCTTGTTCAGGGGGCATTTAAGAGTCAACCACATTGCTATGGGTCTGGGGTCACATGTAGGCCAGACCAGGTAAGGATAGCAGATTTCCTTCCCTAAAGGACATTAATGAACCAGACAATCGGCAATGGTTTCATGGTCATCATCAGACTCTCCACAGGCTGTTGAAATGTACCCCAACAGAGAGTCGCATTTTTAGGATGGTAAGGGAGAAGGGGAAAATCTCTGTTTATATATATATTTTTTTAAATGGCACAACTCTTTCTTTGCAGAATTTTGGTTTTATTTACAACACAGTACGGAGGATTACTCTGAAGCCGAAGCAGCACTAACGCCAGAGTCCCCTGCTCTTGGTACTTTCACATGGTAGAAGGGTTCTTCCAGTACAACCGCCCTATATCGGCGTGGCTGGATCCAAACTACAGCACTGAGCCAAATCTCTGATTATGCAGCATCAGCAACTTCCTAAGGGTTGGAAGATGGTCCATAAATAACAGCACTATGCTATTTCACTTCTGCAACAACAAAAACCATTCTATTTTAACCCAAATACAATCCACATTAAGCACTACCCAAAACCTGGCCACCTGTCCTCCATTTTACTGTTCAACTATTGAGAATCCTCTACATAATGAAGTCAGTCCAGGTTTGAATGCATGGATATATGTTTGTTGGTTGTAATTTGTTTAACTCTGTCTGTTAGCTGTAAAGGTCCTGGTAAAATGAGTTTGTGGTGAACACAGGACAGATCATAATTCAGCACTAATTGTTAATTACTTTCAAAGTAGCCACATAGATGGGAAATATCTTTAGTTGCGGTTATCAAAGCCTTTTGCCTTCATGGGCCATATGGATGGAAGTACATATAATGGTCAATTCCACATACCCTTTAATTTCACCATATTCTAAGTTGCTGACATAGAAACAGATCTCAATGTTTTGATTTAGGATGAGAACAGCCTTGACAAAATGCTTAGAGCCTGAAAGTTGAAACACAAATCAGTGAAGAAGAACCAACTCAATTGCTTAGGTTTTGAAGAGCTGGATTGCCAGTTCTTAGTGGCTGTACGTGACACTTGGCCTGGAGTTTGGACCTTCCCTATAGCACTGATGGTGGGGGGTGGTGCCGGTTACTCTTCTGAAATTGGGACTGATGCTGCGTGCAGTCATGGTATAACTAATCGGGATGTGCCTGGTCTGACATTGGCTAGCCAAAATGGAAAGTACTTCCCAACATTTAGGTCCCTCACCTTTTTATAAATCACAGTTTTTTGTCCTTGCTGTGTTGTGAAATAACCTTTTTTAATTTATTTTGACTTCTAATTGAAGACTGAAAATTAGTTAATCTAAATTATAACTTCTTTTAAAAAACCCCTATATCTACAAATTGCACCTTGTTGCAGTGTTTTGCTATTTGTTTTCATTCTTTCAGTGCACGTAAATCATCCTTGCGGAAAAATTTGCACAAGTTTAATTGAGTGTCAGTGGGTAATTCAATCGAATGGCTGAATCCATTCCCAATTTTATCTGATGTCAGTTTCAGGAGTGGAAACCCTAGCTGGTTTCCATAACGCCTCCCAACACCCCACTCAAAACCCATGGACACCAAGAGCAACTATCACCAGAAAACAAAAGCAAAAAATTGCAGATGCTAGAAATCCAAAATGAAAAAAACAGAAACACTCAGCAGATCAGGCAGTGTCTGTAGAGAGAGAAACCGAGTTAATGTTACACCCGCAATTGGTTTGCTCTGCATTACCCAGATATTGGACCTGGGACCTCTGGTCTGCGTGTCTTTATTTGCCAAACCATCATGAGAGCTTGTTCAGTTAAGTAACTGGGACTGAAGGGGCCCACCTCCCTAGCAGTCCTCTGACTAGTTGAGGCACCAAATCTAACTTTGAACCAAAAAAAAATCAAAACCTCAAACATATCTTCCTGCCTTTCAACCCAAAAGAAACGGCAGCTCCTTCCCAGCATTGCGATGTACAATTTCATTCCTATTCACATACTGCAGTGAATGCAGAACCTTAAGTATTTTCTTTTGAAACTTGATGGGACATTTCTTTTCCATTTTAATTGCTGCCTCTTGTCTGGAACTTTTATTTATGTCTGTGTTGGTTATTTGTTGAAAATCAGTGACATTTTTTTTCCTGATGTGTAATGAAATGGATTATGGGATAACAAGTGGAGCTGTATCGAACACTGACATTCATCATGACTGTTCTGTACAGGAGGAAGGAAAATAAATAAAATGGGGGAGAAAACTGAGCAGCTGGCATGTATTTGTATTTTTGAATGTTGCTCTGGTATATTATAATTTCCGTCCTTTTCAACTCCCTCCATGGCCTAGCCCCTCCCTATCTCTAAACTCCTCAAGTCCTTTAACCCTCTTAAGATCTCTGTACTCCTCCATTTTTGGCCCCTCACACATTGATTTTCATCAGTACACAATGGCTGTGTCTTCGGCTGCCTAGGACCTAAGCTCTTGAATTCCCTCCCTAAACCTCTCAGCTTCCCTATTTCTATCTTTCCTCCTTTGACAGCCCTTAAAGTTACCGCTTTGATCAAGCTTTTAATCAGCTGTCCTAGTTTTTCATCATGTGGCTTGGAGTCAAATTTTGTTTGATAACAATCTTGCAAAGCACTTTGGGGCATTTTGCTACATTAAAATTGCTATTATAAATGTGAAAGTTGTTGTATACTTCCACAACTCCACCACCAATTTCTCACCACTCTCTTGAAGGCACTGACTCATTCTGGGACACAATTTTACTAGTTGGTGCTACTTATTTATGAACCTAAATGGTGAATGTCAACAAGCTGTTGGACTGGAAGGGAGGGCTTCATAGCTGAAGTTTGATTCTGCCCCCAAACAACCATGCTTTGCATCCAGAGCTTTCATCTGGCTAACAATCAGGAGCTTCCCACCCCCTCATGTCAGCAATAATCTTCGTGCTAGTCCACTCACTGCTACGCAGATGAACCATCTCAACACCAATAAGGGATTGCAGCCAGCCTGGTCCATATGGCTTCGTGCTACATAGCAATGGACTTGCCTCCCAGCAAGATCCCAGACTGCATTGGTCAAAATGATTTACCATAACAACAAGAATTTTAGGAACAGGAGACATCTGTCATAGCCTTAGTTTGTCTTGTTTGCTTCACTTCGTTACTTCCCTACCTGTCTTACCACATCTCTCAATCCTGCCCTCTACTCCAACCCAACTAATTTGCTTTAATTCATCTTGATTTTCTTTCCCCTTGTGCTCCACTTGAGCACCATAATGATTTTGTTCTTGTGAAGCTTACAAGACAGATATACAGGAGCCACTTTAATTGGAGGAATTAAGCCAATAGGAGATCATTTTATTATGTGTTCTGGGGATGTGGTCGACGCTGATGAGGCTGTGTTTTTGTTTCATTGTCTTCGTGGAGTTGCCCTGAAGCTGAACAACTACTTTCCTTGTGCTAGCGATTTTCCCACAATGGTGTTGGAGCAGGAAATTCCAAGATTCTGACCCAATGATGGTTAAGTGCTGGTGATACTTGTACAAATGAAGATGGTCTGTGACTTGGAGGTGGTGCAGTTCCCATGATCTTGCTGCTAATGTCCTTTATCAGTGGCAGAGACGGTGTGGGCTGGGAACTGCTATAGAATCATAGAAATATACAACACAGGAGACCATTCAGCCTGTCTATCCATGCCAGCTCTCTGCAATCCACCTAGTCCCAATCCCTGCCCTTTACCCCTAGCTCTGCAAATGTTTTCCCTTCAAGTACTTACCTAATTCCCTCTTGAAAGCCATAACTGAATCTGCCTGCACTTCCCAGGTAGTACATTTCTGATCACAACAATTCGAATGCTGTCTAGGTAGCCTTGCAATAAGGTAAAAAGCAGTGTGCAAAGAGTAAATTTGACTTTTATGGGAAGGGAGCTAAAAAACAGGCACGTTTATTAGCTTGTGATTGGGAAATGTTCAGGTAAAACTCATCAGGTTCAGCAGCTTGATCCCTTTTTAATTATCGATTCTTAAGCCCTCTTTTTAGAGACCTATCTAATTGCCTCAAACTCATACTCTCTGTTTCAATAGCTCCCTGGTAACTTATTTCACAACATTATTACCACTTAGGAGAACTGCCTGCCTGTGTTCTTGCTCACCCTAACTTCCTAATGCAGATTTTCCTATTTGACTTTCGAGAGCTGCTTGTTCTATTTGTTCCAGTTGTGTGGGTCTTTCTGAACCTGATGCAAACACCCCTCAGTGTGAAGTGACTGATGAAATAATCTTTCCCAGTGATCGTTTTTAATGAATCTGACAAGTTCACTCCAGACTAGGTCCACGTGAGGCCTGTGTGCTGGCATTGAGTGGTCCTTTCTTGCAAGAACAATATAAAAGCAGTTTAACTTTTGCCCCCTTGGAGTCTGAACTCTTCACCACGTGATTGAATCAACTTTTGTCAATCAACCTACAATACATTATACTGAACAGCTCAAGAATAATAGGCGCATTAGTACCTAGAACGTGAAGCTGTATTTTTGAAGCAGTTCAGTTTCCTGCTTTAGTTTGTCCGCAAGCTTTCTGAAAGATACTGTTGTAGCGAAAACATTTGCTAAATCATGTGGTAGGAGGCCAGGAGCAGTGTATTTTTTAATAAACAGCCAGGTTATTTAAATACTTCACACAGAATATCATGCGTTTAGTGGGCTCTCTTTTGCATTATGTGGGAGGCAGGGAATGGATTGGCTCATTCATCACCAGGACCACACTACAGTTCAGCTAGCAAGAGGAGGCTGACTCACTAAGGTGTCAGAGATCACAGAATTGTTACAGTGCAGAAGGAGGCCATTCGGCCCATTGTGTCTGCACCAGCTCTCCATATGAGCATTATGATTCAGTGCCATTCTCTTGCCATTTTCCTGTAAATCTGCACATTGTTTCTATTTAAATAATCATCCAATGCCCTATTGAATGCCTCGATTGAACCTGCCTCCACCACACTTCCAGGCAGTGCATTCCAGACCCAAACCACTCGCTGTGTGAAAAAATATTTTCTCACATCACATTTGGATCTCTTGCAAATCGCTTTAAATCTGTGCCCTCTCGTTCTCAATCCTTCTACTCTGTCCAGTCCCCTCATGATTTTGAACACCTCTATCAAATCTCCTCTTAGCCTTCTCCTCTCCTAGGAGAACAGTCCCAACTTTTCCAATCTATCTTCATAACTGATTATAATTGGTATCTGATTGTGATTGCTTATTTAGAAACCTGCAAAACTGATCACTAAAATACAGTAAAATCCCGATGAGGCGAATTCCAGGGGATCTGCCTACAAATTTGTGTTAAGTGGAGCTTCGTGATAGCTGAGGAGGCCCCATTCCCACATGAATGCATCTCTTATGTAACTCGATATGCCTACAAATGCTGTCTATGTCAAAAACAACAGCTTCAAGTGCCAAACGAAAGCACAGTAAAGCAGTAAATGTGTGAAAAGGTCTTTATTCAATTTGTTCATACCTTACAATAGCCTAACCTTGAAAAAGGTCGGAACTTTGCATTGAAAAATGTCAGGAATTAGCTCCGGAAAAACTCCGTAATCCTTCTTCTCAGGTGAGCATTCATTGGGCCCTCAGGCTCCTCAGTTGGAACAACGTACTGCATGTATGACTGCATCATCTGTCAGTTTCATCGTGTAGCTTATGGCATCGCTCCACCTCCTCGCGAGTTTCCATGGTTGCCTCTGCTGGAATTTCCATGCCAGCCTCCCGCAGGTGAGCAAAAGGTGCCTCGTCACTGGATTGGTCGGCCTCACCTTGATCCTCCTCGTTCTCGGCGTCTTGTGCAGTCATAACCTGTTTGAACCCCGGTTTCCGATCAACGGCACTTTTCACTTTCCCCACAGGTCTAGCCACACTTGCGGGATTTGCACGTCCTTTCACAGGGGGAGATCTCGATGTCAAGTGATGGCCCAGTGCTCCATGATTTCACACTCTTGTGTGGTCTAACTCTGCTCTGATTGTTTGGTACAGTCATATTACAATCTTAGACAAATTCAGCTAATCTGGAATTACCATTGTGGAATTTGGGCTTATGACCCGCATCTGTCAATGGGATTTGCTATTCTGCCAGCGAGAATGGTTGACGACTTCAACATAACCAGAATTTTGTGCCATCCAAGTTTGACTCATTGCAATTTGATTGTATTAATTCTTTTTGCTCTTGCCAATTTTCTCTCCACCTTCTCCTCTTCTCCCACGTTCTCCTCTCCTGAAGCTTCTTGTAGGGATATTTCCCCAAGTGGTTTAGCTAGAGTATTGCATGCAGTTCTGGAATCCGCATTATAGGAAGGATGTGATTGCCCTAGATAGAGCAGAGGAGATTTACCAGGATGTTAGCAGCCAGGACGCCCTGGTCCACTCCTCCATCACCCCCTATACCTCAACCCCCTCCCACGGCACCTTCCCATGCAACCGCAGAACACCTGCCCCTTTACTTCCCCTCTCCTCACCATCCAAGGGCCCAAACACTCCTTTCAAGTGAAGCAGCATTTCACTTGCACTTCCCTCAATTTAGTCTACTGCATTCATTGCTCCCAATGCGGTTTCCTCTACATTGGAGAGACCAAACGCAGACTGGGTGACTGCTTTGCAGAACACCTTCGGTCTGTCCGCAAGCATTACCCAGACCTCCCTGTCGCTTTCCATTACAACACTCCACCCTGCTCTTATGCCCACATGTCTGTCCTTGGCTTGCTGCATTGTTCCAGTGAAGCTCAACGCAAACTGGAGGAACAGCACCTCATCTTCCGACTAGGCACTTTACAGCCTTCCGGACTGAATATTGAGTTCAACAATTTTAGATCATGAACTCCTCCATCCCCACCCCCTTTCCGATCCCCCCCCTTTTTTTCCCAATAATTTATATAGATTTTTCTTTTCCCACCTATTTCCATTATTTTTAAATGTATTTCCATCCATTGTTTTATCTGTATCTTTTAGCCTTTTTTGATTCCTTCACCCCACCCCCACTAGGGCTATCTGTACCTTGCTTGTCCTGCTTTCTACCCTTAATTAGCACATTCCTTAGATAATATCACCACCTTCAACACCTCTTTGTCCTTTTGTCTGTGACATCTTTTGGTTATCTCCACCTATCACTGGCCCTCTATCCAGCTCTACTTGTCCCTTAAACTAGCTTATATTTCACCTCTCTTCTATTTTTACTTAGTTCTGTTGAAGGGTCATTCGGACTTGAAACGTTAACTGTGTTCCTCTCTGCAGATGCTGCCAGACCTGTTGAGTTTTTCCAGGTATTTTTGTTTTTGTTTACCAGGATGTTGCCTGGGCTGGAGAGTTTTAGTTATGAGGAGAGATTAGATAGGGTAGACAGGAAGGAACTTTTCCCCTTGGTGGAAGGATCAATAACCAGGGGGCATAGATTTAAGGTAAGGGACAGGAGGTTTAGAGGGGATGTGAGGAAGAATTCTTTCACCCAGAGGGTGGTGGGAATCTGGAACCCACTGCCTGAAAGGGTGGTAGAGGCAGAAACCTTCATTTGGATGTGCACTTGCGATGACATGGCATACAAGGCTGTGGGCCTAGTGCTGGAAAATGGGATTAGAATAGTTAGGTACTTGTTTGACCAACGCAGACTCGATGGGCCAAACGGCCTTTTTCTGTGCTGTAGACCTCTATGACTCTATGGTCTTGATATCTGGGCTTTGAAAGTGGGTAGAATATGACAACAGAGCCTGGACTTGTCTGCCCCTGACATCCACAGGCATACACCTTTTAGCAAGGGTCACTAATAGCAATCAAGAGTCGAACCCCTGCTAATTTTCTTCACCTTATCCATTAAATATTCTCATTTGTACTTCCTGCCCTTTTAGAAGGACAAGGGCAGCAGATAGATGGGAATACCACCACCTGGAAGTTCCCCTCCAAACCTCTCACCATCCTGACTTGAAAATATATCACTGTTCCTTCACTGTCGTTAGGTCAAAATCCTGGAGCTCCCTCCCAATAGCACAGTGGGTGTGTCTACACCACATGGACTGCAGCAGTTCAAGAAGGCAGCTCACCACCACCTTCGCAAGGGCAACTAGGGATGGGCAATAAATGCTGGCCCAGCCAGCAAAGCCCACATCCCATGAATGAATAATAAAAAATCTCCGCCAACAAAAGCAAAATGCAAAAGCAAAATTAAAGAGTTAATTGTTTAAGGTCCATGATCTTTAGACTGTGTGTCTCAGCGAGGATTCTTCAATCTGAATGGTTTAAGTGACTGTCACAAACAATTTTAATTGCCTGTCATCAAATATATTTGTATCTGGATGTGTGAATTTTCATACTCTCAGAGCAGCTGAGACAATTTAAATAGCCCTTTTGTATTTTGAAAGAAAGATGATTAGATAATTTCTCTCTCTCTTTCCCCAGAGGTTAAGAAAAACATGACATCTCACCCACACAACTAACCCACACTAACATATACACACACAAAAAAATTAGATACAGTTGAAGGTAAAGCAGTGAGTATAAAAATGGAATTTAACTCAGTCTTTATTTCAGTACAGGCCTGATGTTTCGTAGTCGAGTTGTTACTTTAGTTGAAGTGAAGGTCTCAAAAATGTAGACATTTCTCAGTGGTTGTTCCTAGAGTTGATCTGCCCGGAGGTTGTTTTCACAGGCAGGCTTGAAAATGGGGACAGGTTAGAGGAGAAAGAGGGAGGCTTAGTTTCTCTTTCAAGATATTGTAAGTAGTTACTTTGCTGTTTAACTGGCTGCAACAGTTGATGACTTTGCCTGTCGGATCCCCTCACTCCTCCAACCTCTCCTCCTGTCTCTCTCTCTCTCTCTGCCTGACAGAATCCTGTCTGCGTCTCTGAAGATGTTTCTGAAAAGCAGTTTGAATTTTCTGCTATACCTTTAACAGGGATCTAAGACGGCCACTGTATCATGTGACCTCACAGCATCGATCATAGTCCCAAATATGGTTTGTGGTCATTTAATTAACAGTCTGTAATCTTCTCCCACCTGTGGTTTTAGGTGGCCAAAGCCTTTAGATTTGACAATGCAGATTTGCATTTTTACAATGAAGGTGTTAATGGGGTTTTGTTTATCTCCTGACCAAAACCACAGTGAGTTAATATGAGAAAAGGCATCTTTGTCCTCTTCTTCCTCTTGCAAGATAAGATGGTTTAATCCGCAAAACTGTCTGGTCACTCTGAGGACCCATCTTAAGTTCCAGTTTTTTTTTTGAATAGTAGTCTTTTAAAATGTGTCTTTAATGATTTATAATACCTTCATGCAGGTACTGTGTCATGACAGTCTGTTGTTTGCCCTGTTCTCACACACACCAAATGGATCTCAAATACCTGTAAACTGATGCTCAAAATGCTATAAAAAAATCTGTGCAGCTGAAGCCTGAAGAATGGCGAGTACCATTCCTTCACCACTGACTGCAAAGCTAGGGCCATTGTCAACAACGTGTGATGGGATATATTTTTACCGTATGTGAATGTGCCAGTGACCAGGAAATGTGTGCTGCGTGTAAGACTTTTAATATAGATAAGATATGAATTCAACCCTTTGCCAATGGCCTGGTGGATATAAGCACTATCCAATACTTTTACTGACATGATTCAGGCTAGGAATGTGTCAGGTTAAATTCTTGGATCTTGCCAATTTCAGCAAGTACAACAAGTTGGGGTGTTGCAATTACCTGTAATTTTCAGAATGCCGGGCCTTTGAAAAGCGCTTGCTACTGATTGCCATCAGTGAGCACCCCCAGCTGCCCCCACCACCCCTACAATCAGCAAAATGTATGTATGCACAGAGCATCAGGTTCAGCTTTGCTTCCTTGCAGTCCAATATCCTGCCAGAGTGTGCTGCCTAGGCTCAAACGTGAAGAATAGCCGGTTGGACAGGAACTGTACCCTTGTAAACATTAGCACTTTCAGAAGAGATGGGGGCAATCACAATATGTGGAGAAGACTGAAAAAGTTGGTTCAGTTATCAGTTTGTTTTTACACATTAGAAGTGAGCTGTAAAATGCAGTTTATTACAGTATGACCAGGAGAGGGAGCAATCCATTGAGAAATGTACCTATCTGGTGATCTGTGTGCTATATAGGGCTTCAGCTGAATGGCAGAATACTTCTGCCGCATTTCAGCCTTGCACATTTTTAATGAGAACATGGAGAAAGAATTATCTCCCCAAAGCCTGTCCATCACCTACAAGGCACAAGTCAGGAGTGTGATGGAACACTCCCCACTCACCTGGATGAGTGCAGCTCCCACAACACTGAAGAAGCTTGACATCGTCCAGGACAAAGCAGTTCACTTGATTGGCACCAGATCCACAAACACTCACTACCTCCACCACCGACGCACAGTAGTAGCAGTGTGTACCATCTACAAGGTCAACTGCAGAAATTCACCAAGGCTCCTTAGACAGCACATTCCAAACCCACAACCACTCCCATCTAGAAGGACAAGGGCAGCAGATAGATGGGAACACCACCACCTGGAAGTCCCCTTCCAAGTCACTCACCATCCTGACTTGGAAATGTATCGCTGTTCCTTCACTGTCGCTGGGTCAAAATCCTGGAACTCCCTCCCTAACGGCACTGTGGGTGTAACTACATCACATGGACTCCAGCAGTTCAAGGAGGCAGCTCACCACCACCTCCTTGAGGGCAACTATGGATGGGCAATAAATGCTGGCCCAGCCAGCGACGCCCACATCCCGTGAATGAATAAAAAAAATTCTTTAGAATGTGTAAAGTCTGGAATTCACCGAATATTGGCTGTCATCCCATGAGCTCTCTATCCTGTGGGACTATTCACTACATTGCTATTTGGCAATCCCATAGGAGGATCACCAAACTCCCTTTGTCGCACTTCGTTACCCAGATGGTAGCAGACTCAAAATGAGGTCAGTGACCTTGTCGTTCCACTTTGAAATGGGCCTATCTGTGGGTATTCAAAATGTCCACCTGATTCAGGGAATTGGCTCCTTTCAATATGAATATCTGAGTCCCCTGCCCTATAGCTTCAGTTACTGAAACATAGGGCCACCTCAAAACCCGGGCAATCTGGCCCATGAAGTTCTCCGGCAACTTGGTCCTAATTGTGCAGATATTTGTTCCTCGTGGTTTTTCTTGTTTGGGGTTTGTGGGAGCCAGGAAGATTGGGAAGGCTGCCTTTCGCACTGTTGCTTCAATGCTGGATACCGGATAAACCCACAATTTATTAGGGCTGCATTTTGACTGTTGGGCAACTAGGCCAACTGCCCCACCACCAAGAGGCCCGGCCTCCTTTGAATTTGGCAGGCAAGCTGGTGTCAGACTGAGGCCTCAAGATCGGGCCAAGGCAGTCGGCAACATATGTTAAGTTATTGAGTGTCGAAATCACAGAGGATGTGGTCCCCGGGATGACAACAGCTCAGATTAATTTTGTGTCACACTCCTGCTCCTCCAGTGACCCACAGAAATAATTTGATGCTTAAACTTTAGCCCGGGTCCCTTCGGTTCCATCACCAGTGTAACTGGTAGGAGTGCATGTATCACGCAGCTCCTAACCGGTTATGACCTAAAATGGCAATTGGGGTCCTATTTAAGTCATGGGACCTAAATTTCCATACTAAAATGGACTGAATCAGGCCGAACAACCATCAGTGGGCTGCTCTTAAAATGGAACAGTAAAGTCACTGACACAATTTTGAGGTGGTTACTGCCCTGGTAAGGTCAGAAGAAGGAAGTGAAAACCGACCCCTTTGTATTGCAGATGAATGTGAACATTGAGTTAAACTTTATACCTGGCTCCCCAAAGCTCCCTGGTACGTACTGAAACATCCAATGAAGATCAAAAGCTCAGACTCCTTTGACACAGCTGGCCGATCAGTCACAGGTTGCTCACAACTTTGGGAGCCCAACAAAAGGGAAGTAAAAGAAATATTGGTTACAGCAAAAATCAAAAATGTTTACCAAACACAAGCACAGCATGCAGCTGCTCGAAAGTCATTTCTTATGCACATCCATAACTGTGTTGAACTCAATCATCAATTATCCATGATTACTTCCCCTCCTCCCTCCCTAATCTTCCTCATCAGCTCCTGATGGTAAACCCCATGGACAGTGAGAGCCCTCCAGTATCTCATCCTGAAGGTTATTAGCATGAATCTAGACAGTGAGTGTTGGCTTGTTATTTCTCATGGCTCAATAATTGCTCTCGCACATGCAATTTTCAGAGTGGGTCTTTGGCGAGTGATCAGGAGTAGGAATCCAACTTGATTTTCCCATCCCTTCACCAATGTTTGAACATCCATCCCCTTCTGCTACCCCTACCCACGTCAGATTGGGTATTAAACTCAGTGTCTTTTGATCTGCATAACACACTTACAAGCCATCTTTATCAACTGTGTAAGGAGACCTCACTCCAGACCATCTGGACCCCTCAATTAGATTTCAGCCTATAACTCATTCCTTGGTATCCTGCATGATATATAGGAAACATCTCAAACTTCTCATGTAAACCCACACCCTGGTAGCTATTATTATACAAATAAACTATCCTGGTCTCTGGATTAGATTCCAGCCTGCGACCCACACCCAGGTATCTACGATTCCACAATGACAACATTCGACCTTGAATACCTATTATTCTTTGTTCAATTAGTTTAGGTGGCACTGAGTTAATGGGCTCAGCTACAGGAATTACAAGAAATTTTAAGTTTTCATCTAAGCATAAGCGATTCCAGCACTGAGTTTCACGATTTAGCCATGATTTTAACAATAAGGAATAGCATGAATGTTGAATGGGCCTTTACTCACCTAATTACAAACATTTTTCAAGTCAACATTAAGAGAGGGAAGTCTTGAAATGTACTTACTGGTAAATTAGTGCATCCAACTAACTGAAGGCTAGAGGCAAAGATGACCAATGTGCGGCTATCTTGCGTTGCACTGACTATTGTATGTTCCTCCAAATCTGCTGAGAAAAAAACAATTAACTTCAAACCTGAAGATTACCAGGGATGAGGGAGTTCAGTTATGAGGAGAGGTTGGGTAAGTTAGGTCTCTTCTCCTTTGGAACAGAGAGTGTTAAGACGTGACCTAATTTTCAAAATGATGAGAAGCTTTGAAGGAACAGAAAGAGAAAAACTACTCCCTCTGGTGAGTGGGTCAATAACCAGACCGCAGATTTGAAACAATTGACAAAGAGCTAGTGAAGAGGTGAGGAGAAATGTTTTCACTCAGCGATGTGTCAATCTGGAACACCCAACCTGAAGAGATGGTGGAAGCTGATTCCATAAATAATTTTAAAAGGGAGTTGAGGATGAGGAACTTGCAGGATTACAGACAAAACATGAGGGCATGAGTCTAAACACAGCTACTCTTTCAAAAAGCTAGCAAAGGCACACGGGCCAAATGGCCACTTTCTGGGCTGTAAGTTTGCACAATTTTATGATGCCAGGAATTAATTGAATTTACACAAAACAGCTCCAGGTTTGAAGTTGATTCTGCAGAGTTGGAGAAGCATACAGTTGGTGCAATGCAAGATGGCTGGACATCAGCCATCTTTGCCTCTAGTCTTCAGTTGGATGCATTAATTTACCAGTAAATTCACAGCTTTAGAAAGACAGGTTTAAAGAATTAAGATTGCACAGATCAGATTTACTCCAACACAGCCTTCCCATATGATACAGATAAGCTGCAGAACGAGATATCCGGTTCCAATTCCTGCTAATCTGAACGGCTTTATCAGTAACTCAAAGTATATGCATCACAATTTTTTCAAAGACCTCAGTCTTTACCTGGGAGCACTTAAAAATTGAAACCAGGGAGGCTCCATCCTCAGTTACCATCTATCATAATGATAGCCTGATGTACCACAAATGCCTTTTACAAGTGAAGGTAATCATAGTAATAAGATTAAAGAAGTGATATTTTGAATCAGCCATCAGCACTGAGACTGAAATAAAGGTTTATATTTATATGTTGAAATAATGCCCTTGATGACCCTAGGAAGTCACAAAGCACTTTACTGCCAATGAAGTATTTTTTGAACTGTTGTCACTGTTGTAATGTAGACTAGGAAGGTCATGCATAAGGAAGGTGAAAATAATTTATTTCTGGATAATAATGAGTGAGCCTGTGGACTCCTGGGGGTCTGGGAGGATTAATTGCCAGAGCACTCCTGAATTAACTACAGGTTTGCCTCATGTAGGAAGTGGGGGAATGTTTGACTATACACAGGGACAAAATCAACTGAACAATAGAAGTGAGAAAGAATCAGTTTGAAGACCTTTTCCCATTGCTATATGCAAAAACATAAACCTTTAACCCCTTCCCCACTGGAGCAACCACCAGAACCTTTCCGATAAGTTATTTCTTTCCCTTCTTCAGCTCTAATTTTCTTCTTTCCTTCTTCCATTTGAGTCAGAGGTTGTGGCTTCAAGTCCCCAAGTCCCATTCCAGCATTTTTCACAACCTCAGGACATTGTGAAACACGTTATAGCCAATGAAGTATTTTTGAACGGCAGTAATTGTTGTAATGTAGGAAATGCAGGAGCCAATTTGCACACAGCAAGCTCCCACAAACACAATGTGAAAATTAATCAGTTAATCTGATTTTTTACTGATGTTGGTTGAGGGATAAATACTGGCCAGGACACCAGGGAGAAATTCCTGTTCTTCTTCAAAAGAACATCCATCTTGGAGACCAAATGGGACCTCCATTCAGCAACATTCCCTCAATAATGCACTAGGAGTGTCAGTCTAGATTTTTGTGCTCAAGTCTCTGGAGGAGCTACTTGAACCCACAGTCTTCTGACTCCAAGGCAAGAGTACTATCCACTGAACCACCATTTACAATAGCCAACAGCTGTGGCATTGTCAGACCAAGCACTGATGTAGTTCAGCAAACATAAAAGTGAATGGGTGAACAGGACTTGACGCGAGTTAGAAAACAGGTACCAGATGAGCTCAAGTTTACAAAGGGTGGTAGATGGGTGTACCTGATGAATCCCAAAGATCCAAGATATCTACTGGTAAGATTAATTTCCTCTTCCTGCAAATCCCACTAAACCAAAGCTGCCATGAAACCCCAATATTGGCAGCATGGTCTATCTGCTATTTGAACTATACCCTCAGCCGAGGGGCGAGGGACTTGTAAAAAAGGGCGAGGATTTTGAATGCTTCATTTCAAAGGCCAATCACTCACTAACTAACATCAATTAATATTGGGAGTAACTTGTTTGAAAAAGTGCAAGTGCATTCATTAAAGCATTTAACAGAATTACAGGGCTTCATAAAACTAGCAAACGCTAGCTAACGAAAGGTACACTGTCACCTCAGGGACCATAGCAAGCAAGTTAGAAAAGACCAACTAAAGTAATCCAAAGGTTAAAATGCCATCCAGTGACGTTCCTTTTTGTTGAGGTTTTTTTTGTTATCTTCTTTAATCCTGTAGAAAACATTAAATTCCTCCCTACAACCGTGTTTCAGTGACAGCTGCTCCATTCAGAGATCAACTCCCTTCATTTTGCTCTCTTGTCTCTGTGCAAATGCCAAGTCAAATTGGATGAAGGGGAGCTTAATTTCTAGCTGCTAAGGCACTGCTCCAGTCACGCAATACACCTACAGGGAATTTATGTACTTAAAAGGGCTTGCTGGCTGTAAAAACACAATAAAAACCTTCTTTGAATGACTCATTGGAACGGAAGGCTGCAATGCTGAAAGAGAAAAAGTGAACTGTTTATAATGATATAAATGGATGAATAATGGATGGATGATGTTGGATAATCTGACTTAATGGAACTTGGCTTTAATTATTTCCACACTTTGTCTTGTGTATGAAGAGAAAATCGTTCAGTGGAAAACAATAAAAACAGAACCTTATTTCAAATATTGTTTCTGCGGAGGATTCTGCTCTTTCACAGGCTCCAGTTCAGCTTTGTGTGGAAATGTTTTCCCACATTGCTTTCGTTTTCTCCTCCCACTCCTCCCATGAAGCCAATGACCATTGGTGGGGTTTGAATTCACCCAGTACTTAGCCCAAGTGGTCGACCTTCATGCGTGAGCCTCCATTGGGACGGCTGGCAGCCTATTCAAGCTTGAGAGAGATCCTGAACTGGATCCGGTTATCTCCACACACAGATAGAGATATTCAAAATCATGAGGGGTCTAGACAGAGTAAATAGGGAAAAAACTGTTTCCGCTGGTGGAAGGATGAAGAACAAGAGGGCACAGGTTTAAGGTGATTGGCAAAAGAAGCAATGGAGACATGAGGAGGAACTTTTTCACGCTGCAAGTGCTTAAGATCTGGAATGCACTGCCTAAGAGTGTGGTGAAGGTAGGTTCAATCGAGGCATTCGAGAGGTAATTGGATTATTATCTGAAAAGGAAGAATGTGCACAGTTACAGAGAGAAGGCGGGGAGTGTCACTAGATGCAATGCTCTTTCGGAGAGCTGGAGGAAACACAATGGGCCGAATGGCCTCCTTGTGTGCTATAACAATTCTGGATCAGGCTGATTTGGCTGATTTTATCCCACCCTATTCCAAGAGTATTGAGGACAATAGTTGTAAACCTACTGATGCCATACCACCAGGA
Source organism: Cetorhinus maximus (assembly GCF_964194155.1). Taxonomy (NCBI): domain Eukaryota; kingdom Metazoa; phylum Chordata; class Chondrichthyes; order Lamniformes; family Cetorhinidae; genus Cetorhinus; species Cetorhinus maximus. The sequence continues at coordinate 113,951,402 of NC_135891.1, forward strand.
ACAGGAGCTACAAACACCCTTCTGGGAATGGGATGTACAGCTGCCTTTATACCACCAGGAATTGGACGTAGAACCACCCATATCACACTGGGATTTTCCACTCACTTTCATGGCACCTGGATCCTTGTACACTCCATCCTTATATTAGCTGGGAAATGCATGTACCTGTCATGAAGAGATATTAATGTACATAATGTTATTGGAAATTATTTTTTTAAATAGAGGTTTAGTCTGTGTTTGTGTTAATTGGATTAAAGCAGCTAGTCTGGGTGCTTTGATGTATAGAAGTTTTGAGATGTGAACAGTAAGGTAAAGAGTACATTTGTATTTTGTTGAATAAACCATTCAAAGGCTGGAGGGGTGAAATCTTCCACCTAGCTAGGAGACACCAAGCAATATGTTTATGTTACTAATAAAATTGGTATTATGAAAGGGGTTTTATTGTTAGAAGAGGTGGAATTCAAAGGGCCTGGTGATACAATGAGAATTTACATTCATAGGGAAAGACTGGGTATAATAGAAGGGAGTTTGTGTGTGCAGGGCAGAGGCATGTAATATCTAAGCAGCTGTAAGACTACAACTGTCTGCAAAGGAACCTAATTGAAAGGAACCTCATTTTGAATTCATAAGGTGAAAAATGCTTTGCCTGGTGTCTGGTTAATTCTATTGGTTATTGTTGCCTTAGTGGAGATTAATTTGGGAATTTTTTTAAAGTTATGATAGCAGTAATTTGTAGACATGTTTAATACCTTGTTGTAAATTAATAAATGTTTCATTTAGTTTGATATAAAAACATCTGGAGGCTAGGTGGGTTCATTTCTGAATTCAGAGTTGCACCCCAAAGATACCAATTGAAAATATAGGTTATGACAGTTGTTTAAAGTTTCCCTCTGGGATTTTAAATAACAGCCTTTACCAACTGCTGTGTCATAACAGTGCCCCATTCTTATACCATCTGGAAGGGATGCACAACTACCCTTATCTTTCTGGGAATGGGATCTACACCTGCCTCTATACTGTACCACTGAGAATTGGATCCACACTTGTCCTTATTCTACTTGGTGATATCGAAGATGCTTTAGAAAGTGTGAGTCCATCCTTCACCTTGGGTTCTTATGTAGGTAGTTTAGCACTATCAAATATGCCACATCACAAACCATTTCAGCTCTTTTTCAAATGACACTAATTGGCTGATGAATAAAGTTGTTAGTGTGGTTAATCATTAGAATACAATGATTTGGATCTACTGGTGCTTCTCTGCTATTTGATGTCTTTTTCCCAGGGGATGGGGGGTGCCCAAACTGCAGCCAATAAGTCAAATACAGTGTCCAAGCTCCAGCAACTCAGCAGCTTACCCCACAAAGCAAGACACCCAGCTTCAAAGTTCAGGCAATTTACAGCAACAACTTACATTTATGTAGCGCTTATAACGCAGTAAACTGTCCCAAGATGCTTCACAAGACAAATATTAGAACTGAGCGGCAACGGGAATATTAGAACAGGGAGAGGTGGGTTTCAGGAGCATCTGAAAGGAGGAGAGTGTGAGTTGGAGAGGTTTAGGGAAGGAATTTGAAAGCTAAGGGCCGAGGCAGCTGAAGGCTTGGCCACCAGTGATGGGGTGAATTAAATCAGGAACGAACAAGAGGCCATATTTTTAATTCTATTATTTACTTGTCCTGTTTGAATATTTGTGATTTAGGGAGGGCTGGTTTTGTAGTGCCGTTGCTCCAATTATGAATTATTTCTTGATTGAAAAGTAAAGGATGATAGTAAATACAACATGGAACATTTGCACATTAATAGGAATATGGATTTAACCTTTATTCGTAGCTCTGGAGGCTCAATGATATGTGGCCTTTGAAGGCAAGCTGGTTTTCCTTTGGTAAGTTGTTGGTCTCAATTTACATGTGTTATTTGATTTTTGCTTTTTTAGTTGTCCCGCTCCTCTCAGAAGAACATCAAAAATGGGCCATTCAGCCCTTTGAGCACATTCTGTCATGTGGTTGACTTTTAAATGCCCTCTGAACAAGAGCAATTAGGGATAGGCAATAAATGCTGGCCTAGCCAGTGACATCCACATCCCATGAACAAATTTTTAAAAAATAACATCATGGATAATCTACCTCTGCGACACTTCCCTGCACTATCCTAATGTTCCTTGATTCTCCTTGTATCTAACTTATTAAGCTGCTTCTCACTGGGCAACTGCTTAATGGACACTTCAGCTAAGCGAAGACAGCAAGTGTCAACAAGCTGCTCAATTATGAGGGGGAAAGAGTGAGCATCAGAGTTGAGCCTGATGCTGTCCTTATCAGCTGCACACTTTCCAATAAGGGGTTAGGAGTGAGGTGGGGGTGATTGGGTAGTGATCAGTAGTCAGGAAGCCAACGTGATACCCAGGATATGACAAAAGGACAGGACAGTAGAGATGATCAATCAAGATCTTACTGAATGACGGGACATGTTCAAGGGGACATATGACCTACTCCTGTCCCCATTTCTCATGATATTTCCCTTCTCAGGCTCAATGGTCCTGAGGACAATTGTAGTATCTTTTTACCCAACCCAAGAATCAAAGCTCTGTAGGCGAGCTGGTTTTATCTGTTGGGCCACCCAGGCAGCCCAGGGTTACTTTCATTGCAAATTATACTTCCTATTAATTACAGAAGCATTTGAAAAGGAAATGAAGAACCTGCTCTTATGCAGCATCCTTCTTGGCCTAAGGACATCCAAAGTGCTTTCCAGACAATTCTGTACTTGTGAAGTGCTGTAATATGGGAAACCGCAGCAGTCGACGTGGCCTCAGTATAACGTCATACCCAATAGACAGCATCTCTAACAGTGCACCACTACCTGAATACTGCATTGAAGTGTCAGCCTAGATTTTTGTGGTCAAATCTCTGGGATTTGAACCCACCTCCATTTAATTCAGAATAAAGATGCTACCCGCTAAGCCACAGCAGACAGTTCTGTAATATTACTTTATTCCGTCGGTGACAGATCTGCAGTCAGATTCAGCAGCAAGGCGTAATAGCATGTTCATGTGCACTGCCTCTTTGAATCTGCAAATACAATTTTCAAGAAATGCAGTTGAAACCAAAACTGTGTTTGTAGTTTTGTGGGTGTGGTCACTAACTTTCAGTTATGGCGGGTCTACTCTTGGTCTGTGCTCAGTCCCATCCATTGCCAAACTCAAAATGTCAAACTGATGGGAGCCAGTCATAATGCCCGCCCAGTGGGTCCAAACACCATGGGAAACAGCCTCCTCTTAAGGAGCATCTGAAGACATAGATATCCATTTGTTTACAGGTTTAGCTCCAAAGACATGTTTGTCATTAGACCCAACGCTATTACAATGTTGAGTATAATACTTACATTTGGACAGCATCTTCTCACATCCTAAGGAACTCCTATATAGCACTTTTACAGCCAAGTAAGCACTAATGAAGTTTAGTCACTTTTGCAATTTGGGGAATGAAGCAGCCAATTTGAGCACAGCAAAATCCCGCAAACAACAATATGATAGTAACTAGATGATCTGTTTTAATAGCTTTGGTTGAGGGATTAATATTGGCTATGCCAGTGACATTTAGGATTGTTCCTACCTTATGGGATGCTGACTGTATCCTCACAATCTCATGGATACTATCCATGTTGGCAATTATTGAACAGCTGCTCCTCAATGAGGTCCCATTTGTGGAGTCATTATCTTCTTTTTACTGCTTGGAACCAATCATGTCAGTTTTGAAACTCAGTACCAGCTGAATACATCGTACCACCCACAAGGAACTGAGAGGAGATGCTGAAGGCAACAATGAAAAAGAACCAGATTGACATCAGTAGGGATGAAATCATTAACTCAAAGAACACTTCAGTAATTATGTAACTTGAGCCGTGTGCATTAATACAGTCTGACTGTACTTAACGTGATTGTACCTTCGCAGATCCAAACTGCAAACTCGCCCTTCCCCTGAATCAATCTCTTGTAGAATTGCCTTTTAATTTTCTTACTTTTAATTATTATGATGTTTGATGGTTCCACGCTTGATATAGGCTGAACCAGCAACATTAGCACAAGCCCACACTTTGTGAAACATTCTATGTCTCACTCTATGCTCTGTGCAGGATGCAATTCTCAATCAGCAACCTAAGGTAAGAGATGAGAATTGTTCATTTGGACAGGATTGAGTTGTTGCATTTTCATTAGTACCATTGTGACTGGGATTTCTGTAAAGTGTAATGACATACACAGTCTTTGTCCAGCATCCCACTTAAAAGGTCCAGTAGCACAATTATAGATTCTGTGATTCTAAACTTGAGTGGTACATGGAGGTAACATTCTGATTATATAACACTAAAGTCAGAATTTGCATCTCTATAGCGGTCTTTCACGTCCTCAGGGTGTTCCAAAGCCGGTCACAGCCATTCAATTACTTATGAACTGCAATTGCTGGGATTCTGCAGGCAAAGGCAGTAGCCAAATTATGCACAGCAAGATCCCAAATATAGCATTCAGGTTCATTGAACTCACCAAGCATAGAAGCAGAGAGTGGAACTGTGACCCACTGAGGTTCAGCACCTTGGCAAAGAGATTATAAATGGAGGAAATATAAGAATTGGACTGATTCTTAGTTACAAGGACGCTAGCAGGTAGGAGCTAGGTGCAGGAACAAGATGGAAAGTAACTTATCTCGACAATGCAATTAGCTGGCTGAGCTGGATGTATTTCTTTTCTCCATTTGTGAAATAAATATCAACAAGAGGGCCCTATTCACCCCCATCCTTAGCTCCTTTTTTTGTTTATTCATTCATGGCATGTGGGTATAGATGGCAAAGCCTTCAATTAAGAACAAACCTACAATGATCCACCACAATATCCACTTGTCCCTTAAACAGCCCTACACTATGGGGAAGTCCACCCCATGCGTTAATCATTCTTCGTGAGCCATTTCCAGTTTGTGTCTGCCCATTTATAGCCAGTAAACTGGGAGGAGAATTATTGCTGCTTTCTGCCTCCGGTAGAAACATTCTGGATTATTGGGCATTGGTTGCCAATCCCCACTTTGAATCTATGCCCTCTTGCCCTATTTACAGGAGCTAATGTTGCAGACTTACATTTGCTTTTGTTAATGGAGAGAGTGCCCATCAAACTAACTCTTTGGGGTAGGAAATATTTTTGGAGGGGATATTGACTCAAACCAGGCAGTATTATGTTGCCTACCTGCTAGACACCATCACACCCTTTACCAGTTCCATTGATTTCAATATAACCAATGTCACACTATACCATTGACCAGAAACTAAACTAGCCGTGTAACTACTGTGGCTACAAGAGCAGGTCAGAGGCTAAGAATCCTGCAGTGAGTAACTCACCTCCTGACTCTCCAAAGCCTGTCCACCATCTACAAGGCACAAGTCAGGAGTGTGATGGAATACTCTCCACTTGCCTGGATGAGTGCAGCTCCAAGACTCAAGAAACTTACACCATCCAGGACAAAGCAGCCCACTTAATTGGCACCCCATCCACAACTGTTCACTCTCTCCATCACCAATGCACAGTGGCAGCAGTGTGTACCATCTACAAGATGCACTGCAGGAATTCACCAAGGCTCCTTAGACAGCACCTTGCAAAACCACGACTGCTACCATCTAGAAGGATAAGGGCAGCAAATGCATGGGAACACCACCAGCTGGAAGTTCCCCTCCAAGCCACACCCCACCCTGAATTGGAACTATACTGCTGTTCTTTCACTGTCGCGGGGTCAAAATCCTGGAACTCCCTCCCTAACAGCACTGTGGGTGAACCTACACCACATGGACTGCAGCGGTTCAAGAAGGTAGCTCACCACCACCTTCTCAAGGGCAATTAAGGATGGGCAATAAATGCTGGCCTAGCCAGCAACACCCATATCCCATGAATGAATAAAAAAACCCTCAACCGGATGGCTTTAGTTGAACCATTTATTGTTCAAATATTAAATATGTAAATGATCATAAATTGTCAAAGCATGTGTAGCCTTCGGCAAACTTCAAACATCTGTCTTGGAACAAAGAGCGCTAAGCCCGCCTAACTGAAAGTCTATAGAGCAATAGTCCTGCCCATTCTGTTCTATACATGCAAGACTTGGACGTATACCAGCGTCATGCCCCAAGCACTTTCACTTGAGCTGTCTTCAGAAGCTTCTTTTGATCAGACAGCAGGACAAAATAGCAGACTCTGCGGTGCTCACCCGAGCTGGCATGCCAAGCATCCACACCATATTGAGACAATCACAACTAAGTTGGGCTGGTCATGTAGCCAGAATGCCTGACACTCACTTACTAAAGCAAATCTTCTATGGAGAGCACGAGTCTGTGGCGCGCTCTCGTAGTGGTCAAAGGAAATGCTGCAAGGACACTGAAAGCTTCACTTAGGAGTTTTGACATCGACTTCAACTCCTGGCAGAAGCTCGCCCAGGATCGCTGCATCTGGCACAACGAAATAAAAAACAGTGCAGCCTCCTTCAAAAGTAAGCATGTATCAGAGGCAGAGAGAAAATGCAAGGAGAGGAAATTCTGAGCCAGCAACACGTCCAAAATTCCATCATCTGCGGTATCCTGTTCTATTTGCAATAGTATCTTCCACTGGAGATTAGCCTTAGCAGTCACTTACATGCCCATTGGAAACTTGCCAAACACCCCAGATGATGAAAATGGTCATCTTCACCTTGGAGGATGAGCTAAATATGTAAATTATCATTACTATTTACATTAATTTTCTTTCCTCTTTTCATTGCTCCCTGTACCTCCACTTAGATATATTTTAACACATGTTTGGCACCAAGAACCTCTTTGTGACTGTGAAATTTGGAGAGGTTGATCTAATTCCTGGGTCCTTTGCTACTATTGAGCCAGCAGCCAGTATAGGATCTCAGGAAATCATGGGACTCATACAGCACAGAAGGAGGCCAACTTTACAGCAGGTGATAGGGTAATTAGTCCTAAACAGGAGAGTTCCATGGGATCACGTGTGTTAATGTCATGTCAATTACATGGTTAAGGTTGTTGTGGTGCCTTCTAAGAATTGACCACAGGAGACTCAGATACCGGTTAACGATCATTTTATTCAAATGAACGCAGTGAGAGTCTGCTTTAGACTGGCTAAAACAGAACTGTACCGATTACAGGAAAAGCATCTATTTTATACACAACTAGTCATGTACACATTGCGTTATTCAAATTCCAATCTTGTCAGTACATAATCAAACAATAAGCAGATGTCTCCATTCCAAGGTATGTATCTTTTCCTTACCCAAGCAGCACCTCTTCATTTCATCCTAGCCTGGCTTTGTCCCTGGCATTGTTTGTCTTTACCTTATCTGTTTATCCTCATCCCTCCCTTCTGTCACCTCTCCGGTTAATCCCTTGTGCTCCCAAAGGTCTTTCTGGAGAGCTCTGCTAATGTCAGCCATATGGTGTACAAGGTTCGCCTGGAAAGTACTGCTGACCTTTGGTTTTACTAATATAAAATCCCTGTTTGACCACGAGTCCCTTTTTAACCCTTACAAGGTTAAGAGAAACAGGTGATGGGTTTTAATTGTCTTTGAGCAGAATAGGGGATAGCTGGAACACTGGGTTGAGTGGGTGGATGCTGTGAGGCTGAACCAAGTAACTCTCAATGCCCAGTACAGCTACAATACTGGCATCTACCCAGCTATGTGGAAAATTGCCCAGGTATGTCCTGTACACAAAAAGCAGGACAAATCCAACCCGGCTAATTACTGCCCCATCAGTCTACTCTCAATCATCAGTAAAGTAATGGAAGCAAAAAAACTCTCTCTTTGTGTCTTAGTTTTGGCTTCACAAACCGGCTTGGATCCTGTTAACAACATGAGGGCACATCTAAACCTATAAGGTACAATTCACCCAAGGGGATCTTATTGTTACTCTCCCAAGTTGCACAATGCCGCTCTTTAACATTTTTGCCATGGTTTATTGCAAAACCTTGGCTCATAGTTTTTTTTTTATTCATTCATGGGATGTGGACTTCACTGGCTGGGCCAGCATTTATTGCCCACCCCTAATTGCCTAGAGAAGGTGGTGGTGAGCTGCCTTCTTGAACCGCTGCAGTCCATGTGGTATAGGTACACCCACAGTACTTTTAAGAAGGGAGTTCCAGAATTTTGACCCAGCAACAGTGAAGGAATGGCGATATATTTCCAAGTCAGGATGGTGAGCGACTTGGAGGGGAACTTCCAGGTGGTGGTGTTCCCGCCTATCTGCGGCCCTTGTCCTTCTAGGTGGTAGTGGTCATGTGTTTGGAAGGTGCTGTCTAAGGAGCCTTGGTGAATTCCTGCAGTGCATCTTGTAGATGGTACACACTGCTGCTACCATGCGTCGGTGATGGAGGGAGTGAATGTTTGTGGATGTGGTGCCAATCAAGCGGACTGCTTTGTCCTGAATAGTGTCTTGCTTCTTAAGCATTGTAGGAGCTGCACTCATCCAGGCAAGTGGGGGGTATTCCATCACACTCCTGACTTGTGCCTCGTAGATGGTGGACAGGCTTTGGAGGAGTCAGAGGCGAGTTACTCGTCGCACGATTCCTAGCCTCTGACCTGCTCTTGTATCCACAGCATTTATATGACTAGTCTAGTTCAGTTTCTGGTCAATGGTAACCCTCCAGGATGTTGATAGTGGGGGATTCAGTGATGGTAATGCCACTGAACCTCAAGAGGCGATGCTTGGATTCCATCTTGTTGTAGATGGTCATTGCCTGACGCTTGTGTGGCACGAATGTTACTTGCCACTTGTCAGTCCAAGCCTGGATATTGTCCAGGTCTTGCTGCATTTGGACATGGACTGCTTCAGCATCTGAGGAGTCGCGAATGGTGCTGAACATTGTGCAATCATCAGCGAACATCCCCACTTCTGACCTTATGATGGAAGAAAGGTCATTGATGAAGCAGCTAAAGATGGCTGGGCCTAGGACACAACCCTGAGGAACTCCTGCAGTGATGTCTGGAGCTGAGATGATTGACCTCCAACAACCATAACCATCTTCGTTTGTGCTAGGTATGACTCCAACCAACGGAGAGTTTTCCCCCTGATCTCCATTGACTCCAGTTTTGCTAGGGCTCCCTGATGCCACACTCAGTCAAATGCTGTCTTGACGTCAAGGACAGTCACTCTCACCTCACCTTGGGAGTTCAGCTCTTTTGTCCATGTTTGAACCAAGGTTGTAACAAGGTCAGGAGCTGAGTGGCCCTGGCGGAACCCAAACTGGGCATCAGTAAGCAAGTTATTGCTAAACAAGTGCCACTTGATAGCACTGTTGATGACCCCTTCCATTACTTTACTGATGAGATTGAGAGTAGACTGATGGGGCAGTAATTAGCCAGGTTGGATTTGTCCTGCTTTTTGTGTACAGGACATACCTATGCAATTTTCCACATAGCCGGGTAGATGCCAGTATTGTAGCTGTACTGGAACAGCTTGGCTAGGGGCACGGCAAGTTCTGGAGCACAGGTCTTCAGTACTATTGCCGGAATGTTGTCAGGACCCATAACCTTTGCAGTATCCAGTGCCTTCAGCCATTTCTTGATATCACGTGGAGTGAATCAAATTGGCTGAAGACTGGCATCTGTGATGCTGGGGACCTCAGGAGGAGGCCAAGATGGATCATCCACTCGGCACTTCTGGCTGAAGATTGTTGCGAATGCTTCATCCTTATCTTTTGCACTGCTGTGCTGGGCTCCTCCAACATTGAGGATGGGGATATTTGTGCAGCCACCTCCTCCAATGAGTTGTTTAATTGTCCATCACCATTCACGACTGGAGGTAGCAGGACTGCAGAGCTTAGATTTGATCCATTGGTTGTGGGATCGCTTAGCTCTGTCTATCACTTGCTGCTTATGCTGTTTGGCATACAAGTAATCCTGTTTTATAGCTTCACCAGGTTAACAACTCATTTTTAGGTGTGCCTGGTGCTCCTCCTCATTCATTCAACCAGGGTTGATCCCCTGGCTTGATGATAATGGTAGAGTGGGGGATAAGCCGGGCCAGGAGGTTACAGATTGTGTTCGAGTTCAATTCTGCTGCTGCTGATGGCCCACAGTGCCTCATGGATGCCCGGTCTTGAGTTGTTAGATCTGTTCGAAATCCATCCTATTTAGCACAGTGCTAGTGCTACACAGCACAATGGAGGGTATCCTCAATGTGAAGGCGGGACTTCGTCTCCACAATGACTGTGCGGTCGTCACTCCTACCGATAGTGTCATGGACAGATGCATCTGTGGCAGGCAGGTTGATGAGGGTGAGGTCAAGTATGTTTTTCCCTCACCACCTGCCGCAGACCCAGTCTAGCAGCTATGTCATTTAGGACTCAGCCAGCTCGGTCAGTAGTGGTGCTCCGAGCCACTCTCGGTGATGGACATTGAAGTCCCTCACCCAGAGAGCATTCTGCGCCCTTACCACCCTCAGTGCTTCCTCCAAGTGATGTTCAACATGGAGGAGCGCTGATTCATCAGCTGAGTGATATGTGGTAATCAGCAGGAGGTTTCCTTGCCTATGTTTGGCCTGATGCCATAAGACTTCATGGGACCCGGAGTCAATGTTGAGGACCCCCAGGGCAACTCCCTCCCAACTGTATACCATTGTGTTGCCACCTCTGCTGGGTCTGTCCTACCAGTGGGACAGGACATACCCAGGGATGGGGGAGGCTGGGCCATGTAAGACATGATTCTGTGAGGATGATTCTGTCTGGCTGTTGCCTGACTAGTCTGTGAGACAGCTCTCCCAATTTTGGCACTAGCCCCCACAAGTCCGTAGGAAGGACTGTGCAGGGTTGACAGGGCTGTGATTGTTTCCAGTGTCTAGGTTGATCTGTCTGGTTTCATTCCTTTTTTGAGTCTTTGTTTGTTAGCTCATTTCAGTGGGTCAGTCACATGTAGGCCTGACCAGGTAAGGACTACAGATTTCTTTCATTAGTGAACCAGATGGGTATTACAAAAATCAACAATGGTTTCATGGTCACCACTGAACTTTTAATTCCAGATTTATCTGCCATGGTGGGATTTGAACCCAGGTCCCCAGAGCATTATTCTGGGTCTTTTGGTTATTAGTCCAATGACAATACCACTACACCATCACCTCCTCTCTCATGTGTGCAATGCTTAATGATATTTCAAACATACATTGAGGTATTTGTTACAAATTTAGGGTTGTGGCACTGGTTCACTTATATGTCCCAATATCTCGATGAGGAGTACTGCAATTAGCCTCCGTGACCCCCAGGTTATGGAGCTTGAAAAAAACAAATCAGCCAAGGTTCATTATCCAGTGACCCCACAACTGGAAAAATAATGCCTGCATGTTATCAGGAACAGAATTAGAGTCAGCTGTGATGCCCTCCACAGTCAAACAATAGACTCGCATGATGGCCACCTGAGTGAGGCGCTGGACTGTGGCAGCATGCCTGAGATCACACCACAGTATGAATCAGTGACTTCAGTAAAAATTTAATACATTTAAGGTGGGATAGGCAGATTTTTGGTGCCTCAGGGAATTAAGGGATTTGGGGAGCAGGCGGGAAAGTGGAGCTGATGCCCAAGATCAGCCATGGTCGTATTGAATTGGCGGGGGCGGGGGGGTGCAGGCTCAATGGGCCATATAATCCACTCCTGCTACTATTTCTTATGTTCGTGTAAAGAGATAGGGAAAAATGGAATAAATTCATAAAGGGTTCTGGGAGGCCCCTCTTGCTTAGAATGTACATTCTGCACAGGTCTCAGTGGATTTTGGTTTGCTTTTAAATGTTGCCTCAAGTATAAGACAAAAACTCACCAGAGTGGGAAGTATATGTATGGGCCTAACGTGACAAGTGAGTTCTGATAATGAACGACAGCTAACCTCCTACCAACAGCTCTTGATCTGAAAGGCACCATGAATGGATTCATTTAGAAAGGCAGACTTTGAGTAGGAAATTTGGGTCATTAGTTCCAGATTACTAATGGCATGTACAGATTGCTCTGTGTGTGCATATGTCAATTGCTGATGCCCTTTCTGAAGGAAATTACAATAGGTTAGTGTCTCAATTCTGCTGCTGAATTAGGAATGTGAATTTATTGCTCAGTGCTATGAGACGATGAATTCACATGCTTGTTGTTTCTCTTCGTCTGGGAGTAAGAGCAAAGGTAAGTTAATCATCCCCAAAAAAAAATCTCGTTGGGAGGGTTTTGCAAGGAAGGAGATTGCAAAATTTAGAAGAACGATAAATTGTTCAGCTGAACAAGTCAACCACCCGCACAGATCTCTGGCAGGCAGCTCTTGCATGGATTGCGCCACACCTATTTAACCCCCGCGAGGAAACGATTCGACAAAGCTTCTCCCTGAAACTCTTCCTCAAAGGTAAATGAGACAAAACTCTTCTGTGCTGTGCTATGCTGTGATTCTGTGATATTTCAATGATCATGTGTGGAGAGGGTAAACAGGTTTGACAATTCAGGTGTGACTGCTTCATCGGAGCAGACAGCTTTTCTAGCCTTCTTCCAGACGCTGGCTGACCTGCTGAGTTTTACCGGAATTTTTTTGCCTTTGTGTCAGAATTCCAGAACCCGCAGTTTGTTTTTTTTTGATTCAGAGCCTTAGTTTCACATCTTACCCAAAGCATGGCGTATTGTCTTTACATCTAATTCTGGCCTCTTAAGCATCCCCGATTTTATTTGCTCCGCTATTGGTGGCTATGCCATCGGCTACATAGGCTTCAAGCTCTGGAATTCCCTCTCTGCATCTCTCCGCCACTCTACCTCACTTTAAGACACTCCTTAAAACTTACCTATGTGACCAAGCTTTTGGTCACCTGACCTAATATCTCCTTATGTGGCTCAGTGTTATTTTATGTTTTATAATGCTCCTTTGAAGCACCTTAGGGCAATTTACTTTATTTACAGCAGAAAGGAGCAAGAAAGCCCAATAATATAAAAATGCGTAGGCAGGGCCACCAGTGGTGGGGCAATTAAAATCATGGAAAAGTGTCTGTTAGGAACGCTTTCCAATCTTCTAAGGGAAGAGGGTGGATGCAGTAAAGCTTTCAACAAGATAAAGCTCTGTTAAAACCCTCTTGGAAAGGATGATGGTAGATAGAAGAAAGAGGGATTTAGATTGTTTTTAAGCTGAACACAAAGTGATGAAAGGGCAGGAGGGAACCTTACCCTATGACTCACTTGGTAAGCACGATGTCTGGTCTGCAACAGTATCATGAAAACCAGGTTGGTCCAAGGTTTGATCCACAACCTGTACTCAGTTAGCTGATCTTGCTCCAGAGTAACAATACAGGTGCTTTAATTATCCTCAGCTTCAGGAAGGGAGGAAAACTGACTGTGATTCCTGCACTTACTTACTGTGCAGTAACCCAAACCCCTCTTCCCGCCCTTGCCCAGGCATATTGGAATGTTGAATGTGTGTGAGACCAGGGATCGGCTGTGATCCCCATGGAACATAGAAAATAGAAGCAGAGGAAGGCCATTTGACCCCTCGAGCCTGCTCTGCCATTCAATGAAATCATGGCTAATCTTCTACCTCAACACCATTTTCATTTTCAGATGGCACTTATTCAGCAACATGAGTCAGCAAAAGGAAATAAAAACACAAGAAGGCTTTAATTGAGCTTCATTGTGTTGAAAGCTTTACTGCACCCACCCAGCTCCCTGAGAAGGTTGGAAGGTGTTCCTAACAGTCTTTTCCTTTTGCAGCTATGGAGAGATGGTGGCGTAGTGGTAATGTCACTAGACTGGTAATCTAGAGACCCAAGCTAATGCCTGGGGATGTAAGTTCAAGTCCTACCATAGTTATTTAAAAATCTGGAATATAGAAGTTAGTGTCAGTAATGGTGACCATGAAACTATCATTGATTGTTTTTTTTAGAACCCACTTAGTTAACTAATGCTCTTTAGGGAAGGAAATTTGTCACCCTTGCCTGGCCTGTATGTGACTCCAAGCTCACAGATGTGGTTGAATCTTAACTGCCCTCTGAAATGGCCTAGCTGGGCAATAAATGTTGGTCTTGCCAGTGATGCCCACATCCCATGAAAGGAAGAATTTTTAAAAAGTGCTCTGATTTTAATCACCCCACCACCGGTGGCCGTGCCTCCAGCTGCTGAGTTATCAACAGTCACAGATTGCAACTCTTTCGAGTACAATCACAGTTTCTTGGTTTCCGGGAGTGGGACATGAACCCACAACCCTCTGATTCAAAGGCGAGGGTGCTATGAACTGAGCCACAGCTGACACCTCCCCCCAAGCTCTGGAATTCTCTCACTATGCCTCTCGACCTCACTGTCCTCGTCCTCAAAACCCACCTCTTTGAACCAAGCTTTTTAGTACATGTTGGCTCATGTGGCTTTGCTCCATAACAGTGGTATATGTTGCGTCTAGGAACATTTTATGATGTTAAAGGCGCTATATAAATGCAAGATATTGTGGAAGGACGGATGGGGGTTCAGCTTTGGTCGGCTGCCCCCGACTAGTCTCCTCGCAGCTCACACTTGGGCAAGTTATTGGAGAGCTCCAGCGGAACCGTGTCCAAATGAAGGAATCAGAAGCCTTCAAGGGAAGGGTGTGGGGCGGTGAATTCTGTTAGGCGGAAAGGGTTAAAAGCGAGAGGGGTTTTTTTTTAACTTTTTTGCAAAAAATAAAAGATTGCGCCCACGTGTTCTGGTTGTAGCTGTGACCTATTTCCTGAAGGAATCTGAATACTCTTTCAACAAAAAAAAAATGCACTCAACTCCACAAACAAAACGATTCTGAAGCCTCGGGTGCATTGCACGGCAGAGCTAGCCTCTCCCCCCCACAACCTCTCTGCTTTCTCTCAGTCTGTAGTTTAATTCGATTGCAACAAACAAGAGAGAGAGAAGTCTCCAAGGAGCACTGGTGATGCACTGGTAAATGGGATAAAAGAGGATACGTTTGGCCACCCAGTGAGAGTAAAACCTTGCTGTATGTTGTCTCTATGCTTCCCCCCCCAAGAACTGACAAGGTATAAAAAGTGTTTTCTGCTGCACTAAGCCGTCAGAGCGGGCAGGGCACCTTTTATATGGCTTGTTAATATAGTGTTTGAAAATATATTTTGGAGAGACGGTTCTCCAGCTCAGAGGGCGTGTCGCCGGCTTTGACTGCTGCTCTTATTTCACATTCCAGCAAATTCAAGATGTCGATAATGTATACATTTTACTTTGTAGGCAATTAGATGCCTTCTCCCCGTCGGGTTAGACTTACGTCCGTGGCAGGTAAGCCTCATTTTTGATGAAATGGAGTAGCTTGTGTTCCTGCAGTAAAACTTGTATTCTGTGCCTGGGATTTATTCCAGTGCCTGTGGGCGGGAGTTGGAATAATCGGGGTGTATTATTTTGTTAAAATCCACTCTCTCTCTCTCTCTACATGGTATTGCTGTAAGTGTTACTGTAATTGCAATGCGGCGGCAAGGAAATAACTAGGAGCTGATTCGGGGTAATTATTCCGGGTTGGCATTCGGGATTATTAAATGCCATCTGAAGAACGTTAGGAAAAGATTAAAACTTTGTCTCGGTCTTAATTTCTTGAGCAAATCCTTGAGATGGGGAGCGGCATTATCCAGTAGGACAAATACACCAAGTTGGACTCAGTGAGTGCGAAGTTTAGTTGCATCGTTGTGCGTGTGTGTTTTTCGCTGCTTGCTAATGCATTTATTTATCTATTTTCCCTGAAATATTTTATCCTTTTTTTGCTAACAGTTCATATCACTAGATGTTTTGTTTTTTAAAAAAAAAAGAGAAATTCATCTTTTCCTCGGGCTTATTTTTTAACACCAAAGGGTTCCTCCTCTCCGGAGAGCGATCTTCCCTAATTAGGAATATATAATGTGGCCAGTGTTTTAACACGCACTTTCCCCCTCCGCCTAAAGGCTTGACTCTTCTGGGAGTTTTTTTTGTCTTGTGCTCCTTTGCAGTTCTCCTTGGCTTCCTGCAAAGTTGTCTTCTTCAAACGAGAGTGACCATGAACTGGTTATTAAACCATATCGATATGGAGGCTGTTGCATGTCTCATCTGATACCTGCACTAACGAGCAGGAGGCATTGAGTAGCCTAGTAGGGATGAAAAAAAAAGCCTAGTAGGGATGGGAGCCCTGGAGGCATTTTCCCCCCCCCTCCCTGTTAGGGTTGCCAACCCTCCAGGATTGGCCTGGAGTCTCCAGGACATTGAAGATGTCCAGGACACTGCTGTGTGCAACCCTGGAGAAAAACCATCGGGACATTTAAAAGATGTTTTTCTGTCATTTTCTTTGAACTCTTTACCAGATATAAAAATATTGAAAATGGGGGCAGAAAAGGCTGACGGTCAACCATCATCCAATTGGGTAATGCGTCTTTTTACTTTCCGATTGGTGTAGAAAGGCAATGTGCCAAAAACATGGATGTGTTGGCCGACTAACGACTGGGGCATGGGGGCAAGTCATGTGATGAAACCTCCAGGAATATATTTAATCACAGTTGGCAAACCTAACCAGTGCAGGGCACTGTGGTCAGTGGTTGCACCCCAGTTGGCTTGGCACTGCACAGGAGTTGAAATCAGGACCTACATAGTTCGGTAGCAGTAATCACACCCACTGAGCTACCTAGGGAATTATACATTTATTAACAAAGTAATATTTTGGGGGATGGAAAGGCCCTGACTGGCCGGCATCTTGGTCAGATTTTAAGAAGCATTTTAAAAAAGAGCGAGCAAGGTTTAGGGGGGGATGTTCCACACCTCGGGGCCTAGACAGTTGAAGGCAACGCCACCAATGATAGAACAAGATTAAAATCGTGGACGTGCAGAACTGGAAGAGCACAGCGATCTCAAAGGTGCTTTCAGGTTACAGAGATAGGGAGGGGCCAGGGCATGTTGGGATTTGAACGCAAGAATGAGAATTTAAAAATTCAGGCATTGCTGAACTGGGAGCTAATGTAGTTCAGTGAGCATAGGGGTGATGGGTGAACAGGACTTGGTGCTTGTAGGATACAGGCAGCAGAATTTTGGATGAGTTCAAGTTTATGGAAGATACAAAATGAGAGGCCAACTCCGAGAACTGTCAAAATCCAATTACTTGGTGATTTGTCTTAAAGCTGTTTGTGGGATCTTGCCTTGCTTGTTTACATAATAACTTCCGCTGCATTTTAAAGTAACTTACTTGTATGGTGCTTTGAAATGTTTCCTGGTGATGTGAGGCTATAATTGCAAACCATCTGCATTTAGCACAGACAGACATGGTTCTGAAGACTGTGAGAGTGTTTGTGACCTGACATCGACACAGACCAGACACCATCCCCAAGGGTTACTCCTGAGCTGCCGCCTACATTATCCTCCAACTATGACATGACTGTGGTGTACATTGTGGTTGGGAATTCCCATTCAGTTTACAGCCTTGAATCGTGGCAGGAGCACCAGCAAGTAACAGCTCCGGTACAGTGTCCGCATGAAGGGAAAGGAGATTAAGACTTACAAACTTTAGAGGGAAAAGAGAGGAGGGAAACTGTTAGGACACTGGGGTAGGAAGGGAGGGGAAGAGGGGAGAGTCTCGCTGCAGCGCTTTTGGGAAGGAAAAGCTTTTTCACTCAGTGAGTGGTTAGGATCTGGAATGCTCTGCCTGAGAGGGCAATGAGGCAGGTTCAATTGTGGCTTTCACAAGGAATTGGGTAAGCACCTGAAGAGAAAAAATTTGCAGGGTCACAGGCAAAGGATGGGGGAGTGAATGAGCTAAATTGCTCTTGGGGAGAATCAGCATGAGCCTCCATCCATCCATCCATTTTCACACCACATGTCCTGGTGAGCATCACAATGGCAGTAAGCTGAGCCTGGCTGACCAGACTTCCCTTTCCTCAGCCACAGAATCCAGCTCCTCCTGGGGGATTCCCTGGCGTTCCCAGGCCAGCCGAAAGATGTAATCCCTCCAGTGTGTCCTGGATCAGCCTCAAGGTCTCCGCCCAGTGGGCCGCGCCCATTACAGCTCCAGCAGGAGCTTACCAGTGGGCATCCTTATCAGGTGCCCAAGCCACCTCAACTGGTCCCTCTCGATCCGGAGGAGCGGCGACTCTACCCTGAGGCTCTCCTGGATCGCTGAACTTCTCACCCTGTCCTGGACAGTATGCCTAGCATGGGCTTATTGGGCCAAATGGGCCCCTTCTGTGCTTTAACCATTCCACGATTCTATGATCTCTCAAGAACTGTAGCCACTTTAATATACTTGCAATGAAGGAATGCTGGGCATACCAGCAGCTTAAATTGCATGCACATGCCCCACTGCGTTTTAAGTTTAATTATTTGCTTTTGGGACTTCAGGCATTGGGCAAGGAATATAATGGACAGCTGGCCTGATCCACCTATTTTGCACCATCACCCCCAGTTAAAACCACCCTCAACAAGTGAGGAGCAGAAATTTGGTCCAGATTTAATTTTTTATTTCGAAATATTTAACTTTCTGGGCTTTTGTATTGAATTCTTTATCATGGAGAACAAGGCTGAAGTTTCCTGCAAAGTTTCCTTTGGGAGGTGCTGACATAGTGGTATTGTCACTGGACTAGTATTCTAGAGACCAGGAGTAATGCTCTGGGGACCTGGGTTCAAATCCCACCATAGCAGATGGTGGAATTTGAATTCAATAAAAACCTATGAAACCATTGCTGATTGTTGTAAAAATCCATCTAATATCCTTTAGGGAAGGGAAATCTGCTATCCTTACCTGTGACTTGGTGGTTGACTCTTAAATGCCCTCTGAACAAGGACAATTAGGGATGGGCAATAAATGCTGGCTTAGCAAGCAACACCCACATCCAATGAATAAAAAAAACATGATGAGGTTTCCCATGTTCCCTTTCTCTAATGTTAAATGAAGATGTAAGATATTTCACACCGAGGAATCCTCCCTTTCTCTTGTGCTTAAGATGCTACCAACATAAAAGAACAAAGGAAGTTTCCATTTGAAATATTTGGCATAAAGGCCAGTTTGTTCCTCGAAATACAAATATTAGAGAGTCAGAAATCACTTCTGTTCACAAGGCAATAGCTCCCTCCAAAGTCTTCACAGGTAAATCTTAGGTACTCCTACCATGCTCACTGTACATTGTCCCAGTCTTGCTAGAATTCCCAACCACGATGTACATCATGGTCAAATTATAGTTGGTTCACCAGTAGACAGCAGTTCATGCCCTCAGCGGTCGATTAGTTGGCTAAAGTTCACAGTCAGGGTCCACACTAAAGGACGAGGTACTGGATGCTAATCTCTGCTTAAAATTGGTACATAGAAGGAGGTCACTCGGCCCATCATGTTGTTCCGTCTCTCCTCCGCTTTCATCAAACAGTAAGAAAAATGGGAAATATTTATTCATCATGTTATATGGCATTTACATCACAGAAACAGGCCATTGAGCCCAACTGGTCCACGCTGGTGTTAATGGCTCATTCCACTCTACTTCATCCAGCCCTAACAGCAAATTCACTTCCATTTTAAAAATGATTATGGATTCTGCTTGGACCGCTGTTTCTGGCAAAGTTTTCCATATCCTAACATGTCTCTGCAAAGCTAAAACATTTTCTGACCTCATGCTTTGGTTTTCCGGTAATGTTAAATTTATTCCCTCCAGTTACTTTCCAAAAAAAGTGGAACAACTTTTATCCTTGATGTACCTCATCAACAGCCCTGATAGTTTTGAACACTTGTGGAACTGTACGTCAGAATGAATCAGCACCTTCAGCAGAGGAAGGAAAAGAGTGGGGGAGGGGTGAAGAGGTGGGGGAGAAGAACTTGGAATTCATAAGCTCAACACAAAACTGGAAGCAGAATGTAATAAAACAATGTTGAGAGAGAAGGGTTTTTTTTCTGTGTTGTAAGTACAGATGTCCATTTGGACATAGCCTGTTTAAATGTACTGAAGATTGGCCTGCAGTATTGATGTATTTTAAATGGAGCCAGGCAGTAATGCGTTTTGAATACAGCCTGGAGCATTTTGGGTTTAATCTATTTATGAGTCAGGAATCTGAATTTCTGCTGGTGTCGCTGTTCAGAAGTCCAATTTGATTCTTATTCCAGACATTTACTTGGAACGCTGGCAAGAATTCCATTTTCTTTTGAGAAGGAAGTAAGGAATTTTGATTAGGAAAGGAAAATAGGTCTGTCCCATATCTTTAGATTGTTTGTTTTCTTTTCCATTATTTTTAATCCTGTTTCCTCATCACTAATGACAAGAATTGGATGAGTTTCAGCAGGCCTCTGTACAAGTTCAGGGTTGTGAAGGACAAGTTTGGGACAGAAGCCCTGATGGTATCTATTTACAGAGCAAGAAAGAACTTGTCTTTATATAGTGTTTTTCACAACCTCAGGATGTCCTAATGCACTTCATGTCCAATTAAGTATTTTGGAAGTGTTGTAAGAAACATAGAAGCCAATTTGCACTCAGCTAGATCTCTCAAACAGCAAGGAAATAAATGACTAGATAATTTATTTTGGTTGAGGGAATGTATATCAGCCAGGGGAAGTCTCCTATTCTTTGTATAGATGGGGAGATGGTGGCATAGTGATAATATCACTGCATTAATAATCCAGAGGCCCAGGCTAATGCTCTGGGGCCATGGGTTCAAATCCCACCACCACCAAAGCAGCTGGTGGAATTTTAATGCAATTAATAAAAATCTGGAATATAAAGCAAGTCTCAGTAATGGTGACCATGACAACTACTGTTGTAAAAACCCACCTGGTTCACTAATGTCCTTTGGGGAAGGAAATCTGCTGTCCTTACCCAGTCGGGCCTACATGTGACTCCAGTCCAACAGCATTGTGGTTGACTGTTAACTACCCTCTGAAAAGGCCTAACAAGCCACTCAGTTGAAGGGCAAGTGGGTATGGGCAACAAATGCTGGTCGTGCCAGTAATCCTCACATGCCATTAAAGAATAAAGGTGGGGGGGAAAGTCCCTGGGATCAGTTAGAGCCAACAAAGGGACTGATAGATGCTTTGGTTTGCTATCTCATCTGAAAGATAGGTGCTCTAAATACATTGAGACACTAGTGGAGATTATGTGCTCAGTCTCTGACACTGGGCTTGAGCCCACAACTGCCTGAAGTTAGATTGTTACCACTGAGCCATGGCAAACACTTAAAAGAAGATAGTCTCCAAATGAAATTAGTTAGTAGGAAGGATAGTTGAGGCCTGAACACAGATACAGTTGTAATTCAAGAAAGGTGAGCTCAAATGAGCTTTTTCAATGTTGGAATTAGAGGCAGGGAGGTTGGAGAACAGTCATCACTGCTGATCCTGATCCTCTCTCGAACCATATGTCTGCACGTGCACACTTTCTAGCAGGAGCCACTGATTACCACTTAGGTGCAGGAAAACAGCTGATTTTTAGATTTTACCTTCCCTATCGTTGAATTACCGGGGTAACTGAAGCACCCTTACTATTGCCTTAACCTGGATCCAGCAACTTGGCAAAGATAGGGTCAGTATAGTGAATTTCCACTGCAAATTTTGCCCATTATATTGTGGGCCCATGATGAATGTGCCCTTCAGCATGGGCCATCAAGAGGCCTTGTCACAGAAACACAGAATGGTTACAGGGCAGAAGGAGGCCATTCGGCCCATCATGTCTGTACCAGCTTTCTGAATGAGCAATTCACCCAGTGTCTTCTCCCATAACTCAGCACATTCACCCTTTTCAGCTAACAGTCTAATTTCCTTTTGAATGCCTGTGTTGAACCTGCCTCCAGTGCATTCCAGAACTTAACCACCTGCTGCGCCATAAAGCTCCTCCTCATGTTGCCTTTGCTTCTTTTGCCGGTTACTTTAAATCTGTGCTCTCTCGTTCTCGATCCTTTTATGAGTGGGAACAGCTTCTGTGGAATTTTATTTTCGTTAATCCTTCAGCCACACACACTGAGCACTTCATGACCTCAAAATGACATTTCACCCAGGGACTGCATTTCTCTTTCTTTCCCTCGCTCTCTATTAAAGAACACATCCAGGATTAGTGAAGTAATGTGTATCCCTGTTTATTTATACAGTCAAGCAGTTGCCCCAGCGATTGACTGTACAAGGCAATAGATGTTAAGTGCAGTTGAGATGTTTTTTCCATTGATGACTCGATATTGAGCATTAGGCAACCAGCCACTGTTTGTTCCAGTACTTGGCAGGTGCTGGAAGGACAACTGGCCTCCCAATTAATGGTGATGAATTATTTATCAATAGACAGTCTTGCTGACCAGAAGAAGCTTTGCTGGGATCTGCCAAGGATGTATTTGCTTGTGGAATCATTCTTCCATTACCTATCTGACTGATCTGCTGAAATGAAAATTCATTTCAATTGCCTTTGTGCCCCTTGGTAATTCAGAAAGTACAAAAACTATTAGAGGTTGGATGATCAGAATTTTCTATTCTCTCACCTGATTTTAACTTATAGCATTGTCAGAAAACAGGCTGCCCATCACTGTAGTCTCACCCGACAGTCAGGCAGATTAGACTGTCTAATGACAACTGCAGTTAACATTGTTCTACACACTGTTCAATTTTCCAATAGGTCTCTCATGTAGCTGCTCTACTACCCCTCCATTCCAATTAAGTTATAAGGTTGCGAGTTCACAAACAAGGTTTAAGCACACAGTTTAGTCAACTTTCCAGTCCCAATCTCAATTTCTGTGCTCTAGTGTGGGATTTGAACCCACAGTCTCCTAATACAAAGATGAAAGTACTACCCAACTGAGACACCAGTGACATCAGTAAAGGAAAGCACGGGGTGCGAGAGGTATATTTTGACTGAGGTGATGAGTTGGCGACGTGGTCAAAGAATCAGCAGGTACAAGGGGTGGGGAAAGTGGCAAAAATGAAATTTTGGTAAGTTTAAGTCTTGCCTCTGTATTTCCTTGGCTAGCTGTACATTTTGGAACAGGCAAACCGAAAGAGCTGAGCAATTTGTTTTCCTAATTTTCAGCTGCTTTTCAGAGTAGAAACAGTAGACAGAAAGGGGAGTTAAATTATTCCTATCTACGATGTGGTTGTTATATTTTCCACAGTGGAAACGCAGAACTTGTCCCCTATTTAAAAACTGTAACTCCTCTTTCTGATGGGTGAACGGATGTTTTTGCAGAACTGTTAACCACCCCACCTCCCCCCACCCCACTCCACCCCCACAACCCATGCCATCAGCGGGATTTGTGGCGGGTGGGTGCGGAAGATATGGCGAGGAGCGAAATATTGGTTTTCTGATGTCGGGAATCCAGGTTGGGATCATCCCCTCCCGACATTCGTGGCGGGTTAAAGGTGAGTCGGGTCTCTTACTGAAGCTTGGCAGGAACCCATTTTGCATCTCATGCATGCTCATTAAAAGCACAACAGATCGGAATCCTGCATCCCCCACCACCCCACCAGCCAATGGGAATTTACATCGTCCTGTAACCCAACTGGACATTCGTGTCGTGCAGCCAGCAAGGGAGAATTTTAAAGCGCTTACATTTTTTAATTCATATATGGGATGTGGGGGTCGCTGGCTAGGCCAGCATTTAATGCCCATGCCCAATTGCCCTTGAGAAGCTGGTGGTGAGCTGCCTTCTTGAACCGCTGCAGTCCCTGTGGTGTAGGTACACTCACAGTGCTGTTAGGAAGGGAGTTCCAGGATTTTGACCCAGCGACAGTGAAGGAACGGCGATATATTTCCAAGTCAGGATAATGAGTGGCTTGCAGGGGAACTTCCAGATGGTGGTGTTCCCATCTATCTGCTGCCCTTGTTCTTCTAGGTGGTAGAGGTCGTGGGCTTCGAAGGTGCTGCTGAAGGAGCCTTGGTGAATTCCTGCAATGCACCTTGTAGATGGTACACACTGCTGCCAATGTACGTCCAAGGTGGAGGGAGTGAATGTTTGTGGGCGTGGTGCCAGTCGAGCGGGCTGCATTGTCCTGGATGGTGTCAAGCTTCTTGAGTGTCGTTGGAGCGGCACATTCAGGCAAGTGGAGAGCATTCCATCACACTCCTGACTTTGTGCCTTGTAGATAGAGGACAGGTTTTGGGGAGTCAGGAGGAGTTACTTGCTGCAGGATTCCTAGCCTCTGACCTGCTCTTGTAGCCACAGTATTTATATGGCTAGTCCATTTCAGTTTCTGGTCAATGGTAAC
Organism: Cetorhinus maximus; assembly: GCF_964194155.1. Lineage (NCBI taxonomy): Eukaryota > Metazoa > Chordata > Chondrichthyes > Lamniformes > Cetorhinidae > Cetorhinus > Cetorhinus maximus. The sequence continues at coordinate 113,975,540 of NC_135891.1, forward strand.
CCCCAGGATGTTGATAGTGGGGGATTCAGCGATGATAATACCATTAAATGTCATGGGGCAATGGTTAGATTCTCACATGTTGGAGATGGTCATTGCCTGGCACTTGTGTGACGTGAATGTTACTTGCCACTTGTCAGCCCAAGCCTGGATATTAAAACTGAGATGATTGACCTCCAACAACCACAACCATCTTCCTTTGTGCTAGGTGTGACTCCAACCAGTGGAGAGTTTTCCCCCTGATTCCTATTTACTCCAGTTTTGTTTGGGCTCCTTGATGCCACACTCGGTCAAATGCTGCCTTGATATCAAGGGCAGTCACTCTCACCTCACCTCTGGAGTTCAGCTCTTTTGTCCATGTTTGAACCAAGTCTGCAATGAGATCAGGAACTGAGTGACCTTTGAGGAACCCAAACTGAGCATCACGGAGCAGGTTATTACTAAGTAAGTGTTGCTTGTTAGCACTGTTGATGTCCCCTTCCATCACTTTACTGATAATGGAGAATAGACTGATGGTAATTGGCCAGGTTGGATTTGTCCTGCTTTTTGTGTATAGGACATACCTGAGCAACTTTCCATGTTGCAGAGGACATGCCAGTGTTGTAGCTCTACTGGAACAACTTGGCTGGGAGTGCAGCAAGTTCTGGAGCACAAGTCTTCAGTACTATTGCCGGAATATTGTCAGGGCCCTTATCCTTTGCAGTAACAGTGCCCTCAGCCATTTCTTGATATCACATAGAGTGAATCAAATTGGCTGAAGACTGGCATTTGTGATGCTGGGGACCTCCAGAGGAGGCTGCAATAGATCATCGGCACTTCTGGTTGAAGATTGTTACAAATGCTTCAGCCTTATCTTTTGCCCTGGTGTGCTAGGCTCCTCTATCATTGAGGATGAGATAGTTGTGGAGCTGCCTCCTCCAGTGAGTTGTTTAAATGTCCTTCATCATTCACGACTGGATGTGGCAGGACTGCAGAGCTTAGATCTGATCTGTTGTGGAATTGCTTGGCTCTGTCTGTCACTTGCTGCTTATGCTGTTTGGCACGCAAGTAGTCCTGTGTTATAGCTTCACCAGGTTGACACCTCATTTTTAGGTATGCCTGGTGCTGCGCCTGGCATGCCCCCCTGCACTCTTCATTGAACCAGGGTTGAGTACAATTCTGCTGCTGAAGGCCCACAGCGCCTCATGGATGCCCAGTCTTGAGTTGCTAGATCTGTTCAATACCTAATCCGTTTAGCATGGTGGTAGTGCCACACAACACGAAGGTGGGTATCCTCAATGTGAAGTTAGGACTTCGTCTCCACAAAGATGGTCACTCCCAACGATACTATCATGGACAGATGCATCTGCAGCAGGCAGTTTGGTGAGGATGAAGTCAAGTATGTTATTCCCTCTTGTTTGTTCCCTGACCACCTGCTGCAGACCCAGTCTAGTAACTATGTCCTTAAGGACTCGACTAGCTCGGCCTGTGGTGGCGCTACCGAGCCACTCTTGGTGATGGACATTGAAGTCCCCCACCCAGAGTACATTCTGTGCCCTTGCCACCCTCCAGTGCTTCCTCCAAGTGGTGTTCAACTTGGAAGAGCACTGACTCCTCAGCTGAGGGGGGTGTGGTTTGTGATAATCAGCAGGAGGTTTTCTTGCCCATGTTTGACCTGATGCCTGAGACTTCATGGGGTCGGAGTTGATGTTGAGGACTCCTAGGGCAACTCCCTCCTGACTGTATACCACTGTGCCACCACCTCTGTTGGGTCTGTCCCATCGGTGGGACAGGATATACCCAGGGATGGTGATGGTGGTGTCTGGGACATTATCTGTAAGATGTTAGTAAGGAGGACATTGCAGGGTTTGCCATTGTCGTTTCCAGTGCCTAGGTCAATGCCGGGTGGTCTGTCTGGTTTCATTCCTTTTTATTGACTTTTTAGCAGTTGGATACAACTGAGTGGCTTGCCAGACCATTTCAGAGGGAATCACAGAATCTTTACAGTGCAGAAGGAGGTCATTTGGCCCATCGGGTCTGCACTAGTTCACTGAAAGAGCATTCTACCTAATCCCACTGCACTGCCTTATCCCTGTAACCTTGCACATTCTTTCTTTTCAGATTTCAATACAATTCCCTTTTGAATACCTCGGTTAAACCATGCTTCCACCACCCTTTCAGGAAGTTCATTCCAGATTCCACCCACCCTCTGGGTCAAAAAATTTTTCCTTGCATTACTTCTACTCCTTTTGTCCATTATTTTGAATCTGTGCCCTCTAGTTCTTGATGTTCTCTTGAGTGGGAACAGTTTCTCACTATTTACTCTGTCCATGCCCCTCAGGATCTTGAATACCTCTATCAAGTCTCCTCTCAAACTTCTTTTTTCCAAGGAAAACAGACCCAACCTCTCCAATCTACCCTCATAGCTATAGTTCTTTACCCCTGGAATTATTCTTGTGAATCTCCACTGTACTCTCTCCAATGCCTTCGCATCCTTCCGCAAGTATGGCGCCCAGAACTGGACGCAGTACTCCAGATGAGGCCTAACTAGTGTCTTATACAAGTTTAACATGACCTCCTTACTCTTGTACTCAATGCCCCTATTAATAAAACCCAGGATACCATATGCTTCATTAACTGCTCTCTCAATATGCCCTGCCATCTTCAATGACCTATGTGCATATACATCAGGGTCCCCTTGTTCCTGCAACTCCTTTAGAGTTTCTCCCTTTATTTTATACTGTCTCTCCACATTCTCCCTGCCAAAATGAATCACGGCACACTTCTCTGCATTGAACTTCACCTGCCACTTGTCTGCCCAATCCACCAATATGTCTATGACCTTTTGACTTTCAAGACTACCCTCACCACAGTTGACAATGCTTCCAATCTTCATATCATCAGCAAATTTTGAAATCATGCCCTGCACACCACAATCTAGGTTATTAATATATATCAAGAAGAGCAAGGATCCCAAAACTGACCCCCGGGAAACTCTACTCCAGATCTTCCTCCAATCTGAAGAACAACCATTTATCACCACTCTGTTTCCTGTCAATCAGCCAATTTCGTATCCAAGTGCCTTTTATTCCATGAGCTAAAATTTTGCTCACAAGTCAATTGTGTTGCACTGTGTCAAACGCCTTTTGAAAATCCATATACACCACATCAACAGCATTGCCCTTATCTACCTTCTGTTACCTCCTCAAAAAACTCCAGCAAGTTAGTTATACGTGATTTTCCCTTAATGAATCCATGCTGGCTTTCCTTAATTATCCTGCACCTGTCTAAGTGACTATTGATTGTGTCTCAAACTATAGTTTCCAGAAGTTTCCCTACCACTGAAGTCAAACTGACTGGTTTGTAGTTGCCAGCTTTATCCTTGCACCCCTTTTTGAACAAGGGTGTAAGATTCGCAATTCTCCAGTCCTCCGGCACCACCCACGTGTCAAAGGAAGACTGGAAGATTATCAGTAGCGCCTCTGAAATATTCACTCTCTCCTTCCTCAGTATCCTTGGATGCATTTCATCTGGTCCTGGTACAATATCAATTTTAAAGTAAAAATAGCTTTTCTAATACCACCTCCTCCTCAACTGTAAATTCCTCGAGTGTACCGGTTACCTCTTCTCTCACCTCAGCCTGGGTAGCAGCCTCTTCTTTTGTAAAGCCAGATGCAAAATACTCATTTACTACCTCCGCTACTTCTCCTGCCTCCACATGCAAGTCTCCTCTTTTATCCTTTATTGGCCCTACCCTTTCTTTTACCACCCTTTTATTATTTACATGCTTATAGAAGACCTTGGGATTCCCTTTTATGTTAGCTGCCAGCCTCTTTTCTTGCTCCCTCCTTGCTTTTCTGATTAGTCCTGCTCTGGTCCTCCTTTATTCAGCCTGATTCTCTATTGTGTTTTCTCCCTGACATCTGTCATATACGTACGTCTTCCATTTCATCTTCACCACTATTTCTCTCGTCATCCAGGGCATCCTACCTCTCCCCTTCAAGGGAATATACCTTGACGTTGCAAGCAATGTCAATCTCTGTGAAGGTAGCCCATTGTTCAGCCACCATCTTTTCCATCAAGATTTGACTCTGACTCACGTGGCTCAGATGCATTCTCATCCCATCGCAGTTGGCTTCCCCCCAGTTAATTATCCCTGCTCTGGATTGCTCCTTGTCCTTCTCCATGGCCAACATAAACCTTATGATACAATGGTCACTGTCCCTTAAATGCTCTCCCACTGATATTTGATCCACTTGAGCGAACTTATTCCCTAGAACCAGGTAAAACAGTGCCTGCCCTCTCATTGGACCGGAAACGTACTGCTGTTGAAAGTGATCTTGAACACACTCCAGGAACTCTCACCCTCCTTGTCCTTTTGCACTATTCCTATCCCAGTCTATGTATTACACCGATCAATGGTATTACACCTTTTTCATTCCTTACCTCTAGCCAGAGAGATTCCTTCCTTGACCCCTCTGGAACATCCTCTCTCTCCTGTAATACCATCCTTAATCAATACTGCCACTCCCCCTACATTTCTTCCTTTCCTGTCTCTCCTAACTAACTTTTACCCAGGAATATTTAACGCCCAGTCCTGCCCTTCTTTGAGCCAGGTCTCTGTTATAGCAATAATCTTATAGTTCCATTTGTCAACCTGTGCCTGCAGTTCACTAATCTTATTAACCACACTCCGTGCATTCACATACATGCACATTAATCCTGATTTAGGCTTTTTAACTTCCCCCTTGCTCTGACCCAAATGACTTAGTATTGCCTACTCTAGTTCTATCAAACTCTCCAAGTATTCTATTTACCTTGATACTACTCTCTGATATCTCCTCCTTATCAGTTAATACTTCTTTATTTCCCACTGCCAGTTTTTCCCCTCTCCTCTCTGAATTTCCCCTCAGACTCCCAGCCCCCTGCCAATCTAGTCTAAGCCCACCCCAACAGCACTGGCAAACCTCCCCACGAGGTCTTAGCCCCAGTTCTGTTAAGGTGTAACCCATCCTTCTTGTACAGGTCCCACCTGTCCCAGAACTGATCCCAATGCCTCAGAAATTGAAAGCCCTCCCTCTTACTCCATTTCTCCAGCCATGTATTGAACAGCTCAATCTTCCTATTCTTATGCTCACTAGCATATGGCCCTGGGAGTAATCCTGAGATTGCTGCTCTTGAGGACCTGCTTTTCAACTTCTTTCCTAACTCCCTAAAATTTGCTTTCAGGACTTCATCCCTGTTACTGCCTACGTCATTGGTTCTAATGTGGGCCACAACCTCTGGCTATTCGCCCTCCCCTAAAAGAATGTCCTGCAGCAGCTCTGTAACATCCTTGACCCTGGCACCAGGGTGGTAACATATCATCCTGGAATCATGCCTATGGCCGCAGAATGCCTGTCTGCTTCTCTAACTATGGAATCTCCTACCATTATAGCACTTCCACTATTCCACCTCTCCTCCCGTGCAGCTGAGCCACCCGTGGTGCCACAACCTTGGTTCTTGCTACAGTCCTCTGAGGAACCATCTCGCTCACCAGTATCCAAAATGGAAAAGTGATTAGAGAGCGAGATAGCCTTGGGGGATTCCTGCACTCCCTGCCTGTTTCTCTTAGATTCTCTGGCAGTCACCCATTACCTCTCTGCCTGTGTACTTCTTAGCTGTGGTGTGACCACCTCTCTAAACATGCTATCCACATAATCAGCTTGCGGATTCACCATAGCCGCCGTTCAAGTTCTGCAAACCAGAGTTTCGGTTTCTGCAGCTGGTGACACCCTGCAGATGTAGTCATTAAGGGCACTTTGTGCCTGCAAGGCTTCCCACATCCCGCAGGATTGACATTCCATATGGCAGAGCTGCACTGACATGCCTTACATAAAGTGTTTACTCACCTGTCATTCACCAATCATCTCCTCCTCTCCCTTTCGTGCTTTTTATGAAGTCTCGCTGCTCTCTCCCTCGCACGCTCTATGAAATCTTGCTCTTTTTTAAAATGAAGTCATTCTCTTTAAAATGAAGTTAAGAGTCAACCACACATGCCCTTCCCTAAAGGGCATTAGTGAACCAGATGGTTTCATGGTCATCATTAGACTTTTAATTCCAGATTTTTATTGAATTCAAATTCCACCATCTGCCATGGTATTATTATTATTCCCCAGGGTGTTACCCATGGTTTCTGGATCACCAGCCCAGTGACAATACCACTACGTCACCCCCTCCTGCCTTGGGGATCAAAGTTGGCTGCACCACTGGACCTGGCCACTGGTATGGTGTGTACGGAAGACACGAGGGAGGGAGGTCCAGACGAGAAGTGGGGGGTTGGGTGCAAGAGATGAGAAGTGTGGGGGGGGTGGGGGTTGGGTGCGAAAAACGAGAAGGAGGATGGGGGTGTGGATGAAGTGAGGAGGCAAGGAAGGCTTGAAGGGGGAGGGAGGGAGGGGATGGGGTGGGGCCAGAGTGCTTCAGAGGGAGGGCTGACATTGGAATCCTGGGGGGGGTGAAAAGTGGGGTTGCTGGTGACATGAGGGGAGGGTTACTGTAAGAGGGGGAGGCGGGATGCAGTTGGGTGGAAGGGTTAGGGTCCACTACGGTGTGTATAATTCTCATCTGGGGGTTCATTGTGGCGAACAAAGATGGTGATGCAGATTGAAGGAGTGGGCATAGGAACTGGGACAGGGGTGGGCCCAGCAGGGAGGGGAGGAATGCCCAAATGAACAGTGAAAGAGTCCAGGGTGATGGGGGAGGCTCAAAGATTATCGAGGGGAGAGTGAAGGTGACATTGGGGGCAATCGACGGTGATAGGGGGGAATGCTGGTGGGTGACAGGGGGAGGGTAAAAGGTGGAGGAGATAGTTTGGAATGACACAAGCACCATCCTGAGACAGAGTCAGCTCCAGGCCAAGGCAACGCCCTTGATGTCCAATTGCAAAATATCGAGGTTGGGGGGAGGGTCTGCTCAGGTGGGTGGAGCTGAAGGTCAGCACAATTAGACCACTAAAGGGAGATCCCAGTAATCATGTGGAGACTGTATGAGAGCTTCCTCATTTATTATTCCTCACTATTTGGTGAAGGTCAGACGGCAGCAGGTCTGGCCCAGAGGGTCCTCACGACAGTGAGATCCCAGCAAGGTGTAGAGCTGCCGTTCACTCTGAGCCATTGGCTATCAGCTCCAGGCAGAGTTAGAGAAGAAGCGGGGGAAGGGAGAGGGATGCCTGCAAAGGGCATACAGGTGAATTGCAGCCAACTTGCGACTGCACACCTCCATCCTCCCGGGGGAATGGACCTGCCTGACAAGGGCTCACGTGGTTAGTCTTGCCATTGTGACAAGGTCTAGCCATAGAGTCTCGAGGGCAGTGGATACAAGCGGAATTGTGTGAGTGGGAGGCCTCTCGCACATGGCACTCATCGCCCTTGTCTTCATGTACAGCTGAGTATTAGGGGGAGGAAGACCCATCCTTGGTTCCCTTAAGGAAGGAGTGGAGTGTGTGTGACCATTAAAAATACTAGCAGCAAGAATGAATCCAGGAGACTTCCAATCAGTGCAACATAACATTTATTTAGGAGGGTAGAAACTATTTACAATCATTGAACTCCCGTGTCACCAGTGCTCATTTGATACTGCCGCTACCTCTAGGTGCTTCCTTGACATCCGCAGCAGAGGTGGAGGCAGCCTGCTGACTGCCATGCTCTGATGTCTGTCATGATTTCAGCAGGTGTCCTTTGGGGGGACAAAACTTGGAGGGCCCTGGCCTGCTTTGGGTCTCCTGCTCTGGGGCAGGTCCACCCTTCTTGGCCAGAGCAGCTGGAGCTGACGAGGCCGCAGGTCGAGGGGATTGGGGACACTTGGACTCCCTTAAAGATTGCTGGGTGGATGCCTTCTGGGTATCCGGCTGATGCTTCTCCTCTCTTTGGCTCCCTGATGGTCCCTCCCTGACCCCTTGAGGAGAAGGGACACCTGGAGGGAGGTCAAAGTGCCCCCTCGTGTAGCGACTTCAGAAGCTCACCCATGGCTACAGCGATGAGAGGCCTGAGTGCATCTCCGGCAGAAAATGGGATGCTCTTCTGGACCAGGGTCTCCGTGGTGTCCGCCATCCTCCCCATGGAGACTTCAATGCACTCACATGTCGGAGCCACTACATCAGAGAGCACGCGGGCAGACTCTTCGGCCTCACATGCCACTCTGTTGAGGGTCTCTGACACCTCTGCTTGATACTCCCCACCGTCTCACTCATTCTCTTGCATCTTCTCGATGGCCACTTCCAGAGGCTCGTCATCTGACTCCGATTTAGCAGAGGTCTCTTCTCCAGCAGTCCACTGAGTGCCAGAGACCTTGACTCTCATTGCCTCCCGCCTACTGTGGACACATGTCTGTGCGAGGACCACCAGAGCGTGAGCCCGAGCTTAAACTAGATATATGAGCTACCGAGGTATGTGCCTCTGGGCTGGTGAAGGTGAAGGTGAGAAGTCATCCTCTTCCGAGGTTTCCTGGGGGCTGGGGCTGGGGCTGACTTCAGGTGCGGGGGCTGGCCTCTCCCTCTTCCTGCTGGCACCTAGGATGGAGGGAGGAGAGAATGAATGACTGCCTAGGCTGGCTCAAACTTGGCACTCGTTGATCATCTTGATTTTCCGAGGTTGTCTGGATTATGCACGCTTCCTCATCAGATGCTTGGGGAACGCTGACCTCACCCTCGGCACAGGCACTGTCTGCCCCTGCCAGCTCAGCAGCCTGCCTTTCAAATTGTGAGGGGCCTGAGCTCGGGCATTACCCCACCTATTTTCTCTCTCTCTCCCTCCCTCCTGTTATGGGCCACCTTCTCCTGCATAAAGAAAGATAGATGGCTTGTGAGCATCTATGATGAAAGAGCAGGTCGCAGGCTGATAATTCTGTGGCTGCTAACTGACCTCGTGACTCCCCAAAACCCATGTACATGGTACAAGTGAGGAATGAGATTGAATAGTCTCCACTTGCCTGGATGAGTTCAGCTCCAACAATACTTAGGAAGCTGGAAACAATCCAGGCCAAAGCTGCCCACTTGATTGCCACCCTATCCAACACCCTCAATATTCACTCCCTCCACCACCAATGCAGAGTGGCAGCAGTGTGTACCATGTACAAGATGCACTGCAGCAAGTCACCAAGGTTCCTTGAACAGCACCCTCCAACCTCACGAGCTCCACCAGCTAGAAGGACAAGGGCAAGCAGGGAGCAGCAAAACCTGCAAGTTGCCCTGTTTCATCAATGGCCTTCCTTCTATCATAAGGTCAGAAGTGGGGATGTTCGCTGATGATTTCACAATGTTCACCATTGCGACTACTCAGATACTGAAGCAGTCCATGTCCAAATGCAGCAAGACCTGGACAATATCCAGGCTGGGGCTGACAAGTGGCAAGTAACATTGGTGCCATGTATGTGCCAGGCAATGACCATCTCCAACAAGAGAGAATCCAACCATCTCCCCTTGACATTCAATGGTATTACCGATGCTGAATCCCCCACTATGCACATTCTGGGGGTTATCATTGACCAGAAACTGAACTGGACTTGCCATACAAATACTGTGGCCAAAAGAGCAGGTCAAAGGCTAAGAGTCCTGTGGCAATAACTCACCCGTCCACCATCTTCAAGGCACGAGTCAGGAGTGTAATGGAATATTCTCCACTTGCCTGGATGAGTGCAGCTCTAACAACACCACCCAGGACAAAGCAGCCCGCTTGATTGGCACCCCATCCCACAAACATTCACACCCTCCACCACCAACGCGCAGTAGCAGCAGTGTTTACCATCTACAAGATGCACTGCAGGAATTCACCAAGGCTTCTTAAGCAGCACCTTCCAAACCCACGACCACTACCACCTAGAAGGACAAGGGCAGCAGATAGATGGGAACTCCACCACCTGCAAGTTCCCTGCCAAGCCACTCACCATCCTGACTTGGAAATATATCACCATTCCTTCACTGTCGCTGGGTCAAAATCCATGAACTCCCTCCCTAACATCACTGTGGGTGTACCTACACCACATGGACTGCAGCAGTTCAAGGAGGCTCACCACCACCTTCTTGAGGGCAGTTAGGGATGGGCAATAAATGCTGGCCTAGCCAGCGACACCAACGTCCCATGAATGAATTTTTAAAAAAAGCTCTTACCCCATGGCTGTGCCTTCACTATGGCTGGGTCAAAATCCTGCAGATGCCTCATTAATAGCACAGCACATGGATTGCAGGGATCAGTAAGGCAGCAGCCCACCACCTTGTCACGAACATTTAGGGATGACCAAGAGAAATGCTGGCCCTGCCAGTAATGCCCAAGTCCTGTGAGACAAAACGACTGAGTAGTGAGGTGGGTTGGAAAGGTAGAAGGTTTACTTACCCTAGTGGTGCGGATTAAATCGTTGACCCGTTTCCTGCACTGGAGGACGGCTCTCCTCTGCACCCATGGGTGCTGATGGCCCTGGCTACCTCCTCCAAAGCTGCAGTGGTATGCTGAGATGGTGTCCTGCGGTCATCCCCGGGAAGAGGACTCCAGGATGTGCTCGAGGGATGTGTTGCTGTAGTGGGGAGCTGCAGCTCGCTGCTCTCTCCTGCTCGTCCTTTACTTCCTCCCATTAGTGAAGGCCTGTCTGGGGGTGTCTTTTAGATATGCCCGGTCATGGCGGAGGGATGCCCGACTTCCTGCCCACCCCACCATGAGAGTCGACATGGAACGTGTGCATGCGTAACTAATGAGGCAAGGAGCACACGATTACGCATAAAAGCCCGTCTCGCTCCAGGGCAGGAATCACTCCAACTTTCTCATCCCGCCACAGAACTTATGGCGAGAGGGAACAAATTTCACCCTCCGTCCATCTATTACTTCCTCCCCTGAATGAGGGGACTGGGACCAGTTGGCCCTGTTAGGAGAATGGTATAGCACTGGTCAGTGTATTCTGTAATTTCAGTTTTGTCGGTCTCCATACAACTTGCACTTATCCTGTACAAGACTTCAGCATGTGAACTCTGTAAACTAGGAAAGATGGTACCTTGGCTGCAGGAGTTTAATTAGTAGCTGAGAGAAGAACGAGTAGTGTCGGTGATGGAAGAGATGGCAGCAGCTCTGTCAAGGACTGCAGCCTTGTGCAGGTTATCCATAACTCCTAGGCAGCAATAACTCTCACTTACATAGCACCTTTTAATGCAGTAAAACATCCCCAGATGCTTCACAGGCACATTATTGAACAAAATTGGACACAAAGCCATATAAGGAGATAGCCAGACATTTGTCAAAGAGGAAGCTTTTAAGGAGTGTTTTAAAGGAGGAGATAGCCATGGAGAGGATTAGGGAGCAATTTTCAGAGCTTAAGTGCTTGGCAACTGAAAATATGCTGCCATTGGTGAAGCAATTAAAATCAGTGATGTTCGAGACCAGATTTAGAGGAGTGCATAGACCTCAATGGATAGTAGGGTTGGAGGAGGTTACAGAGATGGAGAGGGGTGAGGCCCCAGAAGGACTTGAAATCTGAGATGAGCAATGTAGGCTGCCATGGAATCTGAGGCTAAACCTATTGAAAGACTGAAAGGCAACTTGGTGCAGGGAGCTCAGTTACACTGGTATCACTTTAGATATGGATTTCAACAAAATGCCTTTGGGCCTGATCTTTTGTTTTTTGATGAAATCAAACAGCCCAGGACTGTCTTCTGCTGAACTTATCCTGTGATCTATGCACCATTTACTATTTGTACTGATTGGGATGTTTTTTTGTGTGTGAATAGTGTTTAGAGCTCTAAACAGAAATCAGAAAAACACGTTGGTGCCCTCTCTCTGAGCACTGGAGTAAAAGCCCCTGATTTGTAATAGCTTCTCTCCCTGCTCCCTCGCCATCTAATCATCTAATCTTCTTCTGTGTTTGTTTCTTAAAGGATGAAACTTTTTAAAAAAATACTTTTTCTCTTTTTAATGCCCTGATTGAATTTTTGCCAGTGGGTGACTAGCCACTTATCCTTGTTCTTTTCCCTCCATGCATTTTATCGTGAACTTTCATGATCATCGTCAAGGTAATGGTTTCTCAATGAAGTTTGGAGCTCTGTTCCTAGCTCAGACAGCACCAGCCGCTCCCAGGTCATCAAACACAAGCAGCTGAGTGTAGAGTTCCCTCTATTCTACTCCAACCACATGGCTTGGGTCCAACCTCAGTGCAGTTTCTTCTATTACTCCAAGGTGAATCCTTACACCCAACGTCTTTTGTGTCTTTTTCAATGAGATAGTTGTTTTCAAGATTGAGATTGATAGATTTTTGTTAGGGTAAGTGTATTGAGATAATGCAGGTGAATGGAGTTGAGTTGCAGATTAGCTGGGATCTAATTTAATGGCGGGATAGGCTTGAGGGGACTGAGTGGTCTGCTCCAACAGCAGCAGCCTATATTTATGTAGCACCTTTAATATCGCAAAAGACCCCAAAGTGATTCATGGAAGTGTCATCGAACAAAATTTGACACTGCCGCATAATGAAATATTGGGACAGATGACCAAAGGTTTGGTCAAAAAGCTAAGTTCAAAGGGGCAGCTTAAGGGAGAGAGAGAGGCAGAAAGGTGTGGGGAGGGAATTCCAGAGCTTAGGGCACAGCCACCAATAGCATGGTGATTAAAGTTGAGGATGCTCAAGAACCCCCATTAGTCAATTATACAGATCTATTAGAGAGTCGTGGAGCTGGAGGAGATTACAAGGATAGAGAGGGTCGAAGCCATGGATGGATTGGAAAACAAGGATAAAAATGTTAAAGTCATGGCATTGTTTAACCAGGAGCCAGTGTAGGAGTGTAGGTCAGCGAGCGCAGGGGTGATGAGTGAGGGAACCTTGGTGCGAGTTAGGAGATGTCCTTCTGTCGCAGTCACGTAGGATGTCATTTGTGATTTTGATAAGAGCTGTTTCAGTGCTGTGGCGGGAGTAGAAACCTAATTGGATGGATTCAGACATGGAGTTCCAGGGAAGATGAGATCAGATTTGGGAGGTGACATTACATTCAAGGACTTTGGAGAGGAAAGGGAGGCTGGAGATGGGAAGTAGTTTGAGAGGATGGAGGGATCACGTGTTGTTTTTATTTTGAGGAACGAGATGATGATGGTGGATTTTAAGGAGAAGGAGACAGTACCTGAGGAGAGAGAACCATTAACAATGCTCCAGTTTCTATTGTTAAATTAATGGCAATGCTCATAAGCATTGCACTTTTGCTGTGAGAGAACTCCAGCTCATCTCACATAACTTGTAGCAGAGAGAGGAATCTTTCTTCCTGTCAGCTTCTTAGGGATTCAAACCCTGGATCTAGAAGTGGCCATGCAATGTGCCAGTCCACTGCCTCCCCCATTAAGACATTTATTCTTGTTCCACTTCCTGGGGTTTGCCGCACACTACACACCACTTCCTAAATGACTGGGCAGATGGACAACTTAATCCTATGTCTTCAGCTGCCTTAATATTTGCCACTAGGGAGTGAGGGAGTCAAACATGCAATGGGTTGACTTGCTCCATACTTCCCAACTTATGACCAAAACTTAGATCTCCTTAGGGTCCACTCATAGCCCCTGTAGTTTGATGCTTGGGGCAGGAGTGCAGTTTACAGTTTGGTTTTCTGTGCATTCAAATTGACTGGTTTTGCTGATTCTAGAGTCTTGTAGGCTACTGCTAATTTTCTCAGCTGCACCGTGTTGTGCAAAGACATCCCAATTTAAGATGGGAAAATTGAATGAAATGCTCCCTTCTTTCCTTATCCTCACCTCAGTCCCTCCCTGTGCTTATTTGTTCCTCAAAGTCTGGCCACGTTGGATAATGATGGGTGAAAACTCACATCTGAGCATTCCAGGACAGTGTGTATTGCAAAAAAGAAACGCTGGCTTAGAAATTTGGGCATATCTCTATTTGGGTAAGTGGGAGGGTGCGCAGGGAGCAATCCCTTTGCCTGAATGGTGAGACCGTTAGTGGCATATGCAAAAGGCCCAATACCTGTTTTAGGTATGGGCACGAGACACCCACTTTTCTGGCCTTTGCCAATATGGCAGGCAATGTATTTCCTGCTTACCATATTGAGCAAACAAGAATTAGGCCATTTAGCAGCCAGAAGATAGTCACTGTGAGGTTAGTGTTCTAGGCCAATTGTATCATCTTCGTGTTATTGTATTTCCCTTTATTCTATCAGTGCCAATTTTCTCCCCTCCCCTCATCCTTTCCTGAAGGTATTGACTTGATGGTTCCATAGACATCTCCCTCAAATTGTCATTCTCCACGTGGGAACTCTAGACAGTTGGTGTTGGTGGAGCAACTAGACAGGAGAAGGCAGAACAGTCGAAGCCAATCCTGTCCTTGCCCAGCTTCCGCAAACTTGCTTCCAGGTGGATATTGAGCAGCATTGGAGAACGCCGACAGATCTTCTCCTTTTTCAACCCCGAGTATGCTGAGGTTAACTTAGATCAGCTCACTCAGCTCAAGTCAGGGATTGAACCTAAGAGCATCCTGACCTGCATGACTGGGCTACCTACCAGCGCTCCTGTGTTTAACGATGCCAACTGAGTGCTGTGGGTTTACAATGGGTAAAAATCCTGTATTGGTGGTGTGAACGAATATATGGACATACGAATTAGGAGCAGGAGTAGGCCATTTGGCCCCTCGAGCCTGCGCCGCCATTCAATAAGGTCATGGCTGATCTGATTGTGACCTCAACTCCACCTTCCACCCACTCCCAATAACCTTTGACAGTTAGTTAATAAACTGTCTACTTCTGCCTTAAAAATAGTCATTGACCCTGCCTCCACCGCTCTCTGGGGAAGAGAGTTCCAAAGACTCACAACCCTCTGAGAGAAAAAAATTCCCTTAATCTCTCTCTGAAATGGGGGACCCTTTATTTTTAAACTTTGTCCCCTAGCTTAGTCTCTCCCACAAGGGGAAACATCCTTTCAGCATCCACCCTGTCAAGTCCCCTCAGGATCTTATATGTTTCAATAAGTTCACCTCTCAATCTTCCAAACTCCAGTGGATACAGGCCCAACCTGTCCAACCTTTCCTCATTAGAACAACTCCCCCATTCCAGGTGTCAGTCGAGTGAACCTTATCTGAACTGTTTCTAAAGCATTTATATCCTTTCTTAAATAAGGAGACCAAGTTCTCCTAGATGTGGAAAGAGCTAAGGAAGCATTTACAGGATTATACATGAGTCATATTTACTGAGACTGTGGCACGATCATATCAACTCAGAAGATTCTTGGCAAGGCTGCGGAGGAGAGAATCCAGAACGATCCAAGAAATGGACTCCGAGTTTTGAAAGATGCAATAGAACGAACCTTGCATTTTCTTCATTGCTTTCTTGTTGACTCCCTAAAAGCAGGATCCGACCCCAAAGAGCTCTCTCTGCTAGTGGAATCTTGGGTTCTCACCTAATTTTAACCCGGTGCACAAATAGTCCTTCATCAGAACTGATGAAGAGTCATACGGACTCGAAACGTTAACTGTATTCCTCTCCGCTGATGCTGTCAGACCTGCTGAGATTTTCCAGCTATTTTTATTTTAGTTTTAGATTTCCAGCATCCGCAGTATTTTGCTTTTATCAGAATGAAATCTCTACTTGATTTTTAAAAATATACTATTTGCTCAAGCCAGATCATTGTAAAATGGACACCATTATAATTCGCATTAACTAAATCTAGTTGTTTCATTCTGTTTGTTACATTGTCAGCAAGGAAGTCAGTTTAAGTGCAGTCTGGTTTTGTTTTCCATCTATCAGTATATGTCTCCATAGTGTTCCCAAAAATGGATGTCTCTCATCCAGAGGAACTCATTAAAAAATGAGATTGTAGCTCAGCATATCGACCAAATGCTCAGCCTGATATCCTCGTAATTGAATTGGACTCGCTAAGTGCTTTTTTCCCTCTTCTCTCTGCAACTGCAACACCATTAATACAAAATTTATATTTTCTGCTGGACCCTCTGTGCTTAGAGATTTACATTGCCTTTTATTTTTAGTCGTGTTTAACATTGTTGAGAATTGAATCTCCTTTACATGTCTCCATGCAAAGGTTTTCCTATTATAAAGAAAGACTTGCATTTATATTGTGCCTTGCACAACCTCCGAACGTTCCAAAGTGCTTCACAGCTAAAGAAGTCCTTGAAGTGTAGTCACTGTTGTAATGTAGGAAACAAGGCAGCCAATTTGCACAAAGCAAGCTCCCACAAACAGCAATGTGATAATGACCAGGACATCTGTTATTTTTGTGATGCTAGTTGGAGGGTAAATATTAGTCAGGACTAATGCTATGGGATCTTTTATGTCTGTCTGAGAGGGCAGATAGCTTAGCTTAACATCTCATCTGAAAAACGTATTGCAATTGATAATTTTACTGCCCTTTTTTAATGCAGGTGACTCCAGCTGCAAAATAATAGGAAATTAAGCAGTTTCCACTACATTATAATCCAAACAAAATGGAAACTCTATTTAGTAATCTCATGTAGTGAGTATGGTAATGTAACATTATGATTCTGGAGAATCAACCTATAGTTCTTGAGTTGAAAAATTGCAAAATTGAATTGGCGGATTGTCATAAAGACCCAAATAGTTCACTAAAACCCTTCAGGGAAGGGAACCTGCCAAGTGACGCCCTCCCACACTAGGCACTGGATTCTCAATGCTCTCTGAAGTTAAAAAAAAATTGATCAGGATAAATGTCACCTTGCCAGAGTCACCTGCTCCTTAAAAACAAATTTTTAAAGAACAGTTATAAATCTATTTTTCTACAAGGCTTGAACTGCTCCCATATCTGTGGAAGTCTCTTGTCTGCCAAGTGATCTCTCTTTCACCTCCACCATCTAAAATTTCTATTTACCTCTAACTTATCTTTAATCTATTGTACAATGGATAGTTCTCCTTTTGAACACTGTGCTCTTGTTCCCACCCTCACCATGTCAAAATCAAGATTCATTGCCCCACCACCATCTCCTCTGACTGCCTCTTTCTCTGAACTCTGCAAGTCCTGATTGTTCTGGCAGATTCTATTTCTCCGACAGTGTAGAAGTTTACAAAACGCAAGCTTGGTGTCACCTAACAGCTATTCTTCGATTTACCTGGTCATTCCCCCTACTCTTAATTTTAGACTATGGGATGGGGTCTTCAATTCAACAGGGACCATGGAGGATTTGTGCAGGTCAATGGGTGTGGCAGCATTGCTGGGCAATTTGTAGAAGAGACGAGTGAGGAAACTGTAAGAAGTTGACATTCGGAATGTTCAGACTAAAAGTTTTTCTGGACACAAACTTGCCAGTCGCTCTCCCTTCACTTTCCTCTTTGCTCTCCTTGTTTCTATGAATAACAGATTCTTCAATTGACCTTGCGTGCACCCCGCCTGGCCGGTCTCTCAATCTCGCCTGAAGGCGCTGTCTCGTGATGGAGTACGGACCCAGGGCAAGCAGAGAATCCTGGTACCTCATCCGTGACTTTGCACAGTGAGCGCCAGCAGACTATATTCCATTAAGTACAAACCGAGACAAGGATGTGCATGAGACAAAACACTGGGATCACCAGTATCTTGAGGCGCCTTAAAGGGTAAAGGGAGTTGACATAAACACCAGTGTTCTGTCAAAGAATCATAGAAACAATCGAATCTTGGAAAGTCACAGCACAGAAGGAAGCCTTTCATCTCATCTCATCTTGCCCGCCCCAGCTGAAAATATCTGTCCAGCCTAATCCCACTTTCCAGCTCTTGGTTCGTACCTGTGCAGGTTATGCACTTCAAGTGCACATCAAAGTATGTTTTAAATGTTATGGGGGATTTCTGTCTCCAGCACTCTTTTCAGGCAGTGAGTTCCAGAGCCCCACCACCTTCTTGCTAACAGAAAATTCCCCTCGAATTTCCTCTGAACCTTCCACCTCTTTCTTCCCTTAAATCTCAGCCAAGGGGAATAGGGTCTTTCTATCCACTCTAACTAGACCCCTCGTTATTTTATACGCTTCAATTAGGTCTCTCCTTGACTTCCACTGTTCTAAAGAAAACAATACCTGCATTTCCAATCTTTCACCATTGCTAAAGTTCTCCATTCCAAGCAACACCCTTGTAATCTCCTCTGTGCCTTCTCTAATGCAAACACATCTTTCCTATAATAAAGTGAGCAAAGCTGCACACAGTGCTCCAGCTGTGGCCTAGCCAGTGTGTTTTTTTTTACATAATATCACAGACATTCAACCTAGAATCTTGATAAAAGAAAGAACTTTGATTTCTAAAGCACCTACCATGACCACAGGGCACCTCAAAGCACTTGACAGACAATTAAGTTACTTTTGAAGAGTAATCAATGTTATGATGCAGGAAACACAGCAGCCAGTTTGCGCACAGAAAGTCCGCACTTACAGCAACTTAATGATCGGATAATTTTTTTTCAGTGATGTTGTTTGAGGCCATCAGGGAGAACTCACTCCCTGCTCTTTGTACGATGCCAATGACAGCAAGCTTCTACCAACGCAATTAATGCAAGTCTCAGGATGCAGGAATTCAGACTATTTATTGCAATATATTTAGCAAATTACACATCAAATAACAGAGACCCTTTGCAGTACAAGGGCTGTCAGTCTGACTCTTTGCTTCTACAGTGAGAGCAATGGTCAAATATATCAACTGGAGCCACTAATCCTTAGTCACCTAGCAACGGTCAAAAAAATCAACAGTTATAGTAAACACAATAAATACAAAATACCAGACAGTTGGCAGTGAGCAATGGCACAATGATTCACTCAAACTCGATTTAGACCTCAAGGGTAACTCCAATGGTTTACAAACTATAAGATAACATCTCACCACTCCTTCAGAGATTCAGTTACTACTTGACATATTGTCAATTTTTTAAAAATTATAAACCTTTATGTTGACGCAATTAGCTAGGATGATGGTAGGGGCAATACACTTGACCTGTGTTAAGGAAGGGGGAAAAAATAGGCATGATTCCTTCTCCTTGATGTGTTCGCGAATGTGAAAATCAGGCAAGAACAGGATCAGTCCTGACTGACAGTTCAGGATCGTTCCAAAAGATGATCTCATCGATTTGAGGGTATATGGTTGTACTTTGCTGAATTTTTCAAATAAAGCCATGCACTAATCTCTGACCCTGTCAGCTGAAGAGATCAACACAATAACAGATTAGCACGTTAACTGTGCTTTTACTGCTCTTTAATACCAAGTTTAACATTAAGGGCCCAACTTTGTATTTGTGCTAGGGCTTTTTCAAGACTGATTTGATATAATTATTAACAGACCTCCAGAGGTGTTGCTTATGGTGAATTGGCAGATCTAAGGCTGTTGTTAAGAAACTGTGACTAGAATAAAGTGCCAGCTGTAGCTCAAGAGGTAGTGCTTTTTGCCTTTGATTCAGAGGTTTGGGGTTCGAGTCTCACTGAAGAGACTTGCACACGTTATGCAGTGCAGCACTGAGGGAAAACTGCACTATTGGAGGTGCTGTTTTTGCTGAGGCATTCAACTGAGTCTACATCTGCCCCCTTGGGTGGATGTTCCCATGTCACTATTTTGAAGAATGGGAGTTCTCACTGGTATCCTCCTCCATATTTATCCTTCAGCCAACATTACTAAAAAAAAATTGTCTGCTCATTATCACATTGCTGTTTGTGGGAGCTTGCTGTGTGCAAATTGGCTGCTGAGTTTCATACATTACAGCAGTGACTACACTTCAAAAGTGCATTAATTAGTCATAAAACACTTTGTGATGTCTTGAGGCTATGGAATGCAAGATTTTATATGACATTTACAGGAAATATAAGACTTTTTAATATATTATATATATTAGTGAATTGCCTGGTTAATTGATGACTAAATCGCTTTTCTAAACATAAAATGACAGCAAAGTTGGAAGGGAAATTTCAGAAACTGCCTCTATAGAGACATCTTGTGACCAGTCATCTAGTTGTAACTACACTGTGATAGTTGGCATAGCAAAAACGACTGAGGAATGTTGACATCAAGATTTTGTGTCATATTTTGACAACAGTAAGTACAATGTATAGACAGAGAGTCACATCCTACAGAATATTTTAATAAAATGGCTGTTCTTCCATGGCATTGCCTACAGGGAGTCAAGACCAATAATTTCCAGGTCATCAGGATGAGAGGGCAGAGTGAGAATTGAACAAAAGCAGGAAAATAGACTGGAGGCAGATGGAGGGGTGAGGGAGGAGTAGGGAAATGGAAGGAGAGTTGGAGGGGAGGAAAGAGGTACAGAACTAGGGATGGGGTGAGGATGAAGGAGAGAATGGCAGTGAATGAGGGAAAGTAGAAAGGTAGAAGGAGGAAAATGGGCGAGGAAGGAAGAAATGGGGAGAGGAATGGAATCAAGACAAAAGAAAGGAGGTGGAGGGTAACGTAGAAACTAGGAACAGGAGTAGGCCATTTGGCCCTTCGAGCCTGCTCCGCCATTCATTATGATCATGGCTGATCATCCAACTCAATAGCCTGCTCCCGCTTTCTCTCCATCCCTTTGATCCCTTTCACCCCAAGAACTATATCTAACTCCTTCTTGAAAGCATACAATGTTTTGGTCTCAACTACTTTCTGTGGTAACAAATTCCACAGGCTCACCACTCTCTGGGTGAAGAAATTTCTCCTCATCTAAGCCCTAAATGGTCTACCCCATATCCTCAGACTGTGACCCCTGGTTCTGGACTCCCCCACCATCGGGAACATCCTTCCTGCATCTACCCTGTCTAGAATTTATAGGTTTCCATGAGATCCCCCCTCATTCTTCTGAACTCCAGTGAATATAATGCTAATCGACTCAATCTCTCCTCATATGTCAGTCCCGCCATCCCAGGAATCAGTCGGGTAAACCTTCATTGCACTCCTGCTATAGCAAGTACATCCTTCCTCAGATAAGGAGACCAAAACTGCACACAATATTCCAGGTGTGGTCTCACCAACGCCCTGTACAATTGCAGCAAGACATCCCTGTTCCTGTACTCGAATCCTCTGGCTTCTACCATTTGCCTTCTTTACCACCTGCTGCACCTGCATGCTTACCTTCAGCGACTGGTGTACAAGGACACCCAGGTCTCGTTGCACATTCCCCTCTCTCAATTTATAGCCATTCAGATAATAATCTGCCTTCCTGTTTTTGCTACCAAAGTGGATAACCTCACATTTATCCACATTATACTGCATCTGCCATGCATTTGCCCACTCACTCAGCTTGTCCAAATCGCACTGAAGCATCTCTGCATCCTCCTCACTGCTCACCCTCCCACCCAGCTGTGTCATCTGCACATTTGGAGATATTACATTTAATTCCCTCATCTAAATCATTAATATATATTGTGAATAACTGGGGTCCCAGCACCGATCCCTGCGGTACCCCACTAGTCACTGCCTGCCATTCGGAAAAAGATCCATTTATTCCTACTCTTTGTTTCCTGTCTGCCAACCAGTTTTCTAAGCATCTCAATACACTACCCCCAATCCCATGCGCTTTAATTTTACACACCAATCTCTTATGTGGGACTTTGTTGAAAGCCTTCTGAAAGTCCAAATAAACCACATCCACAGGCTCCCCCTCATCAACTCTACTAGTTACATCCTCGAAACATTCCAGTAGGTTTGTCAAGCATGATTTCCCTTTCATAAATCCATGCTGACTCTGTCCGATTCTGCCACTTTTTTCCACGTGCTCAGCTATTAAATCTTTTATAATGGACTCAAGAATTTTCCCCACTACCGATGTCAGGCTGACTGGTCTATAATTCCCTGTTTTCTCTCTGCCTCCCTTTTTAAATAGTGGGGTTACATTAGGTACCCTCCAATCTGTAGGAACTGTTCCAGAGTCTATAGCATCTCGGAAGATGACCACCAATGCATCCACTATTCCTAGGGCCACTTCCTTAAGTACTCTGGGATGTAGATTATTAGGCCCCGGGGATTTATCGGCCTTCAGTCCCATCAATTTCCCCAACACCATTTCCCTACTAATACTGATTTCTTTTGGTTCCTCCCTCTCACTAAACCCTGTGTTCCCCAACATTTCTGGTATGTTATTAGTGTCCTCCTTTGTGAAGACAGAACCAAAGTATGTATTTAGTTGGTCAGCCATTTCTTTGTTCCCCTTTATAAATTCCCCTGTTTCTGACTGTAAGGGACCTACATTTGTCTTCACCAATCTTTTTCTCTTCACATACCTATAGAAACTTTTACAGTCAGTTTTTATGTTCCCTGCAAGTTTACTCTCGTACTCTAGGGGAAGGGGGAGTGGAAATGAAGGAAGGGAGAAATCGAGGGGTGAGGTGCACTAGGGGATTTATCATTCTGCCTCCAGCAGATCTCAAATCCACAAAGGTAGATGTTTTTGAACGGTATCGCCATGGAATCAGCACAATACAGACTCTGACATGTTGAGTCCTTGGCCATGCAGTCAGCTTCAGATTCAGACAGGATTATTATCTCATTGCTGATTTGTCGGAGCTTGCTGTGCTTAAATTGACGGCTGCACTTCCTACATTTTTTATTCATTTGTAGAATGAGACTGTCACTGGCATAGCCAGCATTTTTTTTGCCCACCTCTGATTGCCATTGAGAACGCGGTGGTGAGCCATTTTCTTGAAACTTTTTAGTCCATGTGGTGTAGATGCACCCACAGTGGAAGGACCCAGTGAATGAACACCGAAATAGTTCCAACTCAGATGATGAGTGACTTGGAGGTGATGGTATTCTCATGCATCTGTTATCATTGTCCTTTTAGGTAATAGAGGTCCTGGGTTTGGAAGGTGCTGTCAAAGGAGATTTAGCAAATTATAACCGTGACTGCACTTCAAAAGTATTTCATTGACTGTAAAATGCATTGAAACGCTCGGTGATCATGAAAAGCGGTATATAAATGCAAGTCTTTCTTTTTAACCCTCAGAAGACAATCAGAACATAAGACTACACATCCCAACTTTGTACAACTGCAGCCGTATCTGTCTGTCGCTGGTGCTATTCAATTAGACCATGGTATAAACAGAGACTCTGGTAAGGTTTGTTAGGTTAGTCACGAAGATATCATGTCCTGACATGTTCCATCCAAGCTAGGCAGGTGTTGATGGTTCAACGCTCTCTTCTGAGGTTGCTGTCTAACTGGGGCCTTTGGCAGATACCCTGCGATTGGCCGGAATGCACTTGGATGAGGAAAGGGAAAATTAGCTTTGATACTTGCCCCTCTTTGCTTTCCAGTGACTCCTGGTAGAAAAAAACATGAGGTAGCCATCCACACAAGCTACAAATACCCATTTGTTTCCAAGACAGTGTTTCAACAATCTTTCTTCCCAAGGACAATCCCACAATGGAACAAGCTGCCAAAAGAAATAGTCACAGCCCCATTGTTGAAATCTTCAAAACTCATCTTTAGATTATTTCCATTTATAAGTTTCCATTATCAGGACCATCATCTCAGCAGGTCATGACTGATTTAGCAGTGCATTCCATAAAAATGTTGGTGAAATAGGGATATTAGTCTGAGATACCAACACAACTAAAGCAAAAGCAGAAAATGTGGACAAGGGATGGAACATGGTACCTCCCAGGGTCGATATCTGTCTATTGTATGTCCAAGTATAAATAATGATCACTTGGGCAAGATTTTTCAAGGCTGCTCAGCTCCTGGCCTCATTACAGCCTTGGTTCAAACATGGGCAAAAGAGCTGAGCTCCAGATGTGAGGTCAGAGTGACTGCCCTTGACAACAAGGCAGCATTTGGCTGAGTGCGGCATCAAGGAGCCTGAGCAAAACTGGAGTCAGTGAGAATTGGGGAAAACTCTCTGCTGGTTGGAATCATACCTAGCACAAAGGAAGGCAGTTATGGTTGTTGGAGGTCGATCATCTCAGTTCCAGGACATCACTGCAGGAGTTCCTCAGGGTAGCGCCCTAGGCCCAACCATCTTCAGTTGCCTCATCAATGACCTTTCTTCCATCATAAGATCAGAAGTGGGGATGTTTGCTAATGATTTCACAATACTCGGCACCATTCACGACTCCTCAGATACTGAAGCGGTCCATGTCCAAATGCAGCAAGACCCGGACAATATCCAGGCTTGGGCTGACAAGTGGCAAGTAACATTCACACCTCATAAGCGCCAGGCAATGACCATCTCCAACAAGAGAGGGTCTAACCATCGCCCCTTGACATTCAATGGCATTGCCATCACTGAATCCCCCACTATCAACATCCTGGGGGGTTACTGTTGACCAGAAACTGAACTGGACTAGCCACATAAATACTGTGGCTACAAGAGCTGGTCAGAGGCT
The DNA here is from genome assembly GCF_964194155.1 of Cetorhinus maximus. NCBI lineage: Eukaryota > Metazoa > Chordata > Chondrichthyes > Lamniformes > Cetorhinidae > Cetorhinus > Cetorhinus maximus. The sequence goes on from NC_135891.1 coordinate 113,999,791, forward strand.
AGGAATCGTGCGACGAGTAACTCACCTCCTGACTCCCCAAAGCTTGTCCACCATCTACAAGGCACAAGTCAGGAGTGTAATGGAATACTCTCCACTTGCTTGGATGAGCGCAGCTCCAACAATATTCAAGAAGCTTGACACCATCCAGGGCAAAGCAACCTGCTTGATTGGCACCACACCCACAAACATTCACTCCGTCCACCACCGACGCACAGTGGCAGCAGTGTGTACCATCTACAATATGCACTGCAGGAACCCACTAAGCCTCCTAGACAGCACTTTCCAAACCCACGACCACTACCATCTAAAAGGACAAGGGCAGTAAATGCATGGCAGGTACAAATTCCCCTCCAAGCTGCTCACCATCCTGACTTGGAAATATATCACCATTCCTTCACTGTCACTGGGTCAAAATCCTGGAACTCCCTCCCTAACAGCACTGTGTAGCACCCACACTACATGGACTGCAGCAGTTCAATAAGGCAGCTCATCACCAACCTCTCAAGGGCAATTGGGACTGGACAATAAACTCTGGCCTAGCCAGCAACGCCCACATCCCATGAACGAATTTTTAAAATATATATTTTGGAGAAGCGTTCAGAACCGTCATCTGAGTAATGAGTCAACACCTTCAGGACAGGTGGATGTCGGGGGGTGGTAGAGAAGGAAGATAAAAAAACTTTTCTTTCGGTAGTGCAGGCTTTGAGTATTGCTGACAAAAGCTCTCGAAGCTTTTGACCTTGCACTCATCAGTACAGATACGAGAATGCCAAATTTCAAAGGAAGGAATAATTTATACTGCATGAGAAAGGAGCAACCTCCTTGTCAATGCCTCAACCAGTCAGAGTTACTTGCCAACCAATCAGCACCCTTTTCTAATGCAGTATAAATTATTCCTCCCTTTGAAATTTGGCATTCTTGTGTCTGTCTAATGAGTGCAGGACGAAGAGCTTTGACAGCATGTCTCTTCATTAACAGTACTTTTCTTTTGCTTCTTTCTAATGGTCTGAGAAGAGCTCCATCCTTGGACCAAATAACTGGAACTGATTTTTCTGTGCTTGGAAGCCAGTCCAAAAACAACTGCAACAAAATACACCCACTAGCAGCTCACAAGTATCAGATTTGCACCTTTTGTTACTAATTCATCGCCCCACCCCGATTCCTTCAATAAAAATACTCAGATTTCAAATGCTATCTTTTTGTGTTGCTATTAAAGCCATTCCTGCTTTGAGCTTTGATGTTATCCCAGCCCAAGCATAATACAATGTCATTACCACCCCTGCTGTGAAATATTCCTGGGGGTGCATTGGCTGGGAGTAGGGAGGTGGACAACTTCACCCAGTGCAAGCCGGGGGAGCACTGTGGGTGTGAAATCATTTTAGTGCAGGAAAGACCAACGTTGGCACAAGAAGGTTTCTTTGTACTCGTGCCAAAGTTTTCACCAACTATTCAATGAGAGGAATTTTACCCATGTTGTAGGAGAGCTGAGGAAAGACATCACCTCCTGGGAGGTGCAGCTGAGGGGGAATGGGAAGTTGCAAAGGGCGGGGGGCCTTTAGAAGTGCAAGGCCAGTTCTCTACACTATGCTGTTCCATCCACAGACTTTCTCTTCTGTGTCACTTTCTATGTATAGAAATCATGGGGAGAGAGGAGCTGCTATGGAACACATTCCAGTTTCCTGCACCAATCCATCCCTCATACGTGCCATCTAAATTCGAAAGACTTACATTTATATAGCTCCTTTTATGACCTCAGGACATCCCAAAAAAGCTTTACAACCAATGGCATACATTTCAAAGGATAGTTGCTATTGTAATCTAGGATATGCAGCAGCCAGTTGTGCACAGTAAGCTTCCACAAAAGCAATGTGACAATGGCTAAATAATGTGTTTGGAGTGATGTTGATGAAGGGATAAATATTAGCCAGGATGCTGGGGAGAGCTCCTACTGCAATGGGTTCTTTATCATTCACCTGAGGGCAGCAGACAGGGCCTTGATTTAACACCTCATCTGGTGACAGCGCCTCTGACAGTGCAGCACCCCCTCAGTACTGCACCAGAGGCTGTGTGCTCAAGTCTCTGGAGTGGGACTTTCTGTCTCAGAGGCAAGAGTCCTACCTACTGACCTACGCTGTAGAAAATCAGGGGGAAGCCTGACTGACTTCTGGCATGCAGCAGCTGTCACACCCTGAAAGGAGGTCATAGCCAGCAGACTGATGAGGAGGAAAGGTGTTAGGGTGGGTGGGAAGAGGGATAATTCATGCAAAAATACACGTGCAATTTTAGCAAATATTCCATATGAGCGCCCAAAGTTTTTCCACGTAGGATACTCAGGATGAGCTCAACCATGAAGGTTGAACCATACAAAACAACAACTTGCATTTATACAAAAGCAAAGTTCTATGGATGCTGGAAATCTGGAGTAAAAGTGCTGCAGATATTCAGATCTGGCAGCTTTTGTGGAGCAAGAAACAGTTACAATGTTACCTCTGTTTTTCTCCCTCTACAGATGCTACCTGACCACCTGAGTTGCTTGCAGTTATATAACACAGGTCCGATGTCCAAAACCTGGCATCCTCAGGACCAAGACCACGCCAGATTTTGAATTTTCCCAGATTTTGGATTGCTCGCTGGTGGAACAGGCAGCTTTGTGCCTGGAGAATAGGGAGGGGTGGTGGGAATGGAGCCGGATCTTGCAGCGCTGGAATGGAATCAGGTCATGTGTGCACATAACTCATCCTCTGGGATCAGCCCAAGAAAATGGTCCCTGCATTCCTGCGCTTACACTATTCCAGGAGCGGAGCCCAGATCTTACAAGAGGAAAATGTCTGGTTTTCACACGTATCTGGTTTCCGGGCAGCCAGATTTTGGGTGATGTACCTGTGCCTTCAATGTAGTAAAACATCCCAAGTCAGTTCACAGGAGTATTATCAAACAAAACTTAACACTGAGCCACATAAGGAGATATTAGGACAGGTGACAAAAAGCTTGTCAAAGAGGTTGGGTTTTAAGAAGCGACTTAAAGGGAGATCGTGAGGTAGAGAGGCTTAGGGAGGGAATGGCATAGTTTAGGGGCCCGGGCAGTTGAAACATAGCTACTCTCTGTGGAGAGGTTAAACTAGTGGATGTATAAGAGGCCAGTTTTGGAGGCATACAGAGATCTCAGAGGGTTGTAGGAGTGGAGGAGCTTACAGAGATGGAGAGGATGAGAATTTTAGATTGGAGGCACTGCTGAACCAAGAACCAATGTTGGCCAGGAGGGTCCAGTGTTATCAACTGTGATTAAATGTATTCCTGGAGGGTTTCATCACATGACTTGCCCCCACACTCTAGTCATTATTCCACCAACACATCCATCCTTGTAACTGCCTTCCTACGCCAAATGGAAAACAAAGAGACACATTACCCAATTGGACGATGCTTGACTGTCAGCCAAACAACTTTTTATCAGGTATAAAAATGGGGGAAAGAGAAATGTTCAAAGAAAATGGAAAATAAAACAATCTGTTTTAATGTCCTGATGATTTTTCTCCAGGGTCACAAGCAGCAGCGCCCTGGAGATTGATCTTCAATTGCTGGAGGCTCCAGGCCAAGCCTAGAGGGTTGGCAACCCTAATAGACTCTCATGTTTGATCCCTGGCCTCTGCTACATTGGTTATATTGGTCATGATGGTTGGCGACGAGTCTGCCTTTGCAATGAGAAAACGAGCCCAAGGCATCCCCTGCTGGGAAGCGTGTAGAATTCCAGGTAAGGAATCACCCTCTCGGAGCTATGTCGGCTCACACACAGGTGATGGTTCAATGAGTGAGTTCACAGAAACTGACCACCCTCCCTGTAGAACTGAAACCAGCTAAGACAGACCATCTTTGGGAGCAGAGGATAGGGAGCGAAGGTGGGGGCGAGAAAAGTGTAAAGGTAAAAATGTAATAACACGAGGGAAGTAACAAAAACTCTATTGACTTATAAACAGGATGAAATTAATGCAGAACTTTCAGTCATTTCTTAGAGCAGATGTGGTACATTTGAGTAAATATAGAATCCAAACTGGCGCAATGGGCCGAATGGCCTCCTTCTGTGCTCTGTGATTTTATAAGCTGCTTCTGCATTGAACTATATCAACCTCTGTCTGCCTCTCTGCCTTTTGTTTTCCAGATTCTGTTCCAATCAGGGAGCTATGATTGTCATCAGATAAGGGTTCTCTCTGCTGAACATCGAATACTGGCCCACTCATCTCTTGCTGTGATTGTAGGGGTTCCTGGCATCGTGATTTAATGATTAAATAAAAGTGAAAAATCACATTGCCAGGGATTACCACACAGTCACAGGCACAGGCAGCTGTTAGTGAAAGGCTGGCAACAAAAGATTAACACTTGAGGAGTAATAGCTTCCTGTGTGAGTCACAAGGGCTGAAGTCATTAGCTTCTTGTTGCAGTCCAACGCCCAGCAGAAACTAAGCATTTTTTAAAACATTTTTCAATATATATACAAATTTGATGCTGTGACCAAATGGGAGTCGAGCCAGTGTTTCTGGAAGGAGGCGATCAAGTTACACTGTGGCTTATCTTCATCATCCTGATTTTTGTGAAGAAGGAAGCACTAAATTAAAATTAGATTGGGTTTAAAAAAAACTTGCTCAAATGCAAGTGTAGATACCGTTATCGGCATATTGCAGAGTCTGATGTGATCGCCTATTCCAAGGATGAGGGGCCTCAGTTGTGGCAATAGAAGCTGCACCTGTTCTTGGAGAAGGCTGAGAGGAAACTTGGTGTCGGCTTTCAAAATTATGAGGGGTCTGGACAGGGTAGATAGGGAGAAACTGTTCACGTTGGCAAGAAGGAATGAAAACCAAAGGACACATGGGCCAGGATTTCCCGGTCGGTGAGCGGGGTGGGTGGGTCCTGCTTGCCGACGGGTAAAATGACGCGCGGTGACGTCGGGCGGAACTCCTGACGTCACCCAACCTCATTTCAATTTTCAGGTCAGCGGGGGCTCAGCCAAATCAGCTGTGCACCCACCAACCTGTCAATGGCCTATTGAGGCCATTGACAAAGTAATTAATGGACCTGCCTGTCCAACCTTAAGGTTGGCGGGCAGGCCGGGAGCCCTGGTGGGCATTGGAAAAAGCATGAAACCTCATCAACCAGTGGGATGAAGTTTTGTGTAGGTTTTTAAAAATTTAATAAAAGTGTAACTCAAAGCGATGGACATGTCCCAACTCATGTGACAGTGTCACATGAGGGGATCTGTCAGGGAAATTTTTTTTGTTCTGTTTTTAGCATTTTTTAACGTGGAGCCGATCTCCCTGAGGCAGCTCTTAGCCTCAGGGAGATGAGTTCGCTCTTTTACGCGCGTGCGTGAAAGAGCGCACAGACCTGCTCAGGGAATTCCCCCCTCGCCCGCACAGGGAGTGCATAGCGCTTCCTTGCGGATGTCACGCTGGGTGGGCCTTAATTGGCCCGCCCATGTAAAATGGCGGCACGCCCCCGATTAGGGGCGCCAATCGGAGGCGCGCCCACTCCTGAACTTCCCCCCCCCCACCACCGGGGGGAAAATTCTTCCCATATTTAAAGTGAATGGGTAAAGAAGCAAAGGCAACATGAGGAAAAGCTTTTTTTACACAGTGAGTGGTTAGGATCTGGAATGCACTGCCTGAGAGTGTGGTGGAGGCAGGGTCAATCAAGGCTTTCAAAAGGGAGTTAGATAATTATCTTGAGAGAAAACATTTGCAGGGCTATGGGGGAAAAAGCGGGGGATTGGGACTAACTGTGTTGCTCTTGCTGACACCGGGCGCGGACACAGCAGACCAAATAGCCTCCTCCTGTGCTGTAACCATTCTATGATTCTACAAAGATACTATAGCCATTGAGCTGCCCCAAGGTACCCATGCAACAGGACAGTCCCTCCCCATTCTCCAACTCCAATACATAACTGGAGCAGCAAGTATACTTGGGGCCACAGGCAACTCCCAGGCCATATATGAGCCCTGCTAACATGTAACAATGCTCCCGGTGTAAACCATTGTCAGACATACAGTAATTTCATGATAGAATCATCCCTGTGATAACAACATGAACTGAATTAAGAACCTGCACTAGGCCAAGCTGGGCTCATCCTAAATAGCCAAGTCCTGTCTGGTTCTGACTGTGTTAGGTTCTGGTCTCTTTATCATGCAGATAAAAGCAGCTGATTGGAGAGACTGGGTACCATGTGTATGGGTTTGACGCTACTCCAGGGTAATGGGATTGAAGACTTTTCCATTAGCTGGTTGGAATTAACCATCCCACTCTAAGGAGGTACATTGGACAACTTCAGTGAGATACTGAAAAATACCATACTGGCATGTGCTGTCATGTTATGTAACTAAGTTATGTAAATTGAGCAGAGTAGAAGGGAGTTTTACTCTGTATCTGACTTCTTTGTGTGGATGGGCTGCCTTGTGTAAGAATTGTTATCAACCATCTCAACAGCCATTGCTTGTTTGGGCCAGATGCCCCTTTTCTGGTTTTATGTCCCATCGAGTCATCTTCCGATCTCCATAGAAAGTTCTCTTTAGACTGGCCTAGAATTTAGCTATTTGGAGAGCAGTTGCCTTCAATGAAATCCTGTTCACAGTGGCTAAGTTCAGTTCCTCTGAAGAAAAAGCTCATTTTTATACTTGCTACAATCATTTTCCGACTGAGTGTGTTTCAGGAGTAATAAAACATTCCAAACCAAATTTGTCAACTTATCACATGTAATAGGACAAGCTACCAAAAGCTTGGGCGAAAAGTCGGTTTTGAGGAGCGGGGAGCTTAAAGGAGAAGGGAGAGGTAAAGAGATGGAGTGGGTCTGAGAGGTAATTCCAAAGCTAAGGGCACAGGCGGCTGAAAACATGGCTGCCAATGGTAGAGCAAATAAAATCGTGGATCTGCAAGAGGCCAGAATTGGAGGAGCGCAGAGACCTCGAGAGCGTTGTGGGGCTAGAGGAGGACACAGAGATAGAGAGGCATGAGGCCATGGTTTTGAAAAAGATGAGAATTTGGTGTTTCTGGATTGGGAACCAGTGCAGCTGAGCGAGCAAAGGAGTGTTGGATGAATGGGATTTGGTCAAGTTAGGGTATGGGCAGCAGAGTTTTGATGAGCTTAAATAGTGGGAGAGTGGCCAGGGGTGCATTGGAATACCCAAATCCTGAGGTTTCAGCCACTGATGGGATACGCCAGGGGTGGAGAGGTGCAGATTACGGTACAGAAAGTAGGGAGTATTGGTAATTGAGAGGCTATGGGGTTGGGAACTCCACCGGGCCTAGTTCTGGGTCAAATAGGTTGTTGAGCAGTCTGGTTCAGCCTCAAGACAGTGTTCAGTTGTGGGGGTGGGTGAGGTGGGAGATGGAGTTTGTGGCAGGGACTGACGATAATGGCTTTGATCGTCCCAATCTTTAAATGACCAGCAGCATGTCAGGACTCTGCAAGAAAATGGGTGCCTGGAGTCTGAGCTGATCTTGTAGCTTTGTGTGTGGCCAGCATTCACTTCCCCAATTGGCCATGGGGAGGCACTGGGCCATGGGGATGGACATATTGAGAGCGCAATGGTGGGGGTGGTCCAGACTGTCATGCAATGAAACACGGCTCGAGGGGTTGAAGGAAATGCACCCATTCTTATGTGAGAGATACATCCGACCAGATGTTGGCAATTTTACATGGAAAACACATCTGCCTGCTGATCCTGGGATTGGGCCTGGTCCTAATGGCCTGGAGGTGTCGGAAAACAGGCCCTGATCTCCTGTGCCTACTGAGCTGATATCAGTGAGTTGTGAAGTACTGGCTCAGTTCAGCAGGAACTGGAGTCGGGCCTAACAATATCCTGTGGAGGATTAACAAGTGAAGCAAAGAAGCCGTGTTTATAAAGCACCTGGCACAGGCAGAGGACGATATGTGCAGCCAGTGCTTGGTTTTGGAATACATTGCCAGTGAGGGTGGTGGAGGCAGGTTTTACTGTGACTTTCAAAAGGAAATTGGAGAAGCACCTGAAAAGAGAGAATTTGCAGGGTTACGGGGAAAGGGCTGGGTGGTGCAGCTAGTTGATTTGCTTTTGCAGAGAGCTGGCATGGACACGATGGGCCAAATGGCCTCCATCTGTGCTATAGCCATTCTATAATTCTATAGAAGACAAACAATAAACAGAAAGGAACTCTAAGCAACTCTCAGCTACAGTGCAGCAGTTAGATCCCTTTGCTGGTCATTCTGGAATTGCATTGGTTTGGGGGGTTGCTGTTAAGCATCTTTTCATTCACAAAATCTTTGTGTAAAGCAGGAGGGCAGACAATTGCTTTCTTCATGATGGGAGTTCATGGAAAACAGACAATGGTTGAAAGGTAGAAGAAGTGGAAGCCTGAGGAGACTTGAAGGCCGAGCTACATGGATCATTAAAACGTCATGACCAAAATAATCAAAAGGCTAATGGACACTAGCCTTTATATCTAGAGGACTTGATTACAAGGGGGTAGAAGACATGCTTCAGCTATACAAAGCCCTGGTTAGACCACACCTGGAGTATTGTGAGCAGTTCTGGACATAACACCTTAGGAAGGATATATTGGCTTTGCAGGGAGTGCAGTATGGATTTACCAGAATGATACCTGCACTCAAAACAGGGTTTATTCCTGAAATTTAGAAGGGTAAGGGGTGATTTGAAGCTTTCAAGATATTAAGGGGAACTGGTAGGGTAGATAGAAAGAAATTAATTGGGGGAACTTAGGGCTAAAGGTGTAGTCTTAAAATTTGAGCCAGACCTTTCAGGAGTGAAACTAGGAAACATTTCTAGACACTAAGGGCAGCATAAGTTTTTAAAACTCTTCTGCAGATGTCAATTGATGCTAGATCAATTATTAACTTTAAATCTGAGGTTTTAGTGACCCAAAAGGGACATGGGGGAAAAGGCGGGTATGTCGAGTTAGGTCACATGATCTCACTGATTTGCAGCAGAACAAGCTCAGTGGGGCTGAATGGACTCCACCTCTTCCTATGTTTTCAGGCCTAGAAATTTAGGCAAATCTCTCCTCCTGAATGCTGATGCCAGAGGAGCCCACAATTCAGGATTACCAACTCTGGTTTTATTTGATGTCCTCCATCCACCAAATGGCGTCTCCACCTCAACACACTCCCATCATTGATTACCTGACGCATTGATCCTTGCGGTGCATCAGCAAGTGTAGAGCAAATTGACTCTTCATTGCTCAACTAATTGGATGTCGGTTAAAAAGGCTTCTATTCTCCCACTTTACCCTCTTTATCACTAACTAACAAAAGATTTCAAAGAAAATGAATTTAAAAGACTCCCGGAGGTTAATCTTCCGGGAGGATCCAGGACAATCCTGGAGAGTTAGCAATGCTACCTCCATACTTCGGGTTGCCAACCCTCCAGGATTGGCCTGGAGTCACCAGGAATCGAAGATCAGCCTCGAGGACACTGCTGTGTGCAACTCTGGAGAAAAATCATCGGGACATTAAAAAAGATAGTTATTTAAAAAAGTTTTCTTTGAACATTTCTCTTTACCAGATATAAAAATACTGAAAAGGTGGCGGGGGGGGAAAGCTGCGTGGCTGACAGTCAGGCATCATCTTTTTGCTTTCCAGTTGGGTAGGAAGGCAGTGTGTCACAAGGTCAACTAGTGGCTGGAGCATGGGGGCAAGTCATGTGATGAAACCTCCAGGCATAAATTTAATCACAGTTGGCAACTCTATCCATACTGGTCTTAGGGCCTGATTTACATCGCGTTGCCAGCGTGTTACGACTGAAGATTGGGCATCTGCTGGTGTTGCATAGATGAGTGAAGAAATGTTGGGAGTACTTCTGCTCCCTGCAGCTCCATGTGTGGGTATGTCTGGGGATGCATTCATGTCAGTTAATGCCGCCTTGTTCCGTGCTCGTCTATACTCGACTTCCCTTTCCGCAGAATTTCAGTGCGCAGTCAGATCACAGTGAGTGTTAATGAATCTCTCAAAACTATACAAGGCACATCTGTTTCATCTGCAGTGGAAGATTTATGACTCACATAGGACAAGGTTAAATTGACGACAACAAGAGCCCTTTGATTACATTCAAATTATTTATTCACGGTTTGAAAGTCTGATTAACAACGTAGTTGCAGTTTGAGGTGGCAAACAGAAACTTGATGGCAGTTGTGTTGTGCAATCAATTCATTTTGTTGAGAAAATATATTCCATTAATACTTGGTTCACTCTGCTAATACTTTGACATGCTCCATTAATGCTTTGACATCTTCCATTAATACTGTGGTGCACTCCACCAGTAGTTCAGCCTGCACCATTAATACATTGCACCCTATTAATATTTCAAGGGACAGCTCCAACACGCAGGGAAAATCTTGACATTAAGGAAATATTTGCTTTTCCATGTAGAGTTGTATTAAGTTGCAATTCCACTACAACAGCGAACCCTTCTATATAAACTGACATGCCAAAGCAGCCAAGAATTTTCATTCACTAAAATAACATTTGCAGATTCTCAGGTGAGTGGTCACTTTTGAAATCTTACAGAAATTTGTTTTTTTTTAATTATTAACTATCAGGATGTGGGCACATTCCGTATTTCATTGTCCATCCCTACTGCAGCCCATGTGGTGAAGGTGCTCCCCAGTGTTGTTAGGTTTGGTGTTCCAGGATTTCGACCCTGTGGCGTTCATTAAACATCAATCTTGTGATGAATGAGGAGAAACAAGTTATGAAGCAGCTAATTTTAAAATGCATCTGTGTTTAGATGGCTTGATATTGGAGGAATGGGCAGACTATGTGCAGCTAAAAACAGGAAAATATTTATGGTTCACATATCGTAGGTATTCTGACTTATATTCACATTTTTCACTGCTACAAATTAATATACATTTTATTGTTATTTTAGCATTTACCATTTATAAACATACAATCCAATTCAAGGGTATAGGGTAGTGTTTAACGCAGAGTAAGAAAATCTTTTAATGAACAACCATCATAGAATTAGAAATAACAGAAAATTCTGGAAAAACTCAGCAGGTCTGACAGCATCTGTGGAGAGAGAAACAGTGTTAATGTTTCAAGTCTGTATGACCCTTCTTCAGAAGAAGGATCTGAAGGCTCTGAAGAAGAGCCATACAGACTCGAAACGTTAACTCTGTTTCTCTCTCCACAGATGCTGTCAGACCTGCTGAGGTTTTTCTGTTTTTATTTCAGATTTCCAGCATCCGCAGTATTTTGCTTTCATTGTAGAATTAGGTACAAGTTACAACAGCGAAAGAGTCCTTTCAGCCCATCTAGCCCATGCTGGTGTTTATGCTCCCTATCAACCTCCTCCACTCTCTTCGTCTAGCCCTCGCAGAATAATCTTCTATTCCTTTCCCTCATGTGCTTAATATCTAGTTTTCCCTTAAGTGCACCAGTAAGGTAGACCTTAACATATTTATGCCATTTAAATAGGTTGGACAAGTCTCCAGCACAGCATTTCACAGTCTTATAAAGGCTTGGGGAACCTAAAAACGTTTTCCATTTTATATGGGCTCAGCCTCCTTTCCTAGACCAATGTTTAACTGATGTCTGTTATTGGTAAGATTGCTTGTTGAAAGAGATAAAGTGACTCAACCATCGGAGCAGACCATCACTTAAACAATAGACTAGGGGTTGTTAAATCTTTAGAAGGCAAATATGCAAAGTGCTATGGTAAAGGGGCAGTTTTCAGAATCTTACAGAAGGAGGCCACTCAGTCCATCACATCTGGCTATTTGAAGGGGCTATCCAATTCATCTCACTCCCCAGCTCTTCCCCCATATCCCTGCAAGTTTACACTGCTTCAGCTATTTGTCAAATTTCCTTTTGAAAGTGCTTCTCGAATATTTCTGCTAAACAGATCGGGTGTGGTAACACATTTTGTGTCAAAACATGTTATGAGGCAAGACCTAAATTACACCACGCGCCTACAGTGTCAGCTGTGATGAAAAAAAGCTGTGGATGCACTTCAACAACTGGAATTGGCAAGACTCCGATGGACAGATTTTCATTGGGTTAAGGCAGTAGGAGACCTAGAACAAAGGTGGGAAAGTGGAGCTGAGACGCAGCTCTAATTGGATTAGCAGAGCAGGCCTGAGGGATTGAATGGCCTCCTTCTGTTCCTGAAATTACAATGAAAATATCTGCGATTGTGCATCTCTCATTCCCCAAGTGTAAAGACTATTCTTTTTAATATGCAAATAATAGACTTTTCGCAGGGTTAAGAACATTCTGACAAAGTAATGTTGCAACAGCTTACATCAGCCAGTAGAATGTTCCAATTGAGCGTTGGTCCTAATGTGGTTTATACTGGTTTGTAAAAAAACAAAATGAGTTTAACAATCTGAGATCGACATTGTCAGATAAAATTAAAAACATGATTCCTATCAATTGGGCTTTGAAAAACGCGAAGCAACAGTGGAGAGAATTTATCTGAGATGCAAGTGAACTGAATTTTTAAACAGTGGTGCTTTCTGAGATAACAAAAATCAAAAATAACTTGCATTTATGTAGCACCATTCATGTCCCCGGCCAATTAATTTATTTCTAAGTATATGCATTGCTATTATGTAGGCAAACATGGCAACCAGTTTACCCAGATCACAATGACGCAAAAAACAATGAGATTAATGACCATTTAATGTTGTCCAGGACATCAGGAGAATTACCCTGTCCTTCTTCACTGGGATCTTTCAAAAAGAGTGACATTGTAGTAAAATATCCAAAGGCACTTCACAAGAGCATTATCAAATGACATTTCCATGGGTTCTTTTACATCCACCTGAGAGAGTAGGCAGTGCCTTCACTTAATGTCTCCTCTGCAAGACAGCACCTCTGACAGTGCGGCGCGCCCTCAGTACTGCACTGAAACATCGGCACGAAATGTGCTCAGGTTTGTGGAGTACCAGCTTGTGACTCAGAGGTGAACCAGACTGACACTATTGCCACGTGGGCTGGGAGTTTCCTTCATTTAATCTGGTTCTGCTGCCATACTGTCACCAGAAGGAATTTTGATACATACACAGTGCTTCTGGTGAAGTCCCTGCACACAGGGGGAACCGGAGCAGCCCCCAGAGAAATTCCCAGCTGGAATGTCTGCTCCAAATCACGAGACGAGCTCTATTGTCCTGACTTGGGCAAAGTTTTCTTTGGGCTCAATAATTTGGAATTGCGGAAGCTCTCCCTCAGTCTGTAGGAGCTGTCGGTGGAGGCTCCGAGGCCAGACTCACTCCTGCTCAGGAACGGCAGGGGAGCACCAGCTTTGATGAGGCAGCAGCACAGCAGTTTGAGAATGGCCCGCCTCACCTCCTTGCTTCCAAATGAATAGATGACCGGGTTGACGGCCGAGTTGATGACAGCCAAGGTGATGGTCCATTCCATGCTGTGCAGCTTCGTGCAGGATGGCGAGGAGCAGAAGACGTCGAGAAGGAGAAGCACAAAGAGGGGGCTCCAGCAGATCACAAAGGCGGCAACAATCATGAAAACAGTCTTGAGCAGCCGCACGGATTTCTGCCGGCTTTTGCTGCTGGACACGGACTTGGCACTGTTCCTGACAAGGTGGTAGATGCCACTGTAGAGTGCCACTATCCCGATTATGATGATGCTGAACACCACAACACAGAAGAGGATGTAGCTCTTGGAGTACAAAGGCAGCAAGGTGGAACACTCATCGAAGTTGCAAATGCAGTTCCATCCCATCAATGGCAAAAGGCCTATGAGGGAAGCCACCAGCCAGCACAATCCAATCAGGGTGTACACCCGATAGGTTTTACGGGCTGAGGCATAAGGTACGGGTCTGACCATGGTCGCGTACCTTTCCACCGCCGTGATGAGCAAGCTGAATGTTGAGGCAGCCAGTGCAAAGAACAAGACCCCTTCCCTAATGAACCAGACTGTGGGGGTGATTTGAAAGGTCTTTTCACCCGACAGGCATATGTTCACAATATAGACGATTCCCGTCAGTAGGTCGCAGAGGGTGATGTTGGCAATGCAGTAGTAAACCCAGCTCCGGAAGCGAGTGTTGTTCAGGATAGCCAAGAAGACCAAAAGGTTCTCAATGACGATGAAGCAACTGACTACCATGAAGATAACCCTGACAGCACCCACGCCGTCGCTGGGCAACCGCCTGTTCGCCAACTTTCCAGTGTAGTTGTAATGCAGCAGAATGATATCCACCTGCTGTCTGTTAAAGAAAATCAGGCATTCACTGTTATTATTCATTTTGATAAGCATTGACTCTGAGAACCAACAATTGCACTTGAACTTCAGCACACGGTCAGGAGCATTCAACCAGTTTCTTGGAGAGAGTGTCGAGCATGATTTTCTACTTTCAAGGGATCTGAAAAGAGATTGAGGAATGCATTAGTATTATCTTATTCTGTCAATGCCTCATTTTTCCCTAGCTGTAAACTTAACTAAAAACTCTATAGTGCCTTCCAGTTATGATGAAGGATCATTGACTTGAAATGTTAACTCTGCTCCTCTCTCCACAGATGCAATTTGGTTGCAGATTTTGTCCTGGTGCTTAAACTAAGCCCCAAAAATAACCAGAATGCAAAGATACATCTGCTTTTAAAATATTATAATTTAGGTTTTTGTGTTAGGCCTCAAGAGAAGAGCCTCAGCCTAGCAATTGGATGACTCACAGCAGATTCTCATAGTAACAGGAAAAGAATCAAAGTCAAAAGGTACATATGTGACACATTGCAATAATGAAGCTTATGTTTATATTGTGCCTTTGCCAACTTCAGGACTTCCAAAGGCACTTTACAGTCAATGACTTGCATAAGAATGGAAGAAACAGGAGGAAGCCTCCATGCCGCCCCTCGAGTCTGCTCCGCCATTTAATTCATGGCTGATCTTCGACCTTCAACTCCACTTTCCTGCCCTATCCCCCGATCCATTGATTCCCTTGTTGTCCAAATATCGTTTGATGTCAGTCTTCAATATACTCAACAACTGAGCATCCACAGCCCTCTTGGGTAGAGAATTCCAAAGATTCATAACCCTCTGAGTGAAGGAATTTCTCCTCATCTCAGTCCTTGATCATAAATCTCTTAGTTATGACCACTAGTTTTAGACTGTCCAGCCAGGCGAAACGGCCTGTCAAGGACAGGGTAGAATAGAGAGGCCATTCCCCATTCCTTCTAAGGAATCCCCTATACTTCAGTCAGATGACATGTTGTTTTTGCAGACATGTGATAATCATCAATCTAATTTAGTTAAGGGATAAATTGAGCAGGACATTGGGAATAACTCCAAAAGGGTACAATGGGATTTTGTACGTCCACCCAAGGTGGGGTTTAGTTTTCACAGTTCATCAGAGATATATAGTACTTTCACCAGGGCAGCACTCCCTCAACGCAGCAGTATAGATTCCATGCCTAAAAGTCTCCAGAGTGGGGTTTGAACCCACTACCTTCTACTCCAGAAGCCAGAGTGCTTGCTCACTGAGCCACAGTTGACAACAAGTCTCACACAGAGGGGTAAGCAATACATGTTTGTTTTAAAATGTTTCTATTGTCAGAAAGCAGCCAAAAGGAAAATATTGCAACAGCTTTATGAGATTGCAGATGTTTTAAAAATATTACTTCTGCAACAAGTTCTGCTAAGAGCGAATTGTCACCAAAGTATAGATTTTATATATTGTACTCATGACTGGCAGATTTGGAATACAAACGCAAAGTTTTTCATTGCACAACTTAACTTCCTCTTTAACAGCTGTTATTGGCTTGTTAAAATCACCTGTTTTGGATGCTCTCCACATGTCACAAAATAAC
The DNA here is from genome assembly GCF_964194155.1 of Cetorhinus maximus. Lineage (NCBI taxonomy): Eukaryota > Metazoa > Chordata > Chondrichthyes > Lamniformes > Cetorhinidae > Cetorhinus > Cetorhinus maximus. The sequence goes on from NC_135891.1 coordinate 114,015,586, forward strand.
TCTGTAACCAGAGTCAGGAGAATCCTGCCCACCTCTCCCCATGTTCTTTTCATCCAGTTAGCACTATATTCCGTAGGAATGAAAAACACTGATTGGGAATAGGGAGGTTTCCACCCTCACCCACCACCAATCCTTGTCCCTTTATGGCTGTGTGGACTGTGAGGATATATTTACAGTTGACCATTCCAATCCCAGTCAAAATCAGAAATACCCAGAAAAACTCAGCAGGTCTGACAGCATCTGTGGAGAGGAACACAGTTAATGTTTCGAGTCTGTATGACTTCAACAGAACCAAGGAAAAATAGCTATTTTTCCTATTTTTCCTTGGTTCTGTTGAAGAGTCATACGGACTCAAAACGTTAACTGTGTTCCTTTCTACAGATACTGTCAGACCTGCTGAATTTTTCCAGGTATTTCTGTTTTTGTTCTGGATTTCCAGCATCCACAGTTTTTTGCTTTTATTCCAATCCCAGTGTTTAATTTAACTCTATTAGTGCTATGGAAAGAAATGACTTGCATTTATATAGCAACTTTCAGAACCAATGGGGTATATTTTTTTTGAGCTGTAGCTATATGTTGTGTTGAAGGTAAATGCAGCAGCCAATTTGCGCACAGCAAGATCCCAAGAACAACATGGGATAAATGAACAGATAAAGCCGGCTCCCCATCTTTGGTGAGGCGGAAATGGAGCTGGTGAATCTGGTGCCCAGACAAGGAAAAGCTGCCAAGAGAAGACTGTCAGCTGAATTAGGTACCCCACAGCCAACAGCAAGAAAAAAACCTCCTCTTGCCCTGCTCACGCTCTCATAACAGCAAAGTGCACTAGTGATGATGCTGAGTTCCACCAGAATAGTCCATTATCCTGGGGTAGGTGCCAGACTCTTTTATTTTACAATCCCTTCTTCTCCCCTTCTGTCTCACTCTCTTAAACTTCACCTCTCTTTACCTTCTTGGTTCAAGCTTTCTGACTCCAAGCTTAGCACACCATGACTTCTTTTCAAGCTCATCTCTCTGCTCTTTTCAGCATTGGTGCTGGTCTGCACAAAGAGCCTTGAGCTTTTCAACATACTTCTTAAAGACCCCGATACTGTCCGCTATGTCATTTTACATTGGAGACGGAAGGGGGAATCAGAGAAAAATAGAAAGAGGAGAAAGGGAGAGAAATAGAAGGGGAAAGACAGGGAGGGAGGAATGAAAGAGAAAAGGAGGGCAGAAACAGAACAGGGAGTGAGGGAAAAGGGGGAATTGGGAAAAAAAATGAGGGGTAGCAGTGAGGGATAGAAAGGGAGACAAAGAGGGGGAGGAGAGAAAGATAGGATGAGAAGGAAAAGGGGTGACAGGGAGATGGATGGAAGGGAAAAGGAGAGGCAGGAAAGAGGGGAGGGAGAGGTGAGGAGAGTGCATGAACAGAGGAAACGGGGAGAGAGGGGGAATGGAATAGGGAGAGAGAGTGAAGGGAAAAGCAGAAGGAGGAGTAGAGAGGGATAGAAGAGATAGGGAAGATGAGGGAGAATATAATTAGAGCCTGAGTAGGCCATATGACCGATTGAGCCTGCTCCTCCATCCTAATAGACTATGGATGAACATCTACCTTAACACTTTCTCGCCTTATGCACATGTCCCTCGATGGAGAGCCAGGTTTTGTTTCTCTGTCTGCCTTGCCATATGTTCACATAGTATTTATAAATAGCATTGTTTCAAAACAACATAGAAACAAACTTGCAGATTTTTCAAAGGTGCATATTCAAAGGGGTAATTCATAAGAAAAAAACTGTCTAAATACTGACACTTGTGCAGAGATCTTGGGCTGAATGGCCTCCTTTTGTGCCATAAATTTTCTATGATCCTATATCTCTAAATCAATAGTTTCCACAGATACAGACACAAATCCACTTTCACACGAACATAAGAATTAGGAGCAGGAGTAGGCCACTCGGCCCTGCAAGCCTGCTCCGCCATTCAATAAGATCATGGCTGATCTGATTTTAGCCTCAAATCCACATCCCTGCCTACCCCCGATAACCTTTCACTCCCTTCCTTATCGTGAATCCATCTACTTCTGCCTTAAAAATATTCAAAGGTTCTGCCTCCACCGCTTTTTGAGGAAAGACTCACTACCCTCTGAGAGAAAAAAATTCTCCTCATCTCTGTTTTAAATGAGTGACCCCTTATTTTTAAACTGTGACCCCCTCGTTCTAGATTCTCCCACAAGAGGAAACATCCTCTCCACATCTGCCCTGTCAAGTCCCCTCAGGATTTTATATGTTTCAATCAAGTCGCCTCTTACTCTTCTAAACTCCAGCAGATACAAGCCTAGCCTGTCCAACCTTTCCTTATAAGACAACCTGCCCATTCCAAGTATTAGTCTGGTAAACCTCTGAACTGCTTCCAACGCATTTACATCCTTCCTTAAAAAAGGAGACCTATATTGTACACAGTCCTCCAGATGTGGTCTCACCATACCTATATTTATCTGTATTTAAAGCATTATACAGAAGACACTCAAAATGGAATGCTACAGAACAGTATTTCTGATGATGTGCATTATTTGAACTGACTGATGTACATATCAATGACCACGGTTGAATCTACCTATACAGCATTTCGACTCACTTTTAACTAAAATTTTTCCTTTGCCCAGTTTGTACTTTCTCAGTCCTGCCTGGTGCAGCACTGAAGGTTCAACTTACTGTGCTGATGCCGGAAACTTGCCCTCTCATTGCTTGAGTTGCTGCTTGCCTGTATTTCAGCAGCTGCTTCTCTCTCTGCCTGCGCACATGGTCTCAGCAAATTACAGAAGTTGCAAACAGACTTGTTGTGATCAGTTTTGTACCACCCATGATGACACAGCAGGCTGAACGAGCTGATAAGACTATGCAGCAGATGCACACGAGTCCTGTGAAGCAACACAGTGCAGGGAAAGAAACTAAGGCCCCTCCCAATCACGTCATCCTGAACTATCCAGCGATGGCAAAACTATTCTGCAACACCCACCGCTCAACCCCACACACAATTTTCAACTTTTCTCTCTCAAAGGCACCTTTAGGTGCATGGTATAGTGGCATACAATATGTTTTAGATAGAATATCTGCACTATGAGTCTCAGTGGTAGCACTCTCTCCTCTATGTTACTAGGTTGTCCAGTCAAGTGACACTCCAGAGCCTGAAACAGACACTATAAATCTAGTCTGACACTCTCTGTGTAGTACTGAGGGAGTGCTGCAGAATCACAGAATTGTGACGGCACACAAGGCGGCCATTCGGCCCATCATGTCTGCACTTGCTCTCAGAATAAGCAGTTCACCGATTGCCATTCTCTTGCCTTCTACCCATAACCCTGCACATTGTTCCTTTTCAAATAACAACCTGTTGAGTGCCTCGAACCATCTTTCAGAGTTAAGCCATGGTCCTGTCTGCTCTCTGAAGGTGGATGACTACACCTGCAAAAGGTGCATCCAGCTGCAGCTCCTGAGAAGCCGAGTTAGGGAACTGGAGCTGGAGCTGGATGAACTTCGGATCATACGGGAGGCAGAGGCAGTAATAGACAGGAGCTTCAGGGAGACAGTCACCCCTAAAAGTCAGGAGGCAGGCAGCTGGGTGAATGTCAGGAGAGGGAAGGGGAATAGACAGAAAGAGCAGAGCACCCCTGTGGCCGTTCCCATCAACAATAGGTATACCGTTTTGGATACTGTTGGTGGGGACGACCTACCAGGAACAAGTTGTAGTGGTCGCGTCTCTGGCACCGAGGCTGGACCCTCAGTTCAGAAAGGAGGGAGGGAAAAGAGGACAGCAGTAGTGATAGGGGATTTGATAGTTAGGGGAACAGATAGGAGGTTCTGTGGGAGAGATCGAGAATCCCGGATGGTCTGTTGCCTCCCTGGTGCCAGGGTCCGTGATATCTCAGATCGAGTTCTCAGTATTCTCAGGAGGGAGGGTGAGCAGCCAGATGTCATGGTCCATGTAGGGACCAATGACGTGGATAGGAAGGAGGAGGAGGTCCTGCAAAGAGAATTTAGGGAGTTAGGTGCAAAGTTGAAGGTCAGGACCTCCAGGGTTACGATCTCAGAAGTGCTACCTGTGCCACGTGCTAGTGAGGCTAGAAATAGGAGGATAATGCAGCTAAATACATGGCTAAGGAGATGGTGCAGGAGGGAGGGCTTCATGTTTCTGGACAATTGGGCTCTGTTCCAGGGAATGTGGGACCTGTTCCAAAGGGACGGTTTGCACCTAAACTGGAGGGGGACTAACATCCTTGCGGATAGGTTTGCTAGTGCTGCTCCGGGTTGTTTAAACTAGATTTGCAGGGGGAGGGGAACCAGAGTGTTAGAGCAGATAGTGAGGTGGAGGAGGATAAAGGTCAAGCGAGGAATGCATGTATAGACAGAAATCAAGGGTCCGTACGTGATAGAAATGTTCTCAGGTGCATCTATTTCAATGCAAGGAGTATTGTCGGAAAGGCAGATGAGCTTAGGGCGTGGATTGGCACGTGGGATTACGACATTATTGCTATTAGTGAGACTTGGTTGCAGGAGGGGCAGGACTGGCAGCTCAATGTTCCGGGGTTCCGTTGTTTCAGACGTGATAGAGGGGGAGGGATGAAAGGGGGAGGAGTGGCATTACTAGACAGGGAAAATATCACAGCTGTGCATAAGCAGGACAGCCCGGAGGGTTCGTCTACAGAGGCCATATGGGTGGAGCTGAGGAATGGGAAAGGTGTGACCACACTAATAGGGTTGTATTATAGACCGCCCAATAGTCAGAGAGAATTGGAGGAGCAAATCTGTAGAGAGATAGCAGACCGATGTAAGAAACAGAAAGTTGTGATAGTAGGAGATTTTAACTTTCCACATATTGACTGGGACTCCCATACTGTAAAAGGGCTGGATGGCTTGGAGTTTGTCAAATGTGTTCAGGAAAGTTTTCTAAATCAATATATAGAGGTACCAACGAGTGAGGATGCAATACTTGATCTCCTATTAGGGAACCAGACAGGTCAGGTGACAGAAGTATGTGTAGGTGAGCATTTTGGGTCCAGTGACCACAATGTCATTAGTTTTAAGCTAATTATGGATAAGGATAGGTCTGGTCCTCGAGTTGAGATTCTAAATTGGAGAAAGGCCAATTTTGTGGAAATGAGAAAGGATCTAGGAAGAGTGGATTGGGATAAGTTGTTTTCTGGCAAGGATGTGTTCAGTAAGTGGAAGGCATTCAAAGGCGAAATTTTGAGAGTGCAGAGTTTGCATGTTCCTGTCAGGATTAAGGGCAAAGTTAACGGGCATAGGGAACCTTGGTTTTCAAGGGATATTGGCGATCTAGTTAAGAAGAAGAGAGAGGTGTATAGCAGGTATAGGCAACAAGGAGCAAATGAGGTACTTGTAGAGTATAGAAAATGTAAGAAAATACTAAAAAAGGAAATCAGGAAGGCAAAAAGAAGACATGAGGTTGCTTTGGCAGATAATGTGAAGGTAAACCCGAAGGTTTCTACAAGTATATTAAGAGTAAAAGGATAGTAAGGGACACAATTGGTCCCTTTGAAGATCAGAGTGGTCGTCTATGTGTGGAGCCTCACGAGATGGGGGAGATCTTAAACAGTTTTTTTGCATCAGTATTTACTCAGGAAACTGGCATAGTGTATAAGGAAGGAAGGGAAACAAGCAGTAATGTCATGGAACATATGGAACATATAGAGATTAAAGAGGAGGAGGTGCTTGCTGCCTTACAGTGAATAAAGGTAGATAAATCCCCCGGGCCTAACATGATATTCCCTCGGACCTTGAGGGGGACTAGTGTAGAAATTGCAGGGGCCCTGGCAGAAATATTTAAAATGTCCTTAGCCATGGGTGAGGTGCCGGAGGATTGGAGGGTAGCTCATGTTGTTCCGTTGTTTAAAAAAGGCTCCAAAAGTAAATTACAGGCCAGTGAGCCTAACGTCAGTAGTAGGTAAATTATTGGAAGGTGCTCTGAGAGATCGGATATATAATTATTTGGACAGCCAAGAGCTGATTAAGGATAGTCAGCATGGCTTTGTGCATGGTAGGTCATGTTTAACGAACCTTGTAGAGTTTTTCGAGGAGGTTACCAAGAAAGTAGATGAAGGTAAGGCTGTGGATATTATCTACATGGACTTTAGTAAGGCCTTTGACAAGGTCCCACATGGGAGGTTAGTTCAGGAGGTTCAGACACTTGGTATCCATGGAGAGGTTGTAAACTGGATTCGAAATTGGCTGTGTGGGAGAAGACAGAGAGTGGTAGTGGATGATTGCTTCTCAGACTGGAGGTCTGTGACTAGTGGTGTGCCTCAGGGATCTGTGCTGGGACCATTGTTGTTTGTTGTCTATATCAATGATTTGGATGATAATGTGGTGAATTGGATCAGCAAGTTTGCTGATGACACTAAGATTGGAGGCGTTGTGGACAGCGAGGAAGGCTTTCAAAGCTTGTGGAGAGATCTGGACCAACTGGAAAAATGGGCCAGAAAATGGCAGATGGAATTTAATGCGGAGAAGTGTGAGGTGTTGCATTTTGGAAGGTCAAACCAAGGTAGGACATACACAGTAAATGGTAGGGCACTGAGGAGTGCGGAGGAACAAAGGGATCTGGGAGTTCAGATACATAATTTCCTGAAAGTGGCGTCACAGGTAGACAGGGTTGTAAAGAAAGCTTTTGGCATACTGGCCTTCATAAATCAAAGTATTGAGTATAGGAGTTGGGATGTTATGGTGAGGTTATATAAGACATTAGTGAGGCCAACTTTGGAGTATTGTGTGCAGTTCTGGTCGCCTAACTACAGGAAGGGTATCAGTAAGATTGAGAGAGTGCAGAGAAGATTTACTAGGATGTTGCCAGGTCTTAAGGAGTTGAGTTACAGGGAAAGATTAAACAGGTTAGGACTTTATTCCTTGGAGCGTAGAAGAATGAGGGGAGATTTGATAGAAGTTTACAAAATTATGAGGGGTATAGACAGAGTAAATGCGAGTAGGCTCTTTCCACTTAGATTAGGAGAGATAAACACGAGAGGACATGGCATTAGGGTGAAAGGGGAAAGGTTTAGGGGGAACATAAGGGGGAACTTCTTCACTCAGAGAGTGGTGAGAGTGTGGAACGAGCTACCATCTGACGTGGTAAATGCGGGCTCACTCTTAAGTTTTAAGAATAAATTAGATAGATACATGGATGGGAGAGGTCTGGAGGGTTATGGGCTAGGTGCAGGTCAATGGGACTTGCGGAATAATATTTCGGCACAGACTGGAAGGGCCGAATGGCCTGTTTTCTGTGCTGTAGTGTTCTATGGATGTAAAAGATTCAATGATACTATTTCAATGAAGTGCAGGGTGGTCAGGCTGGCCAATATTTATCCCTCAGTCGACATCACTCAAAGTCAGGTTTTTTTGGTCGTTATGGCAGTGCGGTTAGTGTGAGGTTGTGGGGTACAAACTGGCCGCTGCACTTCTTACATGATAACTGCACTTCAACAAGCACTTCATTGGCTGTAAGTTGTTTTGGAATATCCTCTTTCTTTCTGTGAGCACAGAGGCCTGCCAATTCCAATGAGTTGCTCCATTGTGGAGAGTGGCAGAGCAAGAAACCAGGGAGATGGAAACAAACTAAGAACGTCATCAATGAAATGTCTTCACACTCCTAAAAGCTAGATCAGAACAAAGTTGGTGGCAGTTCAGCACCTGTTCATGGGATACAGTGACAGTGACTTTTAAATGGGGGTATATTCTGTATTCTGGCAGAGTTTATAGTGACTGCATCCCCATGATAGGATGCAGCATAAACGAGTGTAAAAGTGGAAATGTGAACACATGAATGTGGATGGTGAGATTGCACGGTGTGTGTATATGAGTACACGGTGTGCAGTGCAATTGTATAGTGTGTGTGTAACAGTGAGTGTGCGCCTTGCCGATGCACAGTGAGCGTGCAACGTGTTCCATTTATAAATTTTCATTATCAGGACCACCACCTCAGCAGGTCATGCCTGGTTTAGCCAGCGCTACCCAGATAAATGTTGACGGAATACAGATATTAGTCTGTGACGGCAATGCAACAAAAGAAGAAGCAGAAGTGTGTTTATGTCAGCATGCACAATGAGCGTGTATATTGTTGCACAAATGATGGTGTCTCCTGAGTGGCAATGAGATTGTGAAATTTCTGTCGCACACTTTAAATGCGTACAATGCATGTGACGCCATGGGTCAGATTTTTGTCTCCTAAGGGGGATGTGAATTGGGTGGTGAAATGCTGAATTTAGCTCTTATTTGCTAGAGAAACAATTTTCCTGTGCCTTTCTGACTCTACACCATTTTCGTGTGGCCTTTTTGTGGGTTGGGAAGGCCTTGGGCGTAAAGCACGACACACCTCTTCCGAGAACAAAAACAAAAATACCTGGAAAAACTCAGCAGGTCTGACAGCATCTGCGGAGAGGGATACAGTTGACGTTTTGAGTCCGTATGACTCTTCATCAGAACTAAGACATATAGAAATGAGATGAAATATAAGCTGGTAGAAGGGGCTGGGACAGGAGAGCTCGATAGGGGGCCAGTGATAGGTGGAGGCCAAGAACAGACTGCCAAAGATGTCATAGACAAAAGGACAAAGGGGTGTTGACAGTGGTGATATTATCTAATGGATGGGCTAATGGGGACATTAAGGGAAGCAAGCGAGTGGCAGATGGCCCTAGTGTAGGTGGGGTGGGGGGAAGGGATCGAAATGGGCTAAAAGGTGGAGATGAAACAATAGATCGAAAAAAATTTAAAAATAGGAGGGAAAAGAAAAAATAAAAAGTTGTTAAAAAAATTATAAATTATTGGAAAAAGGGGGATCGGAAAGGGGGTGGGGATGGAGGAGAGAGTTCATGATCTGAAATTGTTGAACTCAATATTCAGTCTGGAAGGCTGTAAAGTGCCTAGTCGGAAGATGAGGTGCTTGCGTTGAGCTTCGCTGGAACATTGCAGTAGGCCAAGGATGGACATGTGGGCATGAGAGCAGGGTGGAGTGTTGAAATGGCAAGCGACAGGGAGGTCTGGGTCATGCTTGCGGACAGACTGAAGGTGTTCCGCAAAACGGTCACCTCTTCCAAGGTTGCGCTGCCACATTGTGAGGAGCATTGTATCTGCTCCCGCGCACCATTTTTGTGCAACAGTGTGGGGTTTGGAAGCCCTAAGAAAACACACAGCCTTGGAGAGATTGTGACCTCTGGGGGAAGTCTGCTGAGAAGTCGGGAACATTCTGGAAGGTAAGTGTAAAATGTTTTGACATCTTCAAATGTCACTGTTAGGTGCTGTGTTGTAATGTGGGTGTGTTTTTAATGCAGTGATTCATCATGGGGATCTGAGCTGCAAAGGTAAGCCAACACTTACATTGATCAGCATTGTGTAGTTGTTGTCATACATTATAGTACTTTCCCAATTGTGAAAAGTGCCATTATGCATTAAAAATGTAAAAAAAAAAATCCCTGTCAGCCTCTGCTGTCGTGTTTTATACCATAATTTAAATCATTGACAGTTCTGGCTGTTTGAAAGAAGCCCTGCATTTGAAAGTTGCAACAGGTCTCAGCACCTGCACCCCTCCCTTGATTTGAAATAGAAATGGGGCACTATTCTGTTCTGTCAGTTTCAGACAATGTAGCTGGAAACTTTTGTTATGACAGCTGTAGCCATTATGAATGTTTGGCTATGTTTCAAAATCTGATGATGGGTTCAGCTCAGCAGGTGGTCTATTGATCCAAGGGTGATTGAAACTTTTAAGAGTCTGTAATAACAGAATATGCCTATGATGTGGCTTCTTGTTTGTTTACGAACTGAATAAGCACTTAAAGGATTATCATTTATTTTGCACTCAAGTCGTTTTTTTCCCCAGTATCAATGATAGGATGTTTGAATTCAGGGTTTTATTAGTTTGTTAGAGGTTTATTTTTTCCCAATGACTTTGAAATAGTTCCCCTTGCTATTGCATGGCTCCTGAGGCTGTATGTAGTGCTTCCTGGGTGAGTGGCTATGGAGGATACATGGAAGGCATGGGCGATCTGAGGGGGCATGGGGTGGCATGGGAAACCTGAGGGGGCATGGGGTGGCATGGGGTGAGGGTGATGGGGTGAGTGGTGACATTAAGGGGGCCTTTAAAAGATGTTGGGAGCTGGGCTGCTGCGTTGGCGAGCTGGGGCTTGCTTTCCAACCAGCCGGCCTCCACACCCACACTCTTCAGGCACTCCGTCCTTGGCTCGCGAAATGCAATGTGAGGCCGATCACTGTGTGTGAAAGGACAACAATCAAGAGCAGAGTCACACCTGGGTCAGGCGTGCATTTTGGAGGGCACGAAACTGCGCAGGTCGGGTTTTCCCAAGCCCACACGAAAATCTGGTCCTACCTGTGGTAGAGACAAGTTCAATCAAGGCATCGAGAGGAAATTGGATGATTGTCTGAAATGGAAGAATGTGCAGAGCGACAGGGGGGAGGCAAGAGAATGGCACTGTGTGAATTGCTCCTTTTAGAGAGCCATTGCCAGACACACCTCTGTGCTGCGATCGCTCAGGCCGGGATTTTCCGGCCCCATCCTGGTGGGAGCTGCCGCAGGGCATGCAGCGAGCCAGCCAAAAGTCCATTGACTTTCAACGGTACTGGAAGATCCTGGTGGTGGGTGGGACCGGAAACCCCGGTTTTATGATTCAATGAGTGTGAGCTGTGAGTGCTCGTGTGATGTCAGTGTATGACACTGTGACGTAACATGCTTTGAAAGAATGAAACAGGGCACTACTCCTTAACGCTGCCCCTTGATGCCCTCAGCAGAGAGTGCTTGTGTATGGATGTGGGTTGGAGATAAGGTTAGTTTCAACTCGGATGCCCTTCATGAGTCGATAGCCTACCAGCATTCATTATCTAGGCTCCCAAATGAAGAATTTTCCCTTGGTATAGTTCCTGAGGGCAATCAGTACATGTCCAACCAGATCCTCCCAAGAGGGGAGGGTGAGGATTTGGCAAAGTGTGAGTGAGTGTGTTAGCTGCAGCTGAGAGGATAGCACTCACGCCTCAGAAACAGAAAGTTGTGGATTCAAGTCCCATTCAAGAGACTAGAACACCAAATCTGGGCTGATGCACCCGTGCAGTACTGAGGGAGTGCTGCTGTGCTGGAGGTCCTGTCTATCAGATGCAATGTTAAACTGAGGCCCCATCTGCTCTCTCAGGTGGGCATAAAAAACCCTGATGCATTGCTTTAAAGAAGAGCAGGAGAGTTCCTGCAAATAACATCACTGAAACAGATTATCTGGTCATTATCATGTTGCTGGTTGTTGGAGCATTCTGTGTTCAAATTGAATGCTGTATTTTCTACATTACAACATTCTAAAAGTGCCACATTGCCAAAAGGTGCTTTAGAAATTGGGTGGCCATGAAAGATGCAGATCGATGCAAGTCTTTGTGATGTTGCTTTTTTGGGGAATGCTATTCATTATCTGTCCTTCCTTCTGCTTGAGTGGAGTGGAATGGGGGGGAAGGGGCGTGGTGGGTTCAAGGAGTGGGAGGAGGCTTGTGTGGAGTATTAATGCCGGCATAGATCTGTTGGGCCAAATGGCCTGGTTTCTGTGCTTTAAGTAATTCTGGTCGATATTATTTTAAAAGTGTGCTGCATCAAAACGTCACACAAAAATTGTACCCCAATCAGAAGCAGTGACAGGCCTACAGCCCTGCAGCAAGGATGCTGCAGATTAATTTAACTGAGATTGGACAAAGAGGAAAAAGAAGCGGTTGTTTAAAATAAGGAGCACTCATGAAGTAGGAAGTTACTACTACTAGTAAACACGCTTATTGCAGCAACGCCAACGTCAAACTTCTTACTAAAGAAAAATGTGCGTTAAGAGATTTTCCTGTTTACTCTCTTCACCATCCATCTATGATGGAGATGAAGAATGTTGATCTCTGATGTCTTGTTTTTCAATCAGCCAAAACCCTCAACTCTCCTGTTCAGAAGACGTCATAAATTAAGAAATACTTCTTCACACAAACAGCTGGTAGAAGTCTGGAACTCAGTCTCACAAAACGCAGTAGTCACTCACTCCATTAATAATGTTGAACCTGAGAGAAATAGATTTTTGCTGGCCATGGGTATGAAAGGATAATAGAGTCAAGGATCAGCCATGATCTCATTAAATAGTGGCACAGGCTCAAGGGGCTGAATGGCATCCTCCTACTCCTATGTTCCTATTAAACCCTGCAGGGCTATGGTTGCACGCGCACCGGTTGACAATCTCCCACTCATTACGCATTATTTATTTATGTGTGAGCTTGGATAGTGAATGCTGATGGGTTGTGCATGGGTAAACTCATAGATAAATCTTCACCCATTGCCTTTATACAATTCCAGCAGGAGTTACTGGACAGCGATCTGGCCAATTTTATTTCTTCTCCTTCCTAACCTGGCCCCGGGAGGGTGGGGGGGGTAGGTGGTGTGAAACTGGGTGAAACCAATCATCCCAGCACAGGCCTATAGTGGTCTCTGCTACCTTCTGCCAGCCTTGCTTGGCTCAACCACTCTCTGGATAAACTGACTGACCCATGAGCTGGTAGATACATTGATGGCACCAGGGACATCACAATAAAGTGCTGGGCAAACTTACAACAGTGCCTACATTTCAAAAGTACTACTTTGGCTGTAAAGCAGTTTGGGGCTCATTTGAAGTGGTGAAAGGTCCTGCATAAATGTAGGCCTTTCACTATCTTTTGGGTGGTTTGCTTTATCAAAACTCAACAGAAAAGGAGCCCATTGCTTGATTACATAACACTTGAGTTTGCGTGTGCTGTCCTAATTCCATTGCGGAATAGTGTTAGTAACACAGCCAGGGGACATGTTGCTTTGCTGGGGAGCAACACTTTCAATATGGAAAACACAGTGTAAAATAAAATGAATTAACGCTAATGAAGAACTATAATACCTTCATGTTTCACCTTTCCATGCTCTTGGTAAATATTTACCCAAAAGGTTTCACAATAGCCAAGTGGGTGAAACAGCAACTCAGATTGGTTAACTCAATTACTGCCTCGGCTCAAACATTTCAACATAGATTTCTCTTTATTGGATTTCCAACAGCCTCTCGTAAATGTTGCAACAACTTATCACTTTGTCGCAAGTATTTGTCTCTTCTCGCCTCATCCTCCTGAACCGTTGATCTAGCCTGGGCAGGGTTCCAAATTGTCCTTTGTTTCCTACACCAAGTGGCTGCTTCTACATATGCAATCCTGGATTACGAGTGTGTTTGGCATTGGGTGGGTGGAGGGGATAAAATGTCATAACTGAAGCCCTCCTGTGCTCATCTAAAGCCTGCCTACAATTGATCAGGAGCAGGATCCAAGGCTGAATATTTTTGTACCTGCCATTGCTCAATGAATAACACTCTCACCTCTGAGTCAGATCATTGTGGGTTCATGGTCCCAATCCAGATATTTGAGCACCATAATCGAAGCTGACACTCCCAGTGCAGTACTGAGGGAGGGCTGCACTACTGCTGGTGCCGCATTTTGGAATATGGCATTAAAACTAGGCCTATGTGTCCTCTCAGGTGGACAAAAGAGATCTCATGGCACTTCTCCGAGGAGTCCTATCTGGCCAATATATCCCTTAACCAACATCCCTACAAACAGACTACCTAGTCATTATCACATTGCTCTATTGGGATCTTGCCAGCCATATTTCCTGCATTATAACAGTGACCACGCTTCAAAAGTACTTCATTGGTATTAGAGTCCCAAAGTCATGAAAGGTGTTGGATAAATGGAAGTTTGTTCTTTCCTTGGGCAAGTTGGGCATGAGGAAGCTATTCACATAATAAAGCACGAAGGAAAGAAACACATGCATTTCTAAAGCACCATTCCCAACCTCAGAGGTCCCAAAACACTCCATAGCCAATGAAATATTTTTGAAGTGTAGTCACTGTTGTATATTGGGAATGTGCAGCAACCATTGTGAGCACAGGAAGATCCCAAAAACAGGACTGAGAAAAATGACCAGATCATCTGATTTTAGGTTTCGGTTGAGGGGTAAATGTTGGCCAGGACAACAGGGACAACGCCTCTGTTCTTCTTCAAGTAGTGCCATAGGATGTTTTACATCCATCTGAGAGAGCAGACAGGGCCCCAATTTATCAACTTATTCAAAGGACACCACCTCCTGTCCTGCCCCCCAGTCTGTTTCAAGGTAATCCAATGATGCAAATCAAATTTGTATATCCTTCCTGATTACAACCTTAATAATGTTGATGTTGATGTTTGAGTGTCTCTGTGATCTTAAGAGGCCTATATTGCAGCTGAGTCTTGCCAACATTGATTGGTAGAAGGATTAGAGAGGACATGAGGAAAAACTTAGATAAAAGAAAAAAACTGCGGATGCTGGAAATCCAAAACAAAAATAAAAATAAAGATACCTGGAAAAACTCAGCAGGTCTGGCAGCATCTGCGGAGAGGGACACAGTTAACGTTTCGAGTCCATATGACTCTTCAATAGAACTAAGTAAAAATAGAAGAGAGGTAAAATATAAGCTGGTTTAAGCGGGGGTGGGACAAGTAGAGCTGGATAGAGGGCCAGTGATAGGTGGAGATAGCCAAAAGATGTCATAGACAAAAGAACAAAGAGGTGTTGAAGGTGGTGATATTAGCTAAGGAATGTGCTAATTAAGGGTAGAAAGCAGGACGAGCAAGGGACAGATAGCCCTAGTGGGGGTGGGGTGAAGGAATCGAAATAGGCTAAAAGGTAGAGATAAAACAATGGATGGAAATACATTTAAAAATAATGGAAATAGGTGGGAAAAGAAAAATCTATATAAATTATTGGAAAAAAAGGGGGGGGATCGGAAAGGGGGTGGGGATGGAGGAGAGAGTTCATGATCTAAAATTGTTGAACTCAATATTCAGTCCGGAAGGCTGTAAAGTGCCTAGTCAGAAGATGAGGTGCTGTTCCTCCAGTTTGTGTTGAGCTTCACTGAAACAATGCAGCAAGCCAAGGATGGACATGTGGGCATGAGAGCAGGGTGGTGTGTTGAAATGGCAAGCGACAGGGAGGTCTGGGTCATGCTTGCGGACAGACCGAAGGTGTTCTGCAAAGCGGTCACCCAGTCTGCATTTGGTCTCTCCAATGTAGAGGAAACCGCATTGGGAGCAACGAATGCAGTAGACTAAATTGAGGGAAGTGCAAGTGAAATGCTGCTTCACTTGAAAGGAGTGTTTGGGCTGACCCAGATGACCCAGACCTCCCTGTCGCTTGCCATTTCAACACTCCACCCTGCTCTCATGCCCACATGTCCATCCTTGGCCTGCTGCATTGCTTCAGTGAAGCTCAATGCAACCTGGAGGAACAGCACCTCATCTTCCGACTAAGCACTTTACAGCCTTCCGGACTGAATATTGAGTTCAACAATTTTAGATCATGAACTCTCTCCTCCATCCCCACCCCCTTTCCGATCCCCCCCTTTCTTTCCAATAATTTATATAGATTTTTCTTTTCCCACCTATTTCCATTATTTTTAAATGTATTTCCATCCATTGTTTTATCTCTACCTTTTAGCCTTTTTCGATTCCTTCACCCCACCCCACCCCCACTAGGGCTATCTGTACCTTGCTTGTCCTGCTTTCTACCCTTAATTAGCACATTCCTTAGATAATATCACCACCTTCAACACCTCTTTGTTCTTTTGTCTATGACATCTTTTGGCTATCTCCACCTGTCACTGGCCCTCTATCCAGCTCTACTTGTCCCACCTCCCCTTAAACCAGCTTATATTTCACCTCTCTTCTATTTTTACCTAGTTCTGTTGAAGAGTCATACGGACTCGTAACGTTAACTGTGTTCCTCTCCGCAGATGCTGCCAGACCTGCTGAGTTTTTCCAGGTATTTTTATTTTTATTTTTGATGAGGAAAAACTTTTTCACCCAGAGGGTGGCGGGTGTCTGGAATTCACTGCCTAAGTTGGTGGTTGAGGCTGAAACACTCAGCTCATTTAAAAGGTATCTGGATCTGCATCTGAAGCGCAGTAACCTGTAAGGCTACGGACCAAGTGCTGGAAAGTGGGATTAAAATGAGCGGCTAGTTTCTTTTTTCTCTTTTTGGCCGGCGCAGACACGATGGGCTGAATGGCCTCTTTCTGCACCGTAACTTTTCTATGGTTCTAACAAGTGGACTATTGGTGCCAAGGAGGTCAAAGCGGAGAGGCCAGACAAAAAATGGTCAAGCGAATATGTGGGTTCTTTGGGAATGTTCTCAATCCTATGCACCCGGGGGTGGGGGCAGAATTACCTTCAAAGGAAGCTTGGGGTGGAGAAACAGTGTTACAATGCTGCAACCTTACGTATAACCCAGACTTCCCAAGAATCGCTTCCCACAGCACCCTTGGTGAAGAGTGCTCGGAGAGTCTTCAGTGTCACTAAGGAGATTGGCCAAGTGTCTGGAACCCCACAAATTGGGTGAGGGGAAAGTGAAAGTGACTCAAAATAAACATCTCACAGGTACTTTCCTTGACAATTCTTATTTTTAGTCTCTGGAATCCTGTCCCTAAACCTTTCCTACCTACTCTGTACCCCTTTATGACATTCTTTGAAACCTAGCCCTTTGACTAATACTTTTGATCACCTGTCTTATATCTCTTTATATGGCTCGGTGTCAAATTTTGCCACATTACTC
This sequence comes from Cetorhinus maximus, assembly GCF_964194155.1. Classification (NCBI taxonomy): domain Eukaryota; kingdom Metazoa; phylum Chordata; class Chondrichthyes; order Lamniformes; family Cetorhinidae; genus Cetorhinus; species Cetorhinus maximus. Next base: position 114,032,245 of record NC_135891.1, read on the forward strand.
TCCGATAGTGAGGGACATTTTACAGTTGATAAAGGCAGTATATAAATGCAAGCTGTTGTTTCAAATGTTTCAGAATCAGCTCAACTTTTATCGTTTGTTTTCTCTATGTGGTTATGTGTTTCTCAGCAATGACTTGAAATTCTAAGTAAGAAAGGGAAAGTTAGCTTCCCGTGAGATTCTTGATCAGTGTTTTGTGAAAAACAGGTACTTCCTCTTTCGTAATAACAAAGGGCATCAGTAGAAAATTAGTCGAAGGACAGAAAGATACAAGGCAATGAGGAGTGAGAACCAGGCAGTGGGAATGGCTCTGGATTATGCTAACAGATTGAATAATGGCTTCCTTTTGATGTTGCAAACCATGTTAGTCTTACTGTATCTATCTCATAATCTTTCTCTTGTATCGTGAAAGTAGTGGGGCAGGTTAATGAGGGCATAAGAAAGTGCACTAAAAGCACTGGGGTTCATTTCTAGAGGAACAGGATTGAAAAGAAAAAAAGAAAGACTTGCATCAATGTAGCACCTTTCATGACCGCTGGCATCTCAAAGCACTTTACAGCCGATTAAGTACTTTTGAACTGTTGTCACTTTTGTAATATAGGAAATGAGCAGCCAATTTACACACAGCAAACTTCAACCGCCAACAACATTGTGATATTGAGCAGATAATCTGTTATTTTATGATGTTGATTGAAGGATAAATATCGGTCAGGTCACCAGGATAACGGCTCTGAGTCAAAAAAGTAGTGTGCGCATGGATCTTTTACATCCACCCAAGCAGGGAGATGGGGCCTAAGTTTAACATCTCACCCAAAGGACAGAGCCTCTGACAGTGCAGCACTCCCTCTGTACCCAATGCAGTGTAAGTAGATTTTTGTATTCAAGCCCTGGAGTGGAAAATGAACCCTGTGAATCAAAAGTAAGAGTCCTACCAACTGAGTCATGGCTGACACAGATGTTATGTCAAATTTTCCTTGGTGTTACACCACGCTTTGAGGACTGTATACAGTTCTGGTCTCCATATTCTAAAAAAGGACATAGAAGTACTGGAGAAGATGCAAAAGAAAAGATTAATAACAATTATAACACAATTGAAAAGTTATGCTATCACAGTCTGGGACTCTATTCTCTAACAAAGGGAAGACTGAGGGGTTACCTGATAGAGGTCTTTAAGATTATGAAAGGGGAGATGTAGAGAGAATGTTTCCATGTCTGGGCAAGGCCAGAAATAAGGGCCATAAATATAAGATAATCACTAATAAATCCAATAGGGATTTCAGGAGAAACTTCTTTGGAATGTGGAACTCACGACTACAAGGACTGGTTAAGATACCTAGCCTAGATGCATTTCAGAATCACAGAATTTTAAGGGCACAGAAGGAGGTCATTCAGCCCATCATGTCTGCACGGCTCTCCAAATGAGCATTATGACCTAGTGCCATTACCCTGCCTTTTCCCTGTATTCCTGCACATTGTTTCTATGCAAATAATCATCTAATGCCCTCTTGAATGCCTCGTTGAATCTGCCTCCATCACACTTCCAGGCAGTGCATTCCAGACCCAAACCACTCATTGTGTGAAAAAGTTTTTTCTCCTGTCACACTTGCTTCTTTTGCAAATCACTTTAAATCTGTGCCCTCTCGTTCTTGATCCTTTAACAAGCGGGAACAGCTTCTCCCAATCTACTCTGTCCAGCTCCCTCATGGTTTGGAACATCTCTATCAAATCCCCTCTTAGCCTTCTTCTCTCCAAGGAGACTGGTCCCAACGTCTCCAATCTACCCTCATAGCTGAAGTTTCTCATCCCTCGAACCATTTAGGGGGAAGCTAGATTAACCCATGAGAGAGAAAGTTGGGGCAGGTGGGGTCCTGTGTAGCTTGAAGTAGCTGGGCCAAATGATGTGCTCCTGTGCTGTAAATACTTTGTAATACTTTGTAAGGGACATTTGTTACCATACTTCACTCTTCTGCCAGTTACTGGCAAAACCTCATTACAAAATATTAAGGAACCGTACACTGTTTCTTCCTACTTAATTGCAAAACCTCGGTGGTGAAGCCTGAGCAGAAAGAGAAATCCAGAGAACATTGAGTCCTCAGTGGGTTTTAAATTGAGCAGGTTAATTGCAACATGAGCTACCTTGGCGTGCTTGTACGCCCGGTTTCACCCCGAATGTTAGGGTACAGCTCTCAGCTTGCTAACCTAACTGGAATGCACTGCTGAGAGAGCGGTGGAAGCAGATTCAATAATAACTTTCTAAAGGGAATGAATTATGTAAGAGCTGGAAGGGGTGGGGTGGGGGAGCCATTCAGTTGAGGGCAGCTGGTGCATGTGTGAGAAAGATTGCCTGTAAAAAAAAAAAGCAGCAGAAGCATTTGGGAGGGATGTTTTTCATTATTTCATTACATTTGCCCAAGGTGGATTGTCAAGATAGGACCCGTAGACGATCTGATCTGCCAGTGCAGTAGAGCCTGAAAATAGTCCACTCTGAAAGCCACAGCAACCCACAGGAAGAGACAGTTAGGGTGGGGCAGCTTTGCTGTCGCTCATGCAAATACTTACCCCTCTACACTCTGTAACAATCATTACTTAAATAATTACATCAAGTTAACAAGCTGTGTTAGGCAAGATAATAATCCTGCACCCTGTCCCACTCAAATGTGTTCATGTTAAAAGAAAGAAAGGGCTGAATTTTCCCAGCCCTGTGATGCTGAGCTCGGGGGTGGGGGCACCAGGAAAATATGGGGGAGCCAGAGGCTCCATCCCTCAAAGAGGGGACTGCGGGTTTGAAAGGCCAGCACTGCCCCCCACCCGTGGTCTGAAAAATCCAACTGGAGGTGTTCCCCCTCCATCCCGAGTGGCCTACTGCCTTCCTCCCCACTAAGATACTTATTTACTTTTAAGCCTTTGAGGCCCCTCTATGCTGAGGTGCTCTCAAGGTCTCCTACCTGCCTCAGCAGTGTCTGCCTCTCCCGGTGGAGTTGCTGAGGCCCTGTGATTGGGGATACTGCTGAGCTGACCTTGCTACTGACGTACAGGTTCAGGATCCCAGTTCGGTCCTGATGTCTAGTTCCTGAAGCCCGGAAGAAAATTCTGCACAGAGACTTGCATTTATATACGAACATACAAACATATGAATTAGGAGCGGGAGTAGGCCATTCAGCCCCTTGAGCCTGCTCCTCCATTTGACAAGATCGCAACTGATCTGACTGTGCTCTCAACTCTACTTTCCTGTCTACTCCCAATACCCTTTGACTCCCTTCTCAAACAAGACTCTATCTAACTCAGCCTTAAAAGTATTCAATGACCCTGCCCCACTGCACTCTGGGGAAGAGAGTTCCAAAACGAATGACCATCAGAGAAAAACAATTCTCCTCATCTCTGACTTAAATAGGATCACCTCAGGACATCATGGACAATGAAGTTCTTACATGAAGTATGTGAGAATGTGTTCAGAGGGCAACATTCATGTAAGAAGGAATTAATTATGTAATACCATATTGTGTCTTCAGGACATCCAAAAAATGCTTGACAGCCAGCAAATTACTCTTGAGGTGCAGTCATTGTTGGGTTGTAGACTGATGGAAAGTGCCATGATAAAGGTCCCAGTCACACCCAGGGGCTCCGAGTTTGCTCGTTAGCACTCGAAGTTCAGTTAACTCAGAACTAATCATATATCTGGGAACTGATCATATCTGGGACCTACTTGGTTTAGTATGACTCAGTTCCCACTTGGCCACAACATTTACCCACTGAACCTTGGAGGCCAGGGTAGGGGTGGGGGGAGGTGGTGGGGGGATGGGGGGCGTTGTGGTGCAGGGAGGGGAGTGGAGTCTGATCCCACCAGCAGTTATACTGCAGCAGATAAGCAAGAGAGAGGCCAGGAGGGAGCGGTAAACACTCATAGCTCATCTCCTTAAAAATGTTTTAACCCGTCAAGTTGCTGTTGGCCGGAGGTTGAAGCAACGTCTGTTGTGAACCAACTTGAGGTGGACAGATAGAGAGAGAAGTCGCCTAGTTTACACAGTTTAAAAATAAGAGGTCTCCCTTTTAAGATGGAGATGAGGAGGTTTTTTCTCTCTCAGAGGGCTGTTAGTCCATGGAATTCTCTTTCCCAGAGAGCAGTGGAGGCTGGGTCATTGAATATATCCAAGACTGAGTTGGATAGATTTTTGATTGACAAAGGAGCCAAGGGGCTCCTTGGGGGGGTAGACAGGAAAGGGGAGTTGAGGCCACAACCAGATCAGCCATGATCTTATTGAATGGTGGAGCAGACTCAAAGGGCCAAATGGCCTACTCCTGCTCCTATGTTCCACCCATAATCCCAACTCTATCATCTGAAACAGAGAACAGCATCTGGAAACTCATTCCATGCTTTTCTTTCCTGTCCACTTTATGTGCTGCACATTCAAGTGTAAATGAAAACCCTTTCGAGGCTGCACCTTCCTCTTTTGTGTCAGTGGCTTATTCGATTTCCTCTTTTCACCCAAACACTTCTTTTCCCTTCAGTTACTCTCTGTTAAACCTCAACTATCCTCCAGTGCTTGAACAGGACATGGGGGCTCCACCAGCACCTCTCGTACTCCTGGACAGGACACAAGCAAACACTGGTCACCTGAATAGACGCAGGCACTCTCACCTCCACCTATCATGTCTCAATATCATCAATACTGTTGTGTTGTTGCTCCTCTGCAGTTTCAACTCTCACTCCTCCTAAGGCCCAAGTACACCACCAATGCACAGCATAACCCCTTCCCTTCAACCTACATTGAAAACAAGGCTCATTAAGCCATCATTTCATTGGGGTCTTCAGCAGACTAAAATGATTAGTCCTGGTTCAAATAGATATGTTATTCGAGCAAGCTAGGTTCGAGAGGTCTAGGGGGCATAAGAATTAGTTAATTAAGATGAGGGAGTAAAAAGCAGAAGAGTGGGATTAATTGGATAACTCCTTTCACAAAACTGGCACACGTATGATGGGTGGAATGGCCTGCTTCGTGCAGCACCATTCTATGAATCTGGATGTCAGGAGGAACTTCTTTTTGCAGAGTCACTGATATAAAAAACAACTTGCCAACCCCTGCTACTTGTGCAAATTTACTGGAAAATACTGGAAGTGAATGGCAACATTTCAATTTTAAAATACTCATTCTTGGTTTCAAATCCATCCATTGCCTCATCCCATCGTATTTCTATAACCTCCTCCAATCTGTTACGAATGCAAAACTTTATAAGATGGTCACGTTTTAAACTGTCTCCTTTAATTTAATGTTCTGAATAGGGGATGGTGCAATCATGCTAACTCTGTCTGGAAACAGGCCTATCTGTAACCGAAATACATAGAAACTCAGGTGCCCATTTTCACACCTTTACACAAAGGGGGCAGCTGGTTTTCTGTACACAGTAACACACAGACCCAGAGGCACAGAGAAGCAGACAGAAACAGCTGATGCTGTGAAGAGCAGGGGAAAAGATTGTTTTTTTGTGTGAGCCGCCAAGCAGGATGCTGGTGAGAACGGTTTGCTTTTCGAAGAGACAGGACTTGTGGAGATTTAAGGACCAAGGAGCGAGCCTTGTTGCTGGGAGTCGGTTCAGGGATACTCAGAAGACTGAGTGGAGTGACTCTCGAAGGACACTGGAAGAATTGCCCTGGTATAGCAGGGAGAAGGGAACCTGCTGAAAAGCCAGGAGGAGTTTGGGGCTTTATCTTCAAGGCTACATGTCTGCTGGAAGCTGATGTAAAGTAAAAACATGTCATAAAGAATATTTTGATTGGGTTGGTTAGTTAATGGGGAAGTACCTTTTCTGTGGCTGGATGTATTTGTTGCCCGTTAAGCAGTGTTTAGTCGATGTTGATTTTAATTTGTTGGTTACAGTGAAAGTCTCAAAACCTGAACTCTTGTCTTACCATCAGTCACGGGGAAATTCATATCAAAGTTATTTGTCTCAATGGGGATCATGACAAATTCTACAGACACCTGAGATCTCTGTGCTCCAGCCTCTTTCCTATCCATAATTTTAATTGGCCCATCATTCATGAGCAATCACGCTCAGAGGGGAGCACCTTGGAGTCACGGTGCGTTGTTGCATCTTCCTTTTTCCAGGATGCAATTCATTGCAAGTAGCGTTCTTCCCTGGAAGCACTGGATTCACCTGCTCCCTTCCCCTCCCTCGAGCTGGCAATGGTAACCACTATTCACTGGCTAAATGGCCCTCTCTGAGGGCAGTTACTACTGTTGCATTTGGTTGTGTCACCCAGTCGTCTAGATCATGAGATCCCGCCAAGTTGGAGAGATGGCGAGTGTGATTATCAGTTGATTTCAGGCACAAACTTTCTATTTCTAGCAAGCTGATAGCCAGACTTTACTGTTACATCAACCTGCAGCAGACACCCCGACCAACAATTATCTCCGTTACCAAGCCTCTGAGATCAATTTCAGCTAATGTAAACACGGATGATGTCACTGGCTTTCTAAAAAATTCTATCCTGTGTTTTCCAATTTAAAAAAAAATTATTTCATAGGATGTGGGTATCACTGGTGAGGCCAGCATTTAATACCCATTCCTAATTGCCCTTGAGAACGTGGTGGTGAGCTGCCTTCTGGAACCACTGCAGTCCCTGTGGTGTAGGTACACCCACAGTGCTGTTAGGATCGGCATTCCAGACGCACTGACAGTGAAGGACTGGCAATATATTTCCAAGTCAGGATGGTGTGTGGCTTGGAGGGGAACTTGAGGGTGGCGGTGTTTCCAAGCGTCTGCTGCCCTTGTCCTTCTGGGTGGTAGAGGTTGCTAGTTTGAAAGCTGCTGTCGAAGAAGCCTTGGTGAGTTGCTGCAGTGCATCTTGTAGATGGTACACACTGCTGCCACTGTGCGTCAGTGGTGTGCGTCCAATTAACAAGTCTCTGCCGATCGGAAAATTATTTCTCTTCAGGGGGCAAGAGGGAGGCTGGTCTCTGTGGGAGTAGGGTTGCCAACTCTGATTGGACATACCCCAGGAGATTTCATCCTAGGATCTCCTGCCTTCAGCCATCCAGCCCAGTCAGGCAGCATTTTGTTTCCACCTCCAATACCTTTATAAACAAAGGAAAATTAAAGCAAACACAAACAATTTGTATAATGCCCTTGTGAATTTTTTCCCAGAATTGCTCGTAGCAATGTCCTGAAGATTCATCTTTTGTTCTTGTGGACTCCAGGACAACCCTGGAGGGTTGGCAACCCCACCTGAGGGCCCAACTAAACTCAGCACAGCTCAGATGTGTTAATCCCAGAAAGAGGTCAATATTAGTTTTCCCTTCCAGGGCTACTTTCTCCTGTTTTCAGGCACAAGGGGTGTTCAGCTGAGATCTGACGCTTCCCCTCACACAGCCTTTTAAAGAGCAACAGTCACATCAAATGTTCAAGATTGTTCTAGGGGAATACCAGTCGACCATTTGTCTCCATTGACTCCGATGTCATTCCCTCCTCATCAGCCAGGGTGCTGGGGCTCCTTCTGACGGATCCCCTTCCGTCAACGTAGAAGAGGATGAAGCAGGAGCCAGAGACCAGCCCCACTTCATTTGAATTTGATCTCTTTGCCCCTACAGTCATAGGGCCCCACTAACAGGTCCCGGTAAATCCACACAGTGCAATGGAGGACGAGGCAGGGTATAAGAGGTCACCCACTCTCTTCTTCCTCTGCCCTGTGCATGGGGGAAATGGGGAGGTTGAAAATGGTGACCCCACAATGATAAAGTGACTCCGGCTCTCTGCTGAGCAGAGGTCACCTCTAGGTCATACACCATCCCGGGTGAAACGCGTTAATTTGTCCTTCATCTCCATGAGAGCACCTTCAACACACAGGGGCAGCGGTGGCGTAGTGGTCTTGTCACTGGACCAGTGACCCAGGGTAATGCTCTAGCAGACGGTGGGATTTCAATATTAAAAAAAATCTGGAATTATAAATCTAATAACCGTGAAACTATTCCATCTGGTTCACTAATGCCCTTAGGAAACAGAAGGAAATCTGCCATCCTTACCTTCTCAAGGACAATGAGGGATGGGCAATAAATGCTGCCCACATCCCATGAATGAACAAATTTAACAAAAGATGGTAGCAGCCCCAACTGTTTCCTCCCTTGTGGCCCTTGACTCAGGCACAGAATGGTTTAGGCAGGTCATGAGAGGGTGCGTTTTTGATACTGGGCATGCAAGACTTCAGTCGTGTGAAGAGACTGGAGAAATTCTTAGAGAAGAGAAGGCTCAGGAGATTTGATAGAGATATTCAAAGTTATGGAATAGTTTTGATTGGATAGAGGAAAAAGTGCTTCCACTTGCAGCAGGGACAGTAACAAGAGGACTCAGATATAAGAATATTGGTGAAAGGACAGGGGATAAGAAATTTTTTTAGCACAGCAAGTTGATCTGGAAGGTGCTGCCTTAAGGGGTCGGGGAAGCAGATTCAATAGTAACTTTCAAAAGGAAATTGGATAAATACTTGAAACGTTGCAGGACTCCGGAGAAAGAGTGGGGTGGGACTAATTCAACAACTTTTTCAAAGAGCATGCTCAGGCACAATGGACCAAATGCCCCTGTGACCTGTTACGGCACAAGAATGCACCTTTAGCCCAACTGGAATCATTGCCTGTTGTTCAGAGACGACACACGTTTACCTGCATTATTGAAACCTTTTGAGAATGGAACAAAGGTTAAACAAAGCCAGTGACCTTCTACTAAAGGATTTTTATTAGATTTATTCTGCCATTTATTAAATAGTTTATGTACAGTGCAATTAAACTACAGTCTCTTTTCAAAATCAATCTTTCATTTGCTAAATTACATATTCACACAAGCCAGATTCCACACACTGGTGGTTTACAGGCGGCTATTCAGCTCAGATATCTTCCGTGTACGGAGGACAGGATTTGATACAGAACATTAATGCTTTCAAAGCTTCTCCCAACAATAATTTCAAATTTCTCAGCTCTGCGTTGTGGTGAGTTTTGCAGGCCCCAACCTTAACTGTCCCAGAGTTTGACAGCACGTCCTAAACCTGTAAACCTCTACAGCCTAAAACCGGGGCAGCAGACGCACGGGAACACCATCATCTGTAAGCTCCCCTGCGAGTCTCACACCATCCTGACTTGGAACTATATCACCGTTCTTTGAGTGCCCACTGGGCAGTCAAAACCCTGGATCTCACTACCGAACAGCACTGTGGGATCACCTTCACCACACGGACTGCCGTGGTTTCAAGAAGGAGGCTCATCACCACTTTCTCTAGGGCAATTAGGGATGGGCATCAAATGTTGGTTCTGCCAAGTGACACCCACATCCCACGAATGAATAAAAAAACAAGTGGAATCTGTCTGGTGTGCGTTCCTTTGATTTTTTTTTGTTCAATTAAAAACGATCTCCAAACCCTCTGAAAAAATTTTAAAAGAGCTTAATTTGAAAAGGTCAGTAGTTGGGCTAGTCTCCCCAGTCCTGACTATTTACATATGCCTTAAAAGAGTTTCTGGATGAATTTGTACATCGTTCTCTCCCCCAACCCCAGCTTCCTTCCCCAGATGAATATCAAGCGTGTTGTACACAGAATCTGAAGTGCCAGACCTGCAGCCTTCAGTTTTACTGGGGCTGCCGCACCATCTTTCCCTCCCTGGAAACAGAAGGACTTAAAAAAAACATTGGTCCCATTTCTGATCACCACGTCTCATGGAAGGAATCTCTTTCCTTTCAATGCACGCCCCGTAGCGGTCAAAATGATACAGTGGCTGACTAGTTACTGCCCGTCAGCCGCCATTTTAACACCAATGTTCCTACCTGACAGATCAGTGGAGATGACATCCAGTCTATTTACCCCTCCCCCTCCCCCCAGCCTCCCTCCACAATTCAGCTCAACTCCCGACCCAAAAACTCCCAGCACACAATCGGAAGTGGTTTTGACCTGTAGTGCAAATTTATAACTTAAATAGCCGCTACCTTTCCACAAAGTGTGATCCACGGTATGAGTCCATTAAACGGGAGCTATAGCGGGCAGGGGTGAAATTAAAATAAAAATCGCCAACAAACCCACCCCTGCACCAAGTTTTTCCTGATTTTGTTAAAAATTGATAAATTCTATCTTTTATCAGTTTAATTTAAAAAACATAATATAGTGCCGTTACTGTTCTACAAATAAAAGTCAGTTCTGGGGGTATAAATATGAAAAAGTCTGTAGGAAGTATATCAGGGAATCTTCTCATCATTAAGTTTTCATCCACTAATCCCCGCACCTCCCCTCTTCTTCCCATGCTCTTCATTTTACCCCCTCACGTTCACTTCTCCACCTCCTCTTCTCCATTCCTATTTTTCCCCCTACCCCTAACTTGTCTCTTCTTCCATGGCCCCTCCTGCTCCCCCTCCCCTTCCAGCCCATTCTTTCCCGTCCCAACTTCTCCTCAGTTCCTTTCTTCCTCCTCCTCCCTCCACACATCCATCCCCTTTTCTGCCTGTTCACTGCCTCATCCTCCTTCTCCGCTCGCCCACGACCATCCCTGTTTCCCATCCCCACCACCCCCCCACAAGAAAGCACTCATACCAAAATACTCTTTACTCAAAAGTTCAGAATAATCCAACAGTACGGTACAAATTTGAGGCATTTGAAGGGTCAGATGGAACAGCCTTTGATGGGCTTAGCAGTCTTTTCCTGCTCTGGGAGTTAATCTTAATTCTCTTATCCCAATTCTCTGTCTCTATAACCCTCCATGGTCTTTACTGAGCAGTGGAGTGAAGACTTAAGGTTAAAAAAAACCAGCATGCTTTACCTTTCTATAATTTAAATTGGTTTCTTAACTTTTCAATCTGTCTTAATCTTCACCTCGAGATACCAACCCTCAACATGGCCTCTGTCCATCTGTAACCTCTTCTAAACCCATAACACAGAAGGCATTAATAAACACTTCATGCACTGTGCAAGTGAGAAAGCGCGAATATTATATTATCCTTGGTCCACATACGTGTGTGCAGCACAATAATGTGAAACTACCAATGGTTAAATGAAGAGAAAAATGTTTGATTAACACAGGACAGAACTGTGATCAATGTGAGCGCTGGCAAGTGCTGCAGTTTCTATGTGCATCAGTAGGTGGCAGTGCATTCTGATAGGTTATCGTTGCTGAACGCAAGAACAGAAGAGGAACCTGACACATTAAGTGAATGCTCAGCATGTCCCTTCTGATTGCTCCATCTGCTGTTTTAACTCTGGCATTGCCCAGTTTATCTTCAGCAGGTTATGGCCTTCACTGAAAAGACAGTCCAAATAGTGTCACATGAGCCCCTTAAGGAGTCACCCTTGCCTCAGCGAGTAGCATCCTCGTCTCTCGAGTCAGATGGGTTGCGAGTTTAAGCCCCACTCCGACACTCCAAAGCAACACTGAGGGAGTGCTACACTGGCAGAGGTGCAGTGTTTTGGATGAGATGTTAAAACTGAGCCTCTGCCCTTTCAGGTGGGATATAAGTTCTCACTATTTTGAAGAAGAGCAGGGATGTTCTCCCTGGTCTCCTGGCCAATACTTATGCCTCAATCAACATCACTAAAATAATTCCTCTGGTCATTATCTCATCGCTACTTTGAGATTTGCCTACATCACAATTGGCTGTAAAGCTATATAGATCCAAGCTCGTTCATTCAGGGGCAAGTACTCCTGGAGCTCAGTGTCAATGTATCAATAATTACTTTGTCAAGGTCCAATAACAATCATCTTGTTGACTAGCAATTACATTGTTAAGATAATCACATTGTTGAAACTGGTGACAAGCGTTGGCTCACGCATAAATTCTATGGAATTCATTGCCACAGAAGGCTGTGGAGGCCAGGTCATTGAGTGTATTTAAGAGCGAGATAGATAGGTTCTTGATTGGTAAGGGGATCAAAGGTTAGGTGGCGAAGGCGGGAGAATGGGGTTGAGAAACTTATTAGCCATGATTGAACGGCAGAGCAGACTCGATGGGCCGAATGGCCTAATTTCTGCTCCTATGTCTTATGGTCTAAATGGGTACAGCTGTAACACCCCAGGGGAACGGAACTGGGAGTCTGTCACTTTGTTGAGCTGGCCGAACAATAAACCTGCTTGAGGCAAAAGACCAGTTTCAGACTCACTCTTCCCTTGTGTACAATGATTGGAGTTGACATTCAGCATGGTGGGTGTGAGCTTTACAATCTAGAGGATCAATAGGAACAGGTAAACAGACTACATTTAGTTAATGTAGATTTTTAAAAATTGCCTATTTAAAAGTTTAAAAAAATTACAAATAGCATTTTTTCAAAATGTAGAAATAATGGGGCCCCAGCCAATGCACAGCCTGGGGCTGGAATACACTACCTGGGAGGGTGGTGGAGGCGGGTTGCCTCACACCCTTTAAAAAGTGCCTGGATGAGCCCTTGGCACGTCATAACATTCAAGGCTATGGGCCAAGTGCTGGTAAATGGGATTAGGTAGGTAGGTAGGTCAGGTGTTTCTCACGTGTCGGTGCAGACTCGATGGGCCAAAGGGCCTCTTCTGCACTGTGATTCTGTGAAAACAGCCTTAAACACAGCAAGCGAGCAACCAAAGGGAGACACCATTTTCCCAAGGATTAAAAGGAGAATCTTCACTCCTGTGGTACAACACCCAGCACAAAAACCTAGAACCCCCGAGGGGTTCAGTCAGAAACGTCAGTGCGGCCAATAGGCGAGAGTATTCCCAGGGGACTGTAAAAAAAAACAGCATACACTGGACATGTTTGTCATTTCTCATCCCACCACCCACCCCACTCCACCGTGTTTTGGGGGTGGAGAAAGTGGGGGAGTTGGAGGGGTGGGGGAAAGGCTGCTCAGTAGGGCTGAGTTGAGGAGAGGTTTGCCAACTGGATAAGTGCCAGCGCCCCGTGCCACCGCTCCTTCTGTTCCTGCAGGTGCTGCCCGGAATAGTGTTGCTCCTTCTCCTCCTCATAGTCCTCTCCGTGGTGGCCGTTCAGCGGGTCTTTCTGCTCCTGGTCGGATTTCTGGGTGCCCGCCTCTTCCCTGGCGGGGATCGGACGCTGCTCCCGGCTCTGCCAGTACCTGAGAGGAGTTACACGGTTAAAAGACTCAAGCTGGACAAAACGAGCAATAGCAAACCCAATGCAGATTTTAAAATCATCACTGCCCCTCCGCGGGCACCTAATGGTTCAGTCTGTAACTTTATTGGGCAGTGCAGTTGGCACATTCCCCTCCCAGTGCGGTACCGAGCTCCACTCCTACTAACACTGCAACTTGCACTTGTACAGTGCCTTTGATAGAGAACAACATCCCAAAGGAGCCTTAAGGAAAGCAGATGCCAGTGCAAAAGGAGAACTTGGAAGCTTCTGGAAATATCTGGAGATTGGTCAAAGAGGTAGATTTTAATGAAGGTCTTACAAGGGGAGGAGAGGGAAGTGGCGATTGATAAATTCAATGAAGGAACTCTGGAGAAACTTCTTTACCCAGGGAGCGGTTAGTATGTGGAAGTCACTGCCACAGGGAGTAGTTATGATGAGTAGCACTGATTCATTCAAAAGGGAAGCTAGATAAACACGTGAGAGAGAGAGAAGAAGAAGAGTATAAGGCTACGTTGATGGGGTTAGACGAGGGGTGAGAGAATGATCACGCGGCGCACAAACACCAACATAGACCAGTTAGGCCGAATGGTCTGTTTCTGTGCAGTCAAATTCTCCATACTGTAGGAAGTGATTCCAGAAGTGAGGCCTGCACAGGTCAGGCGTCTCTTAACTACAGACTCTTCCTAACAGCACTGTGGGTGTACCTACACCACAGGGTCTGCAGCGGTTCAAGTCGGCGGCTCACCCACCACCTTCTCAAGGGCAATTAGGGACGGGCAACAAAAGCTGGCCTAGCCAGCGACGCCCACGCCCTGGGAAAGAATAAATAATAAAACATCTCCGGGATGACCTTGCTCATTTTGGGCATAGTGATACTGGGCCGAGGCAATTTTAACACAGCCTCATAAATGCTGGGTGACGGGCAGGGGTGGGGTGTTATTGTTTCAAGGGATGTGGGTGTCCCTGGCAAGACCAGCAATTGTTGCCCATCCTTAATTGCCCTTGAACTGAGTGGCTTGCTGGGCTATTTCACAGGGCAGTTAACCACACTGCTGTGGATCTGGAGTCACATAGGCCAGAGGATGAGAGATTTCCTCCCCTAAAGCACATTAACAATCGGTGATAGTTTTTACGGTCACCATTACTGAGACTAGCTTTATGTTGCTGTTTTATTAATTGAATTTAAATCCTGCCAGCTGCTGTAGTGGGATTTGAACCTGTTTACCCCACCCCCAGAGCACCAGCCTGGGCTTCTGGATTCCTAGGCCAGTGACATTACCACTACACCACTGTCTCCCCTGCAGTTTTAAAAATGTCAGCTAAGGGCTCTGTGCCTGATCCCTATCCCGCAAATCTGCCCAGAAAGCAAACAGGTCGGCTTATGCAGGCCTGTCATACCACTGATCCGATCATGGTTCAACAGCGGGGCCAACTCTCACAACCTAAACTCACAAATGGAAAAGGGGCCACTGGAGTGAGGTGTGTAGGCGACAAACAAAAAAAAAATAAAGAGCCCTTGAACTCCCTATTTAGGGAACAGATTCAGCCCACGGTCAACGACATCTCAACGGAGAACCACACGACGGCAACTTTCATTTATATAGCACCCTAACTGCGGAGGTACCTTCGCCACATGGACTGCAGCAGTTCCAGAAGGCGGCTCACCACCACTTTCTTGAGGGCGATGGGTAATAAATGTCAGTCTTGCCATGGACGCTCACATCCCATGAATAAAACAAAACGGCAATTGCAGTCGGTTATGGGACAAGGCAGGAGAGTTCAGTGACTCACCTCGATAACCACTCCACCACCGCCTTATCTTCTTCAGCTGTTGTGGCCTTGCCCTGGTCGTTCGCACCCTCATGCCGCCTCAGCCTGGCGTATGGGTGTTTTGAGCAGTGTCGATTGGCGTGAGTAAATTTGCTGACACAACCTGGAGAGAATTATTATTTTTTTAATTCCAATGTTACTTTACTTACACAGATACCGGAGGTGCACTTAATCCCCACAGAAATGCCACGCCACACAAAATCTCACAGGCTCAACATGGTTTCACTGCTTGCTCAAACTTTTGCCTATCTGGAGTAAAATCGCACGAGATTTGATAAAAGCCTGAGAGCATCTTGTTGCCACCTCCCGGGGGTCAGATTCAGCCACAGTGAGCTACACCTCAGCGGAGAATCATACAACAACAGTTTGCACTTATATAGCACCCCAACACAGCAAGATGTTCCCAAGGTGCTCCGAAGGAGCGTCATCAAAGAAAATTGGATACCGAGCCACAAAAGGAGACATTAGGACAGATGGCCAAAGTTTGGTCAGAGGCAGATTTTCAGGAGCTTCTTGAAAAGAGAGAGAGAGACAGCAAGGCCGAGAGGTTTGGTGAGAAAATTCCAGAGCTGAGGGCCCAGTCAGTTGAAGGCATGGCCACCAATGGTGGAAAATGAATGATCAATGACACGCAGGAGGCCAGAATTGCAGGCGTGCAAAGATGTAAAAAATCCCATGACACTATCTGAAAAGGGCAGGGAGTTCTCCCCAGTGTCCTGGCCAACATTTGTCCCTCAATCATCGTCACCAAAATAGATTATCTGCTCATTATGGCAATGCAGTTCGTGGGAGCTGGCTATGCACAAATTGGCTGCCGCGTTTCCTACATTAAAACAGTGACTCCACTTCAAAAGATACTTCATTGGCTGTAAAGGAGCTTTGGGATGCTCTGAGGTTGTGAAATGTGCAAATTCTGTGCTGGTTAGCAGCAGGTTTAAGCCACAGCAACACTCCCGATGCACAATTGGAGGCTACCCACATCCCCTGCCCCCCAGTGAAGTCTTGGCTCCGACAAATAGCACTCAGATTCTCTGTGTCTAGAGAATTGTGACGTGTCCCCGTCAAGACAGAGTGTGCTGCACTCCACGCTGGGTGAACGGAATCGACAGTAGCTGCTATTGGACACCTGGTGGCGCTGCGAGCGAACAATGCGCTGCAGTTCCTCCGAGCCCGGTCCAGTGCCGTTTGCCTTGAACCTGGGCAAGTTTGTGTCTGTCTGGGGAGTCATGCTGCTCTCCATTTAAATGACTGTACAAGCCCTCGCTCAGTTACTCAACAACCACATTGAATAAGTTTCCCCGCATGTAGATTTTTAAAAAAAAAAACAGCACAGGAAACCATTTGGCCAGTCATGCCTTTGCTGTCTCTTTGAAAGATCTATCCGCATAATCTCACTCCTCTGACCTTCCCACAATCCGTTTAAAATATTTCTCTTTCAAATATTTAGCTTCTTCCGCTGTAAAAGCTTTTTAAAAAAAAAAGTGGTTTGCAGCCATGGAAGTTGAAATGAAATGGGGGAAGAGGCAGGAATGGGAGGCCACAATCAGATCAGCCATGATCTTATTGAATGGCAGGGCAGGGTCAAGGGGCTGAATGGCCTACTCCTGCTCCTATTCCTTACATTCTTAAGATACATTTTGAAAGTGTAGTCACTGATCTGCTTCCCCCCCACTCCCCCAGCTGTGCCTGGTAGAGAATTCCACAAGCTCTAACTGTTCACAAAAAAATGGTCATAAAGCCAGGCTGATTCAGGAAGAATGTCACCGTGACTGTGATTTTACAATTAGCGCATTTCCCAAGGTCCTGCAGGACAGGCCCAGCTCTCCCTCAGTACTGCACTGGAGTGCCAGCCTGGATTTTTATGCACACATCCTGGAGTGGGACTTGGACCCCCAAACTTCTGACTCAGAGGACAGCGTAACTAAATACAAGACAGTTAAAAATAAATCCAATGAAGGAATTCGGGAGAAACTTCTTTGCCCAGACAGCAGTTTGAATGTGGAACATGTGAACAAGGAGAGTAGGCCATTCAGCCCCTTGAGTCTGCTCCGCTATTCAATAAGATCATGGGCACAATGCCACTTTCGTACCTACCTCCTATACCCTTTGACTCGCTTGTTAGTGAAGAATCTATCTACCTCAAATTTATTCATTGACTCTGCCTCCACCGATCTCTGGGCAAGAGAGCTCCACAGATTCCCGACTTTTAGAAAAAATATTTCTCCTCATCCACCTTAAATGAGACACCCCTTGTTTTTAAACTGTGTCCCCTAGTTCTAGTCTCTGCCACAAGGGGGAAACATCCTTTCAGCATCCACCCAGTAAAGTCCCCCCCCACCCAGGATCTGATATATTGTTTTATTCATTCATGGGATGTGGGAGTCGCTGGCTAAGCCAGCATTTACTACCCATCCCTAATTACCTAGAGAAGGTGGTGGTGATCTGCCTTCTTGAACCACTGCAGTCCATGTGGTGTAGGTACACCCACAGTGCTGTTAGGGAGGGAGTTCCAGGATTTTGACCCAGCAACAAGTGAAGAAACGGCGATATATTTCCAAGTCAGGATGGGGAGTGGCTTGGAGGGGAACTTGCAGTGCGTGTGTTCCCGTGTGTCTGCTGCCCTTGTCCTTCTGATGGTAGTGGTTGTGGGTTTGGAAGGTGCTGCCTAAGGAGCCTTGGTGAGTACCTGCAGTGCATTTTGTAGATAGTACACACTGCTGCTACTGTGTGTCGGTGGTGGAGGAAGTGATTGTTTGTGGATGGGGTGCCAATCAAGCGGGCTGCTTTGTCCTGGATGGTGTCAAGCTTCTTATGTTGTTAGAGCTGCACTCATCCAGGCATGTGGATAGTATTCCATCACACTCCTGACTTGTGTCTTGTAGATGGTGGACAGGCTTTGGGGAGTCAGGAGGTGGGTTACTCGTCACAGGATTCCTAGCCTCTGACCTGCTCTTGTAGCCACAGTATTTATATGGCTAGTCCAGTTCAGTTTCTGGTCAACAGTAACCTCCAGGATGTTGATAGTGGGGGATTCAGTGATGGTAATGTCATTGAACATCAAGGGGTGATGGTTAAATGCCCTCTTGTTGGAGACGGTCATTGCCTGGTACTTGTGTGGTGTGAATATTATTTGCCACTTGTCAGCCCAAGCCTAGATATTGTCCAGGTTTTGCTGGATTTGGATATGGACTGCTTCAGTGTCTGAGGAGTCGCGAATGGTGCTGAACATTGTGCAATCATTAGCGAACATCCCCACTTCTGACCTTATGATGGAAGGAAGGTCATTGATGAAGCAGCTGAAGATGGTTGGGCCGAGGACACTTCCCTGAGGAATTCCTGCAGTGATGTCCTGGAGCTGAGATGTTTCAATAAGATCATCTAAACTTGGACAGGCCCAACCTGTCTAACCTTTCCTTGTAAAATAACCCCTTCATTCCAGGAATCAGTTGAGTGAACATTCTCTGAACTGCTTTTAATGCAATAATGTCCTTTTTCAAATAAGGAGACCAAAACTGTACACCATACTCCAGATATGGTCTCACCAAGACCCTGTAAGCTGTAGGCTGTAGCAAAATATCCCCACTTTTATATCCCATTCCTCTCACAACAAACAACAATATGCCATTTGGCTGATACTAACTTTGCGATTCATGTACCAGGACATCCAAATCCCTCTCTACCACAGAGTTCAGCAACCTCACTCCATTTAGATAAGATGCTGCTGTACCTGCCCTGGGAGTGTTTGATGAGGACAGTGTAGAGGGAGCTTTACTCTGTATCTAACCCCGTGCTGTACCTGCTCTGGGGAATGTTTGATAGGGTCAGTGTAGAGGGAGATTCACTCTGTATATAACCCAGTGCAGTACCTGCGCTGGGAGTGACTAATCAGACAGTGTAGAGGGAACATGGAACATGAAGTGGTTGAGGTGAATAACATAGATGTCTTAAGGAGAAGGAAGATAAGGAGAAAGGAATAGAAAGATATGTTGGTGGAGTGAATCACAGAATTGTTACAGTGCAGGAGGCGGTCACTCAGCCATTGTGTCTGCACCAGCTCTCTGAATGAGCAATTCACTTTGTGCCATTCTCCTGCCTTCTCCCTGTAATCCTGCACATTTTTCCTTTTCAGACAACAGTCTAATTCCCTTCTGAATGCCTCTATTGAACCTGCTTCCACCACACTCTCAGGCAGTGCATTCCAGACCTTAACCACGTGCTGTTGTGAAAAAGTTTTTTTCTCAAATCGCTTTTGCTTCTTTTGCCAATTACTCTAAATATCTGTTGCCCTCTCATGCTCGGTCCTTTCAGGAGTGGGAACAGTTTCTCCCTGTCTACTCTGTCCAGGCCCCTCATGGTTTTGAGATGAAGAGGAGGCTCGTGTGGACCATAAACATCGGCGTGAAGCAGGTAAGCCAAATGGCCTGTTTCTATGTTCTAAGCGTAAAGGCAGATCAGCCATAATCTGATTGAATGGTGTAGCAAACTGGAGGGGCTGAATGGCCTACTCCTGTTCAAAGAGCCAGCACAGGCACGACGGACAGAATGGCTGTACAATTCTATGACGCTTATGAATTAGTCGGTTAAAGATCAACCCCAGCCAGACCTCCACATTGCCCTCAGACCAAAGCCCTTACATTCCCGTTTCACTCACCTGGCTCAGAGCAGATGAACGGCTTCTCTCCCGTGTGCAGGCGCTGGTGCGTCTTGAGCTGTCCACTCTGCACGAACGCCCTCCCACAGCTCGGATAGTCACACACATACGGTCTCTCACCTGAGGACCCAGTCAGAGGGGGAGAAGAGGAAGAAAAAAAAAATTTTTTAAAAAGACTTTCCCCCTCAACAATAACACACAAAGACCAAGCTCGGCAAACGTTACGACAATTATGTACTTTTGAATATCTCTTATAGAGCCAATAATTTGACACTTGTCCTTGGCTGGGCATCTTCAGTTTGATTCCCTGCAGAACGGGGCACAGGAAAAGCAGGAGTAGGAGGCCATTCAGCCCCTCGAGCCTGCTCCACCTTTCAACTAGAGCATGGCTGACCTTCTACCTCAATGCCATTTACCCACACTACCCCCAGAATCCCTTGATAAGGAGCCAGCCACTTGGACAGCGTTAAGAGGCGAGCAAGGCTATCAAACCACCTCAAGGCTGTTAGCACCAGGCGATGGCAATGAGAAAAAAAAAATTGATGCTTTCTTGTCGAGAAGCCTGGGTGAAGGCCCAAAGTCCAGTGGGTGAGGCATCAAGCTGACAAAGAGGAGTGAAGGCCACACAGCAAGCAAGAGCAGACGCCCTGGCTGAATTTTCTTTTTAACCACAGGCTCAGCACCGCTGGCTGGAGATTCCCCGATCAAGGTCAACTAACCACAAGGCAGACCAGAAATCAAACCAGTAATCCCCCACTGTGCATGAGTCCACCACATTTACCAACCGAGCCACGAGGGGGAAACTCCCAACACCATTTTTCTTTTTATTAAGCAAGTGTTAGAAACCATAAATAATAGAAATTCTGTAGACAGAAATACGTTTAACACTTCAGCCAGGATCTGTGGAAAGACGAATAAAGTTACCATTTCAGGTTGTTGACCCATTCATCAGAACTGACGAGATGTCACAGACCTGAAACCTTAACTTTGTTTCTACAAATGCCGAGTGTTTTCCAGCACTTTGTTATTATAGAATAGAATCACAGAGTGGTTACAGCACAGAAGGAAGCCATTTGGCCCATCGAGGCATGCCAGCTCTCTGCAAGAACAACTCAACTATTCCCACCCCCCCATAACCCTGCAAATTTGTCTTCAGATAACTGTCTCTTTTGAAACCCACGATTAAATCTGCCTCCAACACACTCTCAGGCAGTGCATTTTGGATCCTAACCACTCGTTGTGTAAAAATAATTTTCCTCATGTCACTATTGCTTCTTGCGCCAATTGCCTTTAGTTGGTGCCATCTGCTTCTCGATCCTTCTGCCAACAGGATGTTTCTCCCTATCTAGTCTGTCTAGACCCCTCATGGCCATGCCTCTTTTCAAATCTCCTCTTAATCTTCTCTTCTCCAAAGAGAACAGCCCCGATTCTCCAATCTATCCTTGAAACTGAAGTTCCTCAACCATGGAATCATTCTCATATTTTTTTTTTTTAAATTGAGGGAGGTGTAGGCGAGATCTTGTGGCACAGTGGGTAACATCCCTGCCTCTGAACCAAAAGCTGCAGGTTTGAGTCCCAGCCCAAAACTTGATGGCCAAGGAGGTTACTTCATAACACAGCCAGGTAGGTTGTTTATCAACCTGCAAATCCTTCCAACACACACCTGTGGCAGGCGGTAAGAGTGGGAGAGATTCCTGATCAGCCATGTGATGGAAAGAACATTGGAGCCTCTCCCATCACTATCCATAACTCCAGACTGCAACATGCATTTAAAAGTGCAAGTTGCCACAGCAACTCAGGCTCCCCAAGTGAACTATGACATATCACTACCACCACCATTAGGAAGGCAGGAAAGATTGAGGTCCAAGGTGCAGATTGTAAGAGACAAGCGAAGGTAAATGGAAAACCAGTGTTAGACGATAACCAAGCTTGAATATTAAAGGCCTATAGATTCACAAACACTAAAAAAATTATTTACGTGAAGCACTTTGATAGTTCAGGTTACATGAGAAGGAGCTTTGTAAACAGAGTTAATTTTAAGATTACAGAAGGAAGGCAAGACTGAAAGAGTTAAGATTTCCCTTAACTGAGACCCCAGAAAGGAATGAACTAGTGTAGGAGACATTGCG
Source organism: Cetorhinus maximus (assembly GCF_964194155.1). Taxonomy (NCBI): domain Eukaryota; kingdom Metazoa; phylum Chordata; class Chondrichthyes; order Lamniformes; family Cetorhinidae; genus Cetorhinus; species Cetorhinus maximus. The sequence goes on from NC_135891.1 coordinate 114,053,926, forward strand.
AGGAGTCTTGAGCTTGGTGAGTGGGCTAAGAACGATGAAGATAATGATGATAAATTTTGCAAAACATGTATAGGCAGGAGCCATGAAACATTGGTGCTGTCCCCTCAAGTGCTTACCGGTGTGTGTCCTTTTGTGCGCTTGCAGAGATTTCTCCCTCGGGAATACTCGATTGCAGATGTGACAGCGGATCCGACTAGTCGACAGGGTGCCCTCAGTGATCAAATCTCGGACTATTTCTGCTCTCGGACGGCCACGTCTCATCCCATCCTGCAACACACAACCCAAGGATGTCACTTGTGAACCTCCACAATCCCGAGTTAGAATCCTGTGCAGCGATGGCCACTCTCCCATTCACAGCGAGGGAAGGGTGGGGCAGTTGGCACATTGCAATTGGCTGCAGCTCTGTCGAACCAAGTGAAAAAATAGCACAATGATATAATTAAAATAATGGTCAGGGCCCCTGTGCCTGCCGAGTATTCAGCTACCTTTGACTGAAGGAGAATGAATGGGCTTTGAGTGCCCTGATGTCTTTAAGTATGGTATCCCTGGGAAACGGTAGTGCGGGGTTGTTTGCACTGTAGAGTAACGTGCGATTTTTTATGGCAGCTTGACTCAGTAGTAGCAATCCCAGAGGAATTAGAAGGTTCCTGTTCCAAGCTCTGCTCCAATATACAATCAAGACACCATCATGTTGGTGCAGTTTGGGGGAGTGCAGCTTTGTCACCATGTGAGATGCATATAATAGAAATTCTGTAGATAGAAATACATTCAACACTTCAGCCAGGATCTATGGAAAGACAAATAGAGTTAACGTTTCAGGTTGTTGACCATTCATCAGAACTGATGAAATGTCACAGACCTGAAACCTTAACTTTGTTTCTACAAATGCCGAGTGTTTTCCAGCACTTTGTTATTATAGAATAGAATCACAGAGTGGTTACAGCACAGAAGGAAGCCATTTGGCCCATCGAGGCATGCCAGCTCTCTGCAAGAACAACTCAACTATTCCCACCCCCCCATAACCCTGCAAATTTGTCTTCAGATACCTGTCTCTTTTGAAACCCACTATTAAATCTGCCTCCAACACACTCTCAGGCAGTGCATTTCGGATCCTAACCACTCGCTGTGTAAAAATAATTTTCCTTATGTCACTGTTGCTTCTTGTGCCATCTGCTTCTCGATCCTTCTGCCAACAGGATGTTTCTCACTATCTAGTCTGTCTAGACCTCTCGTGGCCATGCCTCTTTTCAAATCTCCTCTTAATCTTCTCTTCTCCAAAGAGAACAGCCCTGGTTCTCCAATCTATCCTTGAAACTGAAGCATGCATGTAAAAGGTGGCACTTTTGTGAAGGGCAGGAAGTTATTCCAGTGTCCTGACCTGGGGAGGATCGGTCACACAGGAACTCAGGAGGTATCCCGAGTGGCCCACATGAATGGTTGACCAGCACCGTATTATCTGCGACCAGAACCGATCTGCCCCCCCACACCCACCCCCTCCCCCTCCCCCACTCCCAATTTTCACTGAACATCCCATGCAATTTTCCACCCATCGCTGGTTCTGGCCAGCATTCTCCTGCCAACAAGTCAAAAGTAATCATTCCTTATCATTTTTGTCTTGTCCACTGCATTGCCGGGCTAGTGGTAATGTTCCCGTACTATTGATCCATAACCCTTGACTAGAAGCCTAGAGAACACAAATTCAAACCCTTCCATGGCAGTTTGAGGACTTGAATGCGATCTTAAATGGCCAAAAGCTGTTGGATTATCGATAAAACCTAACAGTTTCACTAATGTCCTTTAGGGGAGGAAACATGCTGTCTTCACCAAATCAGGGGCTAGAAATGACTCCAATCCTCACCAACATGCCTGGCTTTTAACCGCCCTCTCAATTGGCCTCCTAAGCAACTTGGCTGCATCAATCCCTCCGCGGTTCAAGGTAACTACCACCACTTTCTCATGGTCAACAGGGGAAGCGCATTAAATTTAGTCTACTGCATTCGTTGCTCCCAATGCGGTTTCCTCTACATTGGAGAGACCAAACGCAGACTGGGTGACTGCTTTGCAGAACACCTTCGATCTGTCCGCAAGCGTTACCCAGACCTCCCTGTCGCTTGCCATTTCAACACTCCACCCTGCTCTCATGCCCACATGTCCGTCCTTGGCCTGCTGCATTGTTCCAGTGAAGCTCAACGCAACCTGGAGGAACAGCACCTCATCTTCCGACTAGGCACTTTACAGCCTTCCGGACTGAATATTGAGTTCAACAATTTTAGATCATGAACTCTCTCCTCCATCCCCACCCCCTTTCCGATCCCCCCCCCCTCCTTTTCCCAATAATTTATATAGATTTTTCCTTTCCCACCTACTTCCATTATTTTTAAATGTATTTCCATCCATTGTTTTATCTCTACCTTTTAGCCTTTTCTGATTCCTTCACCCCACCCCCACTCGGGCTATCTGTACCTTGCTCATCCTGCTTTCTACCCTTAATTAGCACATTCCTTAGATAATATCACCACCTTCAACACCTCTTTGACCTTTTGTCTGTGACATCTTTTGGTTATCTCCACCTATCACTGGCCCTCTATCCAGCTCTATTTGTCCCAACCCCCCTTAAACCAGCTTATATTTCATTTCTCTTCTATTTTTACTTAGTTCTGTTGAAGGGTCATTCGGACTCAAAACGTTAACTGTGCTCCTCTCTGCAGATGCTGCCAGACCTGCTGAGTTTTTCCAGGTATTTTTGTTTTTGTTGTTGAAGCGCATTAAATGTTAGCCTCACCGGCGACGCCTATATCCAGTCATTTTGACAGAGAAGGAGGCCATTCAGTCCATCAGGTCCATGCCAGCTCTTGGTGGAGCAATCCGCTCAGTCTCATTTCCGCACTTTATCCTTGCAAGTTTATTTCCTTCAAGTACCCATGTAATTTCCTTTTTGAAATCATTCATCATCTCCACCTCCACCACCCAGGTCATACCCACTTGCTGCACGAAAAAATTCTTCCTCACATTTCCCCAGCATCCCTTGTCCAAAACCTTAAAAATGGATCCCCTTAGTCCTCGTAGGATTTTAATTTTGTCTGGATAATAGCAACCCGTGCTTCAAAACTAATTCACTGGCTCTGACGCTTTCAGAATGAGACATCAATGCAAAATTTTCTTTAACCCTTTGACTACAGTGGTGGGGCGAATCAAAGGGCGATCTGGGAAGCTATTTCAAGGTAGTGGGGTGTTTTGAGGCATTAAGCTCAGGAGACTGCAGAGTTTCCACCCCACCCATCCCTGTACTATAATTGTTTCCAATCAATCATAGCCTGCAGCTATCAGTGAGGATTACTTCGGTGCAGATGAAATAAACGGTGAAGAATTAAATATTAAAAAGGATGAGAATTTGTTTAAACTCCCTTTGCAGAAAGCCCCAGGATTTCCTTCAGCTTGACAGCCGGCTTGAAGAGGCGCTCCCACAGTGTAGCGAACCGACAGTGGCCAATCACATACAAGGGGCGGGGCCACCCGGTGTCCCGTCGCCATGGGGATGGAACGTTGGCGCCTGCTACATTTTTGGCGGGTTCCGCGCAAATACTTGCTATTTCAGGCCATTCAAAAAGAAAAAGATCTGGAAAGGCGGCATCACGACCAGCAACAAATCTCTAAATTATATTTATATTTTTAAAATGCCTGGCTTAAATGAATAATAATTGTATTAAACACGGCCCACGGTCGGGGAGAAGGAGGAAAGATTACAAGTTTTGGCTTGCAAATTAATTTGACAAAATTCAAAAACAGGAGGAAAAAAAAATTTCTGATAGATCCGGAAATTGACCTGAATTGTTAATACGCTCATTTAAAAGAAACAGCCGAAATCCACGCTGGCCTTAGAGGGAGGAACAGCAAGTGATTTCCAACGTATAAAAACAGAAAATGCTGGGAGAACTCAGTAGGTCTGGCAGCATATGTGGAGAGAGAAACGGAGTTAACGTTCCGAGTCCGTATGACTCTTCAGATTTCCAGCATCCGCAATATCTTGCTGATTTCCAGCAAACCTGTTCACCACAAACTAAATATAATCTGCAATTAGGACTTGCAGGAACTCTGCGCCTTTTAGCTCAAAGCTTACAAGATTGCAAATCAAGTTATTAGTCACAAATAGTGGCAGGACAAGTATACTATACATGCAATCTCGCCCTTTTTTTCTGACACAATTAATTATTCGCTGCATTAGGTATTAAAAACTAGTTGACAGTCCCCCCCCACCCTTGTCTGTGCAGCACATCTCTAAGACCCATTACGGGGACAGGCACAGGGAACGCAGCCTCCTTTACCTTGTATGCGGGGATATCAGGACTCTGCCCGGGTGAAGCTGATCCTGTCGATCCGATGCTGGGGGTCGGGCTCAGGCTCATACTGTTGGAGTTTTCCGGCCATTTGTAGGGAAAACCCATTGAGAAATCCCCCAGACTTAACTCCTCGGCGCCGCACTTGGGTTGGAATGGCGCGGCTTTAATCACAGAGACAATCATCCGCTTCGGCGAATTGCAGCTCGCACTCCCAGACATAATAATATACATTGAATTTTCCTTTTTTTTTTATAAAAAGGGAGATGGAAAGTCCAGTTCTTCTAAGTGTCTTTTCCTCTGACTCCTTTCCCGCGTAATTTTGCCTGCTGGGAAATCTCATTAACCAATCAGACCAGGGACACGAGGGAATCCCCGCGCTTTCCGTCCAATCAGCCGGCGAGCTTTTGTGTGTCAAGTCAGGTATTTAAACTGAGTTTAAAGCTGAAGCCGTTTTTTTTAAAAAAAAGCATGAAAATGACTCAGACTCTGGCAAGATAAGGAGATCATTGCGGAAGCATTGCATCACTGAGTGTATTGAGTAATGAGAAAAGTATGCTCTTAAATAGTAATCCGCTTTACAGTAAATTTATACAGTAATGTCTTGTCTAATGATCGAAGTGTTGTTGCGTTGGAGAATTTATGTTTAAAGGGGCAATGTTTTATTACAAATATAACTAACCTATATCTGCCTGCTCAGTGGATGCGAAAGATCCCATGGCACTATTTCAAAGAAGAGCAGGAGAATCGTCCCCAATCAGTATCACAAAAAACTGATTACCTTGTCATTCTCCTGTTGCTGTTTGTGGGAGCTTGTTGTGCACACATTGAATGCTGCGTTTCCTACATTGCAACATCCAAAAATAATTTAAAGCACAAAGTCAATACACAGCCTCCAAGGCATCGAAAATGCTTGGGTTCATGGAACGGAACTCAACTACAGTAAAGGACATTGGTTCGGCCACACTCCGAGTACAGTGTAGCCGCTTGGGACCCATCTACAGCAAAAAAAAACATTACCCTATCTGAGTGAGTTCAACACCGGGCAGCTAGTTTTGTTACAATTACTTGCAAGATTCTAGCGTCTCCCAGCTGGTCCAGTCACGAGGTTGGCACATTCGCCACAACCAAAGGAAAGCCCATAGGCTATAAAAGCAGTGCATTAAGCCCAAAAGTGGTCGAAGAGTTCATAACCAACATAAACCCCAACATGCTTCCTTTGCGAACTCATTTTTCCCCAAAAACAATTAAGGACTGGAACAATCTTCCACAAACCTTCATTCTAAGGATTCATTTAAGGAAAATCTGTCGAGCTTTTTTAATTAATGCGACCATTGACTGCGGTCATTGTGCACCTACTGAGAAAATTCCCTGGTGGAAGGCGATGGAAAGAGCCCTTACCAAATACAATGGCTAAAGTTGAAAAGCACTTAATTGGCTGTGAAGCTCCTTGAGACATCTGGTGGACGTGAAAAGAGCTATATAAATGCAAGTCTGTCTGTCTTTTCCTTTATGTGAACCTTGTACTCAGAGGCAGGAGTGCTACCCTGGCTAACTCAGACATGGTCTGATCCTCTCCAGATGCCCATTCTTCGCGTGTGATTGTAATCAATATGCAATTTGGCTCCTGCTGGCAGAATCCCAGACAAGTGATCCTGCCCTTGGCCAGTGTCCACACAAGTGCACATCCAGATATAGATCACTGGACAGCAATCAGTCAGGCGGTCGAGGGGGTCATGGTCCGACTATCTGCCTTTCTTCCTCAGGAACTTGATAATCATTGATAATCAAAACTGGGTTTTAATTTGAAGTGCTAAATTTTCCTTTAAGGTTTTGGTGTTTTTTTGTTACAGTTAGTGGTGCCCCTTTAAAAAGGCGACATTAATTCCCTCTTCTAATTAGTAGAAACATCCAATTGATTGAATATAAAAGAGGGGGAAATCTGTTTGTCTTAGCGACGACTCTCACGAGTGAAGTTTCCTTTAAAGGTTTGCTTTTTGTTCCAGTTTATTAGTTGTACCTCTTTAAAAAGGGAGCACTTATTACCTGCTTTAAATATTTGATTTAAAACCTGTTATCATTGGTTTACATCAAAAGTAGAAAGTATCCCATTGGAAACTATCCTTTTCACTGAGTTTCCTTCAAAGCTTTTTTTATTACGTTCACTAGTGTGTGCCCCTTTAAGGGGTGGGAGCACATAACCTGCATTTAAATATCTGATTTAAGCCTCTCATCATTGACTGAATATAAAAGGTAGAAACCAAACCCTTGGCTACAATCCCATTTCAATTTGAGTTGTGCCCCTTTAAGAAGGGGGAGGTTGATGGTGGGTTAGTGAACTTGTTACCTTTATGTTGTTGACAAGAACCCCTGTCAAAAGTAAAAGGCAGCAATCAGTAGCTGGGTCCTTGCCTCATTAATTTTCCAGTCCCAGGTGAACTGAGAGAAATTGTAGTGCCCCTACCATTTACACTAGTGTTCTGTCATCTGGTTTCCATAAGTTAGAAATAATCACACTTTAGACATGAAATGGGATGTCTTGTGGTGCAGTGGGTAGTGGCCCAGCCTCTGAGCCAGCTGTTCCACATTCAAGTCCCATTCCAGGACTTGATGGCCAAAGGAAAGTGCTTTCATAATGTTGCCATACAGGTTGTAAATTCTTCCAACACACGCCAATGGCAGGCAGTTAGAGTAGGAGAGATTCCTGGGGAGAAACTGGAGCCTCTACCATCACTAACCATAGCTCCAGACTACAACATGCATGTAAAAGTGCATGTTGCCATAGCAGCCCACACTCCTTTGGGGAGGGAAGCTGGTTGGCTCAATTGGGGGTGCCGGTGTGCATCAGATTGGTGTCAACAGCACAGAGTTCAATCTGTTCTGGCTGGGGTGGATTTGGGACCTACCCCCTTGCTCTACCCGTGGTCGAGGTCATGGTACTGTGGGTAGGACTTGCCTTTGGGCAGAGAACTCAAGAAAAAGACGAATCAAAATGTTAGAGCACCTAAATGTAAGATATCCTAACGTGCTTCACACAGGTGTAATTTTTCTTTAAATGGGTGCTGAGCTGGTGAAAGAAATATCAGGAAAGGTGATCAAAAGTTTAACTGAAGGGATATTACAGAGGACCATGAAGGTGGAGAAGAGTTGGACAGGCAGGGTTTTGGGAGGTGATTTCCAGTACGTGGGTCAAGGCAGCTGAAAGTGTGCCCAGTTTGCGTGGGAGATGGCTTTGGGTTGGAGGAGGTTACAGATAGGATCTTTTACTTTCATCAATGCTGCTGCATTGCTGCAATTTGGGAGCTTTGTTACTCATTTTTTAGCCAAAAAAACCTGCAGCGTATGTCCAATCTGTGGCTGAGTTTAAACCTATGTATTTTTTAACATTGTTTATTCCTGTGCTCAGTAACATATTCTGTGCATCATGGGGTTTGCCAGGGTTGTGACAACGATGCCACTTTTAGTTTCACTCTTCTGACTAATGCCTGTTTTAAACATTTACTTTTTTAACAATTTTTTTTTGTTGAGAGTATTCTGTATAGTGAATGTTCTAGGAAATGGAGAAAAAAAACAACTTTTCACACTGCCATCCAGAGTCAGGGTCTCTCAGCACTCTTAAGGTCAAGTGACCCATGGTTCGTGCATAGTTAAGATGTTTCTATATTGTCACAATATACCTCAGTTCACTCTCCTTCATCAATGAATTTACACCCCTGCCAGAATTGCTCATTTCCATTCCAGCTTTTCTAGGGTTTGATCGAATTATGCTCAATTCTAGACGACTTTCACTGAGAATCCATAAGACTTTCACTTACAATCAGGAGTGTATACTTTTCACCCATCAGTGTGGGTTTGTTTTAAAAACCAATGGATTGCATTTTAACATTGTATTTCAAGTAATCTCAAGCACTGGATTGAGGCAGAGAGGAATGTAGTCAGGGTTCCTTCTCCTGAGTGCTAACCAACAAGTCCTACTGGAAGGAGTGCACGTCAGATAACAAAGGGTCAAGTTCAATTGTGATGGTCCCTGAATAACGCACAGATGCTGGTCTGGTTTCACAAAAGAACGGTTTTTCCTGTGAGGTATTTGAAGGGATGCATGTACCCATGGAACTCTATAAGTCAGTGTGTTCAGCAAAAGTAAGGGGAAACAAATGAGGTTACAATGGAAAAAGGTAAAAAAAAATCCAAATAAAAATACATTGTTTCTAACTGGAAAGCAAAATATTGTGGATGCTGAAACTCTGAAATAAAAACAGAAAATGCTGCACTTAGCAAATCGAGCAGCAGAAACAGAATTTTCCTGTTTCATACCTTTCAGACTCAAGATTTTTTTCTACCCCAAACAATTTCCTCCAAATTTGAAGTAATAAAAACACAAAAAAAATCCAAGACCCAGTTTTATTAATTCAAATTCTAAAATATTATGTGATTCATCACTGTGCCACCATATAGTTTTTTTTGATAGAGAAGCAATCCTTGGATTCACATACAGTCAAATTTCATGTCACTGATCTATTGCATGGGCATTGCTCACTGAGGACGTTAAACAGTATCTCTGCCCATGAATAGATGTCAAATTGTGTTGATTACTAACAAAATTCTTTCTTGTTGGTTATAGATTGTGGATACTGTTTGCACAGAAAACTTTTTCCATCCATTTCCAGAGTGATTACATTTCCTTATAGTCAATTGCACTCATTATGCAGGCAGAAGAACTCGACATTTGGTGCCAGCTGCTCAGTTTGTCTCTGGGGCATAATCTGCAGCACATGTGACTTGCGAGGTTACTAGAGCTGGGATTTAATGCCGCTCCCTCTCCTCTTGTGAGAAAACACGAAGGAGACATGGTCATCCTAATGTCTACTGATTAGTGAAAATATATTTAGCAACTGACTAATCTGAAATCAGGAATTCACCAAGTGAGAATGGATGACCACAAACATTTATCTCATCGTTTTGTAACACAGTGGGTGGTATTTAATGGAGGTGATGGGGGTCTTGCCCACTCTCTGGAGAGCCAGCAAGAGCCCCGCATCACCTCTTTTAGGGAAGGTCCGCCAAGTGCCATTCAGGCACTTAACTGGAAAGCAGAATTGCCCCAGAATCCTTGATCACGGGGGCAGATGTCCTGCCACCGAGAGCTGTCAGCCAGAGGGCAGCAGTTCTACCGAACAGCAGCACTATCAAGAAGGCAGTGGCTGCTGCCTGTACTAAACCCATCCAAGGCCGAGTATCATTGCTGGATCCCAGGCCAGAGGTGAGTGATGGCAGGAGGGTGGGGCTTCCCAATGCAGGGTCCCTCAATTAGGCACTGTACCTTTGAACGAGGATTTGTTTGTGCTCCCCACATAGCCAGCCCCTGCCTACCACTGGGTTAATACCAGTGGCAGTGCAATGAGGCCCTTAAGTGGGCAATCAGTGCTGATTGCCCACTTAAGGGCCTCAATTGGCAGTAGGGCAGGAAGGCTGTCCACAGACCTTCCCACTAGACTTAATCAGGGTGAAGGCTGGAAGAGTGTAGATCTCCCCCCCCCACCAACCACAAAACTTGACATGGGTGAGGGCATTAAATTCCACCCAATGTGTTGGAACATGCCCAAGTGATCCTCAAGCAAGGTACAGCTTAAGGTTGTGAACCTGGGCAAAAAGTTTGGGAATACCCTCCCATACAGCATAGTGTCATTTCTGATTACTGAAATTAATTTTCCTTTAAAAATTAGTTTGATAAGCATTCAAAGCATAAATATAGTAAACAAACATCGCGTATAATTAGCTAGCCCACACCCGTATTGCCAACTGCACTGGGACCAAAGCACCAAGGAATATAATGCACCATTAAACCCAATTGTTTTTCCTCCCTATTTTGTGCCTTTATTCTCATGCTCAGATACAATTCCACAGGTGGCAGAGGCTTTCCTCCCATTACTCATGCATCAGATTTTCAAATAAGGTTAGTGGATAGCCATCAGGTGCAGGGGTAATGGTGGATTTTCCCACCACACCTCCACCTCTCCCCTCCTAAACCAGATTCAAAAGCCAAATGCAGTGTCTCCAGTTCTGGTCAGATAACTGGACGCAGAGTGGGAACGTTCCTAGTTTATGCGGCCCGATAGCACATGGAGTAGACCATCAGGAAACTTTGCCAATGGTTTGAAATCACCAGGTCATATAATGAAACTACATTCCATTAACACTCACTGCATATTCTTTTTATCATGAAGCAAGTCTCAAAGGGGGAAAAATGTGTAGAAAACAAGTACATTTACACTAAAATGTCCCCTTAGTCTTACTGCCTGTAATTAAATATTTACATTCTAATATTAAGCTATTGATTTGTTCACACTAACATTATGTTTTTTTGATGCTTTGTAAAGGTAAATATTTATTACTAACAACATGTGGAAATTCTTTCCGTCATCCTTTCTAAACTTGGTGATTTCTCCTATGGGCGTGATTGCTGCTGCCTCTGCCCAAGTAGCTATGTCTACGTGTTAATGTAGATAGTGAGTAGTGGCAGGCTATACTAATCTGGAGGGCATCACAAGCCTAATCTTGTCCACACTCAATGCCCCCGCACACAGGCTATCCAGCAGACATGTCAGTGAAAGAAATTCCACCACACAACTGTTACAGTGAAGGGTCTATTTGTGTGGAAAGAGCTTATTTCTTAGACCTTTTTCCTCATTGATTATGCAGAGATTACAACTGAAAAGATTTCACCTAAATTATCATACTATTTTTTGGGTTTAAAACAAGGTTTCTGCTACAACTCAGGGAACTCCGGTTAATCTATTGCCCTGCTGAAGTTGTGCAATAAATTCACTTTTGGAAAAAATCCATTTGGAGACCAGTCCATTGGTGGTATAAGTGGAAGGAGATAAGCGCTCACACGATATACAGTGAAATGAACAATCTCAACAGGCAGAAGGGGCGGAGTGTTTGTCCTGATCGATTCTCAGCCCTTTACTCAGGAGGAAGGCCTCCTGCTTTGGCTCACGCCCCAAGAAACTTTTCAGCATTTCCTCAGCATCCAGAGAGCCACCTGGTTTAAGAATGAAGTTTCGGTAATCTACGCCAACCTAGAGGGACAAGCACAAAATGGGTAGGTTAGGGGGGGGTTCTTTTAAAAGTGTATAGGATCTTTCATTAAGAGTTAACTTATTATAAGCTTGCCCAAAGGAAAACTAGGTCTTGGCTGTGATAATATTGTACCAGGGAACGTTAGCTGTAAAAAGTGAGAGGAGCAACCAGCAAGTCCAACGTTAAACTATTGACTCGGCTGCCAGCAAACCTCTCTGAACATTTTTTCTTTTTTTAATTCATTCACGGGATGTGGGCTTCGCTGGCTGGGCCAGCATTTATTGCCCATCCCTAGTTGCCCTTAAGTGGTGGTGAGCTGCCTTCTTGAACTGCTGCAGTCCGTGTGGTGTAGGTACACCCACAGTGCTGTTAGGAAGGGAATTCCAGGATTTTGACCCAGCGACAGTGAAGGAACGGTGATATATTTCCAAGTCAGGATGATGAGCGGCTTGGAGGGGAACTTCCAGGTGGTGGTGTTCCCATCTATCTGCTGCCCTTGTCTTTCTAGGTGGTAGAGGTCGTGGGTTTGAAAGGTGCTATCTAAGGAGCCTTGGTGAATTCCTGCAGTGCATCTTGTAGATGGTACACACTGCTGTTACTGTGCATTGGTGGTGAAGGGAGTGAATGTTTGTGGATGGGGTGCCAATCAAGCGGACTGCTTTGTCCTGGATGGTGTCCTGCTTCTTCAGTGTTGTAGGAGCTGCACTTATCCAGGCAAGTGGAGAGAATTCCATCACATTCCTGACTTGTGCCTTGTAGATGGTGGACAGGCTTTGAAGAGTCAGGAAGTGAGTTACTCGTCACACGATTCCCAGCCTCTGACCTGCTCTTATAGCCACAGTATTTATATGGCTGGTCCAGTTCAGTTTCTGGTCAATGGTAACCCCCAGGATGTTGAAAGTGGGGGATTCAGTGATGGTAATGCCATTGAACATCAAGGGGAGATGATTGGATTCTCTCTTGTTGGAGATGGTCATTGCCTGACTTGAATGTTACTTGCCACTTGTCAGCCCAAGCCTGGATATTGTCCAGGTCTTGCTGCATTTGGACATGGACTCTGCTTCAGCATCTGAGGAGTTGTGAATTGTGCAATCAGCAGCGAACATCCCCACTTTGGACCTTATGATGGAAGGGAGGTCATTGATGAAGCAGCCGAAGATGGTGGTGCTTAGGACACTACCCTGAGGAACTCCTGCAGTGATGTCCTGAAACTGAGATGACTGACCTCCAACAAGCACAACCATCTTCCTTTGTGCTAGGTATGACACCAACCAGCGGAAATTTTTCCCCCTGATTCCCATTCACTCCAGTTTTGCTCGGGCTCTTTGATGCCACACTCGGTCAAATGCTGCCTTAATGTCAAGGGCAGTCACTCTTACCTCGCCTCTGGAATTCAGCTGTTTTGTCCATGTTTGAACCAAGGATGTAATGAGGTCAGGAGCTGAGTGGCCCTGGTGGAACCCAAACTGGGCATCAGTGAGCAGTTTATTGCTAAGCAAGTGCCACCTGATAGCACTGTTGATTACCCCTTCCATTACTTTACTGATGATCGAGAGCAGACTGATAGGGCGGTAATTGGCTGGGTTGGATTTGTCCTGCTTTTTGTGTACAGGACATACCTGGGCAATTTTCCACATAGCCGGGTAGATGCCAGTGTTGTAGCTGTACTGGAACAGCTTGGCTAGGGGCGCGGCAAGTTCTGGAGCACAAGTCTTCAGTATTACTGCTGGAATATTGTCAGGGATACTGCCTTTGCAGTATCCAGTGCCTTCAGCTGTTTCTTGATATAGCTTCACCAGGTTGACACCTCATTTTTAATGGTTTCACGGTCATTGGACTTTTAATTCCAGGTTTTTTATTGAATTCAAATCTGCCATGGCAGGATTCAAAGCTGGGTCCCCAGAGCATTGCCCTGGGTCTCTGGATTACCAGTCCAGCGACAATACCACTACACCAGATGGGACGTAGTTGAGGCAAATAACATGGGGAAGCTAGAAAAGCACATGCAGGGGAAAGAAAAGGAAGGATATGCTGATAAAGTTAGATGAAGTAGAGTGGGAGAAGATGGTGAGGAGCATAAACACCAGCATGGACCTATTGGGATGAATAGCCTATTCTTGTGCTATGCATTCTATATATGTGCACTTTTTTATAATGCTGGGAATAGGAGTTGCATTAGGTGCTTTTTCATAACATTAAAAATAATTCTCATGATTTTATAAGGTGTCTAGAAGATCCAACCAGTCACAAAATCATGGATGATCTTCTACCGCAGCTACAACTTCTCACGCTATTCACATGTCCTTTGATATTCAAAAAACTTGTGCCTTTTAAAATTGTCTTGGCACCACAGAGTTATATTTCGTATGATGCTAAACCCGGTGTAAAACAGCCTCCTGGAAGAAAGCAGGGTGGGGGAAGGGAAGGTCTTGTATCGCTTGGTTTTAACGTGTTCAGATTGGGGCTTGATAGGGTAGTATTGCGACTTTCATGCCAAAGTGCACCAAACTGATTTGCATTGATACAAAAGTTTAATGCAACTGTGCTCATCGACTGCAACCAGGCTACAGATTAAGAGTGCAACCTGACAAAGGAAAGATAGCGCAGTTTAAAAAATTTTTAACATGTTCAAGGGTTTCAAAATGAGCAGAGAAAGAGAATAGAAACTTTTAAAGGGTTATGAAGGGTTTTAGAAGTGTGCATTGGTAAAGATTCCAACTAGGGACTCAGTAATAAGGGTCATTAAACTGTCAGAGTGTGAGGAGAGAGTTTAGAAATATTTCTTTGCTTATAGAGAGTTGTTGGAGCATGAAATACTTTGTCACAGAGAGTGGTTCCATTAGAAACCAATACATCTTTTCAAAGAAAAGTTAGATAAATTTTTGAGGCCGAGGAAAGTGCAGGGCTATGGGAAGATAGATGGTGGGGGGTTTGTTTTGGATTGCTCCAGTAAAGGATCAGCACAAATGAGGGCTGAATAGCTTTCTTTTGTGCTGTAAATTTCTAAGGTCCTACTCCCCCATTCTGGAGGATGCTCACTTGTGCTGGAGACAATCTAACCTGGCTCAGCAGCCAGGGCTAGGGAGGGAAGATGAAAAAAAAGGTAAAAATCAGTCAGGGTTCCTGTTTCTAATCACTATTTAGTAACCAATCTTGCAGAATTAGGAAGGTCAATCTGGTTACAGATATTTGGATAATGGTTATTTTAAAATCAGAACTCTGGGTAAAAATTGATCAGTACCTTTGAGCTCATGACGCCCTCTTGTCGAAATCGGGTATAGAACATGTCCATTGAATAGACCTCACTCCAGAGATAACCATAATACTGGGCATCATATCCCCCAGCCAGGTGTCCAAACGTGGCTGGCATATTAGTTCCTGAAAAGCAAATACAGTTACATTATCATCTCACCTACGTGAATTCTTTTCAAATACCTATGCCAGTGTTTCAATATTTAGTGCCATTTTTTTAATTACATTTTCATAAGTTAGATCTGGACAGGTTTGTGTTAGGATACAGATTGGGTACACACATGCATACTGGAAATGGTTAATTGTTTAGTTGGGTCACAGAGACTGTTCCTTGTAGCGGTGGGGTGAGGTGGCGGGAAGGGGGTGGGGGCGCGGGAAATGGTCAGAAAAACAAACAACATAGCAGCTCACTTGATGATTGTGTTGACAAAGCCAGAGCCCATACAATACAGAAGTGCTGGAAAAACTCAGCAGGTCTGGCAGCATCAGTGGAGACAGAAATAAAGTTAATGTTTCGAGTCCAATATGATTTCTTCAGAACTGAAGAAAGGTAGGAAGGTGATGGGTTTTATGCTATTGATAAAGAGGGGAGGGACAGGTGAAGTGAATGAGAAAGTCAGGGATAGGTTAGAGGGCAGGGGAGATTGAATGACAAATATGTCATGGAACACAAGGAAAAAGAAATGGTAATGATAATATTAAAGACACAAAGAATTTATTCTCTCCCACTCTCTAATCTATCCCTGACCTACTTTGCTCCACTTGCCCCTCCCCACTTTTCAACAGCATAAAACCCATCGCCTTCCTACCTCTCTTCAGTTCTGAATAAGTCACATTGGACTTGAAACGTTGAGTCAGTTTCTCTCTCCACAAATAATGCCAGACCTGCTGAGTTTTACCAGCATTTTCTGTTTTTGTTTCACATCTCTAGCATCTGCAGTATTTTGCTTTCATCTACACAATACAGACCAGGAGAGTTCCGCATCTCAGACAAAAGTAGCAGCGAGGACACTACAATTGGTCTCAGCTCATCTCAGCTGGATGGCTATTCCATATTGTGGTACCTCCCTATCTGCCATTTGCTTCAATGGCAGAAAATAATTTTTCTTTTTGGTTACCTGGTGTTGCTGGAACTCCCATTATCTCTTTACATAGCCTAGCGTACTCTTCCTTAGCATCCACATTCTTGTTCGTACACATGTGTAGTGATTGGTCAACCTTCGCCAAAACTATCTGTCGCAAATTAAAGAGACCTGTTGAATAAAGAGAGAAAAATTGTTTGTACGTTCCTTTGCACAGCATCAATGCAAAAATTGATAAATCTATGATCAGAATGCCTGCAAAGATGAAAGGCAAGTCAACTCTAATTAAAAAAAAGTCTGTTTACTCACTTCTTAATTTACTGTAAGGCTACACAGATGTGAAAAATTGTGCCAATATTTACCGGTGTTAGCTAGCCTGGATTTAAGGAGCTTTTCCAGCAGATCTTGTGGAATCATGCTCCCATCCTTGTAGTGCTTGGACATCCGGAGTAGGGGTTCCTTTTCCCAAACCCAGTTCTCCAACATCTGAGATGGAGCCTCCACAAAATCTCTCTCAACATGTGTTCCACTGAACATGGCAAACTCAGCCTGTCAGAAAATAATAGGATCACTGCATCAACTCATTTCATGGAATACAGGACTCGGCTTAACTGTACAGAGGACAATTTATCCTGCAATCCGCCTGACATTATCTAGGCACTGGATTCAAATACAACAAAGGCACACCCAGCCCAGACAACTCGACAAAGTCCTCCACAGCTGTCTGAGATATGAAACGTACAGAATATTAAAATGAATACATTAAAGATCCACAACAGTTAGTTATTATCTGTCCTTGTCTACAGTGAAGTCTGTTAGCTCAAGAAACAAAATGGAAGTTAGGTCATTTGCACAATCAAGCTTTAAGAACGAGTGTAAGGCAGCAAAACTGTATAAAGAAAGTCAGTCAGTGGTCCCATTCCAAACCGTCAACCGTTGGCCTTTGTTGGAAAGCAAATGTATAACCATTGTATAAGATCAGGTTCAGGCTCAGTTGCATGTTCCAAACTGAAATAACCTGCCAATAAATATTGTCTAGCACACATGGTGAATGGCAGCTTAGCTAAGGGATTGAAGGGCTGCAGCACAGCAAGAGATAGGGGGGTGGAAATTGAGAGAAGAACCTCCGAGTTTCACAACATTGATATCAGCAACAGCAAGGATAATGGCAGAGTCATGAGGGTAAGAAGTCCTTACTTGGGAGCATATTTGATGCATCACATGACCAAACTCATGGAAGTAGGTCTCAACCTCATCGTGTTGAAGTAATGATGGAGCACTGGGAGTCGGCTTGGTGAAGTTTGCCACCATAGCGGCCACTGTAATCTGCCTTGTACCATCAGGTAGCAAACATCCTGGCTGAAGCCCAAAGCAGGCAGCATGTCCGTACTTTCCCTCCCTGTAAAACAAGTATATCAACACCTCTGTGATTACTACTGGTAACTAAGTAAATATACCCATGGCCTTATAACAGCTCAAATAGTTCATGAAAGTCATACTTTAATTTGGTATTATTTACAATAGGTGTGAATGGAATTTAATTCTTGGATTACAATCAACTGCAAGTTGAATTTATATTGACTCAAGACTTAAGCATTACTGCCACATCTCAAGACTCCTGACTTATCGCTCCCCTACTTTTGGCAGGGTACAAGAGAAAGTTTGTCAACTGGCATATAATTCCTCTATTGCTATTGGACCCGAGTGAACCCTTTCTCTGTTCTTATCTTCTGTTTTGATACTAGCTACTTGAAGCCAGCAGCCCCACCGCGGTACTTAAGTGGCCATTCTTCATCTATAAACATAGAGGGAGTGCTAGTTGGCTATTCCACCGTGGGTTCATAGCTCAGTCTGATCCTGAGCTCACCCAATGCCAGCTGATATCTCATGATGTGCTGAGAGAGGTGTCTTGGTATAGGCGGAACTTAAACATCCTCTCTGTTTCAGTGGTTCAGGTGAGTGTTAAGAGATCTCCTAGCACCATAAACATGTTCTCCTGGCCAGTCTGCAATTCTGCTGTGAAATCCCAGTCAACTGTCTTCAATCAAAACCATCCTGAAGAAAAACTAACTTGTCATTCATCTAATAACTGTTTGTGAGTTTGATTGATTGGATTTGGTAGGAGACAGAAAAAAGATAAACAGTCTCCATCCCCATCATTTACAATTTGATATAAGTATATGATCTGCAGCCATGCCTATCCTATTTAAAATCTGTATTTCTTTTGCAGAGTAAGTAAAACGTTATTCCATTTTTTTTAACCTGAGAAACTGAAGT
Organism: Cetorhinus maximus; assembly: GCF_964194155.1. NCBI lineage: Eukaryota > Metazoa > Chordata > Chondrichthyes > Lamniformes > Cetorhinidae > Cetorhinus > Cetorhinus maximus. The sequence continues at coordinate 114,071,954 of NC_135891.1, forward strand.
CATAGGGCAGGACACCCCAAGATTGAAACGAGTAGGAAAGAAATAAGGCAAGCTCAGCTGTCAACCTTTAGATCATACAAGAAGGTAGGATTTAATGGCATTCAGGTTCTGGGAATTTTTTTTTTAATTTGAAGGGTTTAGGTAGAGTGAATAAAGAGAATCTGTTTCCAGTGACCAAAGGGTTGATGACCAGAACGCATAGATTTAAGGTGAGTGACAAAGAACTAGACGCAGCATGAGGGAAAGCTTTCTTAACTCAATAAGTGGTTACAATCTGGTATGGTACTTGATGGATGCAGATTTAGTAGTAGTTTTCAAAAGGGAATTGGATAGATATTTGAAAGAAAAAAATTACAGGCTTATGGAAAGAGTGGGGGTGGGGGACCAACTGAATTCCTCTTCGAAAGATCTGGCAGATTCAATGGCTGAATGACCTCATTCTGTGCTGTAGTTCTCTGATTCTATAACCGTGCATCAATTAGCTAACACTTATGCTTACAAAACAATGATTGTGCTTCAACAAGAAGTTATTGTATGTGAAGCACTTTGGGACGTTTGAGATGCCATATAAATTCTTTCATTAACATCCATACATGCAAAGTCCAATAAGAGTCACTGGATACTAATCAGGGACAGGAACCCCGTTGATTTATTTTTTTCTCCTCCTTAGTCTAGAGGCACTGAGACTAACTGTGCTGTTCCATCTACTGACCAAGTTGACATTAGCTAACTCAGCAATGACCAGGGATCAAACGCAAGACTTTCTAGTCCATATTGATCAGTTTCACAGTGGGCAGTGCTTTTCGCCCAGGCAAGATATTTTAATAATATTAGAGGACCTGTAACTTGATGAAAGGCTATCTGTTTTTGAACAATTATATTCCCTCCTTAATAGATTAAGGAATCACCTTGGATATAAATCTAAATAGAATTGTCCCATCAACTCTCCAGTTGCCGTGTCTTTCACTGAGTACAGTTTTACATCCTCATGCCACACAGGCACGTTCTCAATGAGTTGAAAGGTCAATCCCAGCAGTTCCTGGTAGATTCCCAGCAGGCCAGAGGTTACAACTTCCATCGGAAAATATTCCTTCAGCAGATTCTGATCCACAGAGTACTTCAATTCCTCCACCTGGTTCATGTAGTAGCGCAGATCCCAGGCATTTATAATATTATCAAAATCCAGCCCTCGCTTCTCACACTCTTCTTTCTTCAGGTCTAAGATAACCGCCCTCTCCTCGTCACCAAGTAGTTTCAGCTTCCGTGTTAGTTCATCTAAAATATGAATTTGAAAGGTTTATAAGTACTGACATTGTTCCCAGGTGGACGTAGATCTCCTCTGCATGAGGCCCAAGCTTCATTTCCCCATTCCCAGTGAGCTCTGAGTAACTGTTTCAGTGCGCGCTGGTCAGGAATGTTGGTGCGGACGGGGAGGTGGTGGTTCAGAACATCCTTCTGACCCACAAAAGTTAGAAGTAAACCAACCAAACTGAAAATTTCAAAACCATGATTTTTCAGGAACAGCTTGCAGCGGATCTCTTTAAGGACTGCTGGACAGGCCACTTAAAACAGGTTTCAATGGACTAACACCAACCAAAATGGCAGCAGGTGGGAATGGGGCAGTAAGTGAATTCCTATGATTTTTGGGAGCAGTATTACCCCATTTCTACCAGATGAGTAGTTAAAATTGCCTCCATTATTTCTTTTCTCATTCAAGCCAACTTTTATAACAGTCCAGATTGTAGGCAGATGATTTAATTTTAGGACACAACATAATCCAACCCAATACTGCCCTTACCTCACATGTGCCTACATACAATTCCAACTGCTAAGAGCATCCACCTTTTGCACCACGGCAAGTTTTTTAAAATTAATTTTCAACACAGCAATCCTTTGCTCAAGAGTGCCAATTTGTGGATAGTTCCATGGCACGGTATTGAACCCACTAAAAATGGAACTAGACTGAGCATGCTAATTTTATGAAGAGCCCTTCTAGCTAACAGAATGCAAAGGCTTTCACCCCATCAGGCAAGGCTGGTTTCAAATGTGAATCCTCAAGACGAAAAGACCCTGTGTTGACTCACTTCACCCAAGGTAAGCGCTTAGTTGTAAACTGACATTCATTACCCAAAAAGATATTGACATTTTTGCTATTCTTAGCCATGTTCATTTCGAGTACGAAATCCGAGTGGGTCTTAAAGTCCAGAAGACAAGACTTCTTCGTACGAAGTTCCACCAGTTCTTTAAGGATTTTTGTGTTGTCCTAGACAAGGAAGAAAAAGTTATTTCATTTTGACTTTGTTTCCAACACTAAGCAATATTTCTTAAAAGTAGAATCACATTTTGCTGAACTGCCCACTAACCCTCAATGCAATAACAGAGATATCTGTACAATATCATACGTTGGAAATATCTGCTGAGCTTCTACAGTGAATAGCTGCATCAGATGATGTGGTACTGAGCCATGCAGACCAGCAAAGTTCCACACTCGATCCCCCTATTTGAATGAACCTAGGTGATCTCAGCTGGGACAGTAGTTGGGGATGCAACAATTAGCCTCTCTTCTCTGGGAAAGTGGAGGACAAAACAGAAATCAGCCCAGTTTCCTGCTGCTGATGACAATCCAGTGACTCCTGTTGGAAAGTACACTGGATGCTGCGGATCAGGCTTGGCTGCAATGTATAAACTTAGGTATATTCTCAGCTGATGAGGAGGTCAAGAAGTGATCTGAACCAATTAATAACATCCAGGAAAGAAGATTGTGTAAATACGGAAAACATCATAACAATATATGACTCAAATATGAAAAGAAAGAAAGATAGGGTTTTACTTGGTGGAAGAGATAAGAAGAAAAGACAAGGTATTGGGATTAAAAAGATGGAGTTAAGACTAATAATAAATTCAAGTAAAATTTCTGTACTCAGAAGTGAAAATATGGAACTCACTATACTGCAGAGTGGTTGAGGGGAATTGTGTAGCTGCATTTAAGAGGGAGCTGGATAAGTTCATAGTGAGAAAGGATCAGAAAGATATGTTGATGAGTGAGATTAAGTAAATAGAGTGGGAGGAAGTTTGTGTGGATCATAAACCCCGGTGTAAACCAAGGTTGAAGGGCATGTTTCTGTACTGTAAATTCTGTGTAAAACACAAGAAACCGGCTTGACTCACCTCCATGCAGCGGGAATTAAAGGCGTGCTCCATCCTTTTCCTGGTTTCTGGGACATAACATTTCTTCATTAAGGGAAAGTAGTGGGGATACTTTAGAGTTACCTTCAGCTTCCCATTGTCAGCTTTCTCCAGGCTACCGATAAAGTCATCAGGGAGGCCACCTAGTCACACAAGATATTAATATAACCAACATGACTGAGTGAAAATCTTTCAGACGAAACAAAGCCATTCATATCACTTATTAATCATCACTGATTACAGATTGAAATGAGAAATTGAGATGCATCCCTTCTGACTAAGCTTGTAAACGCAGCTCCTAACTCATTCAGAGAGGCCAAAAACGTCTCTGGCTCAATTCTCAGTCTGCATGGAGTTATCTGAACTCAATCAGGACTGCAGTAAACCTCAATATCCCTATGGGAAAATAATGGGGAAAAAAAGGAAGACAAGCCAAGATGCCAGCATGATCATTATCCAAACAACCCTACCTAAAAGAATGCTGTTAGAAATGTCGAATGAGGATGAACTTGGGCTCGGCTGCGATGCCCCCATGTTAAGACAGCCTACCAAAACACTGTTTTTAACTCACACGAACAGAGGTGAGGTGTCAGAGAGTTTCAAGAATTCAAAGGAGCACATGTCAACAGAATCCTACTCTTTCAAGCCTAAAGGAGAAAATTAGCAAAATAAAGAAATTGGATAATGAATGGTTTGGAAGCAGAAAGTGACATGCAGAGTCAAGGATACCTTGCAGTCACCATTTCAGCAAGGCCCGAGTGCGCATGCACAACTGTACCTGATGCCTTTCCGGTCAGCAGCAGGAGTTACAGCGTTTCAGCAAAGTATAATGCCGAGTCATGAATTTTTCTCTGTTGATTTCAGCTGTGAAAAACCTAGTAGTGCAATTCTAGACTGTGTCATTGTAAACTTAGTTGCATCTGCAGAAAGAATGTTGATCTGTACAACACTAGGATGTAATAAGCAATAAAGGAAGAACTTGTATTTAAATGGTGTCTTTTGTGCCATCAGGAAGTCCCAAACCACATCACAATCAAGGAAGTAATTTTGATGGTTGAGGGATAAAGGTTGGTGAGGACACCAGAAGAACTTCCCTGCTCTTTGAATAATGCCATGGAATCTTTTATGTCCACCAGAGAGGGCAGACAGGTCCTCAGTTTAAAAACTCATCCAAAAGATGACACTTTAGATGATGTGCTCCAGTTTCTGGAGTGTTGCTTGAACCCACAATATTCTGTTTCAGAGGCATGTGTGCTAGCACTGAGCCAACGCAGACGCCCTGCCATACTTTAACTGATGATAGCATGGATGGGAGTAATTTCAGGCAATGAATTGAAATCCTAATCACATAAGCAGCAGATTGGCAAAATATTAAAATGATGGCTAAACAGGGAAGAATAGTTCAGCAAGTACTCTGCGCAGAAACGATATGTTCAGAAAATTACTCAATTTTTTAAAACTACAACAGAAACTCACCATGGCAACACTGAATGTGGGAATGGTTTTATTCCAATGCCTCTTCATGAATATTTGGCAGGCAATTTCTGTCATCACCCCTCCAAAGGAGAAGAGAATCATTGCCATGACTAACCATAAATAAATAGCCTGGTGCCATGTTCATCCAAGATCAGTCTGCCTAAAGGCCAATTAAACCTTTATGGTGACAGGCTGTATCTCAGAGCCAAATTCCCAAACTCAAAGGCAATAGCCTTTTTCTTAAAAGCTATTTGGCCGCACAATGGACATAGTTTCATTCCAATTTACAAGGCCAAATTCCAATCCTGTTTTTCATCCACACAGTAACTTATCTCTTACCCAATTCATCCCGTGAAAACTCCAGAAAAGTAGTATTCTCATTCAGGTTCTTGCTGAAGTCTATACATAAAGTGCTGATTTTCTTCTTGATGGCTTTGATCTCCTAAAGCACAGGATAAATGAGCAGTGAGCCCTTTTACTGGCAGTTAATAGTTTACTGAGATTTGCAGCAGTGAAAAGTGGGGCCAGGGGGGTATTTTGCACTTCTAGAATAAGGAGTTTATTTAGATACAGTGTTAGATGCCACAGAAAGATCAAGGCATCATAACTAAACTTCTATTCATTAGACTAAAAATAAAAAGCTGTATTTTCACCAAAGACCTAGTGGATATATGGCATGATACTTAAACATATGAACCAGAAGGCCCCAGGTTGCATCTCTGTTCCGAACTCGGTCAAATGGTCTCAGTAGGCACCAGAAACCACATTGCTGTAGGTGACTGGGATTGATTTTTATGCAAGAGCTCTGTTTATTGGAACTGTAGAGACTTATTTCAAGTGAACTCCCGAAATAGAATTTGATTTCTTTGCTGTTTGCTGAGAAGGTAAACATTGTTTAGTTTGCTTAAAAAATCCACTGTCTGGCTTTAAGTCCTGCTGGTATTAAGTCCTGCCCTGCCTCCAACTCATTGGCTGAGACAGTTGGGTCAATAGACATTTCAGACAAACTAACCTCAGCACCCAAGGCTGGAACAGATGGGGAAAGAGCTCGGAAATGGACTGGGAGGGAAAAATCAGGACTTGGAATTCAGACTATGGACTCTGCGGGGGTGGGGTGAATGCTCTCCTGCTCTTCCTGGCCCACAACGAGTGCTTCAAAAAGCACTTGGCTGTTGTAGCCAGCTGCTCCTGTATCCATTTTGCTGTTGGATTTCCCGAGCCTTAGGAAACCTGGCTGGCAACTGTTAAGTTTAAAACCAGGCTCCCAACTGCATTGGTTTAACATTAAGATGAAGTGTCCCATCACTCCAAGACAGGACACATATACACGCCATGCTATTCACTGCCATAATAATTGGGCCACACACATAAATTTAGGTTAGTGACACAATCTCCGATTTTTAATTTTTTTAACACCCGCAACCTGATAGTTGTAGGAAGTTTAATATTGACCCCACTATGTATTTTCAGCATTCCATTGTGGTTGGGTACCCATCTACAAATGCCATTTTACCGCTACTTACATCTTGCTTATCTTTACACAGGTGGAGTCCATTTCTCTTTCCCAGTTTCAATAGCCTTTCCATGTAGCGCCTAGCCTCTGGCCGTAGGTCTTCCGCCTGACAATTATCCTGGAAGAACAAGCCCCCAGAGTGATGCAGCCACAGCAGCAAGAAATTATCTCAAGTATATCTGTTTTCCTTCTAATTAAATGGGAAAAAGATCTGTGAGTGTATGCAAACATGATTCTTGATTCCTACTGTGATTAGTCTGCCAGAACAGTTAGAGCAACTCACTTCCAAATAACATGGCCTTTCTAGAGATATTTGCAAGATGAACCATTTTATAACAAAATTCCTGCAAATCTTTTGTGAAAGAAATTACTAATGATTGCACTAATCACTGTCAAATTTTACATGTCTTTTGAAGTATGTTATGTAAAGGATGGAAGCCATTCTGCAGCAGTGGAATAAAATAAGATGAATGACCAGTTAATTTGTTTCTTTGTTGTATTGTTTGATGAAAAAACGAAAGCCAACAAATCAGGAGAACTTTAGGTTCTTCAAATATGCAAATAAGATCTTAAATATTCAACTCAACAACCAGAGAAGGCCTCAATTTAACATCTCATCTAAAGAATGACACCTCCAACAATGCAGCATTCGCTCAGTACAGCACAGGAATGCCAACCTAGATCAAGTCCTGGTGTGCTAGTGAATCCCAGAACCTTCTAATGTAGAAGCAAAATGTGCTACCAACTCAAGCAAACCAACACTTTCAGAGTGTTCTCTATTTGATGGGATTGCAGTGAGTCGGCCAGTTCGAAAAGTACAAAGAACGCTTTGGGGCAGCTGCCGCAAAGGCGCAATGGGGAAGGGTCGCTGCCTAAGACCTTTCTGCCACAGTGCACCAAGGGGCTGGGAACTGTTTAAATCCCCTCGGGCTGTACAGCTCAAAATAAATGTCTGCAAATGATTGTAATATTCATTGTTTGTACTGATGCACCTTGTGATACATGTTGTAAAAGTTGAACCTGATTGTACCTTTGTAATGGTGATTTTGAAATGGTTTGGAATGTGGTTGAAGTATTTTATGAATAAAGTATATTTTTGCAAAAAAATACAAAGAACGCGATGGGTCACTGGTGAAAGACACTCTTTGGTCTGCCCGAAACTTGTTGGTCTTCCAGCGCAAAGTTGTCCCCGACCGTGTGTTGCAGACTGGCACATTCCAAAGTCCAGGACTACGTGCTGAGGGACGCACTAAAGCTTGGGGCAGCCGCTGCAAAGGCGCAATGGGGAAAGGTCGCTGTCTAAGACCTTTCTGCCACAGAGCACTGAGGGACTGGGAACTGTTTAGAGCCCCTCGGGCTGTACAGCTCAAAATGAATGTCTGCATTGAATAATAATTGTATTATAAATGTATTGAAGCACCTCAGAGTGCAACATGATGTATATGGATAACTCCAATACCTTTGTCTGATTGTCTGCATTGACCATATTGAAATGATTGTAATATTCATTGATTGTATTGATGCATCTTGTGATCTATGTATAAAAGTTGAATCTGATTGTACTTATGTGATGGTGATTTTGAAATGGTTTGGAATGTTCTCCAGATATTTTATGAATAAAGTATATTTTTCAAAAAAAAACAAAGAATGCGATGGGACAATTAGAGATTGATACTCGTGATCTCAGAAACATGAATAATTATGGTATCTGATATTGGAACAATTTAACCCTAACTGGTCAATAACTATGCTCACAATTTCAGCCCCCCAAAAATATCTGATCCTTGTCTCCCAAAGGAGCTGCATTATACTGCAGGGGAGGTTTCACTGCTGTCAGGTGATTTAATTCATTCATGGGATAGAGGGCATTGCTGGCAAGGCCAACATTCATGACCCATCCCTAATTGCCCTTGTGACAACTCTCAACTTCCATCTGAAATGAGATGAGATAAGTCAACCACATTCCTATGGGTTCAGTCACATTTGGTCAAACTGAGTATGGATGGCAGATTTCCTTCCCTAAAAGACATTAGTGAACCAGATATGTTCTTATTAAAACCTAGTAGTTTCATGGTTACCGTTAATGATGCTAACTTTTTATTCCAGGATTAGTTAATTCACTGACTTTAAATTTCCCGACTGCAGATGTGGGATTTCAACTCATGTCTAGAGATCATTAGTGCAGTAACATAACCACTCTGCTACTGTATCCCCATTCTCCAAGTATGTCCCTAAATCGTGAATGTTGCTGAGCTATCCAACAGTGGAGGACTTCACAACAGATTTGACCCTGTCCTGAAAGAAGTTCATACATAAGCATTTGGTAGCAGGAGTCATCAGGAGCAGGCATTTTGATTTTCTTTTCTTCATCTTAGCTTGAGGAGCTGAGGTCAATCATGGTTGCAACTGCAAGAAACGCTCTACCCACAATTTTTAAACTAATATTCTAAAACTGTGTCAGAAGGAATCCTGGGAGATAGAAGTGATCTGAAAAATGTTGTCATTTCCCACACCAGCTTCTCTCCTCTTTATTTAGCTAGCATCAGTTCTCACCTGAAGAGCGACAATCCTTTTGTAAACGTCTTCTCTCATGCTCATTTCCACATCAAACTCCGACAGTTGTTTATCTGCCTCGGTGCTTGCAGTCCGAATGTCTTTGCAAGGAGAAACATGCTGGGGGAAATCTAGAATATTCCGTTGCACTGAAATATCAAACAGCAAGTCTCAGTGTCTGAAGTAACATGTTTAGCAGATCAATGTCACTGCTAAAGAGGATGATAGGAGGAGTTCCAATCTAATAAAGCACATCAGGAAGGGCACTTTTACTTTCCCCTCTACTGTATTTCAGAATTTTTACTTCTCATTTTAAAGATACTGATTCATATTGGGGTAAAAGATTGCCTATTTGCCACACTGTCCAACTTAAATGTTGCCTCAGTTTATCTGCTGCTGAAAGCCTCACCCGTGCCTTTGTTACCTCTAAAGCCGATTATTCCAATTCACTCCAGCAATTTCCCACGTTCTATCCTCTGCAAACTTGAGGTCATTCAAATCTCTGCTGCCTGTGTCCTAAGTCACACCAAGACCCGCTCACTGATCACCAGTGTTTGCTGATCTACATTGGCTCCCAGCAACACCTCAATTTTAAGATTTTCATCCTTGTTTCCAAATCACTCCATGGCCTCACCTGTCCTAATCTCCTCAATCCCTACAACTCCCCCCAGATCTCTATGCTTCTCCAATTCTGGTCTCTTGAGCATTCTTGATTTAATCATTCCAACGCTGGCAGATGTTCCTTCAACTGTCTATGCCCTAAGCTCTGCAATTCCCTCCTCATATCTCTCTGCCTCTCTTTCTTCCTTTAAGACACTCATTAGAAGTTACCTCTTTGACCAAGCTTTTGATCATCTGACCTAGCATCACCTTACGTGGCTCAATGTCAAACTTTGTTCCATAATACTCCTGTGAAACCTTGGGTCGTTTTATTATGTTAAAGGCACTCTATAAATACAAGTTGTTGTTGTAAAAGTCCACAGGCTTTCTTTTTATGTTCTTTCTGTGTTCCTATGGCACTGTAAAAGGCATCACAATATAACCCGGTCTCATCCTCACCTAACATCCACATACAGACACTTTCCAACATGCCTTACTGGGATGGCAGCTGGAGCAGACTTTCTTACAAAGGAAATAATCATAATGATTTTTTAAAGATAAAACATTGAAAAGAATTTTATAGAATTATTATTTCAATTTACACATATTATTAATAGTTGAAACTTAATTTCCTAAAAATGCAATTATACTGAACTCTTCCATGAATGTATACAATGTGTTTAGTTGACTAGACAGTTCATTATTTTTGGTGTGACCTCTAGGTTCTACTGTACCATTGTGAAAACTGACATAACCTCAGAATTATTAGTCCAACAAAGCCAGGGAGAGAGTAAGGTAAAGCCTCCAGTCAGCAGCTATTCCCACACAAAACTGCTGAATGTTTGGACTATTGCTTACATCTGCTTACAAAGGCTTTTCCACAATACGTAGCGCTCTGACCAGTAGTTTCTAGATACAACGGTCAGTTTGAAGGGGCCACCAGAGAAATTTGTTTATGCTTCATTGTCAGTTCAGACAAAATGTGACATGTTCCTCAATCACCCCCATTCAGCTTATAGAATTTTATTTAGAAGTTATCAGAAAAATGGAGTTTTCCATTCACATGGTTTGTAGATCAGTCTCAATAATTAGAACAATAAAAAGGCTGAAAATAAAAAGGGATTTATCTTGGTCAATTGGCATTTAAGGCATTGAACAAAAATATCAATTCGTCCAAGTGGTGTCACAGTGGTTGAATATATTTAACTGTGATTTCCCCCCCTCTTTATCTCTGTGAATTACTGTAGTGTTTGATTCCATGTGCATTTGCTATCTTCTGGTTCATCAATCTTTATGTACAAGCCTCAACAATGAGCTGCTGACATTAAAGACAACAGATCATCAACCACAGATTCAGGAAATACTGAGTTCAGTACAGTATGTAGCCTTGCCACATTGTTAATTTATAAATCATTCCCCAAGGAGTTTGCTGTACTATATTCCACTGCTATTAATGTCTCCATGAGCAAGCACAACCTAAAAGCTCATGTGTGAAAGTCACTAGTGAGCTTTTAGATTATCTTCCCAGCTAGAAATACAGGACAATATTTCAGTTTTATAGGAAGTATTTCTGTTATAAACTGCATGCGGATAGTCATTTTCACACAATAAATGTAGAGAGCAACTGACTTTCACCCATCGCTCAAGAAACAACACAAGTCAGTTTTATTATTTTTCCCCTCCAGATTTCACCCCTTGTCATCAAGCAGGATACAGATCCAGCAGACACAGCTACTTTAAAATCTAAACAGCAAGTGTCAGAAACCTATTCAACATCAGGAGCTATTAGAGAAGCCCAACTCTGTCCGCACTAGAGTCTACATCTCAGCATACGAAATAGGAGCACAAGTAAGCCATTCGGTCCCTCGAGCCTGCTCTGCCATTCAGGAAGATCTTGGCTGATACGTTTACGTTTCAAGTTCTACGTTCCCATCTATCCCCGATAACCTTTGATTCCCTCATTTCGCAAGAATCTACCTCTGCCTTAAAAATATTCAATGGCCTCTCCTCCACTTCTGCTTGGAGAGTTCCAAAGTCGCATAATCCTCAGAAAAAAAGTGTCTTCATCTCTGTCCTATAAGGGCGACCCCTAATTTTAAAACAGTGCCCCCTAGTCCTGGGCTCACCCACAAGAGGAAACATCCTTTCCATGTCCACCTTGTCAAGACCATTCAGAATCTTATATACCTCAATCAAGTCACCCCTCACTCTTCTAAACTCCAGTGTAAACAAGCCCAGCCTGTCCAACTTATCCTCATAAGACAACCTGCTCAATCCAGGTAACAACCTAGTAAACCTCCTCTGAACCGCCTCCAATGCATTTACATGCTTCCTTAAATAAGGAGACCAAAACTGGCACACAGTATTCGAGATGCGGTCTCACCAATGCCCTGCATATAAGTAAGGATGTTATGCTTCAGTTATGTTCAATTCCTCTTGTAATAAAGGATAGCATTCCATTAACCTCTTGACTACATGCTGTTACCTGCATACTAACTTTTTGTGACTCATGTACGAGAACACCTAGATCCTTCTGCACCTCGGAATTCTGCAGTCATTCTCCATTTAAGTAATTCTCTGCTTTTTTGTTCTTCCTGCCAAAGTGAACAACTTCACATTTTCCCACACTGTACTCTATCTGCCAGATTTTTGACAACTCATTCAACTTACCTATATTCGTCTGCAACCTCCTTATGTCCTCTTCACAACATACTTTCCTACCTATCTTTGTGTCATCCGCAAATTTACCTACCATGCCTTCGCTCCCCTCATTTAAGTCATTGATATAAATTGTAAAACGTTAGGCCCCAGCACAGACCCTTGTGGGACTTCACTTGTCACATATTGCCAATTAGACAAAGACCCATTTTTGCATACTCTGTCAATCTTCCAACCAGTCAATCTTCTAACCAGACTAATATGTTACTCCTATACCATGAGAATTTATTTTCCGAAATAACCTTTCATGTGGCACCTTATCAAATGCCTTCTGGAAATCCAAGTACAGTACGTCTACAGGTTCCCCTTTATCCACAGCACGTTACTCCTTCAAAAAACTCTAATAAATTGGTTAAAATGATTTCCCTTCCACAAAACCAATTCTGCCTCTTCCCAATTACCTTGTGTTTTTCTAAGTGTCCAGCTATAACCTCTTTAATGATCGACTCTAACACCTTCCCCACAACAGACGTCAAGCTAACTGGCCTATAGTTTCCTGCTTTCTGCCTCCCTCCCTTCTTGATTAGAGGAGTTATATTTGCTACTTTCCAGTCTGATTGAACCTTTCCAGAATCTAGGGATTTTTGGAAAATTCACGCCAACGTATCTACTACCTCTGTAAACTTAAGGTAATCCAAAACTCTCCTGCCCGTTTCCTTACTCGCACAAAGTCTTGTTGACACATCACCCCTGTGCGCGCTGCCCAACACTGGCTCTAGTAAAGCAATGCCTCGATTTTAAAATTCTCTTCCTTGTTTTATCTCTCAAGCTCTATAGGACAGTGACTAGTTGTTCAAAACAAGAGTGATGGATAAACTATAGGCTAGATGGTCTGAAATCAGTGGTGGGGCAACTTCTAGAGAAAATAATTCAGGAAAAATATAATTGTCTCTTGGAAGAGTATATTTTAATAAATGTCAGCCCACACGGATATGAAGAATACAATTTGTGTCTGACAAACTTGATTGAGTTGTTCAATGAAGAGGGTTGATGAAGTTATTGCAGTTGACAATGTGTATATGGACTTTCAAAGGGCATTCGATGAAGTGCCACATAATAGATTAGTTAGCAAAATTGTAGCCCATGGAATTTAATGGGGTAGTGGCAGATTGGATACAAAATTGGCTAAGAAGTAGAAAGTACCGAATAGTTGTTTTTCAGACTGGAGAAAACTATACTGTACTATCCCCTAAGGATCAGTATTAGATCCACGATTCTTTGTAACATCCGAATTATTTTGTCTTGAGAAGAGGTGTCATAATTTCAAAGTCTGCAGATGGCACAAAGCTTGGAAATATGGTGGACAATGGGGAGGACAGACTGGTGAAACAGGCTAAAGTTTTATGGGTCACATGGTCTTTCTTGCTCCCATTTCTTATGTTCTTAAATCACTAGGTTCAGCCTCAGCTGGAGTATGGTGCCAATTCTGGACACTACACAACAGGAATTGTGAAGAACTTGGAAGAGGAGATTTATTCATATAGTAACAGGGATGAGGGACTTCAGAATAGGGAAACTAGATTTGTTCTCATTAAGGCAGAGATTAAGGGGAAATTTAATAGGGATGTTCAAAATTATAAAGGATTTTGATAGGCTGGATATGGAATAATGTTTTCACCAGCAGGTAAGGTATCAAAGGACACAGATTTAAGATAATTGGCAAAAGAACCAGGGAGCATATGATGAGAATTCTTTTCTACAGTAAGTTATGATTATATGTAATGATGAATTCTGAAAGGGTGATGGAAATGGATTCAACTGTGATTTTCAAATGGGAGCTTGAAAAAGAAAAAAAATTGCAGAGATTTGGGGGAAAGAACAGGGGGTGGGACTAATGGGATAACTCTTTCAAACAGCCAGCACAGGCAAGATGGGCCTTCTTCAGTGCTGTGTGATTCCATGAACAGTAGCACTCAACCTGCTGTCCCAGTAAAAATAGTTAACTAAAAAGGAAAGCTTTCTTTTTGTTAACAATGGAATTTGATATCATTTTATGAGATGTATCGGTCGTGGTTGACATAATTTCCAAACTAACAAATCTTTTGGGATTCTTTTTCCAGGAATTATCTGAAAAAGGAAAAAAATTGCAAATTGCATCTTTTGATTATCTGCTCCTATCACTGCTTGCTTATCTCCCCAATCACCACACCCTCAACTTCTCTCTCCCCCCGCCCCCCCCCACCTTAAACCAGCTTATATTTCTCCTTTCTCCTAACTATGCTTCAGTTCTGCTGAAGAGTCGTGAAGGCTCGAAACGTTAACTGATTTCTTCTCCACCGATGCTGCCAGACCTGCTGAGTTTTTCCAGGTAATTCTGTTTTTGTTTTGGATTTCCAGCATCCGCAGTAGCTTTTAGCTTTTTGTTTTTATGAAAAAAATTGCAAGGCTACTGGGGAAAGACAGGGAAGTGGGGTCTCCCCTACCCAACTCTGCCCAAAGGGTGGGGTCTCCCCTACCCCACCCCACTCTGCCCAAAGGGTGGGGGTTTCTCCCCTACCCCGCTCTGCCCAAAGTGTGGGGGTATCTCCCCTACCCCGCTCTGCCCAAAGTGTGGGGGTATCTCCCCTACCCCGCTCTGCCCAAAGTGTTGGGGTATCTCCCCTACCCTGCTCTGCCCAAAGTGTGGGGGTATCTCCCCTACCCCGCTCTGCCCAAAGTGTGGGGGTATCTCCCCTACCCCGCTCTGCCCAAAGTGTGGGGGTATCTCCCCTACCCCGCTCTGCCCAAAGGGTGGGAGTATCTCCCCTACCCCGCTCTGCCCAAAGTGTGGGGGTATCTCCCCTACCCCGCTCTGCCCAAAGTGTGGGGGTATCTCCCCTACCCCGCTCTGCCCAAAGTGTGGGGGTATCTCCCCTACCCTGCTCTGCCCAAAGTGTGGGGGTATCTCCCCTACCCTGCTCTGCCCAAAGTGTGGGGGTATCTCCCCTACCCTGCTCTGCCCAAAGTGTGGGGGTATCTCCCCTACCCCGCTCTGCCCAAAGTATGGGGGTATCTCCCCTACCCCGCTCTGCCCAAAGTATGGGGGTATCTCCCCTACCCCGCTCTGCCCAAAGTGTGGGGGTATCTCCCCTACCCTACTCTGCCCAAAATGAGGGGGGGGGGGTCTCCCCTAGCCCATTTTACCCAGAGGGGGGTCTCCCCTACCCTAGTCTGCCCAAAGTGAGGGGGGGGGTCTCCCCTACCCCACTCTGCCCAGAGTGAGGGGGGGTCTCCCCTACCCCAATTTGCCCAAAATGAGGGGGGGGGGGGTAACCCCTAAACATTCTGCCCAAGGGGGTGGCCTCCCTTACCCCACTCTGGGAGGGAGAGAGGGGGAAGGGGAGAGAGGGGGAGAGGGAGAGAGGGGGGAGAGGGAGAGAGGGGGGAGAGGGCTCCCCTACAAACTTCACCCACGAGGTTCCCTTCCTCCATCAATGCTCATCACCCCCCCTCCCCCCCCATCCTTACCCGTGTATTCCACCTCGATGTCCGCCAGATCCTTCAGCGTGTTCTCGTAGTTCACCTCGGCCAGATCCAGTGAACCGACTCGGTCGTACACCTGCTTGGTTCGGCGGATCAGGGCCCCAACCTCCTGCTCCATTTGCTGCTTGCTCAGGTTCCAGCGGAGATGGTTAAGGCCTGCGGGGTCTCCTCTCCCGCTGCCGCCGCCGGTCAGAGGCTCGCCGGTGGGAGACATCGCGATTTATTTTGTGCAGTGTGAGATATATATAAATAAATATAAATCAATCAGGGGGGATCTGGAACAGTTTGATCGAGCCGCACGCGTTGCCGTCTACCGACTGACTAACTTGGACTGTCACGCTGTCATTCAAACCTCGGCCGCTCGCCAACGACTACGGATAAGTCCCGCCTCCCTCTCACCCTCATTGGTCATCTCTCCGACGCGCCCTCCGCATCCGCTATCCCGATTGGTCCTTGCGACCGTCATTCATTGCAACGGGGCGGGAACAGCGCGCAGCTCCAGCGTGATTGACAGTCCACCTGCCTCCCTATCATTGGCTGGATCTATTGCCTTACTCCTCGATCATTGCTGATGTCAATCACATTTGATTGACCAGGTGGCTATTTATATCTCAGCAGACATTAGTGCGTGACTGACTTAGATTTAAATCTGTTCAGCGACAAAAAAAGGCTTACTCCTGCTGCTATTTCTTATGATCTTATAACTTGTGTTTATGTAGCTCCTTTATTGCTGTCAAATGTCCAAAGGCATTTCACACAAAGAAAGTTTAACACCTAGGCACAGAAGAAATTCTTCTTCTTAGGCAGCCCCTTGGGGTCGAGGATGACACTAAACATGAGTTCTCAGGTGACTGAAGAGTCCAATGCACAACCTACAGTCTCTGTCACAGGTGGGGCAGACGGTGGTAGGGGGAACAGCTGAGTGGGGTGCCCAGGTGCCATGGTTGCCACACGCTCCTTTCGATGTCAATGCTTGGCTTCAGTTAACCTTTGGCGATGAGACTTTGAGGTGTTCAGCTCCTTCCCGGGTGCTTTCCCTCCACTTCAGGCAGTCCTGGGCCAGAGATTCCCACATGTCGGTGGGGATGTTGCACTTTTTCAAGGAGGTTTTGGGGGTGTCCTTGAAGTGTTTCCTCTGCCCTCCTAGGGTTTGCTTGCCATGTCGAAGCTCCGAGTAGAGCGCTTGTTTTAGGAGTTTCGTGTTAGGTATGTGGATGATGTGGCCCGCCCGGTGGAGCTGATCGAGCATGGTCAATGCTTCAATGCTGGGGATGTTGGCCTGAGCAAGAACACTAACATTGGTACGCATATCCTGCCAATGGATTTGTGGGATCTTGTGGACACAACTCTGGTGGTACTTTTCCAGAGTTTTGAGGTGCCTGCTGTACATAGTCCACGGCTGTGAGCCATATAGGAGGGCGGATATCACTACTGCTCGATAGACCATGAGCTTGGTGCCAGGTTTGAGGACCTGGTCTTCTAACACTCTCTTCTTCAGGCGGTCGAAGGCTGTGCTGGCACACTGAAGGTGGTGTTGAACCTCGTCGTCGATGCCTGCCCTTGTTGACAGTAGGCTCCCAAGGTATGGAAAGTGGTCCACATTGTCCAAGGCCTTGTCGTGGATTTTGATAACTGGGAGTGCAGTGCGGTGTAGGGGGGACAGGTTGGTAGAGGACCTTTGTCTTGCGGATGTTTAGTGTAAGGCCCATGCTCTCGTATGCCTCGGTGAAGGTGTTGATGATGGCTTGGAGCTCAGCCTCTGAGTGTGCGCAGACACAAGCATCATCTGCATCCTGTAGTTCAATGACAGAAGATGGGACGATCTTGGATCTGGCCTGCAGGCAGCGGAGATTGAATAGGTTCCCACTTGTTCTGTAGTTTAGCTCCACTCCAGCAGGGAGCTTGCTGAGGGTGACAAGGAGGATCAAGAAGGGCATCACTGCCTTGTTTGACCCTGGTCCAAACTTGGATTGGGTCTGTAGTGGATCCATTGGTCGGGATCACGGCTTGCGTGTCATTGTGGAGCAGGTGGAGGATGGTGAAAAACATTTGGAACAGCTGAAATGGAGGAGAATCTCCACAATCCTTTGCATTTGACAGTGTTGAAGGCTTTTGTGAGGTCAAACAAGGCCATGTACGAGGGTTGGTGCTGTTCCCTACATTTCCCTTGCAGTTGCCACGTGATGAAGATCATGTCCGTTGTGCACCTTAGTGGGTGGAATCTGCATTGCAACTCTGGGGCGAGCTCTTCAGCCACAGGGAGAAGGCGATTGAGGAGAATTCTTGCGATGACCTTCCCTGTGGCTGACAGCAGGGAGATTCCCTTATATTTACCACAGTCAGACTTGTCACCTTTCTTGAAGATGGTCGTGATTATGGTGTCCTAGCCACAGAAGAAGTTATTAGGTACATGATCGTAAGTTTGGTCAAAGAGGTAGATTCTGAGGAATGTGTTTAGGAGGAAACAGAAGTAGAGAGGTGGAGCACTTTAGGGAAAGAGCTCAAGGGCTTAAGGCCGAAACAGTTGCAGTAAAGACCAATGGTAGAATAATTAAAACCGAGGATGCACAAGAGGCCAGAATTAGAGGAATGCAGAGATCTCAGAAGATTGTAGGGCTGGAGGAGGTTACAGATAGAGGGGGAGGGATGAGGCCATGGAGGGATTTGAAAACAAGGATGAGAATTTTAAAATCAATATATTTCTTAACTGGGAGCCAGCGTGGGTCAGAGAGCACAAAGGTGATGGATGAATGGGACTTGGTGCAAGTTAGAATGTTGTCATCAGAGTTTTGGTTGGCCTCAAGTTTAGGAAGGGTAGAATGTGTGATGCCAGCCAGGAATGCATCAGAGTAGTCAAATCTGGGTAGTTAAGACATGTATAAAGGTTTCAGCAGCTGATGAGTTGAGGCAGAGGTGAAGTCTTTCCATCTACATCTCTAACTCTTCTTATGCCCACCATCACTTTAACAGTTTCCAATTTCCTGGCCCTAATCTTCTCCTAGTCACCATGGATGTTCAATCTTGCCACACCTCCATCCCGAACAATGCTTCTTTCCTGATTGAAGGCCCAACCAATATCCATCCACCACCACCCATCTCTGTCTGGCTGAATTTGTTCCAACATTGAACAACTTCTTTAACTCTACTCACTCCCTCCAAATAACAGGTGTTGCTATGGGTACCCACATGAGTCCTAGTTATGTCTGCCTTTTTGTGCGACACGTGGAACATTCCTTGTTCGAGTCCTACCAGGCCCCCTCCCTCACCTCTTTTTTTCAGCACATTGATAACTACTGGGATCATTGCACTTGCCCCTTTAGTTGCTCCCCATTTTAACTTTTCCCAGTTCTGATAAAGGGTCGCGTCTAGACAGCTAAGGCACTTCTACCAATAGTGAGGTGAAGGAACTAGGGTTGCACAAGTCAAGAGGCCAGAGTTAGAGGAAATCAGAGTTTTTGTAGGAGATTATGGAGGGAGGGAGGGGTAAGAATTTGAAATTGCACCATTGCTGGACCAATAATCTTCAGAGAAATAAAGGTCACAAACGTTAACTCTGTTTCCCTCTCCACAGATGATGCCTGACCTGCTGAATATTTCCCTGCTTTTTATTTTGAGTGGTTACACCTAATAACACTGCAGATTCTTTTCTCTTGAAAAGCAATTAAAGACTGAGGGGTGACCTGATAAAGGTCTTTAAGATTGTGAAAGGGGTTGACAGGGTAGACATGAAGATGTTTCCACTTGCACAGCAGATCAGAACTCAGGGCCGTAAATATATAGTCACTACTAAATCCAGGATAAACTTCTTTACACAGACCATGTTTAAAAAGTGGAAGTTACTTCCACATGGTGTAGTTGAGGTGAATAGCTTGGATGCATTTAAGGGTAAGTTAGATAAACACATGAGGGCCAAAGGAATAAAAGAATATGTTGATGGGGTTATTTGAAAAAGAGTGGGAGGAGGCTCAGGTGGAGCATAAACACTACACAGCACTCCTTCCAAGTGAAAGAGCAATTCACATCTACTTTCAATTTAGTATACGGTATTCACTGCTCACAACATGCCCTGCTGTACATTGGGGAGACCAAATGCAGATTAGGTGATTGCTTTAAGGAACACCTCTGTTCAGTCCACAAGGATGACCCTGAGTTTCTGCCATTTTAATTCTCCACCTTGATGTCATGATGACCTCTCTGTCCTCAGCCTCCTACAGTGTTCCAATGTAGATCAACATAAACTTGACAAACAGCACCTCATCTTTCGATTAGGTGCTTGACATTCTTCTGGACTCAACATTGAGTTCAACAATTTTGGACTATAATCTCTGCTTCCATTTCGTTTTCTTTCCCTTTTGCAGGTTTTGGTTTTACTCTCACTTTTTGCTTTTGGGTAGCAGTTCTTCATCATTTACTTCTTATTCTCCAGACAAATGGTTTGCTTCTTTACTTGTCCCATTGCCACTCCCTTTGGCCCTGAACCACCAACTCTTGTCATTTAATCTCCCCAAGCTTCCACCCTATCACACACGATCCGTTGTGTTCTTTTTCTACCCTCCCCCATTTCACTTGCTCCTGTTTATAACTTTTCCCAGTTCTGTTGAAAGGTCTAGACAGCTGAAGACACAGCTGCCAATAGTAAGATGAAGGATTTAGGGGATGCACAAAGCAAGCGGTCAGAATTAGAGGAAATCAGAGTTTTTGTAGGAGGTTACAGGGATAGAGAGAGATCATTTGAAAACTGCAGTGTTGCTGGACCAATAAAGTTCAGAGAAATAAAGGTCACATACCTGATATGTTCACTCTGTTTCTCTCTCCACAGATGCTGCCAAACCTGCTGAGTATTTCCAGCACTTTGTTTTCATTTTGAGTCTTTACCTAGGACTGCAGGCTCTTTTCTCTCAAAAAATAATTAAAGTCTGAGGGTTGAGCTGATAATTGCCTTTAAGATTGTGAAAGGGGTTGACAGGGTAGACAGAAAGATATTTCTTGTGGGGCAGATCTGAACTAGGAGCCATAAAGAAAAGGTAGTCACTACAAAATCCAGGAGAAACTTCTTCACACAAAGCATGTTTAGAAAGTGGAACAAAAACAGAAAATGGGTAATACGGACTCGAAACATTAACTCTGTTTCTCTCTCCACAGATGCTGTCAGACCTGCTGAGTTTTCCAGCATTTTCTGTTTTTCAGATTTCCAGCATTAGCAGTACTTTGCTTTTTTTTAGAAAGTGAAATTTGCTTCTACAAGGAGTAGAATAACTTGGCTGCAGGCAAAAGGAATAAAAGCATATGTTAACGGGGTTAGATGAAAAAGAGTGTGAGGAGGCTCGGGTGGAGCGTAAACACTCCATCAGCCTGTTGGATCGAATGGTCTGTTTCCGTGCTTTAAATTGACCCCCAAATAGAATTATTAAGCCGAACAAGTTCTAACCATAATAAATTATACGTCTTTGTGTCGCTTGCCAGTTTTACCAGTTAATGCACTCGATTAATTTATAAACAGAGTAAGGACCATAAGCTTTTATTTTTTCATATCTCCTCAACATCAGATCAGCTCTCAACCCTGAAAGGAGCTCGTGAAGAATTAATCCAAAGAAGGTCTGACAGCATGTGTGGAGAAAAAGACAGGGATAAAGTTTCGAGTCCGTATGACTCTTCTTTGAAATCCTGCGGATGCTGGAAATCTGAAACAAGAACAAAAAATGCTGGAAATATTCAGCAGGTCTGACAGCATCTTTGGAGAGAGAGACAGAGATAACAAAACAAAAACAGAATTACCTGGAAAAACTCAGCAGGTCTGGCAGCATCGGCGGAGAAGGAATAGAGTTGACGTTTCGAGTCCTCATGACCCTTCAACAGAACTGAGTAAAATTAGCTTATATTTCACCCCTCTCCTAATTTTACTCAGTTCTGTTGAAGGGTCATGAGGACTCGAAACGTCAACTCTATTCTTCTCCGCCGATGCTGCCAGACCTGCTAAGTTTTTCCAGGTAATTCTGTTTTTGTTTTGGATTTCCAGCATCCGCAGTTTTTTGTTTTTATTCATATATGAGACAGAGATAACGTTTGAAGTCCCTATGACTCTTGAAGAAGTCATACAGACTCGAAACATAACGTTTCGAACCAGGGATAACCCCGGTCTTTTTCTCCACACATGCTGTCAGACCTGCTGAATTTTTCCAGCATTTTTTGTTTTCGTTTCAGATTTCCAGCATCCGCAGTATTTTGCTTTTACTATTATTATTAATTCAAAGAAGTCTCGCTCCTGCACCGGAGCATGCGCAAAATGACTCCTGTGTTACAGCGACAATGCAACACGTGGAGAAACGCATGCGCTCTGCGATCCGGTCGCGAGTTCCACGGACGGCGCATGCGGCACAAGCCTGTGATTTCCCAGACCGCATGCGCTCGACGATTCGGCCGGGAGTCCAGGACGGCGCATGCGCTCCGCCATCCGGCAGTGACTCCCGAACAGCGCATGAGCAGAGAAGTGCCGAGTTGGTGGTGAAGGTGTCCGTATTTAGTGGCAGAAAACGGTGAGTTTAAAAGGGAATTTTTCTCAACAGGGCTTGTGTGGCGGGGGTGCCTGGAAATTAGCATGTGCTTCCAGGTTTACGACAAGGGATAGTTACAGTTTAGGTCTCACAAGTTGGGTTATTTTCCTGACGGCTAAGTGTGAGTGAGGAGGCGCTCAGGGACGCTAGGCCCAAGCTGGAATGTTCTGTCCTTGTGTTACTCCGGCTTGTGTTTTCCTGTGTGTGACTGCTTCATCTGGTGAGCGATGGCACAATCTTTGCAGAGATCATTGCACAGCTCTTCTGCTAAACTGACGGGCCTCCCAAGAGTATGGAAAAATTGGGTGATAATTTTTAAGGGTCTATTGGTACCAATATGGCATAAGAACACTTAATTTTCAATGAGTTATTAGCTATTTGCTTGCTGTTTTACTATTTCCTTAAATTACATTTGCTGCTGAGAACAAATCACCAGTACTGCAGCGTGAAATGTTCCCTTCAAGCACTCCAACTTTGAAAGGACTGAGTTGGGTTGCTAGTGCTACTTAATTCAAGTGGACAAGGTGTGAACATTTACTGATGGCACTGCATTTTTCATTAATCGGCATGTTGAAGGTTGACGGTATATTTTCCTTCCCTAATCTATTATAAAGTTTCGACAGTCAATCGCAGCAGACAAGATGGATATAACAGCAAAATGCTGTGGATGCTGGAAATCTGAAATAAAAACAAAATGCTGGAAAAACTCAGTAGGTCTGGCAGCATCTCTGGAGAGAGAAACAGTTAACATTTCGAGTCCGTATGGGTCTTCAGAGTCATAGAGGTCTACAGCACAGAAAAAGGCCCTTCGGCCCATTGAGCCTGCACCAGTCAAACAAGCACCTAACTGTTCTAATCCCATTTTCCAGCACTAGGCCCATAGCCTTGTCTGCCATGGCATTGCAAGTGCACATCCAAATACTTCTCAAATGTTATGAGGGTTTCTGCCTCTACCATCCTTTCAGGCAGAGAGTTCCAGATTCCCACCACCCTCTGGGTGAAAAAATTCTTCCTCACATCCCCTCTAAACCTCCTGCCCCTTACCTTAAATCTATGCCCCCTGGTTATTGATCCCTCCACCAAGGGAACAAGTTCCTGTCTACCCTATCTATGCCCCTCAATTTTATACACCTCAATCATGTCCCCCCTGAATCTCCTATGTTCCAGGGAAAATAACCCCAGTCTATCCAACCTCTCCTCATGACTAAAACTCTCCAGCCCAGGCAACATCCTGGTAAGTCTCCTCTGCATTCTCTCTAGTGCAATCACATCCTTCCTATAATGTGGATTCCAGAACTGCACGCAGTACCCTAGCTGTGGCCTAACCAGCGTTTTATACAGCATAACCTCCCAGCTCTTATATTCTATGCCTCGGCTAATAAAGGCAAGTATCCCAGAGCTAAAGAAAAGTAGAAATATGATGGATTTTATATTGCCTAGGAGGAGGTGGAACAAGTTGGAAGGTTGGGGACAGATGACAATTATGGAGAGATTGACAAAGATGTCATGGACACAAGACAAAGGGAGTGTTAATGGTAGTGTGAAGTAGGTGCTGACAGTGGCATGAAGGTAAGACAGCAGAACAAGGGTCAGCACTCTGTGAAGCAAAACATAAAAACAAGTGACAGATGGCCTGTGAGGGGAGGGGGTTTGGGGAAAAAGAACAAAAAATGAGCACAAATAAAAGAATAAAATAAATTTTTAAAATTGGATTAAAAAAGGGGACAAGAGGGAGGTGAGCGTTCATGGTCTGAAGTTGTTGAACTCAGTGTTAAGTCCGGAAGACTGTAAAGTGCCGAATTGGAAGATGAGGTGCTGTTCCTCCAGTTTACGTTGGGCTGCACTGGAACATTGCAGCAGGCCAAGGACAGACATGTGGGCATGAGAACAGAGTGGTGTGTTGAAAAGGCAAGCGACAGGAAGGCCTGGGTCATGCTTGTGCACTGAGCGAAAGTGTTCTGCAAAGCAGTCACCCAGTCTGCGTTTAGTCTCCCCAATGTAGAGAAGACTGCATTGGGAGCAGCAAATACAGTAGACCAAATTGAAGGAGGTGCAAGTTAAGCACTGCTTCACCTGAAAGGACAAAATAACATTGTGTCCTTCCTTGAAACAAACTTGTTCAAGATCACTGTTCCAAAATTCCATTTTGCATTGGTACAGGATTTTTTTCATGTTTAAGATACACCATTTATTGTACATGCTGATTTGCTTCTTTGCTGTTTGTTTTGTGACCTTTTTTATATTCTCTTTTCCAACTTCTTTTGTTTCCTTTATTCCACAAAGGAAGATTTTCCTTCCTTTTCTGATGCCTCCTTTGTTACATTTGTTTCCTGGTTCTTTCTATTATTTAAATAGTGCTTACTGGGTTCTATTGAATTTGTCATTAGCCTTACTGAGAAGCGGGGCTGACTCATCTCTTCATTTTTACCCCTTCTCCCCAATTTTAATTTTATCCCTAGTCAGGGAAATTGACTTATTTTATTGCAGTATGGTGTCCTGATTTTTCATTCCAGGAACAGGAGAAAACAGTGGGAGGTGGACAAGGAAATTTGGGTGGGGATCACTGTACTTCATGCTGTTGTATCTGGGTGCAAACTGTGATTATCTTCTTCAAACTCCACAGATGTATAGCATTTGGTAGCTCTATGCTCTCATCCTACATTTGAAAAGTTGGTGTAGTTGGTATAATAATTCAATCTTTATTTTTATTTGTCCATTTGCATAACCATTAATTTATGAAATCCATTTTAATTATGCTTTTCTCTGATTAAATAGGTACCATCTATTATTCCTAATGAGGCATTTTCATATTTGACTTTGGCGATGTTTCTGAATCAGAGTACTGTGTAGCATAATTGATAAATCTAGAATATCAAAACAATGATTGCTGTGATTATCTCTTGTGATATCCAACTTATTTTAAGCTGTTAAACACATTTTATCAAACAGTTATAAAATGTTGGGTACTTCTGAGATAAACGAGCAAATAAGTTGCAGCTTGCAAAGTTCCATAACCAAGACTTTTAAGGTCTTTTTGGATGACCTGTCAGCTTAAACATGGCTTCATGGCTTAGAGGAACAATGCATTGGACATTGCTTGGTATACTGCTCTTATTATGAAAGCGCTTATTAACTGATTTACTCGGCTAAACTGTGGGAGATCTGATGCATATTAAAACCTGGAGGCCATTTCCACTAATGAAAGAAACTGAGCCATGCAGATCACTGGTTTGATTACCATTGTAAATTAACTAATCTTCGCTAGGGTAGGGGTATTACAGTTTACCCTGAGCGAGGAAAAATCAGTAAGGAATTTTGAAGCATCCATTGATCCCCCCCACTACAGAGTGTGAAAGTGTAAATGTTGGGTGAGGATAGGATCCTAGGATCCACCTAAGATGTGACGTCCTCTAAACGCAAATTGCCTATCAGCACTCAGTTCCTAGGTGCATGTATTAAGAATTACTTCTTAGAAAAGATAGTGCTGGATGAGCATAAGATCACAAGAATAGGAGCAGGCCATTCAGCCCATCAAGCTTGCTCCAAAATTCAATGAGGTCTTAGCTGATCTCCTTGTGGCCTTAACTCCACTTTCCTACCTGACCTCTATAACCCTTAACACCGTTCAGTTTTCCTGATCAAAAACCTGTAACTCAGCCTTGAATATATCCAATGATTCAGCCTCTACTGCGCTCTGTGGAAAAGAATTCCAAAGAATAATGACCCTCTGAGGGAAGAAATTCCTTCTCATCTCCATTTTAAATGGGAGACCCCTTACTTTAAAGCTGGTTCTCGATTTCCCCCATGAGAGGAAACATGACCCCAACATCTACTCTGTCAAGCCCCCTCAGAATCTCATATATTTCCATAAGATCATCTCTCATTCTTCTAAACTCCAATGAGCTCAACCTTCCCTCCAGCCCTTTCACATTAGGAGACAAAAAAATTGATCTTTTCATTCAGGGAAATTGTTCTAATAATCAATACTACTGAGCAGAACTCCCAATTGCCAGTGTGAGCCGTGGCTCAGTTGTTAGCAGTCTCACCTCTGGAATCAGAAGGCTGTGGTTCAGGTCCAGTCCAGCACAAAAATCAAAGCTGACACACCAGTGCAGTACTGAGTGCTACACTGTTGGAAGTGCCATCTTTCAGATGAGACTTTAAACTGAGGTCCTGTCTGCCTCAGCTGGCTGTAAGAAAAAAAATTCCATGGCACTATCTCAAAGAAAAGCCAGGGCGGTGATCCAGTGTCTTAGCCAATCAGCATCACAAAAACTGATTATCTGGTCTTTATTACATTGCTGTTGTGGAAGTTTACTCTGCAAAAATTGACTTCTATATTTCCTACATCACAACAATGATGACACTTTGAGACATCCCGTAGTTGTGAAAGATGCTATATAAATACTAGTCTTTCATTTCTTTTTCAGTAATGTAAAAATCTATTCTTGCCCCAAATTCATAGTCTAATGTCACCTTGGGCTTTCAGCAGTTAATGATTACCAGATGTATCATGTTCTTTCCTGATGAGAATCTGGACAGTTTTATGTCATATTCAGAGAAGTCTTTTTGATTAAACAGTGAAGAAAATCAAGATTCTCGAGACAAAACTGCAGCTGTAAATCATTGTCACTTAATTGTAAATTTAAGATAATCTACAAAAATCTTGTTGCCTGTATATAAATAATTGTCACAATTATTGGTACAGAATTGTACTGAGCCTCTAAAGATCTTTTATATAGCTTAATGGAATAGGCTTCCAGACTATTATTCATATTTTGTTCTCACTTACTCTCTGTCCTTTGTTAATTTATCCCAGTATTTGTTACATTCCCTCATCATCTGTCTTTCTGGACTAGCTCTGCAGAGACATGTAGGATGGATAGAGGGAAAGATGTAGAGTCAATGCGACAGAGCAATGAGAAATGTAATCCTGAGCATGAAGAGTTTGGTTGCAAAATACCTGCTTTAATTTTTATTTTCCTTTGACTGGGAAACCTTTCAATAGACAATTCATCAACTCCAGACCTTTGCCCATGTTATAGTAACTAGTTGATTGGAAGTTGGAAAATCTGGTTTATCGCGTGTGCTTTTCTTCTTCTCCAAACCTCCTTTGGTGAAAAATATTGCCATCTCTGCCTGTCCCACCACTCTATGACACACGCAGCTTCAATGTGTTTCAATGTTGTCACTGATCATCTTCTTCAAATCCTTTTTATCATTGTAGTCGTACAGCGATTTAAGTCTGAGTTCTATGCCAATGAATGGTGATTACAAAATCCAAAAAAAACCTTTTCATAACTCATCCATGCATTTAGTTGGATGGCAAGTAATGGGAGCAAATTGAACTGTAATCTCTTGAGAAGTCCTAAATCTCAGGAACATAACACACTGACTTGGTGCAGTTATCTGAATCTTGGTTCCAGCATTAGATTGGAATGGTAAGACTGCTCAAGTTTCAAAAGCTTTTCATTCACGAGAAAAATCTCTTAAAATCTAATAAAGTAACTCCATATTTGTGTGAAATTCATGTGTGCCCCCTCACACATCTGCCACAATTTTAAACAGACATGGTCAAAGCAAATTCTTGCAAAAATCTTAATGGAGTAAAGAAAATATAAAACAGCTATTTGGCTTGTACAGTAAAACTGCATCAACCCTGCTCCCTTTCCATGAATAACAGAAAGTACTTAAATGTAGGATGATGAAAGCTATAATAAAAATCAGAAAATATTAGAAAAGGTAGAAGCAAGTCAATCGACATCTCTTCTGGGGGGGGAAAAAAAACCCCATAATGTTTTGGATATGTGCCCTTCACCAGTTAGGACAAAGTTGCAGATCTCACGGCTTACTCCTATTTGCTTCTAACGATCGGGTCTTGTAGGATGGATGCCTACATATATAAAACAGTAGCAGTAGTGTTAGTAAAAGGCCTAACTTGTGCTTTAGTGGTCAATATTGCAATAAACGTATATTTTTAGGGCAAGGTTATTTTAAAATGAAACTGTCTGTCTCTTTTGATGTACTTGATTCAGAACAGACATTTAATTATTTTAAATCCTGGTGGGGAAGTGAGTTAATTCAAAGTTTTACTGATATTTGTCGATCAGCCGTGCTTCACGCCTAATGTTCAATTAAGGGGAAATGTGGAGCTTGATACCAAAAGGAGTAGTTGAAGTGAATAGCATAATGCATTTAAGGGAAAGCCAGAGAAACACATGAAGGTGAAAAGAATAGATGGTTGTGAGGAGGCTCATGTGGAGCATGAACACTGGCATGAACCAGTTGGGCTGAATGGCCTGTTTCTTTTGAACGTTTTATGGAACCATCAGAACCTCTTGATTTGAATTACTTGCTAACCTCAATCTGTAGTTTCTAACTACACTCACACCTAAAACATTGACAGCAGTGTTTGTTTTGTGTTATAGAAACAGAAAATGCTGGAAATACACAGCAGAGCAGGCGGCATATGTGGAGAGAGAAACTGTCAACATTGCATTGACCTGAAACATTAACTCTGTTTCTCTCTCCACAGATTCGGCCTAGCCTTCTGAATATTTCCAGCATTTTCTGTTTTCATTTCAAATTTCTAGCATCTGCATTATTTTGCCTTTATATGTTTTTTGAACAAATACAACTAACACAATTCATAGATGTGATGCCCATTACCATCGTAAGTGGATGTTTTGGTAGCTGAAAATAAAAAACGGTTTTCAAGGTTTTTAGTTAATCTGAGCCGTTGGTAGGAGGCATGAAGCTTTCTTTAGGATAAACTTGTAATGACAGACTCCATTTATTAGCGTATTCCTTTGCTAAAAGATACAATGGAAATTTACAACGTGGTTGGAGGCCATTCGGCCCACGATGCCTTTTTTTTAACTAGAACAATTCACAACTAATCCCATCGTTCTCTCTCCCCATAGCCCAATATCTCCCTATATGCAGCATTTTGCTAGCCCGATCCATAGCAAATGAGCCGATGTGTAGTAAAGGTGGGCTGTTTTTCTTACTGTACCCAATGGCCTCGGACATTCCATTCCTAAAGTAGTGTAATAATGATGGATTTGACGAGGGACCCACATACATTTCCCTGTCAACATACTTAAAACCTTACCCTATGTACTAGCAAGTGAATGAATGTTAAGTTTCCCACCCTGTTATGAGGCTGCGCATGAGTCATCTACCTAGCATGTCTTCTACAAGTATTTATCTATGAAAAACTTTGAGCAAAGTTTCTGATGCCTTGGAGAAGTTTTCTATGTGAGCAGAGTGAAGTGAGCACTTATTGCTGTGCAATCTGACAGTCACACTCCCACATACTTCTGTGTGACAAAATACAGTGGTTTTGTTCCAGCAGAATGCTGTTTAATTTTGATCTATGACTTAATGATAGAATTTAAGCTCTAGCCTTTCATAACATTTTGAATATGCAAAGACAGAAATTGAAATCAAAATGACACCAAGTTTCATTAGGGAAGAAGCTTTAAAGTCCTTTTATTCCTCGAGTGTTTTGGAAATAATCTAATAACAATGCTTTGGATTCCAAGGACTAAAGTAGGGTCTGAGCCTCCCAATTAATTTTCAGCAACAACAACTTGTGTTTATGTAGCACCTTTAGCATAACATCCCAAGACATTTCACAGGAGCATTGTAAAGAGATGAATAGCTGGAAATATTTTAAAATGATAAATGAAACATGGCAACAGACACAATAGTTTTAATTTGCATAGTACCCCGAGAAATGTCTCACAAAGGGATAAGGAAATTGGAACCCAAACCAGGAAAGTAGAAGAGCATTAATACAAAAGCAAAATACTGCAGATGATGGAAATCTAAAATACACACAGGAAATATTGGAACCACCCAGCATTTCTGACAGTATCTGTGGAGAGAGAAACAAAGTTAACATTTCAGGTCAATGATCTTCAGAACTGGAAAAAAGTTAGACGTACCAGGGTTTAAGCAAGTACAGAGGTGGGGAAAGGAGGTAGGGAGATAGCAGAAAGAACAAAAAAGGAAGGTCTGTGATAGGAAAGAGAGACTAAATGACAAGGGATCATGGTAGAAGGCAAAAGAGGGTGGTGATGAGACAAATTTAAAGTGATCTTGAACCAGAAATAGAGTTCTGAAAAAGCCTACAGCAGAGTAAACCTGGCAGGAGAGGGTTGTCAGTAATGACCTTCGAACATATTATTGAAAGGCAGCTGTTATTGTGGGCCAATGTCAAATGAGTTATTTTATTTACAAGCTTAACCTAAACGAATCGTAGCCCTTGGAACACATAGTAGCAACTCAGCATACAGGCATGTGTATTTGTGAGAATCTAACCATCACCCTTTGACATTCAATGGCGTTACCATTGTGGAATTCCCCCACTATCAACATCCTGGGGGCTACCATTGATCAGAAACTGAACTGGACCAGCCACATAAATACTGTGGCTGCAAGAGCAGGTCAGAGGCTAGGAATCCTGCGGCGACGAACTCACCTCAACTCCCCAAAGCCTGTCCACCATCTAAAAGTCAGGAATGTGATGGCATACTCTCCACTTGCCTGGATGAGTGCAGCTCTAACAACATGCAAGAACCATCCAGCCATCCAGGACAAAGCAGCCTGCTTGATTGGCATCCAGAAACATTCATTCCCTCCCCCACTGACGCACAGTGGCAGCAGTGTGTACCATCCACAAGATGCACTGCAGGAACTCACCAAAGCTCCTTAGACAGCACCTTCCAAACCCACAACCACTGCCATCTAGAAGGACAAGGGCAGCGGATGCATGGGAACACCACCACCAGGAAGTTCTACTCCAAGGCACTTATGTTCTTGACTTGGGAATATATCGCTGACGGGAAGGGAGGGGGAAGATGTGTTTGGTGTTGCCATCATGCTGGAATTGGTGGAAAATGACATAGGATAATCCTTTGAATATGGAGGCTTGGGTGGAAAGTGAGAGCAAGGGGAACCCTATTGTGGTTCTGGGAGGGGAAGAGATGAGGGCAGAAGTGCAGGAAATGGGTCAGGCATGGCTGAGGGCCTTGTCAACCACAGTAAGCGGGGTGTTGGGGGCATCCTCAGCTGAGGGAAAAAGGAAGACACGTCAGAATCATTGTTGTGGAAGGTAGCATCATCAGAATAGATGCGACAGGGATGAAGAAACTGGGAGAATGGAATTGAGTCCTTACAGGAAGCAGGGTGTGTGGCAGTGTAGTTGAGGTAGCTGTGGGAGTCAGTGGGCTAGCCATTAATATTGGTAGACAGCCTATTCGCAGAAATGGAGACAGAAGTCAAGGAATGGAAGGGAAGTGTTCGAGATGGACCACCTGAAGGTGTGAAAATTGGAAGCAAAATTGATGGGAATTTTCCAGTTCCAGACGAGTGCACAAAGCAGCACCAATGCAGTCACTGATGTACTGGAAAAAACAGTTGTAGGACTTTATAGTCTTCTAGACTCAACATTGGGTTCAACAACTTCAGATCATGAACTTTGTCCCCAGTTTTTAATTCTTTTCCCCCCACAAGTGCCAGACTATATCTCATGTTTTTGCTTTCAGACAGCGCTGACCTTTATTATGCTATTAACACCTACCCTGGACAATGCTTTGTGTCTTTAATACTATCATTATCATTTTCTTTCTGTAAAATGTGGCTAGCTGATCAAAACTCCATTAACTTTGGTGAGAATGGAGGATGCCGCAGGCAGGAGGGGCCATAAAATTCCACCCATTAAGTATGTTTCTCTCTCCTCAGATACTGCCAGACCTGAGTTTTTCCGGCACTTCCTGTTTTTATTTCAGATATCCAGCATATGCAGTATTTTGCTTTTATTTTGAGCTTTATCTCTTTGTGATTGAAATGTTTATGTCACCTTTATCATATCCCCTAAATTGCATCAAAAAAGTTTTGAGTAAAAATTACTTTCAAGTAGAATTATTTTTAGATTTACTATAGCAGCCATTTTATGGAAAGTAATGTCTCAATTAATAAAGTACACCTTTGTCCCAATTGTCTGGGCTGGATTTGTACTTGGAAACTCAGAGGTGGAAACTGGTGCCTCATTACTGTGCCATATAGCCCAGCAAATGTTCCTTCACTGTTTATTTGCCATCCTACCACCCAACGTAGCTCAAAATTAAGGGTTTGTGGAAATCATCCAAAACTATGTATGGTGTCCTTTTGTTTTGATTCTAGGAGACTGACATCTGTGCACCAACTCTTGATATTTATATTGCTGAATCTGGCTCCATTATCCAGGTGGTACCGCAGGGTTAAAGATGGTTTTTAACAGTGAAAATTATGGGACCTGTCTCAGTTTCCCAAAATCAGCATAACACTAGCCAAGTTTACACACGTGCAAGACCAATAGCATAAGACTTGTAAAACCTAAGTTGTCAATTTCATCTGCTATTGTTAAATTTTGATTTCATTTAACAAAGCACCTAAATCATTCAGTGTTATACATTAAACTATTTGAATAGGGTGTGCTTGACTGTTGACTTCTATAAATGTAACTAAATCCTAAAGGCAGGAATAAAGGTGAGACTAATTGAATATTGGAGTCTTGTGATACATATACGCATTATTAACCAAGTGCTATTTTATATTAGTTTCCTGGTAAAATACCCTGTCAAGCCACATTATTGCCCTAGCCTGGTTCTAACATCGCAAAGATGCAGGATCTTACCCCTTTTTGTTCCATGTCAGAGCACATAAGAGTAATGAGTGGCAGTAACAAAATAATTTTCTTTCTACTCTTCCTCTTTTAAAAAAAACCTATATACCACCCCCAAAAGAAATGTATATATGCATTTGTATATGCCTTGGGAATGATCAGAATTCCCCCAGCTACTAATTTTTCGCTAATCTTTCCAGTGTCAAATAATTTAATATTACTAATTTGTGTGATAAGCTTGACTTTTGTTCTACCGTTGTGAACTCATGGGTCTTATGCACATCAGAAATCCCTTTGATAAAAGCAAAATACCACAGATGCTGGAAATCTGAAACAAAAACAGAAAATGCTTGAAAAACTCAGCAGGTTTAGCAGCATATGTGGAGAGAGAAACAGAGTTAATGTTTTGAGTCCATATGACTCTTCAGCTCTGAAGTAGGGTAATTTGGACTCGAAATGTTAACTCTGTTTCTCTCTCCACAGATGCTGCTAAACCTGCTGAGTTCAAGCATTTTCTGTTTTTGTTTCAGAAATATCTTTCCTTGGTAACTGTTTTATTTTTAAGAGGATAATAACTAGAACAAATTTTGGGGGCAGTAACAGCTCTTGTTTCAGTGACATTGAGAATGTGGTGTTGCAGCTTTTAATGCATCATTTAGAGCCTTTGCGTTATTGTCACCAAACAAGTATCAAGATATCTATTATTTTAAATTTAAAAATCAAACTTTACTATTTAAACTGATAAAAATTGACAAATCATACAACCAGGAGGCTATGATTTATCCTTCTGCATGTTCTAGGAACTTCCTAATGAATCAGGAAATTGAGAGGGGAATCTGCATTTGGACTTGTTGTACTGAGTTGTTTGTTCTTTTCCATTCTGGCATTGTTATCCCTACAAGGTGTTGCAATTGATGAGCTCTCCTGTTTTTCCCCCCTCAACAAAAAGATCATTTAATGGAGAGCAAAATGAATTATTGTTTCCCAGTGGATAATAGAGGGACAACTCCTTGAAACCTAACCTCAGGAATATAGGGCAGATCTGAATTAATTTGAATGAAATGTAGACCTGGCCCTGATCAGTCTGATAATAGAGTCTAGTTCTCCCTCTAAATACATTTTATAGATATTGACTCCCTGCAATATATCATTTAAATTAATAGGTCATTTTTAGAAAACTGGATATTTGGACTTGAGTTTGCATGCAAGTGTACCTGCTAATTGATCTTTTTTAATATAAATGTGATGAACGATGAAGTTGACGTTTTTAGGTATCCTTTTGATTAGTGTATCTAGAATACGAGAGTTCTTAATAGGTGTTTTTACATTGGCGTTCATTTAGTTAGGGCCCCAGGGAGCAATGCTGAAGTTTGTTCTCATATTCTGGCAGTAGAATTTTGGGTGCACATTCTGATGGACATCAACTCTCTTGAAGAATCTAATGGAGTAAGGCAATACCCAGTGTAATACTGAGTTACACAGGCCAGAAATTCTCAGCTTCTATTTCAGCCTACTGAGTGAGTGACGCTCTAACCTCTCAATCTTTATCTTCTACATTTCTCCTAACCAAGCTCAATAGACTCTGCCATCTTCTTCCGAAGCCTTCAGGCCTGAGCAATAGCTTAGTAACTTTACCCATGGTCACTTTTACCTACAGCTGCAGATATGGCATGAATCCATTCATATCTGTGTGGGGTGGTAGTTGATTTTTTTTGTGAATCCTTCGTATGGGAATAAATCTGGTGGAGGAGTCTGCTTCTGGCTGACTTATGACATCCACCTCTACCTACACTTCTCTCAATAACTCCACTGTGTTGTCAGACTGTTTGTCCAACATCCAGAAAACTTAAGATACATCTATGGCCCCCACTGTAAATTTGTACCTGTCTTACCAAGCCCATCCTGCTTCTGGGCTGAGCCGCCTCAGTGAATCAGACTAATTAAGCCTTGGGCTTTATTCGATCCCGAGCTGACCTGCCAAGCCAATGTCCGCTCTATTTCAAAGACAGCCTAGTTCCAGTTCTATAAAATTTCGCACCCCCCCCCCCACTCCCCCTCCTCTGACCTGCACCTAAAAACCCTCTTGCTTGCATATGTTACCTTGAAACTCAGCTATTTTGGTGATCTCCTGGCCATCCTCTCATCTTCTATACATCAGCTGGTCAATAACCCTGCTGTTCTATCTCATTGTTTGAATTACTCATTATCTCAGATAAAAGCAAAAAACTGCGGATGCTGGAAATCCAAAACAAAAACAAAAATACCTGGAAAAACTCAGCAGGTCTAGCAGCATCTGTGGAGAGGAGCACAGTTAACGTTTCGAGTCCGAATGACCCTTCAACAGAACCAAGTAAAAATAGAATAGAGGTGAAATATAAGCTAGTTTAAGGGGGGGGTGGTGGGACAAGTAGAGCTGGATAGATGGCCAGTGATAGGTGGAGATAACCAAAAGATGTCACAGACAAAAGGACAAAGAGGTGTTGAAGGTGCTGATATTATCTGAGGAATGTGCTAATTAAGGGTAGAAAGCAGGACAAACAAGGTACAGATAGCCCTAGTGGGGGTGGGGTGGGGTGAAGGATTCAAAAAAAGCTAAAAGGTAGAGGTAAAACAATGGATGGAAATACATTTAAAAATAATGGAAGTAGGTGGGAAAAGAAAAATCTATATAAATTATTGGAAAAAATGGGGGGGAATTGGAAAGGGGGTGGGGATGGAGGAGAGAGTTCATGATCTAAAATTGTTGAACTCAATGTTCAGTCTGGAAGGCTATAAAGTGCCTAGTCGGAAGATGAGGTGCTGTTCCTCCAGTTTGCGTTGAGCTTCACTGGAACAATGCAGCAAGCCAAGGACGGACATGTGGGCATGAGAGCAGGTTGGAGTGTTGAAATGGCAAGCGACAGGGAGGTCTGGGTACAAGCCAATCCTTGGCTCGCTGCATTGTTCCAGTGAAGCTCAACGCAAACTGGAGGAACAGCACCTCATCTTCCGACTAGGCACTTTACAGCCTTCCGGACTGAACATTGAATTCAACAGTTTTAGATCATGAACTCTCTCCTCCATCCCACCCCCTTTCCAATTCTCCACCCCCCCCCCCTTTTTTTTTCCAATAATTTATATAGATTTTTCTTTTCCCACCTACTTCCATTATTTTTAAATGCATTTCCATCTATTGTTTTATCTCTACCTTTTAGCCTTTTTTGATTCCTTCACCCCACCCCACCCCTACTAGGGCTATCTGTACCTTGCTTGTCCTGCTTTCTACCCTTAATTAGCACATTCCTCAGATAATATCAGCACCTTCAACACCTCTTTGTCCTTTTGTCTGTGACATCTTTTGGTTATCTCCACCTATCACTGGCCGTCTATCCAGTTCTACTTGTCCCACCCCCCCACCTTATATTTCACCTCTATTCTATTTTTACTTAGTTCTGTTGAAGGGTCATTCGGACTCAACGTTAACTGTGCTCCTCTCCACAGATGCTGCTAGACCTGCTGAGTTTTTCCAGGTATTTTTGTTTTTGTTTTGCTCATCATCTCATCCTCATTGACTTGTGTTGGCATATAGGCCGCCAATGCCTCATGTTGAAAATTATCAGACATTTCTGCATCTCTACATGCCATGCCCTGATTTTTGTCCCTATAATACCCCCCCCCCCCGCCACATTGCAACCTCTACCATTCATTTCTAGTTTTTACTGTTTTGATTTCATTTCAAGTCTCATGCCATTGGTGGCCATAGCTTCAGCTTGCTGGACCTCAGAGTCTGGTGCCCTAGCCAAGTTTAACCCTCAACCAACATCATTTTTAAAAAATGATCTTGTCATTATTTTGTTGCTGTTTGTGTGATCCTGGTTTTCTTACATTATAATAGTGACTGCAATTTAATTGTATTTCAGTGGCTGTACCACATTTGAGATGTCCTGATGTTGTGAAAGATGCTATATAAATACAAGTCTTTTCTTTCTTGTATTCTGGAATTCCATCCCTAACACCACCTCCAACCTCCCTGTCACCTCCTTAAAACCCAGTCATTCTTCCAAGTTTTTGGTTGCCCCCTCCTAATAGTCCCTTCTTTACACAGCTAGAAAGTAGTAGGTGTGGCCTCTTAAACACTGTGGGACATTATTCTATATTAAAGGCGCAATATAAATGCAAGTTGTCAGCCTTTTTCTTTTTCTCTCATTTTGGAGCTGGTTGACCTTGCCATGTGTTTCCAGCTTTTACTGTTTCTTTTAAGTCTTCTTTGCCTCACTGTGATGTTTTAAATGATTTAAGCCATTTCTGCTTCTCTGAGCAGTTGACAGGTTATTCAGTTCATTAACCACATTGGTGTTTGGAGTATCTGTTGTGCATTTCTAATCATTTCTGTTTTAATTTCAGATTTCCATCGCTTGAGTTTTTTTCTTTATTTCTCCTGCATACTGGTTCAGAATCCTTGAAACTAACACCTTCTAACAGTATAAGGTGCAATGCAAACCAGAGATTGCTGTTTATTTAATTGTCAAAATCACCTGAGTGTGGGATTGTGTTATAGGAAAGATGTTTGCTTTAATTCCTTTTGAGGATGAATCTTATATCTTATAACAATTGTGCAAATTAACTCAACATGTAAGGCTCTGAAACCCATGAGTGACTTGAGTAATTGATGCATTTGTGCTTTCTTTTTGTTTTTAGTGCTTTGTGCTGACCTTAAACTTAGCTTAGAAACCCAATAATGACGGACAATAAACGGCTCGCATATTCCATCATTCAGTTTTTACGTGACCAGCTCCAGTCTGGGAATCTGACTTCAGATGCTCAGGAGAGCTTAGAGGGTGAGTGACAAATATTTGGTGGGGGAAGGATGGTGAGAATTATAAACTGAGATGGAGTTAAAATTGAACACTATAGCTCAACACCAGAGAACTTCTTTTTTTGAAAAATCTTTGTGTGTGATTGTTTAGGATCAGAAAAAGTCCATTCCATTATTCCAGTGAGAGGTGGAGCGTGTACTGATGTATCAATAGGGTAGCTCCCATGCATTGTCTTGCACTGAGAGAAGCATTGAATAGAGGTGGTCTCCCCATATGCAGAGGCAGAAAATAAGCTGATGCATAAGTAACCTGACTTGCAACTGCTATTGGGTGCTGTTTCTTTTTGGACCAGCATTGGTGAAGAACTAAAATTGGGTTTCTAAATAAGTAATAACATGGGGACGTGGAGCTGAAATATAATAGACCTGAAAATGGGGAAGAAAGCAATTTCTAAAGCAGTCTGCAAAATTAAGAAAATTAACTTGTATTTAAATACAAGATATGACAACCCAGACATTAACAAATTTAAAACAGTTCAGTACCAAAAAAAATTAAGAGTAACTTGGCAGAAAATGTGAGATTTTCTGAAAGATCAAGTTTTGGTTTGAAGTGGAAAAAATTCAGTGGACTAAAATGCTAAGTTAATCAATGATTGTATTTTAAATGGTGGTCTGTGATCTTGTCCCCAGTTGCAGTCCAGTGTTTGGAGACAGCTTTTGGCATCTCCATCGATAATGAGGATCTTGCTGTATCTCGGACACTCCCAGAGATTTTCACAGCTGCTGTTGGTGAGGTAAGAGTTGAATTTGAGAGACAAATTTGAGTGCACGACTTTCCTAAATTGATATTTACTTCTTTGGTTATGTGGGCTTTCATTCCAAAAAAAACTTTTCTTTTTTCAAAATATCCATCCATGTCTCTACTCCACATCATTTTGGCAGGTGACAAGTTGATCTCTCATCACTATAGGATCAAAATCTGGCCCTGGAGAGGGTCCAGAGGAGGTTCACGAGAACGATCCCAGGAATGAAAGGCTTAACATATGAGGAACGTTTGAGGACTCTGGGTCTATACTCGATTGAGTTTAGAAGGATGAGGGGGGATCTGATTGAAACTTACAGAATACTGAAAGGCCTGGATAGAGTGGACGTGGGGAAGATGTTTCCATTAGTAGGAGAGACTAGGACCCGAGGGCACAGCCTCAGAGTAAAGGGAAGACCTTTTAGAACAGAGATGAGGAGAAACTCCTTTAGCCAGAGAGTGGTGAATCTATGAAATTCATTGCCACAGAAGGCTGTGGAGGCCAGGTCATTGAGTGTATTTAAGACCGAGATAGATAGGTTCTTGATTGGTAAGGGGATCAAAGGTTACGGGGAGAAGGCGGGAGAATGGGGTTGAGAAACTTATCAGCCATGATTGAATGGCGGAGCAGACTCGATGGGCCGAATGGCCTAATTTCTGCTCCTACGTCTTATGGTCTAACTGAAATCTAGTACTGTGTACAGACTCAGCACTCCCTAATGTAGGAGATTGGGTATACAAGTACTATGTTGCTGACAAAAATTGTTTGGAGGTTGTTAAATTTGACAACAACAGCATCTGACTGAGCCATGTACACTAGGAAAGTCCTGCTCTATACTATTAGGTGGCCTGGACTAAGTTGGCTGTAAGCATGCTATAGCAGTCTTCAGCATGCCTCTGAGTTAGAGGGAAAATAATCGGTGTGTTCCTGTTTTTGATCCATCAGGGAGTTGGGGCAGTCAGATAATGTCCAGTTTTGTTTTGGGTAATGTAAAATCTTTGTGTCCAGCGCCACTTGCTGCCGGTGCAATTATAGCCGCATGGCTACAAAAGCAGAAGAGGAAGGCAAAAATTGGAGGATAAAGCATGCTTTCAAACATATCCTTAGTCATTTAACCAATTTACTTCGTTGGCAGTTTTGACCTTTCAGAATTAATAGCTGTGCATCATACTATGTTTTAAAGTATTAGTCATTTAATTAACATGGTACAACTCTCTCTTAAACACTAATTATTGCAGTTGGATGACCTTTTAATAATAAACAATATTCTAATTTTGCACTATTCCCTCCATTTCTCCCCTCCATGTCCAGTCATAAGCTTTTGTTTTATTCACGTTTATCTTTGCTGTTGTGACTTCCAAGTGATTGCGTAACTGGTGTGATCCATGAGCTAAATGCATCAGAAATAGAGCTTAACTGAAACCAAATAAAACACATGTTTCTGTGTTTATTTCCTGATTGGATGCCCTTCTATTCAACCATGTTAAATTGAAAGTGTAGCAGTGCTTGAATAAAACTTAGGTTTCCTCCAGCATATTAGCAGACCCTACATCAAAATTGCATTGTGCTAGGCTAAAATTTGTGTGTATCCATCTGTCATTTATGAAATACTACCGAAGTCACTTCATCCTAGAAAAACATGTTTAAGATTCATTGCTCTCTGATATTGAGGCTGAATTTTGAGATGTGCGACACTTTTTCCCATGTTTGTTTGCAGGAGATACCGAATGTGACTGTGGACTCTGTGCCTACTTCTCCAACTGGTGAAGATATCTCAAAAGCTGAGCAGCTGAAAACTGACGGTAAAAATGATTGCATTCAGCTAATATTTATTATACTGTGTGTGTTTATTTCATCGCCCCATAGAAACATAGAAAATAGAACCAGGAGTAGGTCATTCGGCCCTTTGAGCCTGCTCCGCCATTCAATATGATCATGGCTGATCCCCTTTCTCAACACTGTACCCATACCCCTTGATTCCTTTAGAGTCCAGAAATCTATCTATTTCATTCTTAAATATAATCAGTGACTTGGCCCCCACAGCCTTCTGTGGTAGAGCATTCCATAGGTTCAGCACCCTCTGAGTGAAGAAGTTTCTCCTTATCTCAGTCCTAAATGGTCTACCATGTAGCCTAATTTATTTACTAGATTAAACAATGGCTTCTTGCCAAGAACTTTTGCAAAGATTTTTGCTGAGGTAGTACACCTTTTAGTGTTTGGGCTAGTAAATTTGCTAGATTGGCGGGTTAAAATTTTCACTCCACGGCTAGCAGTCAGCAGAGTTGTGACTTATCAGCCCACACAATCTTAGTTGTAAATCTCTTTTCAATTAACAAAAAATACTGCATGCAGCAACTGTTTTAATATGAAGGTTCAGAAAAAATATTGCAGGGCAGTAGGGAAAGATCAGGAAAGTGAGATTAATTGGGTACCACAGAACTGGTACAGGCAGAATGGGCTGAATGGCCTCTTTCTATGCTGTATGATTCTGTAATAAGTTTGCTGCTTCCAGTTCTTGAACAGGACTATGTCAGAACCTCAATGTGAGACCCTGCTGAATTGTTGAATCTTGTGTAAGTAAAAGTACTTGAAAGAAAGCTTTTTCATCTTTGGCCATAGACAACCTGCAATCTCAGCTTTGCCCTTATGGTTTATGACCATTTGATATTTACTTTAATCACCCTCACTCAACTATTTTTCTTTTTATCTGAATTTTCAGTGTTAATGTTCACATGGTTACACATTGAAAAATAATGTTGGAGCCATTCCCAATTATTCAAAATGTTCTGAAGCTTTGAATAACTGAAAGTTGGGAATTACAAGCTGTATGAAAAGGAGGAGGGGGTGCAGAGTATTAAAACAGTTTGGAAAAGACAGTGGGCTCACGTTTAGAAGTGTGCTCAAAACCTTAAAAACTGTTTCTTTGGTTACAACTTGGGTCACAAAGGATAGCTGGGCTTCCTTAGGATACATGTAATTGATTCTGATTTTCTTTTCATCATTTAGGAAATGAACAAATGAAAGAAGAAAATTACCAATGTGCTGTGGATTACTACACAAAAGCCATTGAATTGAATCCGAGCAATGCAGTTTATTATTGCAACAGGTACAATGGATACTAGTTTTATTTCCTTCAATTCTGTGTCAACCTTTTGGATATGCATTCCAATTGTATATGGAACCTTTTATGTGAGCTGTGCTCTTTAGCAGAAAGGTTACTTCAAGAGTGAGCAATGAGCACATTGGGTGACATTTGTTATTTTGCCCCACAACCTTTGACTTTCTGGTACTATTTGCCAACCAGTCAAGAACAGTCATAACTACAGCTTCCATGTAACCAAATTTTCCACTTTGTTTGGACACAGTCTGAGGAAATTGGGAATTAAATCAAGGGCTACAGTGGCAAAATGCTTGCTTGTTATTATAACAGTCCGCTGGGATTCTGCACAAACCACTCTGAGATGGGAAAGAACTTCCATTCAAAATCACCACCGTGTTACGTCCTCTGGCATCCCACAGCTCTTCAGTTATTTCTTTACATTTGAACTACATTCATATTATGTAGGCAAACATGACAGCCAATTTACACTTAGGAAAGGAGTCAGGGAGTCCTTCACATGCAGACTGATCATTTTATACATTGAGTTGTGATCTGAAGGGATTGTGGAAGCAGATTCAATAACAACATTGAGAAGAGGATTGGATAAATATTAGAAGGGGAAAGGTTTACAGGACTATGGGAAAAGATCAGCACGGTGGGACTATTGGATGGCCATACCAAAGAGCTGGCACAGATTCGTTGGGCCAAATGCCCTCTTCCTGCCCTGTTGCGTTCTATGCCATGGACTTCCACATAGGGTAATAAAACAAAAACCTTGGAATTATTTCAGAAGCTGTTGCATGCTGTGATGGAGCAACTGGATGGATTAATTGGGTTGGTTTTGAATGCCTTCCTCATCCATATGTATCTTTTGAATGTTGAACATGAAAAATAGCAGGAAATAGTTTTGATATTCAGGCCTGAGGTGCAGATTAGCGGTAAGAAGATCTTCTGAAAACAGTTAGCAGATGGCTAATTATAAGAAAGGGAAACCAGTAAAATAGAAAGTCAAGCTTGCAATTAGATTGAGATGTATGAAGGCTGCAGCATCTAGAACTGTAATGGCTGAGCAACCATAGTTTTTCTAGCTGCATGAGTATAAGATGGTTCAGTTGTCTCTAACCTGCTTTATTACAGCAAATTCCAATACTACAATTTTCCAAGCTGTATTGGATGTAAACTGATCTGGTTTTACTAATCATCGTTTTGTGTTCTTTTGCAGGGCAGCGGCATTGAGTAAATTAGGAAACTATACCGGAGCAGTGCAAGATTGTGAAAAAGCAATAGCTTTTGACCCGAGCTACAGCAAAGCTTATGGCAGAATGGGGT
Source organism: Cetorhinus maximus (assembly GCF_964194155.1). Lineage (NCBI taxonomy): Eukaryota > Metazoa > Chordata > Chondrichthyes > Lamniformes > Cetorhinidae > Cetorhinus > Cetorhinus maximus. The sequence continues at coordinate 114,114,712 of NC_135891.1, forward strand.
GAATAGAATTTTTTTAAACATATTTCCCTTCTACTCCACTCCTGAAGGTGCTAGTTTCATGAAAAAACAATTCTGAGCACCTTCTACTCAAGTAGACACTCTTCATTTGCCAATATAGGCTAGTCAAACATGAGAGGGCATCACTTGCAAATTTGATCTCATCCTTACTACATGTCCACATGTTCACGGGAGATTACTGGCAAAGCAACAGGGAATCTTGGACTTTCCCTTCACTAATCCAGGACACTGAAGGCAGTTGTGGCTCTACAGCCAAAGTAATTAATATCAACTAAATTGGCACAGGCCATGGATGAAACCTGGTCTGTATATTTGTTCACTGCCTTAACTAGTTAAGCCTTTGGAGATGTTGTTTAGAATGCGTAGCACCTGTAGCTATGGGCCTGTATCCATTGGAGTTTAGAAGAATGAGAGGTGATCTTGTTGAAACGTAGAGGATCCTAAAGGGGCTTGACAGGGTAGATTCTGAAAGGATGTTTCTGCTTAAACCCCTTAGTTACTAGTAGAAGCAATAGGATTTTAACCCAGTCCATTGCTGGAGCTATCTGGAGGATACTGTATTAATGCCTACTAAATTTCACAGACTAACATTTTCTTCTTTGCTTAATTGAAGATGAAAAAGGAGGAGCATTTAAAAAGCATCCTTAAATGTTGAAAAATACCCCGACATGCTCGAGAAAAACATAAGGAGCAAAAAAAAGCGGAGTCAAAATCTTAGTTGAAAAGCTGGACCTTAAGGAGTAGAAGATTTATGGGGATGGGGCAAGTTACAGACTGATAAGAAAAATAATTTTCAATGAGGTGTTGTAGGTGTTTCAAGTCGGGTCAGTGAAGGCAGAGGTTTTGATGAGCTGAAGTATATTGAGAGTGGAAGATAGAAGGCAGGCCTGAAGAGCATTGTAATAATCAAATCTGGAGCTGTCAAAGGCATAACGAAGGTTTTGGTGGTGAGTGGGTTGGTAAGAGTGGAGGCAAGGTGATGACAGAGGTGGAATTCGACAGTTTACACAATGGTGAGGAACTGAGATCAGAAACTCAGGTCCGAGTCTAGTAAGGTTGCAAACAATCTGCTTCAAACCAAGAAATTAACTAAGATGGGGATGAAGTTAGTGCAAGGGTTGAGGACAATGCAACCCTAACAGCTTTCATTCTGATTGCTAAAATTGCAGAAGGGTAGCTGGAAGACCTACACAGAAACCAGTGGGTAGTAATATTAGCATGTATTAAATACTTTATTACCTACCTTCCTATCCTATAGCCTCTTAATTTATCTAGTTACGTGTTAAATCTTTAGATACTATCCCTGCGAAAATCATTGCCAAATTTAGAAGGTGCTTCAGTCTTTAATCAGATTGGACACACATAGAGAGTATGGGAGTTGGTGGCAAGAAAATAGAAATAATGGAGAAGATAGAGCAAACCCACGTCAGTGTGAAAAAAACCATCTGGCCATCCCTGCTAATTTAAGCATAAGAGAAAACACTGGGTTCTCTGGCGTCATTGCTGCTGCCACCTGGTCATGAGCCTGGTCCTGTGGGAAACTCATGCTTACGCACGAGCATCACCCAGAGTTCCAAATAACAGATTACTCAGGAAAATTCTTTGCTTAGTTTTGTGGCATAAATCAGAAAATTTAGGATCACTGTACTGTACAATAATTATTCTCAAATGTCAGCACTGATTAAAAATGTTTTAGTCCTATACAAACATATTAATTAGGAGGAGTAGGCCATTTGGCCCCTCGAACTTGCTTTGCCATTCAGTAAGATCATCGCTGATCTGATTGTGGCCTCAACTCCACGTTTCACCTACCCCCAATAACCTTTGATTCCCTTGTTAGTTAAGAATTTATCTACATCTGCCTTAAAGACTTTCAATATCCCTACCTACCGCTCTCTGGGCAAGAGAGTTCCACAGACTCACGACCCTTGGAGAGAAGAAAAATTCTCCTCATCTCCGTCTTAAATGGGAGACCCCGTATTTTTAAGCTGTGTCCCCTAGTTCTGGAGTCTCCCACAAGTATTGGAAGACTAAAACCATTGTCCTCGACGTTTGCACCAATTTCATCCCCATCTCAGTTAATTTCTTGGTTGGTAGCAGATTGTTTGTAACCCTACTGAGTTTCTGATCTCAGTTCCTCACCGTCATGTAAACTGACGACTTCCACCTCTCATCACATTGCCTCCACCCTTAACAGCCCACCCACCACCAAAACCTTCATTATGCCTTTGACAGCTCCAGATTTGATTATTATAATGCTCTACCGGCATGCCTTCCATCTTCCACTCTCAATGTACTTCAGCTCATCCAAACCTCTGCTGCCTGTATCCTTCCCCATCACCTCTACCCTCACTGACCGACTTGCAACACCTACAACACCTCATTGAAAGTTATTTTTCTTATGTGACTTGCCCCATCCCCATTAATCTTCTACCCCTTAAGACCCAGCTTTTCAACTAAGATTTTGACTCTGCTTTTTTTTGCTCCTTATGTTTTTCTGGAGCATGTTGGGGTATTTTTCAACATTTAAGGATGTTATATAAATGCTGTTCCTCCGTTTTCATCTTCAATTAAGCAAAGAAGAAAATGTTAGTCTGTGAAATTAGTAGGCATTAATACAGTATCCCCCCGCCAGATAGTTCCAACAATGGACTGGGTTAAAATCCTATTGCTTCTACTAGTAACCAAGGGTTTCAAGATGGTGGGGAAAGCAATGAAGCAAAGGTCCGAAGTTCAGCATTTCTATTTGTAATCAACAAAATAAATAAACGAAATATTTACAGACTGTTGGCATAATATAATATCTTTTGTAATGGGCAAGGGTACCCTGGTTTGTACCCCACATCCCCCCTACCTCTGCTTTGGCTCCTCGTAGAGACTTACCCATTTCAGTAGAGATGTTAGACTCCGCATGAAAGAGAAAAAAGATTCCAAGCTAAGAATAATAGCTTCTACTTCAACACTTGCTGTCTGCGGAACCACAGAGGCTGTCATGGTCAATTGATCCCAGTTGCAAAACTGTGAAGGATAAAAGTATATTTGACTCTTCTAGCGTGTTTAAATATACTGTTTGTCATTGATGTCTATCAGGCTGCCGCAGAGCATATGAGGTACAGATGTCACCTTGGCTTATTTGGGACAATATTCACCAAGGAATTGTTGCTTAATTCCTGGTGTGGGACTTCATTGCAGTGCTAAAAGAGCATCTGAAATCTGTCATCTTTTGCACCTTAAACCAAGGTCCATCTGCCTGTTTAAATAGAAACAAAAGATTCCATGATGCAATTTTTCCAATGTCCTGGCGAATGTTTTTCCTCAACTAATGGCCCATTAACCTGCTTTTTTTTATCACTGGCTGCTTGTCAGTCCTTGCTATGATTGAACTGCAAAAATAATTCATTGGCTGTGAAGGAATTTGGGTGCGATAAAGTGCCATATAAATAGAAGTTGTTTTTTCACTTTTTGTGAAGTCCTGGCATTCTGAAATTTTAACATTTTATATTTTCTATATTGTTCTGTAGTGGCGTTGTATATTCTAAGGATACAGACTGTGTTTCTGGCTGAATAAAGACAGTTAACTGATTTGATTCATTTCAGGTTGGCTCTGGCTAGTCTAAATAAATATAGCGAGGCAGTTAATTACTACAAGAAGGCTCTGGAGCTGGATCCTGAAAACGAATCTTACAGAGCAAACCTCAATATAGCAGAACAGAAGATCAAGGATGCACCAAGTCCAGTAAGTGCTGAAAAATGAAATCGAATCTGCTCATATTATTGTGTAATCCTGTGAGCATGCAAGATTTTAAGTTTGCACAAAAGCAAGATATCGTCTGAAATCAATTTTCAAGGGCCTACAGTAACATGAGTACAGTTTTATTTCAGCAGTTCTGTGAAATGAGGGGAGTAAAGGAAGAGAGGGTGCTTTCAAGCCCAAGTATTCCTCTGTTCTATATTCTCAATTTTTCTGACTTTTTAATCATTGATATTTTATTAGAAGTCAAATCTAAATGTCATATAAGTTCCTGAATAGGGTACCCAGATAAAGAAATGGGTCCTTGCTGCAAGCCACTGAAGAGAAACTGTCCAGAGCGAGGTTGTAGATTGAAATGTCAGTTCCAGATAGGCCTGGGAGCCACCTGACTCTAGGACAGAGTTCTTCCAGCTGGCATTGTAGAACAAACATTCTACCCCTTTTAGTGTACAACACAGTTTTATGTGTCTCTTTTTTAGAAATAGCTGTTAGAATTATTCAGAAATACGCTTTGTAAATGCTGTATGATCATGTGCATGATTTAGAATTTGCAAAGGAATTTTAGAAGGTTGACCACCTCAGTATTACGTGCTTTGCTTGCTGCATGCAGAGGAATGGAAATTAAGTAGAGCTGGTCTTCGTGACAAATTTAAAAGCAAAATATTTCAAACTGACTCAGCAGAAAAATCATACGTCCACTATGGTGTTGAGTAACCAACAAATTCCCAGGTCTGTGCTGAGGTAGACAATTTTAGCAAGGACATTGTTAGGGGACATAATTATTCAGTGGTTGAAGGGAAAACTTCACTTATTGAACTGTATTCCAGCACATCTGAACCTATTTTATCCTGCTGGAAGGTTGATTTTGGTAGGATGACTAAATGAGGTAGAAGAAATAAATATACAAATAAAGATCCATGAAGAATTAAAAGCAGCAATGCAAGATGATAAGGCCATAGCAATTGCAAATTATTTACTTGGATTCGTTTTTAGAAGAACAGATGACAAAAGTAGGGAGGTAATAAATTTATATAGAATCTTAGTTAGACCACATTTAAAGTATGGTCTCCACACAAGTGAAAGGATATTGAAGGACTGGAGAAAGTTTCATTCTCTCAGAAACATCCTTGTACATCTTTTCCGCACTATGAGGAAAGATTAAGCAGGCTGGGGCTCACTCTTCTGGATAAGAGGAGACCTGATGGTGATGATTTACAACCATGAAGGGGAATGATGGGATGGATTTGGACAAGCTGCCTTCAGTTATGGGTGACTCCATGATAAGGGGTCATAAATATAAGATTGTCACTAACAGATCAAATAAAGAATTTAGGAAGAATTTCTTCCAACCGAGAGTGGCAAGAATGGAACTTGCCACAACATGGAGTAATTGAAGAAGAGAATATTGATGCTTTTAAGGGAGACTTAATGTTTACATGAGGGACAAAGAAATATTGGGTATGTGTACAGAATAACAAGTAATTAGAGTGGGAAAAGGCTCCTGTGGAGCATAAACACTGGCATAGACTAATTGTGCTAAATGGCCTGTATCCTGAATTGTGGATTCCGTATAATTCTTTTCAATGTACATAAAATCTACACACAACGTGCAAACTATTAAATAACACCAACTTTTCACAATTATTTCAAAATTTTGTGGATGCCAGTAGGGATCTGAGCAACTTTGATTAGCCTGGTCATATTATGATGCATTAGTTTTAATTTTCCAAAATTCCCTAGATTCTGGAAAGATCTCATCAGATTGTAAAATAGTGAATGTGACTCCTCTTTCAAGAAAGGAAGGAGACAGAAAGCAAGAAACTACAGGCCAGTTAACAACATCTATCATAGGGAAATTGCTGGCAATCTATTATTAAGGAGGTTATAGTAGGACATATAAGACATCTCAATGTAATCAAGCAGAATCAACATGGTTTTGTGAAAGGGAAATCATGTTTGACTAATTTATTAGAATTCTTTGAGGGAGTAACAAGAAATGTGGATAAAGGGGAACCTTTGGATGTGCTATACTTAGATTTCCAGAAGGCATTGACAAGGTGCCACATCAAAGGTTACTACACAAAAATAGCTCATGGTGTAGGGGGTAACATATTATCATTGATAGAAGATTGGTTAGTTAACAGGAAGCAGAGAGTAGGGATAAACAGGTCTTTTTCGGGTTGGCAAGATGTGACGAATGGAGTGCCACAGTGATCGGTGCTGGGGCCTCAACTATTTATAATTTATATCAATGACTTGGATGAAGGGACCAAAGGAATGGTTGCTAAATTTGCTGATGCCACAAGGTGGATAGGAAAGTAAGTTGCGAAGAGGACGCAAGGAGTCTGCAAAGGGACATAAATAGGTTAAGTGAGTGCGAAAAAACTTGGCAGGTGGAGCATAATGTGGGAAAATGTGAATTTGTCCACTTTGGCAGGAAGAATAGAAGAGCAGCGTATATTTAAATGGAAAGAGACTACAGAACTTGTACAGGCGGATCTGGGTGTCCTGGTACAGGAATCAAGAAAATTTTGTATGTGGGTACAGCCGGTGATTAGGAAGGCAAATTGAATATTGCCGTTTATAGCAAGGGGAATGGGATATAAAAATAGGTATGTTTTGTTACAGTTGTACAGGGCATTGGTGAGACCACATCTCGAGTACTGTGTACAGTTTTGGACCCCTTACTTAAGAAAGGATATAAATGCCTTAGAAGCAGTTCAGAGAAGGTTCACTCGACAGATACCAGGGATGGAGGGGGAGTGGTTATCTTATTGGAAAAGGTTGGACAGGCTGGACCTGTATCCATTGGAGTTTAGAAGAATAAAAGGTGATCTTATTGAGACATATAAGATCCTGAGAGGGCTTGAGAGGGTGAATGCTGAAAGGATGCTTCCCCTTGTGGGAGAGGCTAGAACTAGGGGGCGCTTTAAAAATAAGACATCTCCCATTTAAGACAGAGATGAGAAAAAATGTTTTTGAGGGATGAGTGACTTAGGAATTCTCTTCTCCAGAGAGTGGTGGAGGCAGGGTCAATGAATATTTTTAAGGCAGAGGTAGATAAATTATGGACTAACAAGGGAGTCAAAGGTATCCGGGGGAGGGGGGGGGGGGGGTGGGGGTTGCAGTAGGCGGAATTTGGAGTTGAGGTCACAATCAGATCAGCCACGATCTTATCAAATGGCAGAACAAGCTCAAGGGACTGAATGTTCGTATTGGAGTTAGGCTATTATTGAACGACTGGTCATTTTTGACAACCATTCATGGTAGAGTTACTCTCCTAGGCTATACCCTCTGGAACATTCTCGATAAAACTCTCCACATCTCTTTCAACTTAAAACCAATCTTGTTTTGAAGCCTTAGGTCACCTCTCCTGATCCTTTTATCACTTTTTTATCTATCTTGTTGTCCTTTTCCCTTACCCCTTCCAAACATGCTTTGAGTGTTTTCTCTTTGAAAGTTATATGAATGCAAGCTGTTGTTCAATAGTGGAATGAATCCTGAAATCTGTGCAAGTGTAGTGGAAGAGGAGTCAGCCCTTTTCTGTCATTCCAGTATGGACAGTGCTATTTTGTGCACGCTACTTTGCAACCAACTTCGCCTCTAATTTTCTCTTGTCATGTGTGGCCTATTCATTTCAGGTCTTTAAATTTTTTTCGTCTGTCAGTGGATGCACAGTAACTTAATGGGTCCAACCTGTATTTGGTTGCTCCGCAAGCCAGCTTAAAGGGAACATTGTTTGCAGCTCCTATTTTTTGATGAAGACGAGTTTTATACTTGGTGTTCTTTTAGCTGGGAGCAACAGGAAGGCAGAGGGAGAATAAGGAAACATTTGCAGGGAGTAGATGCAATCAAGTATCTTGTAACTTGTTGAACAGGAGTTAGAACTTTTTTTTCTATCCAAAATGGGATGGTTCTATTTGTGAGCAGAGAATAGTTCACTGTTGCATTTCAAGCTTAGCAGCTGACTGGGACATGGTTTCGTCATACAGTTGAGTGGAATTGTTTTCCAGAGTGCATGTGTCCTCGACTTCATGTCGGTCCTCCTTCCCTGTTCCACACAAAAACATGACCTCTCGCTTTAGCTCACAAGAGTATTTGTTCTTCTTCCCCCAGACAGGAGGCAGCGGTGGGTTCGATCTGGCAAGTTTACTGAATAACCCAGGCTTCATGAATATGGTAATTTTGCTGCTTGGTCTCTTTTTTTTTACTTTATTTTTATGGTTTTATGTTTATTTTCCCAATCAGTTGCCCCTACAAGACCACTTTCACCCTCTTTCCTCCTCCTCCTCCACCACCACCACCCCCCACCCCCCACCCCCATTCCCCCAAATAACCTTCCCCTGCTAGGTGAAGAAATTCTGAATATATCCCACTACTGCTTTGCGGTCAGCTGTTTTCTGTTTGGCTGAGATGGACAATCTGCCTGATTATTTGCTAGTCTCACAGAGGGATCATTCCATTCATGGTATTCCTCCTACAATCCTTGGTGGGAGCTGCTGATGGAAAATGTTGTCACTAGGATTCCCGTCTGGTGCAAGTGTGCAATCTTCCTACCAGTGTACACTTGTATTTTCTGATGCTGTCACCATTTGATTCCATTTTTTCCTTCCAATGTTGGGTTGCATCTGAGGTAGAGTACTTGTGCCGAATCACAATAGGGTGAAGTACAGATATACACAAGTTGATGGGTGATGGGGGTAGATCATGGTGACAAATGTATTGCCAACATCAAGCATATTGACTTGAGCATATTTGTTCCAACAATGCATTGGTAGCCAGTATAGCCTAGTAACAATAGATCATCTCAGCAATGTAACAAGGAAGCAGACTCAGCACTCTAAACTTCTCCAAATTTGGTTGGAAGACCAGCCCTACAAGTAGGAGGGCATCATACCAAGTAAAAAGCTCTTTACTTTGAATGTCATTTGCATTTTGTAATATGCAATATTTTCTATTTTTGAATGCTTAAAAGAAACTTTGATCTGCAAAAGAAGTTATTTAATTGTGCAAAAAAAACACCAAACGTACAAGAAATAGTTTTAGTTGACCTAAGTGATTTCTCAATGATTTCCTCTTCTAGGCATCAAATCTAATGCAGAATTCACAAGTACAACAATTGTAAGTTTCTCTTTCAATGGTTTGTCTCTTAGTTACAGTTAATTCTGAGCTTTTTGTATTAATTGAATGATTTATTTGCAATTCCGTTGGACAGAATGTCTGGAATGATGTCTGGGTCCTATGGTCCAGTAGGAGCTGGGGGAGCAGGACCTGGGACAGGAGCCAATGATATTGCAGGCCTCATCCAAGCGTGAGTTTGCTTTACATTCTTGCCCTTCTGCCTTTATTACAAGCCAAACAAATCTTTCGTAATAGGCTTGCAACCAAAGGTCAACTGTCCACCTCTCTGCACACAACTAAATTCCACTTGCTGCTTTTATTTCTATCCTTGAAGGATTCCAATGGTTTTCTGGTCACCTTTCATCTCCTTCCATTCCACCCTTGCTCTTTAAAAAGGTGACACATACTGCCCCTTCCTGTCTATTGCCATTTTATGCACACATATGCACCTGACATCTGATGCCTGATGAGAAGGCAAAAACTGAGCAGTGAATGCTTATAAGACCATAGGACCATAAGACATAGGAGCAGAAATTAGGCCATTCGGCCCATCGAGACTGCTCTGCCATTCAATCATGGCTGATAAGTTTCTCAACCCCATTCTCCCGCCTTCTCCCCATAACCTTTGATCCCCTTACCAATCAAGAACCTATCTATCTCGGTCTTAAATACACTCAATGACCTGGCCTCCACAGCCTTCTGTGGCAATGAATTCCATAGATTCACCACTCTCGGGCTAAAGAGGTTACTCCTCATCTCTGTTCTAAAAGGTCTTCCCTTTACTCTGAGGCTGTGCCCTCGGGTCCTAGTCTCTCCTACTAATAGAAACATCTTCCCCACGTCCACTCTATCCAGGCCTTTCAGTATTCTGTAAGCTTAATACCAGCAGCACAGCAAATGTTTTGATAGTAATGACAGCAAGAAGGGATGTTACTGCATAATTATTCCATCTTGAAAGATGTTTCAGTGAAGCACAAAATGACACATCTATCATCGATTACTGGTCATCTTGTATATAAAGGAATAGGAGTAGGCCATTCAGCCCATCAAGCTTATTCCACCATTCAGTCAGATCATGGTTAATCTGTATCTTAACTCTATCTTCCCATCCATATTTCATAATACAAGATACCTTTGCTTAACTTCAAAACTGAGGTAGAGTTTTTTTATTATCAAGTGACTTAGGCTGGATAACTTTGGAGGAGAGGGCTGAAATTTTCAGATTTTAACTGCTTTGTGTGAAAAGATCTCTACCCGACCTCACCTCTATCCTAGCTCTAATTCTAAGGTTACACTATCCCATGAGAGGAATTAGTTTTTTTTCTTTCTATCCTATCAACACCTTTGATCGTCTTAAACACATCAATTAGATCACCCCTTAATCTTCTGTACTTAGAATCGTAGAACGATACAGCAGAGAAGGAGACCTTTTGGACCATTGTGCCTGTGGCAGCTCTTTTGTAGCTATCCAATTAATACCCCTACCCTCTCTTTCCTGAAAGCCTTGTAAATCTTTTTCTTCAATAACTTATCCAATTCACTTTCGAATGTTATCATTGAAACTACTTCCATCAACCTTTCAAGCAGTACATCCCAGATCACAGCAACTCACTGTGTGTTTCTCTTTTTAAAAATGATTGTCTCAACACCTCTTGTTCTTTTGCCAATCATTTTAAATCTGTGGCCTCTGATTTCCAGCCCTTCTGTATTTCATTAAATAGTCGTTTGGTAGTACTGAACTCGGGTATTGCTGAAAAAGAGACTTTTTTTGTCGAAGCTTTTCGTCTTGCACTCATCAGGACAATTCGCAAGAAAATACCAATGTCGGGAGAACAACATATTTTTACTGTATGAAAGATCCTATATAAATGGAAACTGTTCTTCTGCTTGTAGACTCTTCTGTGTCATTAATCTGAAAACTGTGTTGAACTGTAAAGTAAGTACCTGTGATGGGCATCTACTCTCATTTGGGTGACTTGCTATCCCCAGGTACATTGGGCTGCCATGCAAGATTACTGGGTTAAGGACTTGTTACAACAAATGCTTTATAAGCTCGTAAGTTCAAAAGCTGGCATGTTGACTGCCTCTGGACTTGTAGTAACCTGTGAACAAGTCATACAGAAATTGATGGGACATTGACTGTATCAGGTTGCTTGGCCCCTAGCTGTTGCCAGTGTTGTTTTCAGATATCCAATGGGAAGGGTGTTTGGGGGAGTGGGGGGAAGATTGTCTCAAGCAGGTGAGTGGTATGGAGTCTACATAAATCATGCCCCATTTCTAGTGTGACTAGCTTTATTTTTTTCTTAAATCCAGAGGACAGCAGTTTGCACAGCAGATGCAACAGCAGAATCCAGAGCTAATTGAACAGTTACGGAGCCAAATCCGGAGCCGAACCCCTAGTGCCAGCAACGAGGAACAGTCCTAACAGAAGGCAACATGAATGCTGTTTGACAGTGAGTTGGGGATGTAGGCAAATACAGAAGCTAACTTCAGGGATATGAGAAAACAGCATTGTCAGTCAGGAAGCCTGATTCAAAGTTTTCATTGATTTTTTTTTTCTCACTTAATTAAAACGATTACTAGAGGTACATTTTTAGTTGATTTGCAGTTGGCAACAAAATCGGTGTGAATGCAAAGTGCTTTGCTACTTTGTGGGTAGCAGAGAGTCAAATGTACAAAAGCCATTGAGGTTGTAGGGCTTTAACCAGGAGAAGATACTTAAGATGAGACAAAGATCAAACTAAGGCAGAAGTTTCTTAATTCTACTGTCTGGAACTCTCTATAAATCCTTGGCCCCTCTACTTCCCTCAGCATTCTAAAAGCCTGCTGACAATCTCCCTGACCAAGTATTTAGTTGCCTCTTAACTCTTTTTCCCATCAAGCCTGCTCTGCCATTCAATAAGAGCATGGCTGATCTGCTAGTGTTCAAACTCCATATTCCCATCTACCTCCCGATAAACTTAGATTACAAGAATCTATCTACCTCCGCCTTAAAAATATTGAATGACCCCGCATCCATTGCCTTCTGAAGCATAGAGTTCCAAAGTTGCACAACCCATTAAGGGAAAAAAAATTCTGATCCCTGACCTAAAAGAGCAACCCCTAATGCATACTCTGTTTGCATAAATGGTTGTTTTTCTGATTGGCAGGTTGTGATGAGTGGCATCCTGCAGGGGTCTGTGCTGGGGCCTGAACTTTTTACAATTTATATCAATGACTTGGATGAGGGGAGGGATGGCATGGTAGCTAAATTTGCACATGACACAAAGATAGGCAGGAAAGTATGTTGTGAAGAGGACATGAAATAGTAGATGGATCTAGATTGGCTGAGTGAGTGGGCAAAAATCTGGCAAATGGAGTATAATGTGGGAAAATGTGAAGTTGTTCACTTTGGCAGCAAGAATAAAAAAGCAGAGTATTAGTTAAACAGGGAGCGACTGCAGAATTCTGAGGTGCAGAGGGACCTAGGTGTTCTAGTACGAGTCAAAAAGTTAGTATGCAGGTACAGTAAGTAATTAAGACTAATGGAATGCTATCCTTTATTGCGAAAGGAATTGAACACAAAAGTGAGGATGTTATGCTTCAGTTATACATGGCATTAGTGAGACCATATCTCGAATGCTGTGTGCAGTTTTGGTCTCTTATTTAAGGAAGGATGTGAATGCCTTGGAGGTGGTTCAGAAAAGGTTTACTAGATTCATACCTGGACTGAGCAGATTGTCTTATGAGAATAGGTTGGACAGACCAGGCTTGTTTCCACTGGAGTTTAGAAGAGTGAGGGGTGACTTGGGCAGGAAGACTACAAGGTAGGACAGTTGATGAACAGTGGCAGATATTTAAGGCGATAATCAATTCCTCCCAAGTAAGGAAGAAAGATGGCAAGAGGTTGAAAAAGCATCCATGGCTAAGCAGGGAAGTTAAAGATAACTTAACGGCAAAAACTAAGGCGTACCAAATTGCAACGGTCAGTGGCAGGCTGGAAGATTGGGAAACTTTTAAAGATCAACAAAGGGTTACTAAAAAACATAATAAAAAGAGCAAAGGTAAATTATGAAAGAAAACTAGCGCAAAATGTAAAAACTGATAGCAAAAGCTTCTACAAGTATATAAAAGGAAAGAGAGTAGCTAAAGTGAATGTTGGTCCCTTGGAGGACGAGACTGGGGAGTTAATAGTGGGGAACGCAGAAATGGCAGAGACGCTTAATCAATATTTTGCCTCAGTTTTCACAGTGGAGGACACTAGTACCACCCCAATAGTAACAGGTAGTGCAGAGAATATAGAGAAGAAGGAACTTAGAACAATCACCATCACTAGAGAAAAAGTATTGAGCAAATTATTGGGATTAAAGGGTGACAAGTCCCCGGGACCTGAAGGCCTACATCCCAGGGTCTTAAAGGAAGTGGCAGCAGAGATAGGATGCATTGGCTATAATATTCCAAAATTCCCTGGATTCTGGAAAGGTTCCAGTGGATTGGAAAAAATGGTAATATAATGCCCTTATTCAAAAAGGAGGGGAGGCAGAAAGTAGGAAACTATAGACCAGTTAGTTTAACGTCTGTCGTTGGGAAATTGTTGGAATCCATTATTAAGGAAGTAGTAATGTGGGGCATTTGGAAAGTCAAAATGCAATCCATCAGAGTCAGCATGGTTTTATGAAGAGTAAATCATGTTTGACTAATTTGCTAGAGTTCTTTGAAGATGTGACAAGCAAAGTGGATAATGGGGATCCTGTAGATGTAGTATATCTGGACTTCCTGAAGGCCTTTGATAAGGTGCTGCACAAAAGATTAATACACAAGATAAGGTCACACAGAGTTAGGGGTAATTAGTTTGGATAGAGGATTGGCTAACCAGCAGAAAGCAGAGAGTCAGGATAAATGGGTCTTTTTCTGGATGGCAAGCTGTAACTAGTGGGGTGCCACAGGGTTCAGTCCTTGGGCCCCAACTATTTACAATCTATATTAATGACTTGGATTCAGGGATAGAAGGTACTATAGCTAAATTTGCAGATGACACCAGAATAGGTGGGAAAGTAAGTTACAATGAAGAAATAAGAAATTTACAAACAGATGTGGACAGGTTAGGTGAATGCGCCAAAATTTGGCAGATGGAGGTTATCATTTTGATCGGAAGAATAAAAAGGCGACTTATTATTTAAAGGAAAGAAACTTCAAAATGCTTCAGTGCGGAGGGATCTGGGTGTCCTCGTGCATGAATTGCTGAAAGTTAGTATGCAGGTACAGCAGGAAGGCAAATGGAATTTTGGCATTTATTGCTAAAGGAATAGAGTATAAAAATAGGGAAGTGTTGTTGCAACTGTACAGGGCTTTGGTGAGACCGCACCTGGAGTATTGTGCACAGTTTTGGTCCCCTAACTTGAGGAAGGATGTAGTTGCACTGGAGATGGTTTAGAGGAGGTTCACTAGATTGATTCCAGAGATGCGGGGCTTGTCTTATGAGGAGAGATTGAGCAGTTTAGGCCTATACTTGCTAGAGTTTAGAAGGATGAGAGAGGATCTAATTGAGGTATATAAGATGCTAAAGGGGGTAGACAAAGTAGATGTGGAGCGGATGTTTCCCCTTCTGGGGCATTCTAGAATGAGAGGCCATAGTTTTAGGCAATGGGGTGGTAGATTTAATTCAGAGATCAGGAGGAATTATTTTTATCAAAGGGTTGTGAATCTGTGGAATTCACTACCTCAGAGTGCAGTGGATGCTGGGACGCTGAATAAATTTAAGGAGGAGATAGACAGATTTTTAATTAGTAATGGGTTGAAAGGTTATGGGGAGAGGGCGGGAAATTGGAGTTGAGGCCAAAATGAGATCAGCCATGATCGTAATGAATGGCGGGGCAGGCTCGAGGGGCTGAATTGCCTACTCCTGCTCCTAGTTCTTATGTTCTTATGATTGAAGTATATAAGATCCTGAACAGTCTTGACAAGAGGGACGTGGAAAGGATGTTTCCTCTTGTGGGTGAGTCCAGAACTAGGGGGCACCGTTTTAAAATTAGGGGGTCATCCGTTTAGGACAGAGATGAGAATTTTTTTCTGCGGATTGTGTGGCTTTGGAACTCTCCACCTCAGAAGGCAGTAGGGGTGGCGTCATTGAATATTTTTAAGGCAGAGGGAATCAAAGGTTACCGGAGGTAGATGGGAATGTGGAATTCGAAACACACACATATCAGTCACTACCTTATTGAATGGCAGAGCAGGCTTCAGGGGCCAAATAGTCTACTTCTCCTATTTTGTATGTTCTTATGTTCAATCTGTTCCTCTACAAAACAGCTTAGGATATTTTTTACCTTAAAAATGTTGCATTAATATAAGCTGTTGAGAGATAAACTTGCGCAAAACATTTTATTCACTGAACCAGATGAGGAAGTGCCTTATCTCGGACCTTATCCTTCAGTGCCTTAGGGAATCCACTATCATCTGTCTTGTCTGAATGTTAAAAGTAAAATCACTACGTAGTCCAAGGACAACAGATCTCATCTTCAAACACACTGGAAAAGCAAGAGAGAAAAAAAAAGGGAGCAACATTAGAATTTAAGATCCTGAGAATCCACAGGTTATTCAGCATCTGAGAACTGGAAATGTTGAGGCTTCTAGATGCTGCTCACCTGTGCATTTCCAGCATTTTCTGATTTTTTTATTGGCCAAGTATTTTGATTCTGGCTAGTCACAGTAATAGTTTTTTTTAATTCTTACATGGCCAGGCCAGCATTTATTACCCATCCCTAGCTGGCCTAGTTCATAGGGCATTTAAGAGTCAACCACATTACTGTGGGCCTGGAGTCACATGTAGGCCAGACCAGGTTAAAACAGCAGAAAGGGGCATTAGTGAACCAGATGGGTTTTTACAACAATCGACAATGGTTTCATGGTCACCATCAGACTTTTAATTCCAGACTTTTAATTAAATGAATTCAAATTCCACCATCTGCCGTGGTGGGATTTGAACCCAGGTCCCTGGATTACTAGTCCAGCAACAATACCACTACGCCATCACCTCTCCCAGTGGTAAATGTTCTGTCCTTGTCCAAGTATCCTGCTTTTGATGAATCCCACCCAAGGCTGATAAGTGTACATGTGTATGGCCGACGGATGAGGACACATTGGGCTTGGTTGCGATGCCCTCTGTAATGAAATGGCCTGCAGACTCTTGCTAATGAAGGAATGGCCCTTTACACGCCATGGAAGGGGGTGACTCGCCAGTGGAGCCGCATCCCTGCATCATTAGGAAGATGGAAGAAAAGAATGATTTTTTAAAAATCAATTAGATGACCTGTCTGTGATTGAAAACCTGAAATCCTTCAAATAAGATTTTGTATGTGGATTAATTCTTGGATGTTAATTTTACAGGTGATGTGCATCAGTCCAACCCTTACTACTACAAATTGAAGTCGTTTGTTCTTCACTTTGCCATCAGGAACTTGAAGTAATGATTTGTACTGTCACTTGCATGTTCAGGCGGATCTTTAAAGCGGAGAGCTGACAACTTGTAAATACGGAATTTAAAAAAAATACTGGGTTTCAAGCTTGCAAAAACCACTAATTGACCTTTTTGTGGAATTTATGTATTGAGCTTTCTGTGATTCTCTTAAGTTTTTTTAATCAGAATGTTCACAGAGGAACACATAGCTGCTCGATAGCTTCTCCAGAACGTCTGTCATCGTGTAAGATTCTACTGTTCTTCTTAAAACAACAGAAGCTAACAGCAATGGCTCCATATCTCGCCTTCTCAATACTGACATTTTTTTGTCTGAAACATTGTTTTCCAGCATTTCGTCTGTTCAGCAGAGTGGAACAGCAGAAGCCATATGTATAAATACAAACTAATTCAGCTTACAGTGTGATTAACATCACTTGTGTTTTTCATTCATGTAGGCTTTTTAATGTCGCAGAAGATGTTATGAAAATAATAGAAGGATTTGTGCATAGTCTTTTTAAACTTAACTGTTTGAAAACAAGAGGTGAACATGAAACTTAAATTGTCCCCAGGAGTAAAATGGTGAAACATTTCTCAGCTTGAGAAATCATTAACATTACCAGCTTGACCGAGATCAACTTCCAGTTTGTAGTTGATTTATTTTAGGGAATGTTTTTGCAGAGTAAACTCCAGGAGCTGTGGGGGTGGGGGGGAAGCATCCATATCTTATTTAAAATCTATTTGACCACTTTGATTGGTGAAGTGTGCTAGTATGGTAGTGTCAACCACACTGTTTGGGATAGCGCGACTGTTCCCAACACTACCAAAACCTCACGTTTTCTGAGGATTGAGCATGTAATATGCATTGTTCTAGCTGTAGGAATAAAAGGTCTTCATGAGCAGCCAGTGTTTGTGGCCGATACTTGCTGATAAAAGGCGAGAACAAATAGAATGGGAAAGCTTTCACTTTGTTCACTCAAGATATCAAGCTTAAATTTCTGTAGCTGCTTGGTAGTGCAGAACTTGAGTATTGCTGAAAAAAGAGACATGCTGCTGAAGCTTTTCATCTTGCACTCATCAGGACAGAATCGCAAGAATCAAAGGGAGCAACAATATACTGCATGAGAAGAGGGTGCTGATTGGTTTGCAAGTGGACTCTGTTAGAGGCGTTGCCAGTGAGAATGTACCAGGGAACAGTTAACGGCCAAGCTTTCGTTTAAATTCAAACCAGGCAAGCCGACTCTGGTCAAAGCATTGCAATGGGGAATGAACCAGGGAATGTTTCCCAAGCTTTTGTTTAGTTGAAAAGGCGCAATATGTGGACATGTCCTTTCTGTCTACAAAGGACGGGGCTCCGTGTGTGAATATATGTAGCTTCTAGCACGTGTAAGTGAGCCACATTGCAAGCCTGACTGATTATCTTAAATTGGTTGTTAATGTAATTCTTAGCACAACCGTGATTGGACAACACCTACTCAACAATCACTGAATCACATCTAATGTTGGACACTATGTTCTGAGTTTTGTAAACATGGGCTGGTTGACTGTAGTCGGTACTTTGCCTATTGCGAGTAGCCGAAGTGATGTGCTGTTTGATATGATCCACTGTCGTTGGGACGTATGGCCTACACACCTGGCATCAGACTGGTACTGGAATTCATATACCACATTTGTGAGGTAGGCAGAATGTCTTTTTGGCTTGACAGCAGCACCCTATTAGTGGAGAATTCCACTCGTGTTGCCACTGTATAGTAGTAGCGTGAACCGGCTAGCTTCACCTGTTGCTGAAGTCTACCTCAAATTACCCTGAAAGGGTAAGGTGTCTCAAAAATTTGACAAGACAAAGCTTTAACAGCATGTCTTTTTTTCAGTTATACTTAAATTTCTGTACAGCTTTGGAATTTTTAAAAAATATATATATATGCGCATAAGGAATTCATGGAAGTGTTTTGGTGTCCTTTTTGTGCACATATATTCAGCCAGTGCCACATGGCCAAGACCACTTGTTTGCACTTTTGACGGAAAATAGACAACGCAAGCCTAAAATGCCGATGAAAGTCCCTGTAATAAATTTGATTTATCCAGTCAATAGTAAACTAGTGGCTTTAATGAATTAATTCTAAACTTACTGCATCACAGAGTGTAATCAGCAATACATTGGTTTAAAAAGGAAGCCTGGAGTCCCATGTCATAATTGAATTTGACTTATTTGGTCACTGTAAATACTGGTTCTGCAAGTAGGATCTGTTCCAAGGCATGGGTGTCCCAAATATTCAGTCTTGTTAAACCACGGAGTCATCGGGGGGCCTAGGAGTTATCTAACAAAGGAACAACAGTGCTATGAACAGCCCTTTCTAAACAATCTGGCTCTTAAATTGCAAACAGGACAAACCAGCAAAGAAGGAATAATAAAACAATTAAGACCGAGGGGTTTTGAGTGCCAGGCCACCCCTGT